>NC_049260.1:32285717-32898185 GCF_011100685.1 Canis lupus familiaris
TCAATTACAGTCACTTTATTTAGGAATCATTATTTCATCTCTTCTATTTTTTTTCCTCTCTCTTGGCCCATCAGAGTGCTTGGCATGTTAGAACGTTAAATTTTGAACTAACATGAATAAAATACAAGTAATTCTTTAAAACAACGGTTTCAGAACTTTTCTTCATGTATTCTAGTTTATTTGTGCTTGACTTTTCAAAATAGTTTTCCTCAAACTTTACTAGATTGCATAAAAATCAAGTTGGCAACTTGTCAGAATTGCATAGTTCTACTTAGCACCCAGATCTGGGTTTCTAATACTATTCCACAGTAAAAGAAACCATGACTCCTTAGAGAAATGGCCTGGGCTGGGGCAGAGAGAATATAAGATGAATTGGAGCATACTGTAGTACTAAAAAGTAAGGAAGTGCTAAAAACAAACAAGTATGGTAGCATGTCAAAGGGACACAGGAGCCAACCTAAAGGAGGTCTCAGTGGTCAAAGTTGGAACACTTAAGTCACAGAATAAATAATGTAGTATTAGATTATAACCCAAAGCATGCAGTAAATACATAGGAGCCCACAATGATATGAATGAATGAAAAGATAAATAGGTGAGAAAAATATATAGTACACAAGAATTCCAAATTATATATGCAAATATTCCCCTCTCTAGGAGGCAGAGCTTAATTCTCTGCCATTCTTGTGTGGTTTGGACTTAATGATCTGCTCCCAAAGAATAGAGTATAGGAAGTCCTGGGAAATAACTTTACCATGGAGAAACCTGGTGAATACTACCTTGACCATGTGATCAAGGTTAGCATCATCAGTGATAAGTCATGTATATTATGTGATGAGAACAGACTTCACTTCTATGATATTTTCCCCAAAAAACCATAACCCCTGTGGGATCATGAGAAAATTATCATAGACATCCAAATTGAGGGACATTCTACAAAATATCAGAGTCCTCAAAACTGTCATCATAAAAAAGACTGAGAAACTGTCACAGACCGGAGGAGACTACATAGACATGATGATTAAATGCAATGTGGATCAAAAGGTCATTAATGAGAAAATTAGTGAAATCCAAATCTGTTGTTAATAGTAACAGACTAGTAGTATTGGTTCACTATTTCTAACACATATACTATTCCAATGTAAATTGATAATGTTAGTGGATACTGGCTGAGGAGTATAGGAGAATGTTTTATACTATCTTTGCAACTTTGCTATCAATCTAAAATTACTGCAAAATAAAAACGTTTACTTTTAAAATTCACAGTTCAGGGTCCACAGGTCTCCATGAGGCCAGGGAATTTGCTTTTGCTTTAAGGAGCATGGTTGGTTGGTTGGTTGGTTTTTTTATCATGAATGGCATTGAATTTTGTCAAATCCTTCTACATCTATTGCAATGATCATATAATTTTTTTTTCAATTTATTTATTTATTTATTTTTTTTTAATTGGTGTTCAATTTACTAACATACAGAATAACCCCCAGTGCCCGTCACCCATTCACTCCCACCCCCCGCCCTCCTCCCCTTCCAACACCCCTAGTTCGTTTCCCAGAGTTAGCAGTCTTTACGTTCTGTCTCCCTTTCTGATATTTCCCACACATTTCTTCCCCCTTCCCTTATATTCCCTTTCACTATTATTTATATTCCCCAAATGAATGAGAACATATAATGTTTGTCCTTCTCCGACTGGCTTACTTCACTCAGCATAATACCCTCCAGTTCCATCCACGTTGAAGCAAATGGTGGGTATTTGTCATTTCTAATAGCTGAGTAATATTCCATTGTATACATAAACCACATCTTCTTTATCCATTCATCTTTCGTTGGACACCGAGGTTCCTTCCACAGTTTGGCTATCGTGGCCATTGCTGCTATAAACATTGGGGTGCAGGTGTCCCGGCGTTTCACTGCATCTGTATCTTTGGGGTAAATCCCCAGCAGTGCAATTGCTGGGTCGTAGGGGATCATATAATTTTTTAAAAGATTTTAAGAACAAATATTAAAATGTGCTACTTAGAGCAAGCTATACATTCAATGCAACCCCTATCAAAACACCATCAACTTATTTCACAGACTTGGAACAAATAATCCTAAAATTTTTATGGAACCAGAAAAGACCCCTAGTAGCCAAAGGAGTGTTGAAAAAGAAAACCAAAACTGGTGACATCACAATTCTGGACTTCAAGCTCTATTACAAAGTTGTAATTATCCAGACAATATGGTACTGGCACAAAAAATAGACATATAAATCAATGGAACAGAACAGGGAACCCAGAAATGGACCCTCAACTCTATGCTCATTGTGTGTATCTGTATATATAGATACACACGTACACACAACTCTACTAAGCCATCAAAAATGTGAAATCTTGCCATTTGCAATGATGTGGATGGAACTAGAAGGTATTATGCTAAGTGAAATAAGTCAGAGAAATACAATTATATGATCTCACACATATGTGAAATTTAAGAAACAAAACAGAGGATCATAGGGGAAGAGAAGAAAAAATAAAACAAGATGAAATCAAAGAGGGAGATAAACCATAAGAGACTCTTAACCATAGGAAACAAACTGAGTGTTGCTGGAGTGGAGGGGGGTGGGGGAATGGGGTAACTGGGTGATGAACATTAAGGAGGGCATGTGATGTAATGAACACTGTTATAGAAGACTGATGAATCACTGACCTCTACCTCTGAAACCAATAATCCATTGTTAATTAACTGAATTTAAATAACAATTTTAAAAAGATTTAATTTTTTGAGGGAGAAAGAAAGCACATATAGGGGAAGAGGCAGAGGGAGTGGGAAAAGCAGACTCCCTGCGGACCATAGAACCCGATGTGGGGCTCAATGCCAAGACCCTGGATGCCCCAGGTGCCCCAAGATGGTCATATACTTTATATCCTTTGTTTTATTAATGTGGTATATCAGTTGATTTGCAAATATTGAACCATCCTTATATCCCTGGAATAAATCCCACTTGATCGTGGTGAATGATCCTTTTAATGTATTGTTGATTTCAGTGTGCCAATATTAATATTTTGTTTAGGATTTTTGTATCTATGTTCATCAGGGATATTGGCCTGTAGTTTTCTTTTTCTTTCTTCTTTCTTTTCTTTTCTTTTTTTTTTTTTTTTTTAGTGTCTTTGTCTGGTTTTCATATCGGAGTAATGTTGGCCTCAAAGAATGAATTTGGAAGTGTTACTTCCTCTTCAATTTTTGGAATAGTCTGAGGAGAATAAGGATTAACTTTTCTTGAAATGTTTGGTAAAATTCACTTGTGAAGCCATTTGGTCTTGAACTTTTGTTGTTGGGAGTGTTTTGACTACAAAATTCGATTTCCTCATGAGTAATCAGTCTCTTCAGATTTTCTCTTTCTTATTCACTTTTATAAGTTTATAGATTTTTAGATATTTATGCATTCAGTTGGTTGGCATATGATTTTTCATAGGAGTCTATTATAATCAATTGTATTTCTGTGGTGTCAGTTGTTACTTCTCTTTCACTTCTGATCTTATTTCTGTCCTTTTTTTCCCATGAAGAATCTGGCTATTGGTTTATCACTTTTGTTTATTTTTTTAAAGAACTAGCTCTTGGTTTCATTGATCTTTTCTTTTTTCAGTATCTACATCATGTAATTCTACTCTGATTTTATTTCCTTTATTCTACTAACTTTGGGCTTTATTCATTTTCTAGTTCCTTTAGGTGTAAGGTTATATTGAGATTTTTCTTACTTCTTGAGATAGACCTATATCACTTAAACTTTTCTCTTAGAAATGCTTTTACTGTGTCTCAAATATTTTTGGACTGTTGTGTGGGGTTTTTTTGAAGATTTCATTGACTTATTGAAAGAGAGAGACAGGAGGGGCAAAGGGAGAGAAAGAACCTCAAGAGGACTCTGCACTGAGCACAGAGCCCGATGTGAGGCTTGATCTCATGATCTGGAGGTCATGATCTGAGCTGAAATCAAGAGTCAAATACTTAACCGACTGAACCACACATTCCCAAGGGAATGTTTTAGTGTATCTTACATTTCATTTACTTTATACTTCAGTGGATTTAAACTTTTTTATATTTTCTGTCTCTTTGTTGCAGTTCTTACTGAGTTCATACATTCTTCTCTAGCCTGGTGGGCATCTTTATGACCATTACTGTGAGCTTTTTATCAGGTAGATGGCTTATCTGTTTCATTTCACTCTTGTTCTGAAGTTTTGTCTCATTCTTTCACTTGGAGCTTATTTCTCTGTCTCCTCATTTTGTTTGACTTTGTGTGTTTGTGTCTGAATTAGGCAGAATATCTACCTACAAACTTGAATGGCCTTCTGTAGCAACATCCCCCTGTGTAGACTGCGTGCTCCTGGCAGCTTTGGCTGAGTGGCTGGAGTTTCAACAGTCATGTGTTGCGAGTCCCAGGGCACTCCAGGCTGGGCCACCCTGCTCTGGACAGCTGGAACTGAAGTGAGCACAGGCTGGGGGGTCCTGGGGCTCTCTGGGCAGAGGTCACCCTGGCAGTATAGGGGGAGCTATAACAGGTGTGGTCTGGAAGATCCTAGGGCACTCTAATAGGGGGTACCCTGGAAAGTCTTCTGGAGCTGAAGTGGGTGCAAGGCTAGGGTGTCCTGGGATGCTTGGTACCTGTGTTGCCTTGGTAAGATGACTAGAGCTATGGTGGACACTGTCCAGTAGTGCATGTGATGCTAGGGCCGCTTTAGCAGGAAGGCTGGTGCTGGTGTGGGCTAGAGGCTCAGGACTCACTACGCAGCCTGTTGGCTAGGGGGTAAGATCCTGCTCCCATCTGTGCAGTATAGGTGGAGAGGGAATGTAAACAGTTGCACTCACCAGCTGCTTCAACCAAAACAGCAGGGAAACTTCCCTGTTTGGCAGAGTTCTAGGCCTAGTTCCTTTATATTCTAGTTGCTTGTTTAAACTGTGCCTTCTTTTCTGTGCCCGAGGGCAGACAAATCTTGTTTCTGATCCCTCAGTACTATTCCTCCCTACACAGTGTAGGAGGTGGGAGTTCTGGATTTTTTTTTTTTTTCTCTCCTGCTGTTTTATATGTGGTCCCTCCATCCTTTGTTGTGCAGAAGCTATTCAGGCAGTCCTCAGTTCTTCTTCAGGAGGAATTGCTTTATATGTAGGTGTAGATTTGGTGTGTCCATGGAGGAGTGAGTTTCAGGGTCTACCCATGTCACCATCTTGGACCCTTTGAAAAAACTTATATGACCATTTAAAGTTTTTATTCATTAAATTGCTGATACTGTTTTTAAAATTACTGGTGTCTTATTCTCTGGCATTTGAGCCCTTTTGTAGATTATAAATCCTTTGTAGTCTTAGTTATTTTTTTCAGGTTATGATTAGAACTTAATTTGGAGGGTTTCACACTGTGTATTACCAAGGAGTGGATTCATTCCAGTGTGGGTCTCTCTTACCCATGCCAGCAGTCTGTTAACCTTGACCTGAAGTAACCTCAGCAGGTTTCCTGTCCCACTGCCAATTACTGGTTTTCAGACCTGCCCTCATAGACTGGGTACTGGTGAGAGTAATGCTCCCCCCCCCCCCCCCGCTTTTTTTTTTGGTTATTTGTACAGTCATTTGCACCATAGATTTAATGTAACTCTGCATATTGTGGGCAACAATATCTAGCTAGTGATACCCTTTTTAACCTCCATATATACTGTTTACCTATGATTACACTAAAAATACATAATTTCAGAACTCATCAGTGCTTCTTATTACAATTAATTTGCCAGAAGATGTTCTTCTAAGAGATGTGGTGAAAATCCAAGGATTCCATGGAAGTATTGCACCAGATTTTGAGGTCCCATAAAATGATGAGGTGTCTAAAAAGACCCTGCTCTGTTTAACCACTCTAGTTTGAAAGTCTAAACTCCTGTTCCTTGATGTTAGGCAGATCTCCCGGCACTTTTGGGCATAAAAACTCGTATACATTTTCTTCCATTTAAAACTTCACTGTTGGGATCCCTGGGTGGCACAGCGGTTTGGCGCCTGCCTTTGGCCCAGGGCGCGATCCCGGAGACCCGGGATCGAATCCCACATCGGGCTCCCGGTGCATGGAGCCTGCTTCTCCCTCTGCCTGTGTCTCTGCCCCCCCGACCTCTGTGACTATCATAAATAAATAAAAAAAATAATAAAATAAATAAATAAATAAAACTTCACTGTTGGATTTCCTTTATGCCCACTTTTTTTCTCCTTTGCTCCTTCAGCTCCTACTAGACCTTAAGATCATGGAATGAGGAGAGGAGCATGATCTGCTCTTTAACTCTTACCCCTTCACATCTCTCTCCTTAAGTATTTTGAGGGGAAGGAAGGGGAAAGGGGACAGATGTCTCTAACTTAACTACTATTGCTCTCCTTTTTGGCTGTCACTAATTCTTTGGTGAACCTAATTTTAAGTTCAGTGGGAGGTGCACGATGTTCTTCAAGAGGTCCCTAAAAGAAACCTCTGCACAACACAGTTCTAGGAATAGGAGTTACAACTCGGTGTTGGACTCTTCTAGCCCCTTCCCCAGCTGGCTTCTATCCTGTGCATGCCTCACATCTTGTTGTTGGGGCCTTTTGCCTGGCAAACAGCCCTCTGGGACAAAGTAGCTGCAACATGGGTCAAGTTTCCACAGGATCTACCTAAATGGTGGGAAATTCTTACACCCTTGTTTTAATCTTCAGAAAAGGTCTGTTCTCTACCTTGCTTTTCCTCCAGTCCACAGGGAGCAGGAGTGAGGTACATCAGCCATTCCACTGCTTAAGCAGATGTCTACTCGGAATGAAATGTCAGTGTTCTCTTCATATACCTAATCCAAACAACTGGATTTTTTAGAGCTCTCCCCAGTAGTTCAAAGCCTTAGGGTCTAAAGAGTAACTGTCACTGTGAAACGTGACACGCTAACCTAGCATGTGCAGTAGCTATCCGGGTGACCCTATCAGCTACCTTGCTACTATTTTAGGATGCGTAATTGCTTGATAGGTGGTACTGTCCTTGTTAGAAATGGCTCCCATTGGGCAGCCCGGGTGGCTCAGTGGTTTAGCGCCGCCTTCAGCCCAGGGCCTGATCCTGGATACCCGGGATTGAATCCCACGTCAGGCTCCCTGCATGGAGCCTGGTTCTCCCTCTGCCTGTGTCTCTGCGTCTCTTTCTCTCTGTGTCTCTTATGAATAAATAAATAAAACCTTAAAAAAAAAGAGAAAAGGCTCCCATTATCTAACAGTGAGCTGCAATCAGTCACTGGAATTGATGAGAATGAAACTTTCACATTCAAATTGGGATTTGGGTAGAAACCTAGATCAGCAACTTTGCTTGTTAAATCGTTATGCATCTACTAATTTTATTTGAAAATAAAATGGGTTATGCCTCCCATAGCATGCTAGAAGGAGGTTAGCTATGAATTTAGAGAACAGGGTTTTACCTATTTCCCAAGGAATACTCTAAACCTCTCCTTCCACAAAAGGAAAGGAAAAAAGTCAGAAACTGTCCATTCTAGGATGAGACTGAAATGTAAACTGACACAATATCCAACAGACAATGTGAATTTTTTCTTTATTAATGTTTTCTGTCTTTGTACATAAAACTGCTGTAGGCTATTAGGGCCAAAAAATAAGTTACCAAGAAGTATAAACAATTATGAATATTTTAAAAAGTAGCTACTTTGATAAATGTATTCAGACAAGTGGATGAAAACATATCACCATATTTCATTGATCACCTATTCACACTTTATATTGATGTGCAGCTTATAATCAATAACATGTCATGGATTAATTGAAAGCATTTTTTTCTTTTCTAATACATAAAAAATAGTATGCTTTTCAATTCACAGTATATTTGATAATGTAATACAGGAACGAATCACCTGCCCACTCAAAGATTCCCATCTGGGTGCAGCCACCACTGTAAATCAGTTTCAGTTATAGTAAGTAGCTGCTGATTCCTTTAATATTTGGGGATGTCACTGTTTCCCCTTATCCCCCCAGTGTTAGGGCATAGTCTCCCCTAAGATGAGGCTGATAGTGGTTCTCATTAGTTGGAATATCAGTAACTGTAGAAATAAGATTTCACTTAGCCAGTTCCAAGGTACAATAAAATCAGTGGCAAAGGGAATTGGAACTTTGTGATAGCCCTATATTGTTAGCCTTAGGTCTTAGGGTGTACCCTCAAGCTGAAACAGATGATTTATTCCCCCACTGCATATAAAACAACCAAGGAGCAAAAAGAGGGCTCTGCCTTTTCTTCAAGTGTATGCTTTAAAGACTTGCACTAATGCCATAATGTAAAACAGCATTATTATTTGAATGTTAAGGTATTTTCCATTCCCAAAGATAATATTTGATACTAGTCACTGCTTGTCATGAATAGACTAAAGGCTGATTTTTCCCTCCATTCCATGGCTAAAGAAAGATTTCATGGAATAGGTTCCAATAATATTTATAATTGATAGTCTATGAAAACCAAATCGGTCAAACTCTTCATTTTTCAAATAATAGCCTTACAGAGGCCCATTTACTCCTTTTTCCATAGCAGGATACTGATTGGTACAGCCCAAAATAGGATCCAGGTCTCCTAATTCAGTGTCTTCCTCTCTCCCCTTCCCTCACTTTGCATTGAACACAGTTCTCTCCTGATTTGATTGGTGATAATTTTACCAGGGGTTTTACCAAGAAACAAATTACCTCTAGGTTTCTTATCCTGATTCCCATTAGGCCATTAAGACACATCACAATATACTTATTCAAGTTCAGATATGACTGAAATGGAAACATTGGTGGCTGGTACTTAGCTGGATTTTTAATTTTGCATTTTAAAAGGCTTGAGAACAATACCGTTTGGGACAGGCAAATTAGGTAATATTCTTCCCATCTCTGGACCAATATTGTGAATGCCAAAAAGACTAATGATACATGTAACTTCTGACTGTAATTGGAACTTGTGGCTTTTGATTACTAACCTCCTACTCATAAGCATCATACCATGTAGCTGATACACTTGGAGCACAAAACAGGATGTCTTGAAGAGGAGTAAACCTAATAAAACTTGCAATATAATAGGACCAGTTAGGAATGAATATAGAGGTAGGCTGAGATTTCCTGTTATTATCTGAGAAGTGGCAACCTGAACTTTTAGATAATTCTGAATTTGTTTTGTTTGATAGTAAGATAATTTTCAAAGGAGCTGTCTTTAAGCTAAATAAACTGATGAGGTTTCATTATAATTCCAGATTAATGTCTGAAGATGTAGAAGAGATGATAAAGAATTATTTCTATTTATAAAGTTAATGAAATTTTTCAATTCTACAGAGATTCATTTTTATTACTTTGAAATACATTGTTATAAAGATTCAGGTGCATACTAATAACTAAAATGAGATAAATTAGTAAAAATAATAATTCCCCATTAACTTAGAATTTATATTAGCTTTTCATTCAAACTATTCCATTCCAGGGGTGCCTGGGTGGCTCTATTGGTTGGTATCCGATTCGATTTCAGCTCACGTCATGATCTTGGGGTACTGGGATCAAGCCCCACATGAGGCTTCATGCTCTGTGTAGAGTCTGCTTGAGAGTCTCTCTCTCCTTCTCCTTGTACCCACCCTTTCTCAAATCTAAAAAAAAAAAAAAAGAAAAGAAAGAAATTCTAATTTGTTGTTTTCCATTTTAAATATTTATGTATTTTAGAGAGCATAAGCACATAAGCAGTTAAGGGGTGGGGGCAGAAGGACAGAGGTAGCCCCTGATGTGGGGCTCAATCTTACAACCCTGAGATTATAACCAGAGGTGAAATTAAGAGTCGGATGCTTAACCAACCAAGTCACACAGGTACCCCTATTGTTTTCTATTTTAAAATACTAAAACTTAGGGCAAACTCTAGACAAAACGGAGATAAATAATTATGTACTAGGGATTTTAATATCTCTTCACTTTATCATAAAAAAGCTATTTTATTCCAGTATACAACATTCTTTTTGCCTCTCTACCAGCTCCTGTATTATTCACTTCTATTATCCTAGGAATCCTGTGCAGGTTGATTATGGACTGCCCTCCCATCAACATTCTTGGAGAGGAAAGAAAGTAATTGCCTGAATTAATGGATTCTAAGTTACTAATGAATAGAAATGAGACTGAAACTGTTGATTACTGATCTAAAAACTACTTCACCCCCTTATTCCTTACTAAAAGAACCCCAATTTAGGAGAGTAATAACGTATCTAGATAAATCATAATTAGCCTAAGTCAGGCATAGCAGTATTGTTCCTTTTTTATGACCTGTAATCTCTTCTCTCATTCTTGATATTGCTAATTTATGTCTCCTCTCTTTTTTCCTGATCAGTCTTCTAGACATTTATCTTTTTTTAATTTCAATCCATTTAGTTTTACGTAGTCGACATATTTTTCTTTTGTTCCACTGAATTTTTTGCTCTGTTATCATTTCCTGCCTTCTGTCTGCTTTGCGTATAGATCATTCTTCTTTTTCTAGTTGTTAAGGTAGATTTCTTTATTTAAGATATTTCTCTTATAATCTTGTATGATTTGAATCATTTGAAATGTATTGAGACTTAGTATGGCCTAGAATACGAATTTTCTTGGCAAATAATCCATGTGTATTTGAGAAGAAGGTGCTTCTAAAGAGAAATTAAGTAGTCAATCCCATTAACAATTGCACCCAAAAGCATAAGATACCTAGGAATAAAACTAACCAAAGAGGTAAAGAATCTATACCCTAAAAACTAAAACTACAGAACACTTCTGAAAGAAAGTGAGGAAGACACAAAGAGATGGAAAAATATTCCATGCTCATGGATTGGCAGAATGAACACTGTGAAAATGTCAATGCTACCCAGGGCAATTTACACATTTAATGCAATCCCTATCAAAACACCATGGACTTTCTTCAGAGAGTTGTAACAAATCATCTTAAGATTTCTGTGGAATCAGAAAAGACCCCGAATAGCCAGGGGAATATTGGAAAAGAAAACCAGAGCCGGGGGCATCACAATGCCGGATTTCAAGTTGTACTACAAAGCTGTGATCATGAAGACAGTGTAATACTGGCACAAAAACAGAAACATAGATCAATGGAACAGAATAGAGAACCCAGAAATGGGCCCTCAACTCTATGGTCAACTGATATTCGACAAAGCAGGAAAGACTATCCACTGGAAAAAGGACAGTCTCCTCAATAAATGCTGCTGGGAAAATTGGACAGCCATGTGCAGAAGAATGAAACTAAACCATTCTCTTACAGCAGACACAAAGATAAACTCAAAATGGATGAAAGATCTAAATGTAAGACAAGAATCCATCAAAATCCTAGAGGAGAACACAGGCAACACCCTTTTTGAACTCGGCCACAGCAACTTCTTCCAAGATACATCCATGAAGGCAACGGAAACAAGCAAAAATGAACTATTGGGACTTCATCAAGATAAAAAGCATCTGCACAGCAAAAGAAAAAGCCAACAAAACTCAAAGACAACCTACAGAATAGGAGAAGATATTTGCAAGTGACATATCAGACAAAGGGCTAGTATCCAAGATCTATAAAGAACTTATTAAACTCAACAGCAAAGAAACAAACAATCCAATCATGAAATGGGCAAAAGACATGAACAGAAATTTCACCAAAGAAGACATAGACATGGCCAACAAGCACATGAGAAAATGCTCCACATCCCTTGCCATCAGGGAAATACAAATCAAAACCAAATGAGATACCACCTCACACCAGTGAGAATGGGGAAAATTAACAAGAGAGGAAACAACAAATGTTGGAGAGGATGTGGAGAAAGGGGGGACCCTCTTGCACTGTTGGTGGGAATATGAACTGGTGCAGCCACTCTGGAAAACTGTGTGGAGGTCCCTCAAAGAGTTAAAAATAGAGCTACCCTCTGACCCAGCAATTGCACTCCAGGGGATTCACCCCAAAGATACAGATGCACTGAAATGCCAGGACACCCTGCATCCCGATGCTTATAGCAGTAATGTCCACAATAGCCAAACTGGGGAAGGAGCCTCGGTGTCCATTGAAAGATGAATGGATAAAGAAGATGTGGTCTATGTATACAATGGAATATTACTCAGCCATTAGAAACAACAAATACCCATCATTTGCTTCAATATGGATGGAACTGGAGGGTATTATGCTGAGTTGAGTAAGTCAATCAGAGAAGGACAAACATTATATGGTCTTAGTGAAAGGGAATAAAGGGGAAAGGAGAGAAAATGAGTGGGAAATATCAGAGAAGGGGACAGAACATGAGAGACACCTAACTCTGAGAAACAAACAAGGGGTAGTGGAAGGGGAGGTGGATGGGGGGATGGGGTGACTGGGTGACGGGCACTGAGGGGGGGCACTTGATAGGATGAGAACTTGACAGGATGAGCACTGGATGATATGCTACATGTTGGCAAATCGAACTCCAATAAAAAAAAATACAAAAAAAAGTGCTTCTAAAATGTATTTCAGACTTTCCTCTGTTTTGAATATTATTTCTTCCTTTTTCTCTTCTTTTTCCTCCTAATTGTAACAAGTAATACCACACTGGTCACCTGCAGAGAAGAGAGCTGTGTGGCTTTGACCCCTGAGAATGTATTACCTATTCAGAAAATTATTTTAAGTTTTAGAAATAAACAATGATAACTGAATTATAGTCGTGGCTAAAAATATACACAAAACCTACACACACACACACACACACACACACACACACACACAGAAGGATTCTCAGTAGTAGACCAGAAATGATGAGGAATTCTTGGAAGATAGGTAAAGCAAGATGTTATCAGATTAGTTAATTCAGGTAAGTCAATACATCTGCATGGAAAACCAATCACATGCAGAGAAATCTCAAGAATAGTTTTACTGCAGCCGGTCCCAGGTCAACCATGAGATTAAAGAGCTACTCTGAACAGATGTTTTATCTGCCCTGCTCTGAGACGTCCCCAAACCCTACTTATATTGTAAGTAAGCAGTTATAGTATTTGACCTTTCAGCTCCCAAAACTACACAGCAAAGACATTGAGTGAGGTTGAGACAAATGCAGACCAACATAGCAGAAGGGAAACAACTGAGGCACATCTATCTAGAAAGAAGGGGAAAACACTACTCTTTCATCATCAGAATTGCCATCTTTGTTTTGGCAAGAGGGAGGGTCCCTATCTTACCTGCAAGTATCCTGCCATGTATCCCCAAGGAGGAGACTGCTCCCTTATTGACATATTGTGCCTTCCTGTTCCAAGGAAAAGTCTGTTAGTGAAATGGACATCATAACTGTGGATTGCATACATGCTAATTACCTAGGCTAATCAAATGTGCCTTTTTTTTCCTAAATATGGACAAAGGTTTGTAAAATAATTCTGGAAAGTGAAAAAGAAGGTCATGATCAAAAAATGGAACAATATCTGAAGTTAAAAAAAAAACTACAGGAAACAGGAGAAAACTTCAAAAAATTTGAATTTACACTCAGAATTTTAAGAATATGAATTTGAATTGAATGAGACTGAATTTGAATAAGAGTCTGAATTTGAATTTGAATAAGATCAGCCTGTGATAGGCTCAGAGAACAAAATAAAGTACTTGGGTAGACACACTATCGCAAAATTTAATAAGCGCCAGGTGCTCAGCACAGGGTCACTCTGCCTCACTCAGGCTCCAACAGAACCTAGAACACAGCCTTTGCGGCCCTCGCTGAGCCGGAAGTGCGCCCCCTTCCCTGGACGACATTTCCGGTCCCCTCCCAGAGCTGTCTCCCATCTCAACCGCCACTTCCCTCAGATCAACCGCCACTGATTCGGGCTCCGGCCTCCCTCACCGCTCACGCTGGGCAATCTCCGAGGCCACCACCGAAGTCGGCCCCGCCGTTGCCCACTCCGTGGCTCTCGTTTCCGCGACGTGTTCGCCCTCGTCCCGGTGCCCGGGCCGCCAGCCATGGCCGCCGCGCCCATCTCCCAGGTTCGCCAGAACTAGCACCCCGACTGCGAGGCCGCCGTCGACAGCCGGATCAGCCTGGAGCTGTCCGCCTCCTACGTCTACCAGTCCATGGCCTTCTCCTTCGAGCGCGACGACGGGGCCCTGAGGAACTTGGCCCGCTTCTTCCAGCGCCAGGCCCGCGAGGAGACCCAGCACGCCGAGATGCTCGTGGAGCTGCAGAACCGGCGCGGGGGCCGCATCCGTCTGCGCGACGTCAAGAAGCCCGACCGCGACGCCTGGGAGAGCGGCCCGAGGGCCACGGAGTGCGCCCTGCACCTGGAGAAGCGCGTGAACCAGAGCCTGCCTGCTCGACCTGACCTGCACCGGCTGGCCACCGACCAGAACGACGCCCAGCTCTGCGACTTCCTGGAGGCCCGCTCCCTCCGTGAGCGAGCGAGCGAGCGAGCGAGCGAGGCAAGGCCATCCAAGAGCTCTGGGAGGCTACGGCACCAGCCTGCGCAGCGTGGGGGCCCCGGAAGCCGGCCCGGCTGAGTACCCGTTCGACAGGCTCACCCTGCGCCACAGCCACAAAGAGAACTGACCTGGCACGGACACCTCCCCCGGGCAGGGCCCAGGGCGACTTCCCCTGGGCGCCCCGCCGAGCGTGCATGTTGCAGTATTGCCTTGGCAGAACCTTCAGGTTTTTTTCTTCCAGTTCTGCCATAAATTATAAATAAATAAATAAATAAATAAATAAATAAATAAATAAATAAATAAATAATGAATGAATGAATGAATGAATGAATGAATAAATAATAAAGTTGTTTGGTTTCAATAAAGTTATTTGGTTCAAAACTTTAAAAAGGTCTCTGGTTGATTCCCGTGCAAACCCTTCACCTTTTAAGTTTTACAACAGGTATTCAGGAGTGTCTCTACCCACCAAACCCCATCTACCTCAAATTAAACACTTATAGACTGTGTGTGGGGCGGTGGCCTCAGGCCCTGATAAATGTGGGACCCTGTGCATAGTAAAAGTATAAAAATATTGCCTGAAAATTATGATTAGGGTTCATCTGGGGAAAGAGTGACAGAAATGGGGGTGGCAGAGATTCAAGTAAAGGAGGTCTTCAACTTTACCTGAAAACTTAGTTTGTTACAATATGTAGATACTAATATGTTTGTTGATTCTAGATAGCAAGAAAGGGACCCCAGAAGCCATCATGGCAGAGTACCTCTTTGATAAGCTCACCACGGGCAACAGTGATAAGAGAAACTGAACCTTAGGCTGGCTTTCTCCAAGGTATGAGAGTAGTTGCCTTTGGTCCCCGGTGCAGGACATGCATATTGTCATTAGAAAACTTCCACTTCCTTATAGTGTGCTTATGTGGGATGGGGTGAGATGGGTGATTTGGAGCCCTGGTTCCTGAAGATGCATGTGTATGACAAAAGTATAGAAGAAACATGATCTAGCATTCATAATAGCTTCTGAGAAAGAAGTGAAAAATGGGATTGGGCAGGGATTAAAATAAATGGAGTATTCAACTTTATCTGAATCTTTTTTATTTAGCTCATTATGTCATGCAAGTGTTAATGTTTATTAATTCTCTTTAACAACTTGGGGGCCCTGGAAACTGGCATAGTGGATTACCTGCTTGGCAGGTTCACCCTTGTTGTCAGTGACTATGGGACTGTGTTTTAGGCTTCTCTAGAGACACAGGTATGATTTCAAATAGACATCAGTGCGAGGAATGCATGCTGCCATGACAAAACCTCTGGTTATTAGTTTTTATGCATACTTTCTAATGATTTAGTATAAAGAAAACCCTACTCAGTATAAGCATTGAAAACAAAGATGCTGGGATCCCTGGGTGGCGCAGCGGTTTGGCGCCTGCCTTTGGCCCAGGGCGCGATCCTGGATCGAATCCCACGTCGGGCTCCTGGTGCATGGAGCCTGCTTCTCCCTCTACCTATGTCTCTGCCTCTCTCTCTCTGTGACTATCATAAATAAATAAAAATTAAAAAAAAAAGAAAACAAAGATGCTGAACATCAAATATTTGATAATATGAAGTAGACTGAATCCCCAAGAAAGAAATAATTCATGACATTAATAATTCATAATCATAGAAGACATTGTACAATAATAACCACTCAGTAGAAATTCCAGAAGGAGAAAACAAGAGGTTGTGTAGAGGGTACAGACAATAATCAAATAATTTTTTACAACCACTAAACTCTGGGGCACCTGGGTGGCTCAGTGGTTGAGCTTCTGCCATCGGCTCAGGTCGTGATCCCGCGTCTGGGGATCAAGTCCCAAATAGGGCTCCCTGCAAGGAGCCGGCTTCTCCCTCTGTCTGTCTCTGCCTCACTGTCTATGTCTCTCATGAATAAATAAATAAAATCCTAAAAAAAATAAATTCCAAATACTATTATCATATGTATTTTCTCCTTTAATCTACTAATGTTCTGAATTACTTTAATAGATTTTCCTGTGTGCAGTTATTTTTTTTTTTATTCCTGGAATGAAGCTTGATCATTGTTGATTTGCTTTATTACAATGTTTTGAGATATAATTTAGAGATGTAACTGTATAATTTTAAGGTATACAATGATACACTTACATGTTGATTTGATACACTTACATGTTGGGATTTGATTGCCACCATAGCCTTAGCAAAAGCCTCCAACACTTCATATGACTATCGTTTCTATTTGGTGGTGAGATTGCTTAAGGTTTATTCTCTTAGCAATATTCAAGGATATAATACCATTAATTATAATGATCATACTATACATTAGATCTCCAAAGTTGGTACCATTTGATCAACATCTCCCCGTTTGCTTCAACCCCCAGCTTATGATAACAACCATTCTACTCTCTGAGTTGGGCTTTTTAAGTTTTATATATAATTGACAGAATACAGCATTTGTCTTTCTGACTTATTTCATATAATGTCAAGTTTCATCCAAGTTGTTGAAAATGGCATCTTCTTTATCCATCTATCCACTGATCAATATTTAGGTTCTTTCTATATGTGGCCTAGTGTGAGTAATGTTGCATTAAACATTGGGAAGCAGATGTATCTTTGAGATCCTGTTTTAATTTCTTTGGGATAAAAACCAGAAAAGAAATTGCTGGATCATGTAGCAGTTCTATTTTTAATTTTTTGAAGAGTGTCCACTGATGTCCATACCAGCAGTATTGGTTTATAGTTCCACCAACAGTGCACAAGGGTTTCCCTTTTTCCACGTCCTTGCCATTACTCAATATTTCTTGTCTTTTTTTTTAAGATTTTATTTATTTATTCATGAGACACACACAGAGATTGAGAGAGATGCAGAGACACAGGCAGAGGGAGAAGCAGGCTCTATGCAGGGAGCCCGACGTGGGACCCAATCTCTGGTCTCCAGGATCATGCCCTGAGCTGAAGGCAGCGCTAAACTGCTGAGCGACCCAGACTGCCCCTATTTCTTGTCTTTTTAATGATAGCCATTCTAACACAAGTGAAGTGATATCTCATTGTGGCTTTGATTTGCATTTCCCTAATTGACTAATGATGTTGAGCACTGTTTCATAGACTTGTTAGCCATCTGTACCTCTTTGGAAAAATGTTTATTCAGGTTCTCTACCCACGTTATAATTGAGTTGTATAAGTTCTTTATATATTTTGCATATTAACTCCTTATCAGATATATGCTTTCCAGATACTGTCTTCTATTCCAGAGTTTGCCTTATTGATTTACGGTTTCTTTTGCTATGCAGAAGTTTTTTAGATTAATGCAGTCCCCCCCCCCTTTTTTTTTTTGCTTTTGTTGCTTGTGCTTTTTGTTTTATATCCAAAACCATTATCAAAAAACTTTTTTTCCTGTGTGATCTTCAAGGAGTTTTATGGCTTCAGGTCTTAGGTTTAAGCCTTTAATCCTTTTTGAGTTAATTTTTGGGAATGTTATAAGATAGGGGTCCAGTTTCATTCTTCTGCATGTGGTTTCTCAATTTTCCCACCACAATGTATCAAAGACACTGTCCTTTCCCCACTGACTATTCTTTGCTCCCTTGTCAATTATTAATTGAACATTTATGCAAGAGTTTATTTCTGAGTTTTTGATTATGTTCCATTGGACTATGTGTCTGTTTTCATGCCAGTGCCATATTATTTTGATTGTTTAATTCAGGAGGTACAATGTGTCCAGCTATGTTCTTTCTTCAGATTGCTTTGGATATTCTGGGTCTTTTGTTGCTCCATAGGAATTTTCATAAGGTTTACAGTGAATCTATAGATGACTTTCGGTAGTATGGACATTTTAACCATATCAGTTCTTCTGATCTATGAACACAGGATATTTTTCTATATATCTGTCATCTTCAATTTCATGAAATTCTAAAGTTTTCAGTATACAGAGCTTTCACCTCCTTGGTTAAATTTATCCTTAAGTATTCTATTGGTTTTGATGCTAATGTAAATGGAATTGTATTCTTTATTTCTTGTTTTTAGTGTATAGAATGGAACTGTTTGTGTTGATTTTGTATCCTGTAACTTTTCTGAATTCATTATTTCTAACAGGTTTTTGGTGGAGTCTTTAAGACTTTCTAGATATAAAAGTATATCATCTGCAAAGACAATTTGACTTTTTCCTTTCTAATATGGATGCTTTTTGTATTTCTTGCCTGCATGCTCTGGCGAGGACTTCCAGTAGTATAATGAATATGAGTGGTGAGAGCGGGCACCTTTGTCTCAATCCTGATCTCAGAGGAAAAGCTTTTACCATTGTGGGTGATGTCATAGCTTGTTCTTTGTGACCATTATTATGCTGAGGTATCTTTGTATACTCAATTTGTTGAGAGATTTTTTTACAGATTTTACTTATTTATTCATGAGAGACACAGACAAAGGGAGAAGCAGGCTCGATGAGGGGAGCCTGATGTGGGACTTGATCCCAGCACCCGGGATCACGCCCTGAGCTGAAGGCAGATGCTCAACCACTGAGCCACCCAGGTGTCCCTGTTTAGGGTTTTTAATCTTAAATAGATGTTGAATTTTGCCAGATTCCTTTTTTCTGCATCTATTGAAATGATACGATTTTTAACCTTCATTTTGTTAAAGTGGTATATTGCATTGATTGATTTGTGTCTGGTGAACCAACCTTGCATCCCTGGAGTAAATGCCCCTTGATAATGGTACATAATCCTATTAAAGTATTATTTAATTTGGTTTACTAATACTTTGTTGAGTTTAATATTTATGTTCACCAGAGATATTGACTTCTAATTTTCTTGTGATATCCTTGTCTGGTTTTAGTATCAAAATGTTGCCCTTGTAAAATGAATTTGGAAATGTTCTGCAAATTTTTTTGGAGTAGTTTGATAAGAATTTGTATTCTTTTTTAAATGTCTGGCAGAATCCTACAGTAAAACTGTCTAATCCTGGACTTTTCTTTGTTGGGCAGTTTTTGATTACTGATTCAGTCTCATTACTACTAATTGGTCTATTCATATTTTCTATTTCGTCATGATTCTGTTTTGGTAGGTTGTAGGTTTCTCAGAAATTATCCATTTTTTCTAGTTTTTCCAGTTTGTTGTTACATATAGTTGAACAACATGGGAGTTAGGTGCACCAACCCCCGGGCAGTCAGAAATATGAGAATAACTTTTGACTCCCCAGAAACTTTACTACTAACAGCCTACTATTAACCAGAAGCCTTACCAATAATACAAATAGCTAGTCAACACATATTTTATATGTGTTATAATACTGTATTCTTACAATAAAGCTAGATAAAATGAAATGTTACTAAGAAAATCATTAAAGAAAATACACTTATGGTACTGTAAAAAGTCCACATGTAAGTGGACTTCTGCAGTTCGAATTCTAAGTCAACTGTAATTGTAGTAGTCTCTTTAAGTTCATTTGTATTTCTGTTGTAATTGTCTCCTCTTTTATTTTTTTTAAGATTTTATTTATTTACTCATGAAAGACTCAGAGAGAGAGGCAGAGACATAGGCAGATGGAAAAGCAGGTTCCATGCAGGAAGCCCAATGTGGGACTCAATCCTGGAACTCTGGGATCATGGCCTGAGCCAAAGGCTCAACCACGGAGACACCCAGGCGTCCTTCCTCTTTTATTTCTGATTTTGTCTGAATCTTCTCTTTTTTTCCTTACTCTAGTTCATTGTTTTTTAAAATTTTTTTTCATTTTATCAACATTCTATAATGTAATATCTACATTTATAAATTTTTAAAAATCTTCAAAATCATTCCAAAATAAACAAGTAATATTCCATATGTTCTGCAATTTTTTTTGACTTTCAAAATACTAGCAGTATCTTGGGAGTGTCCTGCCAAGTAATTATTGGAGGACAAAGTTCATATTGATCTATAGGTACTGATTCAAATGTGGAAATGGGTCTCGTGATCCTAGGTATGTCTGGGTATTGCATCAACAAAACCGATTTCCTGAACCCGGGACCAGTCTTCCCTATTTCCATAGAAAATGCCTCTGTCAGAAGGTGCCCAACTGAAGCCAGCTACAGGAGTATTAGCAGGGACTCAGAGTGTTGCCACTGACTCCAAGCAATGGGTAGAGTTGTTCTTGCTTGAAGATCTCCTGACAGAAGAGATGAACATTTTTACCCCAAAGGCTTGAGAACAGAAAGGATAATTGAATGAATGAATGAACGAACAAGTGAATTTCGAGAAAATCAAAGGTGGTTTAAGAATTCCAGAGAGGTTTTCTGATCATTTGATTTCATTTATCCTTTCAAAAATTAGCTGTTAATTTTCTTGGTCTTTTTATTTTATTATAATAATAAATTTATTTTTTATTGGTGTTCAATTTGCCAACATACAGAATAACACCCAGTGCTCATCCCATCAAGTGCCCCCCTCAGTGCCCATAGCCCAGTCACCCCTAACCCCCGCCCTCCTCCCCTTCCACCACCCCTAGTTCATTTCCCAGAGTTAGGAGTCTACATGTTCTGTCTCCCTTTCTGATATTTCCTACACATTTCTTCCCCGTTCCCTTCTATTCCCATTCACTATTATTTATATTCCCCAAATGAATGAGACCATATAATGTTTGTCCTTCTCCGACTGACTTATTTCACTCAGCATAATACCCTCCAGTTCCATCCACGTTGAAGCAAATGGTGGGTATTTGTCGTTTCTAATGGCTGAGTAATATTCCATTGTATACATAAACCACATCTTCTTTATCCATTCACCTTTTGATGAGAACTGAGGCTCCTTCCCCAGTTTGGCTATTGTGGACATTGCTGCTAGAAACATCGGGGTGCAGGTGTCCCAGCGTTTCACTGCATCTACATCTTTGGGGTAAATCCCCAGCAGTGCAATTGCTGGGTCGTAGGGCAGGTCTATTTTTAACTCTTTGAGGAATCTCCACACAGTTTTCCAGAGTGGCTGCACCAGTTCACATTCGCACCAACAGGGTAAGAGGGTTCTCTTTTTTCCGCATCCTCTCCAACATTTGTGGTTTCCTGCCTTGTTAATTTTCCCCATTCTCACTGGTGTGAGGTGGGATCTCATTGTGGTTTGGATTTGTATTTCCCTGATGGCAAGTGATGCGGAGCATTTTCTCATGAGTGTGTTGGCCATGTCTATGTCTTCCTCTATGACATTTCTGTTCATGTCTTTTGCCCATTTCATAATTGGATTGTTTGTTTCTTTGGTGTTGAGTTTAATAAGTTCTTTATAGATCTTGGACACTAGCCCTTTATCTGATATGTCATTTGCAAATATCTTCTCCCACTCTGTAGGTTGTCTTTTAGTTTTTGTTGACTGTATCTTTTGCTGTGCAAAAGCTTCTTATCTTGATGAAGTCCCAATAGTTCATTTTTGCTTTTGTTTCTTTTGACTTCATGGATGTATCTTGCAAGAAGTTACTGTGGCCGAGTTCAAAAACGGTGTTGCCTGTGTTCTCCTCTAAGATTTTGATGGAATCTTGTCTCACATTTAGACTGTTTTTCTTCCAGTGGATAGTCTTTCCTCCTTCATCGAATATCAGTTGACCATACAGTTGAGAGTCCACTTCTATGTTCTCTATTCTGTTCCATTTATCTATGTGTCTGTTTTTGTGCCAGTACCACACTGTCTTGATGACCACTGCTTTGTAGTACAACCTGAAATCTGGCATTGTGATGCCCCCAGATATGGTTTTGTTTTTTAAATATCCCCTGGCTATTCGGGATCTTTTCTGATTCCACACAAATCTTAAAATATTTGTTCTAACTCTCTGAAGAAAGTCCATGGTATTTTGATAGGGATTGCATTAAACGGGTAAATTGCCCTGGGTAACATTGACATTTTCACAATATTAATTCTGCCAATCCAAGAGCATGGAATATTTTTCCATCTCTTTGTGTCTTCCTCAATTTCTTTCAGAAGTGTTCTATAGTTTTTAGGGTATACATCCTTTGCCTCTTTGGTTAGGTTTATTCCTAGGTCTCTTATGCTTTTGGGTGCAATTGTAAATGGGATTGACTCCTTAATTTCTCTTTCTTCAGTCTCATTGTTAGTGTATAGAAATGCCACTGACTTCTAGGCATTGATTTTGTATCCTGCCACACTGCCAAATTGCTATATGAGTTCTAGCAATCTTGGGGTGGAGTCTCTTGGGTTTTCTATGTAGAGTATCATGTCATCGGCAAAGAGGGAGAGTTTGACTTCTTTGCCAATTTGAATGCCTTTAATGTCTTTTTGTTGTCTGGTTGCTGAGGCTAGGACTTCTAGTACTATGTTGAATAGCAGTGGTGAGAGTGGACATCCCTGTCTTGTTCCTGATCTTAGGGGAAAGGCTCCCAGTGCTTCCCCATTGAGATTTATATTTCGTGTGGGTTTTTCATAGATGGCTTTTAAGATGTTGAGGAATGTTCCCTCTATCCCTACATTCTGAAGAGTTTTGATCAGGAATGGATCTGTATTTTGTCAAATGCTTTCTCTGCATCTATTGAGAGGATCATAGGGTTCTTGGTTTTTCTCTTGCTGATATGATGAATCACATTGATTGTTTTACCAGCCTTACCAGAGTGTTGAACCAGCCTTGTGTCCCGGGAATAAATCCTACTTGGTCATGGTGAATAATTTTCTTAATGTACTGTTGTATCCTATTGGCTAGTATCTTGTTGAGAATTTTTGCATCCATGTTCATCAGGGATATTGGTCTATAATTCTCCTTTTTGGTGGGATCTTTGTCTGGTTTTGGAATTAAGGTAATGCTGGCCTCACAGAATGAATTTCGAAGTACTCCATCTCTTTCTATCTTTCCAAACAGCTTTAGTAGAATATGTATGGTTTCTTCTTTAAATATTTGATAGAATTCCCCAGGGCAGCCATCTGGCCCTGGACTTTTGTGTCTTGGGAGGTTTTTGATGACTGCTTCAATTTCCTCCCTGGTTATTGGCCTCTTCAGGTTTTCTATTTCTTCCTGATCCAGTTTTGGTAATTTGTGGCTTTCCGGAAATGCGTCCATTTCTTCTAGATTGCCTAATTTATTGGCGTATAGCTGTTCATAATGTGTTTTTAAAATCGTTTGTATTTCCTTGGTGTTGGTAGTGATCTCTCCTTTCTCACTTATGATTTTATTAATTTGAGTCTTTTCTCTCTTCTTTTTAATAAGGCTGGCTAATGGTTTATCTATCTTATTAATTCTTTCAAAGAACCAACTCCTGGTTTTGTTGATCTGTTCCACAGTTCTTCTGGTCTCGATTTCATTGAGTTCTGCTCGAATCTTTATTAACTCTCTTCTTCTGCTGGGTGTAGGATCTATTTGCTGTTTTTTCTCTAGCTCCTTTAGGTGTAAGGTTAGCTTTTGTATTTGAGTTCTTTCAGTTTTTTGAGGGATGCTTGTATTGCGATGTATTTCCCCCTCAGGACTGCTTTTGCTGTATCCTTAATTTTCTGGTTGACCCTTTCATCTTTTAGCAGGATGGTCCTTAACCTCCATGTGTTTGACGTCCTTCCAAACTTCTTGTTGTGATTTAGTTCTAATTTCAAGGCATTATGGTCTGAGAATATGCAGGGGATGATCCCAATCTTTTGGTATCAGTTAAGACCTGATTTGTGACCCAGTATGTGGTCTATTCTGGAGAAAGTTGCATGTGCACTTGAGAAGAATGTGTATTCAGTTGAGTTTGGATGTAAAGTTCTGTAGATATCTGTGAAATCCATCTGGTCCAGTGTATCATTTAAAGCTCTCGTTTCTTTGGAGATGTTGTGCTTAGAAGACCTATCGAGTGTAGAAAGTGCTAGATTGAAGTCACCAAGTATAAGTGTATTATTATCTAAGTATGTCTTAATTTTGGTTATTAATTGATTGATATATTTGGCCGCTCCCACATTCGGGGCATAAATATTGAGGATTGTTAAGTCCTCTTGTTGGATAGATCCTTTAAGTATGATATAGTGTCCCTCTTCATCTCTCACCACAGTCTTCGGGGTAAATTTTAGTTTATCTGATATAAGGATGGCTACCCCTGCTTTCTTTTGAGGACCATTTGAATGGTAAATGGTTCTCCAACCTTTTATTTTCAGGCTGTAGGTGTCCTTCTGTCTAAAATGAGTCTCTTGTAGACAGCAAATAGATGGGTCCTGCTTTTTTATCCAGTCTGACACCCTGCGCCTTTTGATGAAGTCATTAAGCCCGTTCACATTCAGAGTTACTATTGAAAGATTTGAGTTTAGTGTCATCATGATATCTATTCAGTCTCTGTTTTTGTGGATTGTTCCATTGGACTTCTCCTTAAAGGGAAATTTTGAGAGTCCCCCTTAAAATTTCTTGCAGAGCTGGTTTGGAGGTCACATATTCTTTCAGTTCGTGCCTGTCTTGGAAGCTCTTTATCTCTCCTTCCGTTTTGAATGAGAGCCTTGCTGGATAAAGGATTCTTGGTTGCATGTTCTTCTCATTTAGGACCCTGAATATATCCTGCCAGCCCTTTCTGGCCTGCCAGGTCTCTGTGGAGAGGTCTGCTGTTACCCTAATACTCCTCTCCATAAAAGGGATTTCTTGTCTCTTGCTGCTTTAAGGATCTTCTCTTTATTTTTGGAATTTGCAAACTTCACTATTAAATGTCGAGGTGTTGAACGGTTTTTATTGATTTTAGGGGGGGATCTCTCTATTTCCTGGATGTGAATGCCTGTTTCCCTTCCCAGATTAGGAAAGTTTTCAGCTAGAATTTGTTCAAATACATATTCTGGCCCTCTGTCCCTTTCTTCGCCCTCGGGAACACCAATTAAACGTAGGTTTTTCTTCCTCAGGCTGTCGTTTATTTCCCTTAATCTATCTTCATGGTCTTTTAATTGTTTGTCTCTTTTTTCCTCAGTTTCCCTCTTTGCTATCAACTTGTCTTCTATGTCACTCACTCGTTCTTCCACCTTGTTAACCCTCGTCGTTAGGACTTCTAGTTTGGATTGCATCTCATTCAATTGATTTTTAATTTCTGCCTGATTAGCTCTAAATTCTGCAGTCATGAAGTCTCTTGAGTCCTTTATGCTTTTTTCTAGAGCCACCAGTAGCTGTATAATAGTGCTTCTGAATTGGCTTTCTGACATTGAATTGTAATCCAGATTTTGTAACTCTGTGGGAGAGAGGACTGTTTCTGATTCTTTCTTTTGAGGTGAGGTTTTCCTTCTAGTCATTTTGTTCAATGCAGAGTGGCCAAAAACAAGTTGTATTAGGAAAAGGAGGAAAAGAGAGGAGAGAAAAAAGGGAGGAAAAGAGAAAAAGAAAGGAAAAAAAGGGTGGGGGAAGCAAACAGAAATCAAAAAGAAAAAGAAAAAAAAACACAGGGGAGTATCCTCTGATTCTGTATACTGTAAGTCCCTTGACTTCCCTTGGAACTTTCCAGTGCTGCTTGGTCAATAATTTGTTTTTCCCGTCCCTCTAGCTGGTCTTCTCCGGGAGGGGGCTGCTTTGCTGATTTTCAGGTATTAGCACTTGGGGGAGCTGCTCTGGCCCCTGCCTGGTTTAGGGCTCAGTGAGTAATGTTTATCCTGTTTATCCGGTGAGGCCCCTGTGAGGCTCAGTGGGGGTTGTTTACCCTGTGAGGCCCCAGGAGGAGCAACCACAGTGGCGGTGGCCAGCTCTGGAGCCCTGGATTCAGCTCCCGCAGTAACTACAGAGCTCTCAGTCTGCAGGCGTGTGGATGCTCCGGGGGGCGGGGGGCCGCTTATCTGCTCAGCTCGGGGCAGGAGCGTCCTTTCTGTCCTGTGCCCTCCTGGCCTCTGCCTGTCCGGGCGGGGTGGGGGCAGGCTGGATCCTGGGCTGTGTCCCCCGCGCTCTGTGCTCTCCGGGCCTGCACTGTTGGAATCGCGCTCCCGGGCCGTGCAGCCCCCTCTCCATGGAGCCGCCAGAGCCTCTCTGTGGAGCTGCCCGAGCCCCTCCGAGCTGCTCCCGGGTCAAGACGTGTGCACTCGTTGCAGCCCTTTAGGGAGCTCTGCCGTGGGGCGTGGCGCACTCTCCCCAGGGCGCAGGTGTCTGTTAGTGTCCCAGGGAGCCTGAGGGCATCCCCGCCCTCCTGGGGTCCTGCTCGAACTCCCTGCGGGCGCCTTTCCACCCAGGAAGATTGGTTCAGCTCCTGCTTCTCCAGGAAGGGGCTTTCCTGTCCTGGGGGCACTCGCCCCGGCCTCAGCCCGGCTCCTTGCGGGGCCCCTCCCCCTTGGAGGCCTTTTGTTTCTTTATTTCTCCCCCCCCCCCCCCCCCCGTCTTCCTACCTTGATAGAAGCCCGAACTCTTCTCACTGTAGCATTCCAGCTGTTCTCTCTTTAAATCTCGGGCCGAATTCGTAGATTTTCAGTATGATTTGAAGGTTATTATCTAGGTAAGTTGGTGGGGACAGGTGACTTGGGGACCCTACTCTTCAGCCATCTTGCCCCGCCTCCCTCTTCTTTTTAAAACAAATGTTCTGGTCTCCATTTCATGTATTTCTCATGTGATTTTTTTAAATAGTTCCTTCCTTGTGCTAACTTTGGGCTTAGTTTGTTCTTTTTCTAGTTCCTTGGCATGTAAAGTTAAGTTGTTTAAGATCTTTTTATCTTGATCTTTTTTTTTCTTGTAGACATTCATCAATATATACTTCCCTCTTAGAACTGCTTTTCCTGCATCTCATTTTTTTTTTGTATGTTGTGTTTACCTTTTTTGTTTAATTCAAGATATTATTCTGATCCCCTTTTGAATTCTTTGACCCATTGGTTGCTCAGGAGTGTGTTCTTTTGTTGTTTTTAAGTTTTTATTTTTAAGTAACCCCCAATGTGGGGCTTGAACTTACGACCCTGTGATTAAGTCTTGAACACTCAGTGTGTGTGCCAGCCAGGCACCCCTATACTAAGTCTCTTATATAGGCAGCATTATCATTGGACCTTGTTTTTTGTTTCATTTTTATCCACTTAGCCATTCTGTCTTTTGACTGGAGAATTTAATCCTTTTAAATTTAAAATACCTATTGCTAGGTAAGGACTTCTATTGACATCTTGTTCATTGTTTTCTGTTTTTTCTGTTGATATCTTCCTTTGTGACTTGAGGACTATTTGTAGTGGTATCCTTTGACTTTTACCATATATATATATATATATATATAATTTTTTTTTTTGGTATCTAATACAGTCCTCCTGTGTCTTTGGGGTCAGTTACTGGAAGATTATTGTCATCGTTTGGTTGTGTCATGTTTCCTTGATTTTTTTTCATGTTCCTTGAAGTTTTGCATTGTTTTGTTTTCATTTGAAGTACCAGTCTTCTTTTACAATCTTTACTAATTGCCTTCAGGAGAGAAATACTTGCCATTAGCCCAGGTAGTCATTCTGAGACTTTGTCAGACTTTGGATACAGCTGCTCTGCACTTCTTACTCCCTCTCGTGGCAGAATTCTTCAGCTTTCTCTTATGCCATCTCTCCATCCTTTAATGCATCAGGCCAGGTATTGACAGTCTCACTTTTGTTTTCCAAAGAGTAGTACTAAAGCTTAAGTTTGTGGTAACTAGCCATTTGCCAAGTCACTTTTGCCACTGCTGACATAAATGTGCTAATGAGGATGCATAGAAAACCACTGAAATCTGCAAGTCAGAAACCACAAATTTGAGCTGTAGTGAGCTTTGGGAAGACAAAGGTGAGAGGAGTGCATGCAGGGAGCTGACCACAGTGTTGCAAAAGCGTATGGTGGAGGCATTCTGAGTGCTAGAGGTAGGCATGGACCAGTTGAGGTCATCTGTGGGCAGGTTTCTTGATGAAGTGTAAGACACAGTTGGTGGATTCATGTCCCCTTAATACCCTGAGAATCTTAGCTGCTGGCTCTCCCAGCCTCTTCCTGATTCCCAATCATGTAGCTGAAGATTGAGTACTTCTCTCCAGTGTCCCAGATTTGTATTTTCTACCAACAGTGTACAGAAGTTCTCTGGAAACCTGAACTTCTACAAAGGCTCTCTAATCTGTGGATGCTTGTGTAAATCATTGTTTTCCAAGGGCTCCTGAACTGTAGCCCCAAGTTGGACTGGAACCAGTTCACAGGCCACTATAGGGTCCATAGCTGGGAACAAAGTCTGTATGCCTTTACCCAATGCACCAGGTGGTTGAGACTCCTGAGTCATTTGGCATATGGAGCTAGATCATTTCATAGAGCCCACAAAGGCACTTCTGTCTATGGATGGATGCCAAATGATGTTGGGGTGGGAGGATACAAAAGCAAGAGATGTCTTATTACACCATGATGCTGACATCACTCCTGCTAATATTTCTATTTAAGATTTTGCATCTTTCTACCTTAACATGTAGTTTTCTTTCCAGGTGTGTGAGTGTCATCTTTGTCCTGTTTTGGTATTATTTCTAGCCCTGTAAAATGAAAAAATTTTTTTCATTTGTATATTCTCTGGAGTAGTTTTCATATTATAGTGGTTTTTTTGTTCTAAGAAGATTTAATAGAATTCACATTAAAATTATCTGGGTTTCCTCTCTT
This sequence comes from Canis lupus familiaris, assembly GCF_011100685.1. Lineage (NCBI taxonomy): Eukaryota > Metazoa > Chordata > Mammalia > Carnivora > Canidae > Canis > Canis lupus. The sequence goes on from NC_049260.1 coordinate 32,314,579, forward strand.
TTTAAAGAGATTCCTTTATTTCTGTAAAAAATGGCATTGGGATTTTGATAGGGATAATATTGAATCTATAGGGGTTTTGGGTAGCACAGGTATTTTAAAAGTATCAAGTCTTCTATTCCATTAACATGATCTGTCTTTACACGTACTTGTTTCTTTAATTTTTTCAGCCAAGTTTTATATCACATTGATTATCATATGTTCAACTATCCTCATGCCCCAAGGATAAATCCCACTTGTTGAGGTCTGTTGCATCTATATACATCAGAAATACTGGCATGTAGCTTTCTTTTATCATACTGTTATTTTCTCACTTTGGAATCAAAATAAATACTGCCCTCGTAGAATGAGTCTTGGAAGGGTCCTCTCCAGTTTCTTGGAAGACTTTGAGAAGGATTCGTATTAACTCCTCTTAAAATTTGTCTAGAACCACAAAGGATACCGATAGCCAAACAATCTTGAGAAAGAACAATACTGAGGCCTCACACTTCCTGAATTAAAAACATATTACAAATTTACAGTAATAAAAACAGCATGGTACTGGCATAAAGACAGACATATAGACCAATAGAGCTGATTAGAGTCCAGAAAATAAACCCACAGATACTCGCTCAAATGATCTTCAACAGGGTGCCAAAATACACAATGGAGAATGTGGATATCCACATGCATAAGAATGAAAATAGAATTCTGTATTACAGCAAACACAAAAATCAACTCAAAATGGATTAAGGAAGATTGGGCAGGAGACAAAGGGGATCACATTAGAGCTACTGATAAAATTATAACTAAAACTGATCATAATGCACTTTGCCATTGAGATTCCCAAGCTTTGTTACACATTAGAATTACCACTCGACCAGTTACATCAGCTCTGGGGGCAGGACATAGGCATTCCAGGCAGGTATCTCAGTGTGAGCACTTTGTTCCTCCAAGTGGTAAGCAGCAGCAACCTCACCTGAGAGCCTGTTACAAATGGAAAATCCCAAGCCCCATCTCAGACCTACAGTATCAGAATCTACATTTTAATAAGACCCTAGATAATGAACATGCACCTTGATGTTTTTGAAGCACTGCTTTATCATCCTGCTTTTCGACTATGGCAATATATTGGGATAACCTGGGATGCTGGAAAATAATACTTATGCTCAGACTTATCCAGTTATATCCATATGAACATACTGGAAGAAACACTAAAAACTTACTACAACTTCAGCAACTGTCATTGAATTGGCAAATATTTAAAAAGACTAGAAAACCTTATCTAATTTCCATTCATGTTGGATATGTGTACACACTTTAATTTTTTTTTTAATTCCAGTATACTTAACATACAATGTTACATTATTTTCAGGTGTATAATCAACAATTTCATACATTACTCACTGTTCATCTCAAGTATACTCTTACTCCCCCTTTACCTATTTCACCCATCCAACCCCCTTCCTTCTGGTAACCATCTATTCTCTATAGTTAAGAGTCTAGTTCTTGGTCTCTTTTGTTGTTGTTCATTTGTTTCTTAAATTCCAAGTATGAGCGAAGTCATATGGTATTTGTCTTTCTCTGATAACCTCTTTCACTTAGTATTATACTTTCTAGATCCATCCATGTTACAAATGGCAAAATTTCATTCCATTTTTAAGAGGTTCATTCATTCATTCATTTTTGAGAGATAGAAAGAGCTAAAGCACATGAGCGGGGGTGGGGGGTGAAGGGCAGAAGGAGAGAGGGAGAAGGTGAGAAGCAGACTCCCCACTGAGCATGGAGCCCGATACGGGGCTTGATCTCATGTGACCCTGAGATTATGACCTGAGCTGAAATCAAGAATTGGACACTGAACTGACAGCCACTCAGGTACCCCAAGATTACATTCTCTTTTATGGCTGAGTAATATTATATATGTACCACATCTTTATCCATTCATCTATCAGTGAACACGTGGGTTTTTTCCATATGCTGGCTATTGTAAATGATACTGCAGTAAAATAAGGGTGCATGTCTCTGAATTAATGTTTTTGGTTTTTTGGGTAAATACCCAATAGTGGAGTTACTGGATCATATGGTAATTCTATTTTTATTTCTGAAGACCCTCCATACTGTTTTCTACAGTGGCTGCAATAGTTTGCATTCCCAACAGTGCATGAGAGTTCCTGTTTCTGCACATCCTTGCCAACACTTGTATCTTATACTTTTAATTTTAGTCATATTGACAGGTGTGAGGTAATATTTCATTGTATTTTTGATTTTCATTTCCATGGTTAATTAGTGATGCACATCTTTTCATGTCTCTGCTGGCTATCTGGATATCTTCTTTGGAGAAATGTCTCTTCATGTCTTAATAGGATTATTTGGTTTTCTGGTGTTGAGTTGTAGGAATTCTTCATATATTTTGGATGGTCCTCCTTTATCGAATATGTCACTTGTGAATATCTTCTCCCATTCAGTAGGTTGTCTTTTAATTTTGTTGGTTATTTCCTTTGTTGTGCAAAAGCTTTTTATTTTGATGTAGTCCCAGTAGTTTATTCTTAGTTTAATTTCCTGTGCCCTAGGAGACACATCTAGAAAGATGTTGTTATGGCTGATGTCAGAAAAATAATAGCCTATGCCCTCTTTTAGGATTTTTGTGAATTCAGATCTCACATCTAGGCCCTTAATCCATTTTTAGTTCATTTTGCATATGGTGAAAGAAAGTGGTCAGTTTTCCTAGCACCATTTGTTGAAGAGCTGTCTTTTTCCCATTGCATACTCTTGCATCCTTTGTCGAAGTTTACTTGACCATAACATAATGGGTTTATTTCTGGGCTTTGTATTCATTGATCTATGCATCTGTTGTCATGCCAGTACCATAATGTTAAGATTACTAAAGCTATGTAATATAACTTCAAATCTGTAGTTGTGATACCTCCAGTTTTGTTCTTCCTTTTTGAGATTATTTTGGCTATTTGGGGTCTTTTGTGGTTCCATACTAATTTTAGGATTGTTCTAGTTCTGTGAAAAATACTGTTGGCATTTTAATAGGGATTACATTACATACGAACATTGCTTTTGGTAATGTGGACTTTTTAAGAATATTTGTTCTTTCAACCAATGAGCATGGAATGTCCTGTTTGTGTCATCTTCAATTCCTTTCATAAATATTTTATATTTTTCAGAGTACAAGTCTTTTTAAGTTTACCTCTAGGTATTTTATTTTTGGTGCAATTTAAGTGGGATAGTTTTTCTTAATTTCTCTTTGTGCTGTTTAATATCATTATTAATGTATAAAGATGCAATGGATTTCTGTACATTGGTTATTTTTGTATCCTGCAACCTTCGTGAATTCATTTGTCTGTTCTAGTAGTATTTTGGTGGAGTTTTTAGAGTTTTCTGTATATAGTATGTCATCTGCAGATAGTGAAAGCTTTACTTCTTCCTTACCAATTTGGATGCATTCTATTCCTTTTTTCTTGTCTTTTTCCTGTGGCTAGGACTTCCAGTACAGTGTTGAATAAAAGTGGTGAGAGTGGACATCCCTGTCATATTCCTGACCTTAGGGAAAAGCTCTCAGTTTTCCCTATTAAGGATGGTATTCACTGTGGGTTTTTCGTATATGGCTTTTATGAAATTGAGGTATGTTCCTTCTCTTCCTACACTGTAGAGTTATTATCAAGAAAAAGGATGCTGTATTTTTTCAGATGCTTTTTTTCCATCTGTTGAGAAGATCATATTGTTCTTGGCCTTTCTTTTATTAATGTGGTGTATCACATTGATTGATTTACAGATGTTGGAACCACCCTTGCAGCCCAGGAATAAATCCCACTTGGTCGTGGTGAATAATCCTTTTAATGTACTGTTCGATCGTATTAGCTAGCATCTTCATAAGTATTTTTGTAGCCATGTTCATCAGGGATACTGTTCTGTAATTCTCCCTTTTAGTAGGGTCTTTGGTTTTCCGATCAAGGTAATGCTGCCCTCATAGAATGAGTTTGGAAGTTTACTTTCCCTCATAGAATGAGGTTGGAAGTTTTATCCATTTCTATTTTTTGAAACCGTTTCAGAAGAACACTTATGAAGTCTTCTTTAAATATTTAGTAGAATTCCCCTGAGAGGCCATCCAACCCTGGACTCTGGTTTGCTGGAAGATTTTTGATTACTGATTCAATTTCTTTGCTGGTTTTGGGTCTGTTCAGGTTTTCTATTTCTTCCTGTTTGTTGTGGTAGTTTATATGTTTCTAGGAATGCATTCATTCCTCCCAGATTGCATAATTTGGTGGCATACAGTTGCTCATAACATGTTCTTAAAATTGTTTGTATTTCATCAGTGTTGGTTGTGATCTCTTTCATTCATGATTTTATTTATTTGGGTCATTTTTCTTTTCTCTTTTGATAAGTCTCTTTAGGGGTTGATCAATTTTAATTCTTTCAAAGAACCGGCTCCTAGTTTCATTGATCTGTTCTGCTGATGTTTTGTGTGTGTGTGTTTTTCTTTTATTTCTGCATCATTGATTTCTTCTGCTGGATTTAGGCTTCTTTTGCTGTTCATTTTCCAGCTGCTTTAGGTATAAGGTTGGGTTGTGTATTTGGGACTTTTCTCGTTTCTGAGTAAGGCCCATATTGCTATCCACTTCCCTCTTAGGACCACCTTTGCTGCATCCCAAAGGTCTGAACTGTCGTGTTTTCATTTTCATTTGCTTCCATGTGTTTTTGAACTCTTCTTTAATTTCCTGGTTAACCCATTCATTCTTTAATAGGATCTTCTTTAACCTCCATGTATTTGTGTTCCTTCCAAGTTTTCTCCTGTAATTCAAGTTTTAAAGCATTGCAGTCTGAAAATATGCATGGCATAATCTCAGTCTTTCTGCACATATTTTGTGGCACCCCAAAACAAGTATAATAGTGCTATCAAAGATCACTGATTACCAGAACAAATATAATAATGATGAAGTTTGAAATATTCTAAGAATTACCAAAATGTTAAAGACACACAATTGCTGTTGGAAAAATGTTACCGATAGTTAACAGGGTGCAGGGTTGCCACAAACCTTCAATTTGTAAAATCACAGTATCTATGAAGCATAATAAAGCAATATGCTTTACAACAAGGTATTGTCTGTACTTGTTCCGGAAGGGAAGAAGCCATGTGAGTGCTGTGTATAAATGCTGCTGGGTCCTTTTCTTCAGCAATACAAACCTACTGAGAACATCACCCACTTCTAGACTTCAGTATGTATGTTTTACCCTGATTAATCAGATTATAAAACAGGTTTATCTCTCTTCCTGCCAATTATGAGTAGAGTTCTTCAGGTCTTGAGTCACCATCTGAGTGACTTGAATAGAATTTGTTCAAAAATGGAAGTGAGAAAATCACAACAGAAAAGCACACATTTTATAAGAGAACAAATACTGCTTGATAGAATCTTGTACATATTGAATTTTGATCTGAAACCTACCTGTGATGAAACATTTACCTTGGGGATCCTCCCTCTGAAATGGTTCAGACCTCTCTGGCAGCTTCAGATTACTTTCATTATTTATATAATTGTAACCTTATCTAAAACTACTGAGACCCTTTAATGATTATTTCCTCTAAAAGCACTACTTTACCAAGTCTTGAAATCATATGCTCTTTCTGAAATCTTTTGGCTGCTTTCAGTTAGATAAAAGGACTACTTAAATAGTTTACAGAGATCTAAGCTTGGAGGGTTTTTTTGTTTGAATAACAATTATTAGTCTTATTTCATGTGAATTTTCTTCTGATTCACTAAGTACAAAATAAGTCTAGTTCCCAAAGAAAAAGTGATAATTACCTTTTGATTCAGATGTTACTCTGTAAAATGAGCCCACCTGCTTTTGACTACACATTTAATATGATGGAAAGAGTGAATTTTCTAGGAAAATGGCCACGCAGATTCAAAATATCTTCTAGATGAAGGCAGATTGCTTTTTGGCTTCCTCTGATGCCTTGCCTGTTCTGTTCAAGTCCCAGTTTCAACATTTATGTTTTAAATGACCTTTGTTTTATTATTTTTTAAAGAGGATTTTATTTATTCATTAATTCATTCATTTATGAGCACACCAGGAAGGGGAGGGGCAGAGGGAGAATCTCATCAAGAGTTGGATGCTTAAGTGAGCCACCCAGGCACCCCACCTTGGGCTTATTATTAGGTAACCTCTCTGTGCCTTCATTTTCTCATCTTCAAGTGGGGATAATAATTATGCCTTTATTATTGAGTGTCATTGATTGAGTTACTATACATAAAGTAAAAATCTGATTTTATAGGGGCACCTGAATGGTTCAGTTGGTTAAGCATTGGACTCTTAATCTCATTCAGGTCATGATCTCAGAATTGTGAGATTGAGGCCTGGGTTGGTCTCTATGCTGGGTGTGGAGCCTGCTTAAGATTCTCTCTCTGGGCAGCCCTGGTACTCAGCAGTTTAGCACCACCTTCAGCCCAGGGCCTGATCCTGGAGACTGGGGATCAAGTCCCACGTCAGGCTCCCTGCATGGAGCCTGCCTCTCCCTCTGCTTGTGTCTCTGCCTCTCTCTCTCTCTGTCTTCTCATGAATAAATAAATAAAATATTTTTTAAAAAAGATTTTCTCTCTCCCTCTGCCCCTCCCTGCTCACACACCCTCTCTCAAAAAAAATATATGATTTTATATTTTCATTTCTTAGACTGTAGATTATTTCCCAATATGCCAAATAAACCAGAAAAATATAATTATACAAGCCAAGCATGAAAAAAAAGGTCATTTTCATGTGCATTATTGATGCTTAATTATCTCAAAGTAATAGGACAATATAAAAAAGCCACTTTTTATTGTATTTATCTAAGGCTAGCATTATATAATTATTTGAAATCACCATCTCCCCCATATAATATTCTTTACAAAAAGCAAATACATGTGATTTGAAAGATTAGGAGGAAATTGTCATCTGCAGATAAAATTGACTACAAATCAGATATTTGATAGGTCTCCATAAATCCATGATGACTAACTTAGAATAAAATTTTTCGTTTAAGGATTCTGCTGTAAGGTGACAAATGTAAATGTAAAACATTTTTAAGCTATATAAAACAACTTTCAGAGTGATTATATTCTTTTTTAACCAGAAAGAAAGTTGGCCATCCTAAGTGACAATTTCATACAAAATGTTAATAGTGTATACATTTAGAAGTACATTTACATTTTTCTAAATGTCATTAGTTTGATTAAAATTTTATTAGTGAAACAAATGAATCACTTGACAATTTAAAGTTTTTGGTATTGTCCTACTTTTGGCTTATTTTAATATTGAACCTTGCATATTTTCATCTGTATATAGTCTTGAGGAGATCATACAATATTATAACGTGCAAATTTATCTTAGAATCACAGACTGTTGGAGTAATAATTTAGAAGATCTAGTTCAGAGGTGGAACATAGGTCATTTTTATGCCCTTTGTGGGAGGGGGTGCTCAGAACCCACTTCCTCCCATGGATACCACAAATTTACAAAAAAAAATATATTCCGTATGTAACTATAAAGAACCTGAGAACTAGATGAACTGCACCTTCACAACGAAAGACAGAAAAGATGCATCAAGAAGGGGAGGTGAGGCAGAGATATGGCCTCACTTGGGAACCCACCCCAGATGCAGTAACCCCACAATCAGAACACCCTCTGGAGTGAAGGGATTGTGCCACCCTGAGGGCCAGCACTGGAGATATGACCCCCAAAACGTCAGTTTTGAGAAAATGGTGATTAAGACCTGGAGAATCATAGAACTATGGGGAATGGTGATTCTGCTCTTAAATCCACTTACCCTGATAATCAGCATCAAAGCAACAGGTTGAAAAGTACCTAGACCATAAGTGAAGGAAGCTGAAGTGAAGTGGCTGCAGGAGAAGCAGGAATCTGCAGGGACTTTGTGTGAGGATGTAAGTGCTGGCAGACATTATCTCTGCAATTTCATCCTAACTTGCTGATGATGGAGCTGACAGTCAACATATTTTGTACTTTTCCTTTAGCTTGCTAGCATTGGAGGCTGTGCTTTGCCCACCTCATGTGACAACCAAGCCAAAACTGGGACAGACAAATGTCTTCAACTCCACTCTCCCTGTGCAGTGGCTGAGCTGCAGCCAGGACTGGTGAATACCCCAAGTTCTGCAGCTGCAGCCCATATAAAGGATGCCCATAGAGTACCTGACTGTGGTTGCCAGGGAAGACAGAACTTCTGGGCCACAGAATACAGTTCCTACATAAAGCCACTCCTTAATGGCTGAGGGAGACAGCCATTTTGCCTAATATATATAGACAAACACAGAGTCAGGAATGTGTCCAAACCAACGAACAAGGCAAAACCCGAGAAAAAGGTCATAATAAAATGGAGATAAGCAACCTATCTGCTAGAGTTCAAAATAACGGCCATAAAGATACAGAGCTTCAATGAAGAACGGATGTGCACAGCAAGCACTTCAATAATAGAAAATATAAGAAAGGACTAAATAAGTGAGGATACCTTAAGGGATCTCTGAAACACCATCAAGTGGAAGAACATTTGCATTATAGGGGTTCCAGAAGAAGAAGAGAGCAAAACCTAATCCAGAGAAGGAAACGGACATCTACATGCAGAAAGTCCAGAGAGTTCCACATAACATGAACCATAGAGAAACACACCATGACACATAATAATTAAAACGGCAAAGGTTAAGGATAAAGAAAGAATCTCAAAAGGAGCAACAGAAAAAGCAACATATTATATACAAGGAAAACCCCCATAAGGCTATGAGATTTTTCAGCAGAAACTTCAGAGGCCAGAAGGGAAAGGCACGACATATTCCAGCTGCTGAAAGGAAAAAAAAAGTGCCAAGAATTCTCTACGCAACAATGTTATTACTCAGAATTGAAGGAGAGCTTAAACGAGTTTTTCAGATAAGCAAAAGCTAAAGGAGTTTGTCACTACTAAACCAGCCTTACAAGAAATTTTAAAGGGAGTACTCTAAGCTAAAAAGTAAAGGAACTAATAATAATAAAATACACAAAAGTAAAAATATCACTTGGAAAGGTAAAGACAAAACGTAGTATGTCAACTACTTGTATGAAGAATAGAAGACAAAAGTACAGTTTATTAAAAATACAGCAATTAAGGGATACATAAAATTAAAGTTTATCATCATAGCTATAAAGCTTTGGAATGTGTTCAAAATTAAAGAGACTGTTAGAACATCTTATATATTTATGTGAGCCTTATGGTAACTACAAAGAAAAAATGTACAGTAAATACACAAAAGAAAAAGAAATCTAAACATAACCCTAGAGAATACATTAAGCCACAAGGGAAAAGAGAAGGAAAGGAACAACAAAAAGCAGTAAGTACCTACCTATTAATCATTACTTTAAATGGACTAAATTCTTCAATCAAAACACAGAGTGGGATGCCTGGGTGGCTCAGTGGTTAAGTGCATCTGCCCTTGGCTCAGGGTGTGATCCTGGAGTACCAGAATCAAGTCCCACATCGGGTTCCCTGCATGGAGCCTGCTTCTCCCTCTGCCTATGTCTCTGCCTCTCTCTTTCTGTGTCTCTCATGAATAAATAAATAAAATCTTTTAAAAAGGTTGTCTGAATAAAAAAAAAAAAACAAGATCCTTCTATATGCTGGCTATAAGAAACTCACTTCAAACCTCTTGATCAAGAACAAGACAAGGATACCCACTGTCAACACTTTTTATTCAATATGGTATTGGAAGTCCTAGCCACACCAATAAGACAAGAAATAAAAGGTATCTAAATTAGAATGCAGTAAAGCTTTCACTATTTGCAGTTGACATATACTATATATAGAAAATCTTAAAAACTCCACCAAAAACTTACTAGAATAAATGAATTCAGTAAAGTTGCAGGACACAAAATTAATATACAGAAGTCTGTTGGATTTCTATACACTAAGAACAAAATAGCAGAAAGAGTAAATTAAGAAAACAATCCCATTATAACTGCATCAAAAATAATAAAATACCTATGGATAAATTTAATCCAGGTAGTAAAAGACCTATACTCTGAAAACTTTAAGACACTGAAAGAAATTGAAGACAACATAAATAAATGGAAAGCTATACTATGCTCATGAAGTGGAAGAATATTGTTAAAAGGTCTATACTAGCCACAGCAAAATGCCAATGGCATTTTTCATGAAACTAGGACAAATAATCCTCTAAAATTTGTATGGAACCACAAAAGACCCCAAATAGCCAAAGCAATCTTAAGAAAGAAGAACAAATCTGGAGTATCATGATCTCTTATTTCAAACTATACTATAAAGCTATAGTAATCAAAACAGTATGGTATTGGCACAAAGACATATAGATCAACAGAATAGATAGCCTAGAAATAAACCCATGCTTACATGGTCAATTAACCTATGACAAAGAAGGCAAGATCATACAATGGCAAAAAGACAGTCTTTAATAACTAGTGTTGTGGACATTGGACAGGTACATGCAAAAGAAAGAAACTAGACCACATTCTTATACCATATGCAAAAATCAACTCAAAGCAATGTAGGGTATCTGGGTGGCTCAGTCTGTTGGGTGTCTAATTTTGGATCACTGCTCAGGCCTTGATGTCAAGGTTCTGGGTTTGGGCCCTGTGTTGGGGTCCACACTGAGCATGGAGCTTATTGGATTAGAAGAAGAAGAGGGGCTCCTGGGTGGCTTAGTGGTTGAACATCTGCCTGTGGCTCAGGTCATGATCCCAGGGTCCTAGGATCAAGTCCCACATTAGGCTCCCCACAGGGAGCCTGCTTCTCCCTCTGCCTATGTCTCTGCCTCTCTCTGTGGCTCTCATGAATAAATAAAATCTTAAAAAAAAAAAAAAAAAAGAATGTAAGACCTGAAACCATAAAACTACAAGAAAACATAAATAGTAAGCTCTAAGATGTCAGTCTTAGCAATTTTTTCTGGTGGGGGTGGGGGTGGAATATGTCTCCTCTGGCAAGGGCAACAAAAGCAAAAATAAATAAATGGGACTACATCAAGCTAAAAAGCTTTCCCACAGCAAAGGAAACCATTAACAAAAGAAAAACACAACCTACCGAATGGGAGAAGATACTTGGAAATGATATATCTGTTAAGGGATTGATATCTAAAATATATAAAGAACTCATACAATTTAGTAATGGCAAAGAAAAACCAACCCAATTAAAAAATGGGCACATGACCTGTATAGACATTTTTCCAAAGATGATCTACAGATGGCCAACAAACACATGAAAAGATGTTCAACAACATTCATCATCAGGGAAATGCAAATCAAAACTACAAATGAGATACCACTTCACACCTGCCAGAATGGCTAGTCTCAAAAAGATAAGAGATAACAAGTATTGGTGAGAATGTGTGAAAAAGGAAACCTTGTGTGCTTTTGGTGGGAATGTAATTTGATGCAGCTACTATGGAAACCAATGTGGAGGTTTCTCAAAAAAATTACAAATAGAACTACCATATGATCCAACAATTCCACTTCTGGGTATTTATCTGAAGAAAATGAGAATACTAATTCAAAAACATATATGGATCTCTGTGTTCATTGCAACATTATTTATAGTAGCCAGGATATGAAAGCACCATAAGTGCCCATCCATAGATGAATGGATAAAGATGTATGTGTATATATATATATACACACACACACACAATGGACTTTTACCCATATAAAAGAATGAAATCTTACATTCGTGACAACATGGATGGACCTAGATGATATTATGCTAAGTCAAACAGAGAATGACAAATACCATAAGATTCACTTACATGTGGAATCAAGGAAAGAAAAAACAAACATTCACAGAACAAACTGGTGGTTGCCAGAGGGGAATGGGATGAATAGAATAAGTGAAAGGGATTAAGATACAACTTCCAGTTATAAAGTAAATCATGGGGATGTGTAGTGTACAGTAGAGGGAATATAGTCAATAATAACTTGGGATTCCTGGGTGGTTCAGCAGTTGAGCGTCTGCCTTTTGCTCAGGGCATGATCCCGGGGTCTGGGACTGAGTCCCCTATCAGGTTCCTTGCAGGGAGCCTGCTTCTCCCTCTGCCTGCCTCTCTCTCTCTCTCATGAATAAATAAAATCTTTTAAAAACTTTGTATGGTGACAGATGGTACCTAGACCTATTTGATCATTTTGTAAGATATAAAAATAATTATGGTACACCTGAAACTAACACAATGTATGTCAATTATAATCTAATAAAAAGAGTAATAGAAATCAAAAGGCCTCAGCCAAGTAAAAAGAAGTCAGGGATAAAAATAAAATCTCACAAATAAGAAACAATAAAGTCCAGGAACAAGTATCGGATTTCTTACCTGCATATTAGAAGCTGCAGTACCATGGAATACTACCTAGACCTCTGAGGGGGAAAAAAAAAAAACCTATACCCTAAGAGTCTGAAATATCATTATGATAACATTTATCAGCCAGGGTGAAGGAAAATTATTCATAGAGCTGAAAAAATTTAGAGACTATTTCCCATGAGTATCCTCTATGGAAAATTCTTCAAAAAGGACCATTCAACTGCAAAATAAGTCAGAACAGCAACTTCAAAATCAGGGAAGATGAAGAGAACAAATAGTATTGAGCAATGGTTCATGCAATGTATGTATAATTAAGTCTGAATGGATAATGATATAGTGACTAGGAATTGCTAATGTTGTAAATGCTAAATATTCTTTCTTGAAAAAAAAAAGCCAGTGTGACTAATTAAATATGACTATAAAACAACCACCTTTAGTGCCCAGAGTCTTTAACCATATTCATAGATTTATGTTAATGCCATGCTATCATGGGATATCTGGCATTACAATCCCTAGTCCAACTCCCTCTATTTGCCCATTTGGATAATGACCTGGTTCCCTTCCTTGATGCCAGATATTTACTGTCAGTGACGTGTAGTGCCTGCAAATAAATAGGATTGTGAGAAAAGCACTTACTGTTTAGGTTTAAACATTGAAAAAAGAATCAGTAGCATTGGGATTGGAGGTGGTCTTTGTGCCAAGGTATGAGATAGATTAATCAGTGAATTTGAGGCAGTGACTTACATTATACAAAAATTATAATAACTATTATTTGAGTGTTTATATGCTAAGGACTTAGACATGTTATATATGTTATTTCATATAATGCTCAGGCAGCCAATAAAGACAGATCAGTATTATCCTGTATTTCAGGTGAGGAAGCTAAAACTCAAGAGTAACTTGTCCAGGTCCCATAACTAGTAATTGGGTCAGGTAACCTTTTTATGTTTTCGGTATTTCCCCCCATACAAATATTAAAAGACTTGAACTACTGGGTCTTATATCTTCTGGGATTCTATGTTTGGTAATAACCTAACACAATTTCTTTACTAGCCTGAGCTTCCTAATAGGGACATAGTGTAATTATGACATTCAGTGAACATCTGTGTACTAAACTTTGGGGGTGGAGTGTTTGACTACCGAAAGTCTACAACAGACTAAAATAGCACATAACCAGTGATAATGATGGGGATCAGGGATAAGAAACTTCATAGTTGGATGTGGAAAATGATATTTGACATTTTTAAGGGAATATTATTTGGTTTAATTGGGAAACAGGAAATTGCTCATGCTTTGTTTTTCCACAGTGTCATAGGTGAAAATATAAATAACTCCCAAGTCTTGAAAGACTCCTGGAGTCCCACTGACCATTTTAGGGAGGATCCAGAGTAAATACCATAACATGATTTATTTGTAATTTCTTGTCATGGAAAATATAAGTAGTAAGTCATTTGAACCAACAAATCTGGTTTGAGGTTTTGGTTCATTATGTTAATAGTGCTCATTTGGTATTTCCTATCCTTCGATCATACTGATTTTTAATTTGTCTTTTATTTTCAGAAGGAGTTTTGGACCACCTACACAAAAGCACAACAAGGAGAGAGTAACAGAGGAAGTGACTGGTTTCAGTTTTACCTTACCTTTCCATTAATCTTTGGCCTTTTCATTATCCTTCTTGTCATTTTTCTAATTTGGAGATGCTTCCTCAGAAACAAAACTCGCAGACAGACAGTAACTGAAGGCCACATTCCTTTCCCACAGCATCTTAATATTATCACTCCACCTCCCCCACCAGACGAAGTGTTTGATAGCAGTGGATTGTCACCAGGCTTTCTGGAATATGTAGTTGGGCGCTCAGATTCCGTCTCCACTCGCCTATCCAACTGTGATCCCCCACCTACCTATGAGGAAGCCACTGGCCAGGCGAACCTCCAGAGGAGTGAAACAGAACCTCATTTAGACCCACCCCCAGAGTATGAGGACATCATCAATTCCAACTCAGCCAGTGCCATTGCTATGGTGCCTGTGGTCACCACTATCAAATGAAATTGCAACCTTTTTACTATAATCATTTTTAAAATACTAATGAAAGAACTTTCTAGCACTTTACCACTACATAAATGTGCATTGACTTATTTTATTGGACTCTGACAGCATACCACTTCACATTTTCTGATTTGATTTTCATTAATTTTATTTCCTACTATAAAATCATTATCCATGCTCATTTTCTCTAATATATGAAGAGGGAAAAACTTATTAGTGGAGGTCTTCATGTGATGAGATATATGTATGTGTATAGATATGTATTTATATATGCATACATATGTGTGTGTACATCAGCCCAGTATATGTGCAAGTGTCTTAAAAAGCCATTAACTTCTGTTTAAATCACCTATAAAGAAAACATTACTCACCAAAATTGGGAGTAGGGGAGACACCAACAATTTGTATAATAGATAGCCAGCCACATGCTGTTGAATTTTGAAAGTAAGATGAACTTAGTATGTTTTCTAATTCCTACTGGCTTTTGTTAACATCGTTTTTCTTCAACTACCTTAGGAAAAAATGCATGTAGTCAATCTTGATTTTAGGAACATCTCAGAGAAATGGAAGGCACAATAAAAACTTGCTTATAGTGTATAGCAAAAATATCATTGGTCATCAGTGGCATTTGGCTAGTATTGGAGGAAGGATTTTGCTGTTTACTGCTTTCCCTGCCCCCCAATTAAATAGTGTTTGCTTAGTGCCTTTGAATGTCTGATGCTATTTGTATTAACATCTTGGTATAGAGGATTTTCTGGCAACAGAATAGTTTCTAAAGTAGTTGTATGTATTAATGACAGGGAATAGATACAGATTTCTCCTTTGCTCATTTGTGACAATAATTGTTTTCTTTTTTGTTGTTTTATCGCCTTTTACTCTGTTGTCTACTCCCTCTCCTACCACCACAGAATCTGTAAGAACCTAAGAATTTAGTTAAAATTCTTGAAATTTTCTTAGTTTTTGTATAGACTGAAGTCTTTGCCTCAAGATGATTAGGAGGCAATTTTCCATTAAATTAAGAACTGTGATTTTATATTGCTCTCCAGTTGGTGGAGGAAAACTGCAAAGTCTGTGTTGTGCCAGGTGCACAATAAATCTGTTATAGTTTCACATAGATCTCATTATTGTTGCTATTTCATTTTATATTTTCGTCAATTTTTTTTTAAGTGCAGGATTTTTACTTTTCCCTTGGAGTAGAGGAACAGGCTATGAATGAACTGCCAACATAAACTGGCTCAGAAAAAAAAAGTCATTTCATATAAAGTTCCATTATGTATGTACTGATGGAAAATTCATTATACTGGTCAAGGAAATATCTATGCCACTCCCAAGCCTCCTTAGTGTTGGATAAAATGGTTAATGGAGGCAGAAGGAATGTAGATTCCGGAAGTGTCAGCCATATCCTGCTGCCTCCATCTCCATCACCACAGACCCTTCCCCTAATCCTGCCCCGGAACCCAAAGAAGTGCTGGGGAAAACCCTGAACTAGAAGTCAGGTGACCTGAATTCTAATCCTGTTCTATAAAAAAGGTACTTGCCATGGTACCCCGAGAAAGCCTGGATCTGCACCTCCAATTCCTTAACTCTGAAACAGATAATGTAATTTGTCCTGCTCTTCTCCAGGGACTTTAAAAGTATCTAATAAGATGGTGTGTATGAAAGTAATTTGTAAGATGTGAAGAGCTATCTAAGTGTGAGGTCATAGTATTGTTCTCATTGTGCTTAAGGGAGAATTTTCTCCCTCTTCCCCTAAAATGTATCAGAGCTTTCTTTCACATAGTGAGAAACAGAGTAGGCTGCTCCATTAATGGCTAACCTGCTCCTGATCTGAGTATCTGGGCTATTAAACTCCTGTCACTCTCTGGTCTATACCACTGCTGTGCCAATTTTTTTTTTTTTAAAGATTGCTATGCCAATTTAAGAGATGACAGCCAGTTTAGTATAAACAGGATTAAGCAGATGTTGGAAAGGGAACAAAGATGTATGTGTTTAGTTAATAGATTTTGTAGCTTTCATGAACTAAAATTAGTAAATCTTGACCTTGGTCTGAGTAGAAATGACAATATTATTTTGAATTTGGCTGTGAACATGCATTGACTTTTGGCTACTAGTTACAGCTAAAAGTGGGAATGTTTGATCCAGTGACTTGTGTGTGTATATATGGCTATTTTGGTTTATTTTTAAAGGAAAATTAAGGTTCCTTTTGTGTGGACTTTTTTTTTTTTTTTTTTTTTTTTTTGGTCATTAATATTAGGCGTTAGATTTAAAAAACCAGCAGTTTTTAAAGAGTGGCTGGCCCATGAACTCTTGGGAGTCCTTGAGAGCCTTTCAGGGCATCTGTGAGATCAAAACTATTTTCATAATAATACAAAGGCATTAGTTTAAGTTGTCTTTTCACTCTGTGTCTCAAAAAGTAGTTGAAAATGTAAAATGATGCCATTTCCCACAAATCTTTTTTCCGTTTTTGGAAATACAGCTATTAAAAAATATTTATGTTAACATGTAATAAAATTTTTTCAGTTTTTTTATAAAGATTTTATTTTTATTTATTCATGAGAGACACACAGAGAGAGAGGCAGACACACAGGCAGAGGGAGAAGCAGGCTCCATGCAGGGAGCCCAATGTGGGACTCGATTCCAGGACTCCAGGATCACACCCTGGGCTGAAGGCAGCGCTAAACCGCTGAGCCACCCAGGCGTCCCTCAGTTATATTTTCTAATATGGCAAATACTGATGGATATAAACTACATAAACAAAAGCTCTTTGACATCCAGGTCTCGAATTTAAAAGAGTATAAAAGGGTCTGGAGACTACATGTTTTAGAATTACAGGATTAGAAAAAGGAGCGAGCAGGATATTCTATTACTATGTATATATTCTTGCAACTTTATATTTTAAAGTCTTGATATTGGATTTAATGCTGCCTCTTAAGGATACCTGAATTATAGTGTAAAATAGATGTTGGTTCTTGAAGCAAAAGCCAAATGCTTAATCTAACCAATGGCTACAGCTTTTGGCCTGTTGGTCAAAGAAAACGGACCATTCTGTAGTGATAACACTAGCCACAGATCTCATGGCAGCATTTATGGGATAATGACAGGATAAACAAAATACCACTCTCTTCAAGAAACATTCTCTTAGGTTTGTTTTCTTTGATTTTCATATAGGTTTTACATTTTTCAAAAACCCTTTTGCTACCCCATCTGGTTTTATAAACTAAGTTTCTTAACATTTGGCATAAATAAAGGGGCTTGTCTGGAGTAATACGTATTTTTTATGCTTTTGCATTTCTTACATGATTAATATTGCATTCACCTTTGGTCATTTTAACAAAGGTTTGTTTTTGCAGATATATGTAGTACCTTTCTTAAGCAGTAACTAAATTGAATCAACCAGATGATTTAAATGAGAGAATGGGCTTAATGGTCTTCCAGTGGAATGATTTCCAGACTTCCACATGCAGTGGTTGTGTCTGGAATCCTAGAACTGGTACTTTCTGCCTTACTGCTTGGAATATCACAGTGAATTATATCCATTTAAAGTGAATTAAAGGATTCCTTTTTTTTAATTTACCAGTACAAATACAAATACTGTATTTGATTGTTAATGATGACTTCAAGATTGATAATCTGATACAATAACTGTTGAAGTAGTTTTAACTTGGTTCTGTGTAAATAGCATGTATTTTATTATAATTCACATTTTTAAACACTTGGTTTACATTAAATTATGGTATTTAACTATTTTTATGTTTATACTAGGTAAGGTTTTTCTTATGTTTCTGTGTTTTTGGTATGCTAAATAAAGCTATTTTTAAACCCAAGAGATTTTTTTCTGCCATGTATTAATTATATTATGGTTGGGTAACAAACATGCTTTCTTTGTAAGCGTTTGTTAATTATGGTTTTTTTAACAAGGAAAAATTGTTCCTTTTTTTCTTATGAATTTAAGAAATTTTGCTCAGTAAAAAAAAATTATCTGGTGAAAACTTCAGGGTGTTCTCAGTATAAGAAAGAATTTATTTACTAAACTTTTGAATGATGCTGGCATGATACAAAATGGGAACACTTATTTGGTAGCATCCTCTCTGCTATATTGTCGTTTGTCAAGTGTTGGGTGTAGTATTGTCTGCAGATACCAAGGAGTTGGTTTTTTCCCCCCTCCTTAACAGCTTGCATTTGACATTTTAGAAGATGAAAGCATAAGATGGAAACATTTATGACCACAGGGCATCTTGCTAAGCACAGTTACCAAGAAGACTAAAAAGTGATGTGACATGTCATTGACCAAGCAAATGTAAATATGACTTGATCTTTATGGCATAAAAATTAAAATTATAATCTATCCTTAACTTTGTTCCTTGACTATAGGTCTGAGTATCCATTTTGTTAGCATAAATCCCAGAGAATTGTCTAAAACATCATAAAAGGGTAATTTTTAGAACTATATAGCAATTTCTTTTTTTTTAAGTTTTTATTTATTTATTCATGAGAGACACAGACAGGCAGAGACACAGGCAGAGGGAGAAGCAGGCTCCATACAGGGAGCCCCGTGTGGGACTTGATCCCGGGACTCCAGGATCATGCCCTGGGCTGAAGGCAGGTGCTAAACCGCTGAGCCACCCAGGGATCCCCCATATAGCAATTTCTAAAAATTCTATAACTTCTAGATTAATACATCCATAAAACCCAACACCTAGATCAAGATATTTCTAGTACCATGGAACACTCCCTCATATAACTCTCCCGAAAGATAGCACTATTCCTCACATCGATCATAAGACATCAAGTTTTTAAATTGCATATTTGGCTGTAACCATAAGCCAAAAGACTTAAGAATTTAAAAAAGGAAAAGAGTTATTTCAGAAAACTTCAAGGTAGACATTCTCAAGCTGCTCTTCCATCTCTTGGCTCTCCTTGAACCTACTCCTTCTAAGCCTTTTCTACATACATGAAGCTCTTTGAGGGCAAGAATTATGTTTAATCCTTTTAATTGCCTTCCCCCAAATACATCAAATACCTAAAAGTGAGGGCTTTTTTAAGCCTATGCATTGACCAAAATATCAGTAGTTTACTGTATTAATGCTTATGTTTCTGCTGTAATTCTTATCACCTATCATTTCCTTAAACTTCGTATAATATTTTGTTCTCAGGGATTTATTTTTTTTAGACTTCAAAATCCACTATAATCTGGTCCCACAGGCTTAGCTAACCTTATTTCCTTACATAGCTCAGGTAATAGATATTTATAAGGTACCTACTTTGTGTGAAACTAAGGTGATAAGAAAATAATGGTGCCTATAGACGTCATCCCTGGGGATTTTGCAATCAGGTTAAGACCGGGATAAGTTTATAAGCTAATTTAGTGTAACCCTAATTCCATTCCACCTCACAGATTCTTTTTGCCTAAAGTCCCATAGGTATTTATAATCAGGCATATTTATCATGCAGTCCTATATATCAGTCTATTTGTGGGAAGCTTGGAACCTCACCATCTGTGACCTTTCTTGTCAATCCCCCTTGCTTCAACATAGTCCAAGTCCGAAAACACTAGAACCTCATGAACATAGGCACTGGAATAGAACATCTATTGATGTCCAACTTCATAGCTCCTTTTCTTTACACACACACACACACACACACACACACACACTCTACAGAATCTCCTCCACTGACAGGCTGCTTAGGGTTCAAAAAGCTCTTTTTATTCCAGTTGTTCCTAATTCATAAGTCTATGGCACTGGCCACTAATATACACTATAAAAATGAAGTTTGAAGAAAGAGCCATGGGATGTTAATAGTTCTGATTCTTTGTTTATATCATTTCCACATCATCTTCTTGCTATATTTTCAATACTCAGTCCCTTTGCATTTGTGGTTAATGATGAAACCGTTTTAATATGTTAAAAAATCATACCTAAAAATAAGCATATAGTTATGTCAATGAACACAGTATGGAGTAGGGAATTCCAAAAGCATGTTCTTCCACAAAAGCAGTAAATAAACTGGCAAAAACTATCGCCATCAACCTCGTCAGAACTCTAGAAATCAATTACCATTTACAGCAACCAGGAAAGAGAAAAAAAAGCCTTTAACAGCCTGGCCGTATCCCCTGCTTCCCTTCTCAGTGGCATCTTGGAAGACAATAGCCCACATTCTATGTATAGGATCCTAGTACAAGAAGGAGGAAAATGGAGCTTTTTATCAGAGAACTGAGGTTGATTGTTTAGTCCTGGATTTTGGCTTCCTGAAGTACCAGCTCTAAGACTTGCCTCTATTTTGTCTTACCCAAAACTCTCCCAAATTGGAGTCAACTACCGGGCGGGGGGGGGGGGGGGGGGGGGGGGGGGGGGGGGGGGGTCAAAAACACTTAAAGTAAATGCATTAGCTGCTACCACCTGGACAAGGGGTAACATTTGGGATAAACAAACGAAAAGCTTGGGAAGAAAGGCTGGGGAATAAAGACAATAAGGACTACTTTCATATAGGGATCTAGATGACTAAACACACATAAACAGATCAGTGAATGCTCTAAAAAAAAATCTGAGAGGCTCTAAACCCTCAACTTTGACCTTCAGATTCTCTATAAGCAGAAAGTAAAGGTTATGTTAGAGTTGTATATTGCCTGGCTGAAAGTTGAAGGTTTTCCCCAATACACACAGCCCATCTACTAAATATAGGATACTTTGGGGGAGAGGAGACACCAGGTGTTTAACAGACTTTCTCAAGTCACTAGCTGACCACTACAGTAACACAAACAAGATGACAGTGGTCATATGTGACAACACAGACTTTACAAAATGAGTTAAAAACATCACTAAACCAACTAGAACAGGCAGAGAAACAAACCCAGAAGACAGGAAAATCCAATTTCCAGAGTTACCATTCTGTAATAGTAATTCATAGCCCCACGCACTGCTAAGGATAGTACCCAGCCCTGAACATCTAGGAAACCTGACCAGAGAACCTACGAAACCACAGAGCCTAGCCTATAGCCTTGCTTAGGAAGGAAATCAAGGCAGTAATCCAATCTCAGCTAGCGGCATCCCCAACCCACAGGCCAACCTCAGAGCTTGGGCACTGGCCTCACCCAAAAACAGATCCTGACAGCAAGCCTCACCTACCCAAGGATGTTACTAGCAGATATGTCCAGAAACCCAAACTAAGCTAACTAGTGAATTGTCTGTCAAAGTGAACCTAAGTCTGGAAGAGGAGAATACTTACTCACACATACAGACACCAACGTCAGGAATCAAGGATCATAAAAGTAAGATAAATAGGGCACCATCAAAGGGAACTTATAAAGCCCCAATAAATAACTAAAGAAATGGAGATCTATGATCTATCAAAGAATTGAGAATAATGCTTTTAAAGTTTAGTGAAAAATATACACAGCCAACTCAGTGAAATGAGGAAAAGAGAACATGAAAAGAGAAGCCCAAAGAAATAGGAACTATCAAAAACAAAATAAAAACAAATTCTACATCTAAAAAATACAATGAGTGAAACTAATAATCCAATAAAGACCTTCAAAACCAAACTCAACCAAGAAGAAAAACAATGACCTAGAAGTCAAGACATTTGAAATCATCAACTCATTAGAACAAAAATAAAGAATGAAGAAAGTCTATGGAACCTATGGAACACAATCACAAGAAACAGTATCTGCATTATGGGAATTCAAGAAGTAGAAGAGAAAGGAAGAGACAAGATATTTAAAGCAATAGTGGCTACAAACTTCCCAAACCTGGAGAGAGAAATAGACATACAGATCCATGAGGCCCAAAATACCCCCAAGTAGATTCAATATGAATAGGGCCACATGACGACAGATTATAATTGTCAAAAGTTGAAGACAAAGAATTTCGAAAGTGGCAAAGGAGACAAGTTACATACAAGGGACTCCTCCATAAGACTACAGGTGGATTTTTCAACAGAAACATCTTAGGTCAGAAAAAATGGGAGAATATATTCAAAACATGTGAAAGAAAAAAAAAAATTTTCAACTAAGTTATCTATACCCAAAGTTGTCCTTCAGAAATGAAGGAGAGATAAAGATTTTTCCAAATAAAAGCTGAGAGAGTTAGTTCATTAACATTAGACCTGCCTCACAAGAAATGTTAAAGAAAATCTTTTGCGTCAAAATAAAAGGATGATGATAAAGTCATAAAAACATAAGTAGGCAGCTTAAAACTTAATGCTTATGATAAATATACAACCAATGGTACACTATGTAATATGGTAATCATGATACATAATTCACTTAAAACTCTAGTATAGGTCCAAAATGGTGACATAAGGAGACCCTGAACTCACCTCCACAGAACACACCAAAGTCCACCTAATAATAGAATAATTCCTCCTGAAGAAAAAATGAGGGCTGACTGAACAGCTTCTGAACAACCAAAGAAAGAATGGCAAGAGAACAGCAAAAGAGATGGACCAGATGGACATATAACATATAAAGAACATTCCTGGAACATTGTTCACAACAGATCACATATTAGGCCAAAAACAAGCCTCAGCAAATTTAGGAATACTGAAATCACACCATACACCTTTCCTGATCACAACGGTATAAAACTAGAAATAAATCACAAGAAAAAGAAAACTGGAAAAACTCTCAAACACATGGAGGTGAATATGATACTAAACAACCAGTTTGGTACAACTAAAACAATCAATTTTTGTTGTTTTAGTACAACAACAAAACAATCAAATAAAAAATGAAAAATACATAGAGACAGTTGAAAATTAAAACACAATAGTCCAAAATTTTTGGAACACAGCAAGAGCAGTTATAAGAATGAAGTATGTAGCAATACAGCCCTACCTCAAAAAATAAGAAAAGCTGAAACAATCTAACCTTATACCTAAAGGAACTAGAAAAACAAGAACAAACCAAGCCCAAGGTAAATAGAAGAAAAAAATAATAAAGATGACAGAGAAACAAAGAAGGAAAGAGAAAAGAAAGAAAAGAAAAGAAAAGAAAGAAAAGAAAAGAAAAGAAAAGAAAAGAAAAGAAAAGAAAAGAAAAGAAAAGATCCAAGAAACCAAAAGCTGGTTCTTTGAAAAGACACACAAAGTTGGCACCCCTGGCCAGACTCATTAGGAAAAAAAGAAAAAGGACCCAAATCAAAAAAATCAGAAATGAGAGCAATAACAACTGACACCACAGAAATTGATAACAGAATACTACAAAAAATTATATGCCAACAAATTGTACACCTAGTGGTGCCTGGGTGGCTCAGTCAATTGAATGCCTGACTCTCGATTTCAGCTCAGGTCATGATCTCCAGGTCCTGGGATTGAGCCCTGTGGGCTCTGCACACAGCAGGGAGATTGCTTGAGGATTCTCACTCTCCCTCTCCCCCTCTCCACACTCACACTCTTGCTCTCTCTCTCAAAAAAGCCAAACCAAAACAAAACACCAACCCTGGACAACCTAGAAGAAATAGATACATTCCTAGAAACAGAGTCTTCCAAAATTGAACCAGGAACAAATAGAAAATCTCAACAAACTGATTACAAGTATCAAAATTGAATTGGTAATCAAAAACTACTGAAAAATAAAAGCCCAGGACCAGATGGATTCCCAGGTGAATTGTAAAAGACATTTATAGAAGAGTTAATACAAATTCTATTCAAACTATTACAGAATGTAGAAGAGGAACAAAAACTTCCAAATTCATTCTATGATGCAAGCATTACCCTGATACCAAAACTAGACAAAGACATAAAAAAAAAAAAAAAAGGAAGAAAACTACGGGCCAATATCTCCAATGAACATAGATTTAAAAATCTTCAACAAGATAGTAGCAAACCACATACAACAATACATTTAAAAGACCTACTGCCACAATCAGGTGGGGTTTATTCTAGGGATGCAAGGATGGTTCCACATTGACCCATCAATGTCATACACCACATCAACAAAATGAAGAATAAAAATCATATGATCATCTCAATAGATGCAGAAAAAGTATTTGACAAAGTACAACATCTATTCATTATGAAAATTTTAAACAAAGTGAGTTTAGAGGAAATATACCTCAACATAATAAAAACCATATAAGAAAAACCCATAGCTAGCATAATACTCAATGATAAAAAACAGATAATTTTCTTTCCAAGATCAGGAACAAGACAAAATGTCCACTCTTGCCACTTTTACTTAACATAGTTAAGTTCTAGGGATCCCTGGGTGGCGCAGCGGTTTGGCGCCTGCCTTTGGCCCAGGGCGCGATCCTGGAGACCCGGGATCGAATCCCACGTCGGGCTCCCGGTGCATGGAGCCTGCTTCCCCCTCTGCCTATGTCTCTGCCTCTCTCTCTCTGTGTGTGACTATCATAAATAAATAAAAATTAAAAAAAAAAAAAAACATAGTTAAGTTCTAGCCACAGCAATCGGACAAGAAAACTAAGAGCCGTATTGGCAAATAAATAACAAACAAACAAATAAATAGAAGTTAAACTGTCACTATTTGCAGACAACATGATTCTATACCTAGAAATCCAAAAAAACCCACCAAAAACCTAGAAGTAATAAATTCAGTAAAGTGGGCAGCCCGGGTGGCTCAGCGGTTGAGTGACTGCCTTTGACCCAGGGCCTGATCCTGGAGACCCGGGATCGAGTCCCACGTCAGGCTCTCTGCATGGGGCCTGTTCCTCCCTCTGCCTGTGTCTCTGCCTCTCTCTGCCTCTCTCTGTCTCTGTGTCTCTCATGAATAAATAAATAAAATCTTTAAAAAAATAAATAAATAAATAAATAAATTCAGTAAAGTCACAGGATATAAAATTAATACCCACAATCAGTAGCTTTTCTATACACTAATAACAGTGAAATTTAAAAATATAACACAATTTACAGATGCATAAAAAATATCTAGGAACAAACTTAACCAAAGAAGTTAAAGGCCTCATTCAAAAAACTACAAAATGCTGAAGAAAGAAATTGAAAATGACTCAAACAAATGGAAACATAGCTCATGCTCATGGATTGGAAGAATTTATATTCTTAACATCTTCATATTAAAAAAATGTTCAGGCCCGGGCGCCAGAAGTGGTTGGTACTGCTCGGCTGCACTGGAAGTTGTGCGCGCCCGACAGCTCCGCGGGCGCGGTGTGGTGGTTACTGAGCTGTGAGTCTGGCGGGTGTGCGCCGAGTCCTGACTCGGCCTCTGCGTGCCACCCCCCCCCCCCCCCGCCTCTCTCCAGACTTCGCACCCCTGACGCTGCGCGGGTGCTGAGCCCGCCTGGCCGGGACGATGGTGAAGTATTTCCTGGGCCAGAGCATGCTCTGGAGTTCCTGGGACCAAGTGTTCACTACCTTCTGGCAGTGATACCCAAATCCCTATAGCAAACGTGTCTTGACGGAAGACATTGTGCACCGGGAGGTGAACCCTGACCAGAAACTCCTGTCCCGGCGTCTCCTGACCAAGACCATCAGGATGCCTCGCTGGGCTGCGTGACTATTTCCTGCCAATGTTGCTCACTCAGGGTACATCCTGGAGGATTCTACTGTGGACCACAGAACCAGACCATGACCACCTTCACCTGGAACATCAACTGATGGCTGATGGTGGTGGAGGAACGATGTGTTTACTGTGTGAATTCTGCTAACAGTGGCTGGACCGAAATCTGCCAGGAAGCCTGGGTCTCCTCTAGGTTATTTGGTGTCTCCAGAGCTGTCCAGAAATTTGGTCTTGCCTGGTTCAAAAGCAACGTGACCAAGACAATGAAGGGCTTTGAACATATCTTGGCCAAGCTGCAAGGTGAGGCCCCTTCCAAAACCTTTGTTGAGACAGCCAAGGAAGCCAAGGAGAAGGCAAAGGAGATGGCACTGGCAGCTACAGAGAAGGCCAAGGACCTTGCCAGCAAGGCCACCACCAAGCAGCAACACCAACAGCAGCAACAGCAGCACTTTGTATAGCTAGCCCGGGCCCTGGTGTGGTAGGACACCTGACCACCCAGCCCAATGCTCTCTGCCTTTTTCCCCTTGTACTTTATTATTAAAAGTCAACTTCCAGCCCTTTCTACTGTCTGAGTGGTGGGTTGGGAGCGGGTGTCCTGTTTGGCCTTCATGGTGTAGCAGGCACACTGTCCCCCTGAGCCGGGCCGGCCTGTTCCCACGTCAAGCAGCCAAGAGCAGGCATAGAGTGGTGGCCTCCTCAGGGTCACAGACTACATGCAGGTGTGGGGATGACAAATGCTAAACTATAAGCTCCGTGAGGGCAGGGCCCTTGGTCATGTTCTCTGCTATGTCCCAAGTACCTGGAACATTATCTAGCACATAACAGGCACTCAGTATTTTTTGGATTAAAAAAAAAATGTTCATATTATCCAAAGCAATCTACAGATTCAGTATAATCACTATCAAATGCAACAGCATTTTTCACAAAACTAGAATACTACTAAAATTTGTATAAATCCACAAAAGACCCTTAAAAACCAATGTAATACTGAGAAAGAACAACAAAGCTGGAGGTATTACAATCCCAGATTCGATAATTCAAGTTCTATTACAAAGCTGTACTAAGCACAGCAATATGGTATTGGCACAAAAGTAGACACATAGAGGGACACCTGGGTGGCTCAGCGGTTTAGTGCCTGCCTTCAACCCAGGTGTGATCCTCAAGTCCAAGGATCGAGTCCCACGTCGGGCTCCCTGCATGGAGCCTGCTTCTGCCTCTGCCTATGTCTCTGCCTCTTTTTCTGTGTGTCTCTCATGAATAAATAAACAAAATCTTTTTTAAAAAAAAGTAGACACATAGATCAATGGAACAGTAATAGAGACCACAGTAAAGAAAAAAAAAAAAAACATGGTTATCTGATCAATTAATCTATGTCAAAGAAGGCAAAATTACACAAAAGGAAAAAAACAGTCTTTTCAATAAACAGTGCAGGGAAACTGGACAGATTCATGTAAAAGAATGAAACTGGACCACTTTCAAACACCATACACAAAAATAAACTCAAAATGGATTAAAGAAAAAAAAAGAGAAAAAAAATGGATTAAAGACCTAAATGTGAAATCTGAAACCATAAAAATCCTTGAACAGTAAGTTGTCTGACAGCAGCCTTAGCAAGATCTTTATGGATATGTCTCCTACAGCAAGGGAAACAAATGCAAAAATAAAATATTAAGACTATATCCAAAAAAGCTTCTGCATAGGAAAGGAAACCAAATTAACAAAGCAAAAAGGCAACCTAATGTACTAAATGGAAGAAGATATTTACTAAAACTATATCTGATAAGGGGTCAATATCCAAAATATGTTAAGAATTTGTACAATTCAACACCAAGAAAACAAGCAATCCAATTAAAAAATGAACAGAACACCTGAATAGACACTTTTCCAAAGACAACATAGAAATGACCAATAGGCACATGAAAAGATGCCCAACATCACTAATTAGGGAAGTGCGAATAAAAATCACAATGAAGTATCATGTTACTCCAGTTACAATGGCTAAATCAGAGATGCCTGAGTGGCTCAGTGGTTGAGCGTCTGCCTTCAGCTCTGGGTGTGATCCCAGAGTCCTGGGATCGAGTCCCGCATCAGGCACCCTGCAGAGAGCCTGCTACTCCCTCTGCCTGTGTCTCTGGCTATCTCTGTGTGTCTCTCATGAATAAATAAATAAAATCTTTTTTAAAAATGGCTAAAATCAAAATGACAAGTGTTGACTACGATGCAGGTAAGGGAATCCTCGTGCACTGTTAGTGGGAATGTAAATTGGTGAAGCCACTGAGGAAAACAGTATAGAAATTCCTCAAAAATTTTAAAAACTACCATGTGATCCAATAAATCCACTATTGGTTATTTGCCACCCAAGAAACTAAAACAGTAATTCAAAAGAAATATATGCACTCCTGTGCTTATTGCAGCTATATAATAGGAAAGTTATGGAAGCAACCTAAGCACCCACCAATAGATGAGTCGTTAAGGAAAATGTGATATATATACAATAGATTATGTAATCATAAAAAGGATGAGATCATGTCATTTGCGATAACATGGATGGGCCTAGAAGGTATTATCCTAAGTGAAATGTCAGACTGAGAAAGATAAATGCCATATAATTCTACTCATAAGTGGAACAAAAAAATAAATGAGTAAACAAACAAAAAGCAGAATCAGACCTATAATTACAGAAAACAAACTGACAGTGTCCAGGGGAAGGAGTGGAGTTTAGGCAAAATGGGTGAAGGGGAGAGGAAGATACATGCTTCCAGTTATGAAATGAACAAGTCATGGGAATAAAAGCACAGCATAAGGAATATAGTAAATGATATTTTAAGAGTGATACAATGGGACAGACAGCGACATTTGTGGTGAACATAATGTATATACTTGTCAAATTACTATGGTGTATACCTGAAATTAACATTGTGTCATCTATACAATAAATAAATGTTATAGTGCCTATTTTTGTGAGGTTTTATTTATTTATTTAGAGTGTCCAAGTAAGCAGAGGGAAGGACAGAAAAAGGGAGCAGGGAGAGAGAGAGAATTTCAAGTAGGCTCCATGCTTAGGACAGAGCCTGACACAGGGCTCCGTCTCATGACCTGAGATCATGACCTGAGCTGAAATCAAGAGTCAGATGCTTAACTGACTAAGCCTCCCAGAGACCCCTGTAGTGCCTATTCTTTTTTGTCCCCCCCTCATTAAACGTTTGTTTTAGTGGGTCTCAAAATTCTGTGACATATTTTTGGTCGTTTCCATTAAAAAAGTACTGATTTTAAAAACTAGTAACATGGAGGAGGGGGCAAGACGGCAGAAGAGTAGGGTAAGTCACCTGTCCCCACCAACTTACCTAGATAACTTTCAAATCATCCTGAAAACCTACGAATTCGGCCCGAGATTTAAAGAGAGAACAGCCGGAATGCTACAGTGAGAAGAGTTCGAGCTTCTATCAAGGTAGGAAGATGGAAAAAAAAAACAAAGAAATAAAAAGCATCCAAGGAGGAGGGGCCCCGCGAGGAATGGGCTAAGGCTGCGGGCAAGTGCCCCCAGGACAGGAAAGCCCCGACCCGGAGAAGCAGGAGCTGCACCAATCTTCCCAAACGGCAAGGCGGAAAGGTGCTCGCAGGGGATTGGAGCCGGATCCCAGGAGGGGCGGGGATGGCCTCAGGCTCTCAGGGGCACTAACAGAGCACCCGGGCCCCGGAGAGAGCCCGCCACAACCCCCGGCCGAGCTCCCTAAAGGGCTGCAGCACGCACCGCTGGACCCGGGAGCAGCTAGGAGGGGCTCGGGCAGAGGCTCCGTGAGGAGGGGGCTGTGCGGCCGGGGAGTGCGATTCCAGAGTCACAGGCCCGGAGCCCAGGGTGCTGGGGGACACAGCCCAGGACCCGGCGCTCTCCCCGGGACAGGCAGAAGCCAGGAGGGCACAGGGCAGCCAAGACGCCTCTGCCACTGGGCAGCCCCAAGCTGTGCAGATTGGCGGCCCCGCCCCTGGAGCATCCAGGCCCCTGAGGACTGGGAGCTGCAGGAGTTACTGCTGGAGCTGACTCGAGGGCTGGAGAGCTGGCCGCTGCCACTGTTGTTATTCCTGGGGGCCTCACAGGATAAACAACCCCCACTGAACTTCACAGTGGCCTCACCGGATAAACAGGAAAAACAACTCCCACTGAGCCATGCACCAGGCAGAGGGCTAAGCAGCTTCCCCAAGTGCTGACAACTGAGAATCAGCACAGCAGGCCCCTCCCCCAGAAGACCAGCTAGACGGACAGGGGAAAAGCAAGTGATTGACCAAGCAGCACTGGAAAGTTCCAGGGGAAGTCGAGGGATTTACAGTATATAGAATCAGAGGATACTCCCAATTGTTTTTTATTTTCTGTTTGCTTCCCCCCCCCCTTTTTTTCTCTTCTTTTTTCTTGTCTTTTTTCTCTTCTCTCTTTTTCTCCTTTTCCCAGTACAACTTGTTTTTGGCCACTCACTGAGCAAAATGACTAGAAGGAAAAACTCACCTCAAAAGAAAGAATCAGAAACAGTCCTCTCCCACAGAATTAGAGAATTTGGATTACAATTCGATGTCAGAAAGCCAATTCAGAAGCACAATTATAAAGCTACTGGTGGCTCTAGAAAAAAGCATAAAGGATTCAAGAGACTTCATGACTGCAGAATTTAGATCTAATCAGGCAGAAATTAAAAATCAATTAAATGAGATGCAATCCAAACTGGAGGTCCTAACGACAAGAGTACACAAGGTAGAAGAAAGAGTGAGTGACATAGAAGACAAGTTGATGGCAAGGAGGGAAGTTGAGGAAGAAAGAGAAAAACAATTAAAAGATCATGAGGATAGGTTAAGGGAAATAAATGACAGCCTCAGAAGGAAAAATCTACGTTTAATTGAGGTTTCTGAGGGCACCGAGAGGAGCAGAAAGCATATTTGAACAAATCATAGCTGAAAACTTCCCTAACTTGGGGAAGGAAACAGGCATTCAGATCCAGGAGAAAGAGAGATCCCCCACTAAAATAAATAAAAACCGTTCAACACCTCGACATTTAATAGTGAAACTTGCAAATTCCAAAGATAAAGAGAAGATCCTTAAAGCAGCAAGAGACAAGAAATCTCTAACTTTTACGGGGAGAAATAGTAGATTAACAGCAGACCTCTCCACAAAGACCTGGCAGGCCAGAAAGGGCTGGCAGGATATATTCAGGGTCCTAAATGAGAAGAGCCTGCAGCCAAGAATACTTTATCCAGCAAGGCTCTCATTCAGAATAGAAGGAGAGATAAAGAACTTCCAAGATAGGCAGAAACTGAAAGAATATGTGACCACCAAGCCAGCTCTGCAAGAAATACTAAGGAGGACTCTGTAATAGAAAGAGGAAGTCCAAGGGAACAATCCAGAAAAAACAGGGACTGAATAGGTATCATGATGACACTAAATTCATATCTTTCAATAGTAACTCTGAACATGAATGGGCTTAATGATCCCATCAAAAGATGCAGGGTTTCAGACTGGACAAAAAGCAGACCCATCTATTTGCTGTTTACAAGAGACTCATTTTAGACATAAGGACACCTACAGCCTGAAAATAAAAGGTTGGAGAACCATTTACCATTCAAATGATCCTCAAAAGAAAGCAGGGGTAGCCATCCTCATATCAGATAAAGTTTATCCCAAAGACTGTAGTAAGAGATGAAGAGGGACACTATATCATACTTAAAGGATCTATCCAACAAGAGGACCTAACAATCATCAATATTTATGCCCCGAATGTGGGAGCGGCCAAGTATATCATTCAATTAATAACCAAAGTTAAGATATACTTAGATAATTATACACTTATACTTGGTGACTTGAATGTAGCGCTTTCTATAATCAACATATCTTCTAAGCACACCATCATAAAAGAAACAAGAGTTTTAAATGATACACTGGACCAGATGGAATTCACAGATATTTACAAAACTTTACATCCAAACACAACTGAATACACATTCTTCTCAAGTGCACATGCAACTTTCTCCAGAATAGACCACATACTGGGTCACAAATCAGGTCTTAACTGATACCAAAAGATTGGGATCGTCCCCTACATATTTTCAGACCATAATGCTTTGAAATTAGAACTAAATCACAAGAAGTTTGGAAGGATTTCAAACACATGGAGGTTAAGGACCATCCTGCTAAAAGATGAAAGGGTCAAACCAGGAAATTGGAGAAGAATTTTAAAAATTCATGTAAACTAATGAGAATGAAGATACAACCGTTCAAAATCTTTGGGATGCAGCAAAAGCAGTCTGGAGGGGGAAATACATCACAGTACAAGCATTCCCTCAAAAAACTGGAAAGAACTCAAATACAAAAGCTAACCTTTCACCTAAAGGAGCTGGAGAAAAAATAAAAAGTAGATCTTACACCCAGCAGAAGAGAGTTAATAAAGATTTGAGCAGAACTCAATGAAATAGAGACTAGAAGAACTGTGGAACAGATTAACAAAACCAGGAGTTGGTTCCTTGAAAGATTTAATAAGATAGATAAACCATTAGCCAGCCTTATTAAAAACAAAAGAGAAAAGACTCAAATTAATAAAATCATGAATGAGAAAGGAGAGATCACCACCAACGCCAAGGAAATACAAACGATTTTAAAAACATATTATGAGCAGCTATACACCAATAAATTAGGCAATCTAGAAGAAATGGACGCATTTCTGGAAAACCACAAACTACCAAAACTGGAACAGGAAGAAATAGAAAACCTGGACAGGCCGATAACCAGGGAGGTAATTGAAGCAGTCCTCAAAAACCTCCCAAAACACAAAAGTCCAGGGCCACATGGCTTCCCTGGGGAATTCTATCAAACGTTTAAAGAAGAAACCATATATATTCTACTAAAGCTGTTCGGAAAGATAGAAAGAGATGGAATACTTCCAAACTTGTTCTATGAGGCCAGCATCACCTTAATTCCAAAACCAGACAAAGACCCCACCAAAAAGGAGAATTATAGACCAATATCCCTGATGAACAGGATATGAGTGGGAAGTATAAGAGAGGGAGACAGAACATGAGAGACTCCTAACTCTGGGAAATGAACAAGGGATGGTGGAAAGGGAGGTGGGCAGGGGGTGGGGGTGACTGGGTGATGGGCACTGAGGGGGGCACTTGATGGGATGAGCACTGGGTGTTATGCTATATGTTGGCAAATTGAACTCCAATAAAGAGAAATTTAAAAATAAATAAATTTAAAAAATAAAATAAAAAAACAAAACCCAAAAACATAGGAAAGAAAACAAAATTACTAGGATTCATACAAATAGTCTAAGTAATATTAGCTTCTACAATTTGAAAATATGATTTAACAGTGCATGTTATGCTGTTTTGTTAACATCCAAATATTTGAAACCAGGAAGCCTTTGTATAGAGCTTCATATGGTTATGAATCAAAAAAAGATAGTTCTTCAGGAGAAGTCCATCTTTCAGAAAAGTAACACATTTTTTTAAAAGAACACATTTTTAACAAAAGCCTAATGAAACAGGAAAATGAATTGAAATGGACAGATCAATGATAATGTAGATATAAATATAGATGTTGATTGACCTTCCTTAAAATTAATGTAAGTTTTATTGGAGTTTGATTTGCCAACATATAGTATGCAAAGTGCATCCTGTAGAAAGTCACCTGTGTAGCTTAAATTATAGCGTTAAAAAAAAACTAATAACTTAAAACTGCCACACACACACACACACAAAAAAACAAATGGTCCACAAAACATTCTCCTTTCCTTCTGAAGGTTTTACGATGCATTGTTATCATTAACCAGTCTTTTACTATTAAACTTAAATGGCCAATTGACACAAACAGTTCTGAGACTGTTCTTCCACCACTGATTAAGACTGGGGCGGCAGGTATGGGGGATAATATTCAGTTAGCCTTCTGAGCTTTCTGGGGAGACTTGGTGACTTTGCCAGCTCCAGCTGCCTTCTTGTCCACTGCTTTGATGACACTCACAGCAACCGTCTGTCTCATGCCATGTACAGCAAAACCACCCAGAGGAGGATAGTCAGAGAAGCTCTCAACACACATAGGTTTGCCAGGAATCATATCAACAATGGCAGCATCCCCAGATTTCAAGAACTTGGGACCATCTTCCAGCTTTCTTCCAGAATGACGATCTCTCTTCTCCTTCAGCTCAGCAAACTTGCAAGCAATGTGAGCTGTGTGACAATCCAGCACAGGTGCATATCCAGCACTGATTTGGCCTGGATGGTTCAGGATAATCACCTGAGCCGCGAAGCCAGCTGCTTCCATTGGTGGGTCATTTTTGCTGTCACCAGCCACGTTGCCACGACGAACATCTTTGACAGATACTTCTTGACATTGAAGCCAACATTGTTCCCAGGAAGAGCCTCACTCAACAGACTTTACTTCAGTTGTAACATTGACTGGAGCAAAGGTGACCACCATGCCAGGCTTGAGAACACCAGTCTCCACTCGACCCACTGGGCAGTACCAATACCACCAATTTTGTAGATGTCCTGGAGAGGCATATGCAAGGGCATATCAGTTGGATGAGTTGGTGGCAGAATGCAAGCCAGAGCTTCAAGCAGTGTGGTCCCGCTGGCTTTCCCATCTTTACGGGTGACTTTCCATCCCTTGAACCAAGGCATGTTAGCACTTGGCTCCAGCATGTTGTCACCATTCT
This sequence comes from Canis lupus familiaris, assembly GCF_011100685.1. Taxonomy (NCBI): domain Eukaryota; kingdom Metazoa; phylum Chordata; class Mammalia; order Carnivora; family Canidae; genus Canis; species Canis lupus. Next base: position 32,349,096 of record NC_049260.1, read on the forward strand.
AACCAGAAATTGGCCCAAATGCTACTGTGTCGGGGTTGTAGCCAATTTTCTTAATGTAGGTGCTGACTTCCTTAACGATTCCCTCGAATCTCTTCTGGCTGTAGGGTGGTTCAGTGGAATCCATTTTGTTAACACCAACAATTAGTTGTTTTACACCCAGTGTGTAAGCCAGAAGGGCATGCTCATGGGTCTGCCCATTCTTGGAGATACCTGCTTCAAATTCACCAACACCAGCAGCAACAATCAGGACAGTCAGCCTGAGATGTGCCTGTAATCATGTTTTTGATAAAGTCTCTGTGTCCTGCGGCATCAGTGATGGTCACATAATACTTGCTGGTCTCGAATTTCCACAGGGAGGTATCAATGATGATCCCACGTTCACGTTCAGCTTTCAGTTTATCCAAGACCCAGGCATACCTGAAGGAGCCTTTTCCCATCTCAGCAGCCTCCTTCTCAAATTTTCCAATAGTTCTTTTGTCGATCCCACCACATTTGTAGATCAGATGGCCAGTAGTGGTAGACTTGCCCGAATCTACATGTCCAATGACGACGATGTTGATGTGAGTCTTTTCCTTTCCCATTTTGGTTTAGGTTTAGCGGTGGTTTTCACGACAGCTGTGTTCTGGCGGCAAACCCATTGTGAAAAAGCTGTAGTGCCTATTCTTAAGGAGCTTATAAGCCCTGCCCCAAACAATTTGAATAGTTTTATGAAGGTATTAAAACTATTTGTAATCTAAAAAATCAACAACAACAAAAACCTCTAGCTTGAGAGTTATAAACCAAATATAAAAGTAACCATAACTACCATAATCTGTTATTAGTTACCTAATATAAAATTAAGCAAACTATAATATCAATAACGTAAAATGTGAGGGAAAACAAATAAAAATGTAAATAAGAATTCAAGTGAAGTTACCAGAATTCAAGTGAAGTTACCAGTTATAATGTTAAGATGCTTTGTTTAAGCCTCATGATAAACACATAGTACACAGAAGAGCATTATTTTTTTAAGTTAAAACATACTGATACTGGGCAGCCTGGGTAGCTCAGCGGTTTAGCGCTACCTTTCCCAGGGAATGAACCTGGAGACCCGGGATCGAGTCCCACATCAGGCTCCGGGCATGGAGCCTGCTTCTCCCTCTGCCTGTGTCGATGCCGCGCTCTCTCTCATTAATAAATAAATACATCTTTAAAAAAAAAAAAACACATACTGATACCTAAAGAAATCAAACATGAGCAAAAAGGCAACAGGGTAAGAAACAAGGAACAGTGATGCCTGGATGGCTCAGTGGTTGAGCGTCTGCGTTTGGCTCAGCACATGATCCTGAGATCCAGGATCGAGTCCCACATCAGGCTCCTTGTGGGGAGCCTGCTTCTCCCTCTTCCTGTGTGTGTCTGCCTCTCTCTGTGTCTCTCATGAATAAATAAATAAATCTTTAAAAAAAAGGAATAATTGATCTACAAAAGACAAAACAATTAACAAAATAATAAGTCCTTACAATAAAAATTTAAAAAACAGTTTACATTTCCATATTATCTAGCCATAAAAAAGAATGAAATCTTGCCATTTGCAATGACATGGATAGAACTAGAGAGTATTTCACTAACTGAAGAAAGTCACAGAAAGACACATACCATATGACTTCATTCATATGCAAAATTTTAGAAACAAACAGATGAACACAGGGGAAATTAAAAAGAAATGCAAACCAAAAACACAGACTCTTAACTATAGACAACAATCTGAGGATTGCTAGAGGGGAGGGGAACAAGAAGATGGGTTAAATGCATAATGAGTAGTAAGGAAGGCACTTGTATGAGCACTGGGTGTTGTATCTAAGTGCTGAATCACTATATTCTACACCTGAAACTAATATTACACTGTATGTAAACTAACTAGAATTTAAAAAACTTTAAAAAGGAAAAAAATGGCAAAATGCTTTAAATTTACAATCAAAAGAGAATGGCTGAATTGATTAAAAATAAAATCAACAATATGCTGCCTATAAGTGCTACATTAGCTTTAAAGACACATAGAGAGTGAAGGGATTAAAAAAAAAAAAAAACTTTCCATGAATTAGTAACACCAAAAAAGCAGGTATAGCTACTTTTATCAGACAAAGTAGACATTAAATGAAGATGGAAAAAAGACACAACGTCATTATATAATGATAAAGAGGTCAACCCATCAGGAAGACAAAAGGGTTGTAAATATTTGTGCACCTAACACTGGAGCACCTAAATATATAAAAGAAAAATTAACAGAGCTAAAAGAAGATATAAATACCAATAGAATAGGTTGGGGACTTTAATACTCTTTCTCAACAATGGGTAGACTATGCAATCAATAAGGAAATAACTAATTTGAACACTACAGAACAAATGGACCTAACAGAAATATATATACACCATTCTATCTGAAAACAGGAGAGTACACCTTCTTCCAAATTCCACATAAAACATTTTCTAGGATAGGTTATATGATAGGCCACAAAACAAGTATTAGAAAATTGAGTAAGTTGAAATGATACCAAGTATCTTATCTGATCACAATTATATGAAAGAAAAATCAATAACATGAAGAAAACTGGAAAACGCATGAATACATAGAAATTAACAATATTCTGGATGACCAATGGATCAAAGAATAAGAGGGGAAACAAAAAAGTATCTTGAGACTAATAAAAATGGAAACACAACATATCAAAACTGATTGCTGTGAACTTCCCTTTTTAAAACTGCTCTCAGTGCAACCAATAAATGGCTACCTCAAGGAACAAGAAAATTCTCAAACAACTTGACACCTCAAGGAATTAGAAAAAGAACAAAGCATAAGATTAGTAGAGGGAAGGAAATAAAGATCAGGGTAGAAATAAACAGAATAAAAAGGCAATAGAGAAGGACAATGAAACTAAGAACTGGTTCTCTGAATAAACAAAATTGACAAACCCTGGGATACACTCACTAAGAAAAAAAGAGAGAGGGCTCAAATAAAATCAGAAATGAAAGAGGCGGCAATACAACTGATAACTCAGAAATGCAAAGGAAAAGAGATTATAAAAATTTACACACCAACAAATTGGACAACCTAGAAAAGGTGGATAAGTTCAACAAAATATACTTTTCAAGACTGCATCATGAAGAAATAGAAAATATGAATAGTAAGGAGATTGAATTAGTGATAAAAGAAAGAAATCTCCAAATTAAAAAAAAAAAAAAATCCTGGACCAGATTGGTTCACTGGTGAATTCTACCAAACATTTAAAGAAGGGTTAATACCTTTCCTTCCAAAACCCAGAAGATGACAGGACACTTAAAATTTATGTCACAAGGTTAGCATTACCTTGATACTAAAACCAGACAAAGACATGACAAAAAAAGAAAATTACATGCCGATATCTCTGACGGACATAGATGCAAAAATCCTCACCAAAATATAAGCAAACTGAGTTCAACAAAACACTAAAAGGATCATTTACAATGATCAAGTGTTATTTATTCCAGGGATGCAGAATGGCTCAACATCCACAAATCAATGTGATATGCCATATTAACAAAACAAAGAATTTAAAAAAAAAAGAATAAAAGTCATATGACTGTCACACTAGATGCAGAAAAGCATCTGAGAATATTTAACAACCATTTATGGAAAAAAAAACACCTCTCAACACACATGAGTATAGAGGGCATGTATTTGACAAGCCCAAACCTAACAACACACCCAGTGGTGAAAAGTGGGAAGTTTTTCCTCTAAGATTAGGAATAAGACAAGGAGGCCCACTCTCACCACTTTTATTCAACGTACTATTCAATGTCCAAACTACAGCAATCAAGAAAAAAAGAAAAAGTCATCCAAATTGGAAGGAAGAACTCAAGCTTGCATTATTTTCAGATGACATGATACTATATATAGAAATTCTAACTACTCCACCAAAATATTACTGGAATAAATTACTGAAGGTACAGAATACAAAATTAACATACAAAAATCTGTCGTGTTTCTACACACTGAGCCAGGCCAGGGGCGTGCTCACCCAGCTCTAAGCGGAGCTGCGTGTGCCCTTATCAAAACCGTCTAGAAGCCTGTGACCCGGGGGCTCCCCAGCTCCCCGACACCCCCACCCCTATCTAGCCTGACACACACTTTCAGGGGCCCACGTTTTTACACTCACATCCACTTTGGCCTTTTTTTTTTTTTTTTTTTTTTTTGGTGCCTCCTGGTGGGGTTTTAGTGCGCCTCTCGGGGACCCCTGGGGAAGAGGAGGGTGGAGGAGGGGAAGCAAAAAAAAAAAAAAAAAAAAAGGCAGCAGACAGATAAATTAATAAAAAATCCCTTTCACAATTGCATCAAAAAAGAATACTTACAAATAAATATAATCAAGGAGGTAAAATACCTATACTCTGAAAATTTTAAGGCATTAATGAAAGAAACTGAAGGTACCACAAACAAATGGCAAGATATACCATGTCCATCAATTGGAAGAATTAACATTGTTAAAATGTCCATACTACACAAAGAAATCTACAGATTCAATGCAATTCCTATCAAAATACTAATAGCATTTTACTCAGAATCAGAATGAATAATATTAAAATTTGTTTGGAACCACAAGACTTTTTTTTTTTGGGGGGGGGGGTTCCCCCTTCTTTAATGAGTCTAGCTAGAAGATTATCACTTTACCACAAAAGACTTTGAATAGCCAAGGACATCTTGAGAAAAAACAGAGATGGAGGTATCACACTCCCAGATATCACACTATACTGCAAGGCTATAGTAATCAAAACAGTATGGTACTGGCACAAAAATAGTCATACAGATCAATGGAAAAGATTAGAGATTCCAGAAATAACCCCATGCTAATATGGTCAATTAATCTCCAACAAAGTGGGAAAGAATATACTATGGGGAAAAGACAGTCTTGTAAATAAATTGTGTTGGAAAAGCTGGACAATTACTGCAAAATAAAACTGAATCACTTTCTTATATCGTACATAAATATTAATTCAAAACAGACTAAGGGCAGCCCACGTGGCTCAGTGGCTTAGTGCCGCCTTTGGCCCAGGGCCTGATCCTGGAGACCTGGGATTGAGTCCCATGTGAGGCTCCCTGCATAGAGCCTGCTTCTCCCTCTGCCTGTGTCTCTGCCTTTATCTCTCTCTCTCTCTCTCTCTGTCACTCATGAATAAATAAATTCTTTAAAAAAAAAAAAAAAAGACTAAAGACCTAAATGTAAAACCTGAAACCATAAAACTTCTAGATTGCCTAACTTATTGGTGTATAGCTGCTCATAATGTTTTTAAAACCGTTTGTTTTTCCTTAGTATTGGTTGTGATGTCTTTTTCTTTCGTGATTAATTAGGGTCTTTTGTTTTTAATAAGGCTGGCTAATGGTTTATCTTATTAATTCTTTCAAAGAACCAACTCCTAGTTTTGTTGATCTGTTCTACAGTTCTTCTGGTCTTTATTGAGTTCTGCTTGAATCTTTATTAATGCTCTTCTTCTGCTGGGTGTAGGTTTTTTTTTTTTCTTTTTTTAAGATTTTATTTTTTTAATTTTTATTTATTTATGATAGTCACAGAGAGAGAGAGAGAGGCAGAGACATAGGCAGAGGGAGAAGCAGGCTCCATGCACCGGGAGCCCGATGTGGGATTCGATCCCGGGTCTCCAGGATCGCGCCCTGGACCAAACGCAGGCGCCAAACCGCTGCGCCACCCAGGGATCCCCTGGTGTAGGTTTTATTTGCTGTTCTTTCTCCAGTTCCTTTAGGTGTGAGGTTAGCTTGTGTATTTGAGGGGTTTTTTTCCAATTTTTTGAGGGATGCTTGTATTGCGATGTATTTCCCCCTCAGGACTGCTTTTGCTGTATCCCAAAGATTTTGAATTTTTTTTTTTTTTAATTTTTATTTATTTATGATAGTCACACAGAGAGAGAGAGAGAGAGAGGCAGAGACATAGGCAGAGGGAGAAGCAGGCTCCATGCACCGGGAGCCCGACGTGGGATTCGATCCCGGGTCTCCAGGATCGCGCCCTGGGCCAAAGGCAGGCACCAAACCGCTGCGCCACCCAGGGATCCCTATCCCAAAGATTTTGAATGGTTGTATCTTCATTCTCATTAGTTTCCATGAATCTTTTCAATTCTTCTCTAATTTCCTAGTTGACCCTTTCATCTTTAAGCAGGATGCTCATTAACCTCCATGCGTTTGAGTTTCTTCCCAATTTCTTCTTGTGATTGAGTTCAAGTTTCAAAGCATTATGGTCTGAAAATATGTAGGGGACAATCCCAATCTTTTGGTATCGGTTGAGACCTGATTTGTGACCCATTATGTGGTCTAATCTGGAGAAAGTTCTATGTGCCCTTGGGAAGAATGTGTATTCCATTGTGTGTGGATGTAAAGTTCTGTGAACTCCATCTGGTCCAGTGTATCATTGAAAGCTCTTGTTTCTTTGGAGATGTTGTGCTTAGAAGATCTGTCATTTACAGAAAGCACCGTGTTGAAGTCTCCCAGTATTAGTATATTATTATCTAAGTATGCCTTAACTTTGTTATTAATTGATTGAAATATTTGGCAGCTCCCACATTCGGGGCATAAATATTGATGATTGTTAGGTCCTCCTGTTGGATAGATCCTTTAAGTATGATATAGTGTCCCTCTTCATCTCTTACTACAGTCTTTGGGATAAACTTTATCTGATATGAGGATGGCTACCCCTGCTTTCTTTTGAGGATCATTTGAATGGTAAATGGTTCTCCAACCTTTTCAGGCTGTAGGTGTCCTTATGTCTAAAATGAGTCTCTTGTAAACAGCAAATTGATGGGTCTTGCTTTTTTATCCAGTCTGAAACCCTGTGTCTTTTGATGGGATCATTAAGCCCATTCATGTTCAGAGTTACTATTGAAAGATATGAATTTAGTGTCATCATGATACCTCTTCAGCCCGTTTTTGTGGATTATTTCTTTGGACTTCCTCTTTCTTTTACAGGGTCCCCCTTAATATTTCTTGCAGAGCTGGTTTGGTGGTCACATATTCTTTCAGTTTCTGCCCATCTTAGAAGTTCTTTATCTCTCCTTCTATTCTGAATGAGAGCCTTGCTGGATAGAGTATTCTTGGCTGCAGGTTCTTCTCATTTAGGATCCTGAATATATCCTGCCAGCCCTTTCTGGCCTGCCAGGTCTCTGTGGAGAGGTCTGCTGTTAACCTAATACTTCTCCCCATAAAGGTTCTGGATCTCTTGTCTCTTGCTGCTTTAAGGATTTTCTCTTTAGGGGCAGCCCGGGTGGCTCAGCGGTTTAGTGCTGCCTTCAGCCCAGGGCGGTGATCCTGGAGACCCGGGATCGAGTCCCGCGTCCGGCTCCCTGCATGGAGCCTGCTTCTCCTTCTGCCTGTGTCTCTGCCTCTCTCTCTCTCTCGTGAATAAATAAGTAAAATCGTATTTTTTTTTAAAGATTTATTTATTCATTATAGACATAGAGAGAGACCTGGAGGCTCCACTGTCCCTCGTGGGATCCTGCCCAAGTTCTCTGCTGAGCGCCTTTCCCTCCGGGAAGAATCCGGGGCTATTGTTAAAGTTCCTGCTTCTCCCGGGCTGGGCTCCCCTGTCCCGGAGGCTCCTCCGCAGGCCTCAGCCAGGGGCCCCTCCCCCACTGGATTCTTTTGTATTTTTTTTTCTGCCTTCCTACCTTGTTAGAAAAGAAAACCCTTCGGGATCCCTAGGTGGCGCAGTGGTTTGGCGCTTGCCTTTGGCCTAGGGCGCGATCCTGGAGACCCAGGATCGAATCCCACGTCGGGCTCCCGGTGCATGGAGCCTGCTTCTCCTTCTGCCTATGTCTCTGCCTCTCTCTCTCTCTCTCTGTGACTATCATAAATAAATAAAATTTAAAAAAAAAAAAAGAAAAAAAGAAAACCCTTCTCTCAGTAGCGTTCTGGCTATTCTCTCTTTAAATCTCAGGTCGAATTTGTAGGTGTTCAGGATGATTTGAAAGTTATCAAGGTAAGTTGGGGGGGGTCAGGTGACTTGGGGACCCTACTCCTCTGCCATCTTGCCCTGCCCCCTTGAAACCATAAAACTAAAAGAAAACATAGGCAATACACTCTTGGACATTGATCTTAGCAATAATTTTTGGATCTGTCTCCACAGGGAAAAGCAACAAAATAAAAAATAACTGAGATTACATAAAACTAAAAATCTTTAATACAGTGAATGAAGCTATCAAAAAAATGAAAAGGCAACCTACTGAATGTGAGAAGATGTTTACAAATGATACACCTCATAAGAGGTTAATATCCAAAATATGTAGAGCTTATGCAACTAACTCAACACCAAAAAAAAATTAAAAATTGGCAGAAAATATGAATACATAATTTTCCAAAAGGACATACAAATACACAATAGGTACGTGAAAATATGTCACACCATTAATCAGGGAAATGCAAATGAAAACCAAAGTGAGATATCACCTCATTCCTGTTAGAATGACTATTATTAAAAATACAGGAAATAAGGGCAACTGGGTGGTTCGGATGGTTAAGCTTCTACCTTTGGCTCAGATCATGACCCCAGAGTCCTGGGATCTGGCCCCATATTGGGCTTCCTGCTCAGCAGGGTAGTAGATGACATAATTTTGTATGTAGAATAAAGATTCCTCCAAAAACTTAGATATAATCAATAAATTAAGTCAAGATACAGTTAATATACAAAAAATCAGTAGCAGTTCTATACACTATCAACAAATTATCTCAAAAAGAAATGAAGAAAACAATCCCATTTTCAAAGAGCATCAAAAACGATACTTAGGAAGAAATTTACCTAAGGAAGTAAAAGAGCTCGACACTGAAAACTACAAGACAATGATAAAACAAATTGAAGAAACAAATAAATGGAAAGATATCCCTTGTTTATAGACTGGAAGAATTAATATTTTTAAAGTGTCAATACTATCAAAAGCCATCTATCGATTCCATGCAATCTCTATCAAGATTCTGATGGCAATTTTTTACAGAAGTAGTAAAAGCAATCCAAAATTTAAATGGAATTATAAAAAATCCCAAATAGCTAAAGCAATCCTAAAAGAGAACAAAGTAGAAGGCATCACACTTCCTGATTTCAAGCTATACTATAAAACTATAGTAATCAAAACTGCATGATACTGGCATAAAACAGATATACAGACCAATGGAACAGAATAAAAGCACAGAAACATATTCAAAACATATATGGTCACCAAATATTTGGCAAGAGAGGCAAGAATACTGAAGAAAAGACAGTCTCATCAATAAATAGTATTAGGAAAAGTGAACCTTCGTATTAAAAAATGAAACTAGGCCCCTATTCTTACACCACTCACAATAAGTAACATAAAATGGATTAAAGACTGGGGTGCCTGGGTGACTCAGTTGGTTAAGCATCTGCCTTTGGCTCAGGTCATGATCTTAGTTAGGGTCATGGTCCTGGGATTAAGCCCCACATCAGGCTCCTTGCTCAGGGCGAGTCTGCTTCTCCCACTCCCTCTGCCTCACCCTCCTGCTTGTACTCTTTCTCTGTCTCAAATAAGTAAAATCTTAAAAAAAAAAAAAATAATAGATGAAAGACTTAAATGTAAGACCTGAAACCATAAAACTCCTAAAAGAAAACATGAAAAGAAAGCTCCTTGATGTGGGTCCTGGTAATGATTTTTGGATATGACACCTAAAGCGCAAGCAATAAAATAAAAAAAATTAACAAGTGGGACTATATCAAACCAAAAGCTTCTGCACAGCGAAAGAAACAATCAACAAAATGAAAATAAAACATGGAATGGGAAAAAATTTGCAAGCCACATATCTGAAAAGGGGTTATTATCCAAAATTTACAGGGAATTCATACAACAGCAAAAAAAAGTAATAATAATAATCTAATTAAAAATGGGCAAAGGGGATCCCTGGGTGGCGCAGCGGTTTGGCGCCTGCCTTTGGCCCAGGGCGCGATCCTGGAGACCCGGGATCGAATCCCACATCGGGCTCCCGGTGCATGGAGCCTGCTTCTCCCTCTGCCTGTGTCTCTGCCTCTCTCTCTCTCTCTCTCTGTGACTATCATAAATAAGTAAAAATTAAAAAAAAAAAAAATGGGCAAAGGACCTGAAGAGACATTTTTTTTGAAGAGACATTTAAAAAAAAAAAAAAAAAAGATACACAAATGGCCATAAAGTAGATGAAGATTTGCTCAACATCATTCATCATTAGGGAAATGGAAAATGCAAATCAAAACCACAATGAGGGCAGCCCGGGGGGATCAGTGGTTTGGCGCCTGCCTTCAGCCCAGGTCCTGATCTTGGAGACCCGGCATCGAGTCACACATCAGGCTCCCTATGTGGAGCCTGCTTCTCCTTCTGCCTGTGTCTCTGCCTCTCTCTTTCTCTGCGTCTCTCATGAATAAATAAATAAAATCTTTAAAACACACACACACACACACACAATGAGATATCATCTCACACCAGTTACAATGGCTAGCATCAAAAAGAAATAACAAATGCTAATAAGGATGTGGAGAAAAGAGGACCCTGGTGCACTATTGATGAGACTGTAAATTGGTACAACCAGTAGGAAAAAACAGTATGGAATTTCCTCAAAAAATTAACAATAGAGGGATCCCTGGGTGGCTCAGCGGTTTAGCACCTGCCTTTGGCCCAGGACATGATCCTGGAGTCCCAGGATTGAGTCCCGCATTGGGCTCCCTGCATGGAGCCTGCTTCTCCCTCTGCCTGTGTCTCTGTTCCTCTCTGTGTGTCTCTCTCATGAATAAGTAAATTTTAAAAATCTTCAAAAAAAATTAACAATAGAAATACCATATGATTCACCAATTTCATTGCTGGCTATTATTTCAAAGGAAATAAAAACACTATGTCAAAGGGACTTCTGCCCCCCACCCACCATGTTCATAGCAGCATTATTTATAATAGCAAAGACATGAAAACAAACTAAGTGCCCACTGCTGGACAAATGGATAAAGAAGTTGTGGTGTATGTATACAATGGACTGTTATTCAGCCATAAAAAATGAGGAAATCCTGTCACTTGCCACACAAGGAAGGACCTTGATGGTATTATGTTGAATGAAGTAAGTCAGAGAAAGACAAATATACTGTATGTTCTCACTTATATGTGGAATCTAAAAAAAAAAAACTTTAAAAGCTCATAGTAAACAATATATGTGGTTATCAGAGGTGGGTGATGGAGGAAAGGGGAATTGGATGAATATGCTCATTAGGCACAAACTTCAGTTATAAAATAAATAAGTACTAGGGATGTAATGGGAAATATGAGGGCTACAGTTAACTTTTCTATATTATACAGCAGTGTTAAGAGAATAAATGCTAAGTGTTTTCATCACAAGAAAAAAAATTTTTGCATATATGAGATGATGGATGTTAACTTATTGTGGTAATCATTTCACAATATATTTAAGTCAAATCATTATACTATACACCCTAAACTTATATGGGTCTGTATGTCAATGCTATATACAATGAAAAGGGGGGGGGGCTGAATTTCCTCAAAAAACCCCTCCACTTTCCAACAAAATATGATGTATGCCAAAACCAGAAGTATGGCCTATATACAGAAAAGAAAAAATTAATAGAAAATGTTCCTGATGAATCCCATGTCATTGGACTAGGTAAAGACTTTAAATAAAACATTTTAAATTCAATTAAAGAGTTAAAGGACATCATGTACAAGGAGCTAAAAGAAATCACAAGAATGATAGCTCACCAAATCATATCAATATTTAAAAAGGTACAAAACAGAATTCGAATTGGAAAATATTTAACTGAAATGAAAGGGAGGGTGTCAACAGCAGATATAAGTAGGCATTAGAAATAATTACTGATGTCAATGCTAAGTCAGTTGAGATTACTCAGTTTGCAGGGCAAAAAGAACAAGAACTGGAGGGGCAGCCTGGGTGGCTCAGCGCTTTAGCACCGCCTGCAGTCTAGGGCCTGATCCGGGATCGAGTCCCTCCTCGGGCTCCCTGCATGGAGCCTGCTTCTCCCTTTGCCTGTGTCTCTGCTCCTCTGTGTCTCTCATGAATAAATAAATAAATCTTAAAAAAAAAAAAAGAACAGGAACTGGAAAAAATGAGCAGAGCTTGAGAGACTTGTAGAAATCAAAAGTGTACCAACATACACATAAAGAGAGTTCCAGACAGATAAAAGAAAGGTGCAGGAAGAGTATCTGAGGAAATAACAACCAAAATCTTCCCAAATTTAATGTAAGACATGAATATGCACATCCTAGGATCTCAATAATGCCCAAGTAGGATGCCCAAACTCAAAAAGATCTACATCAAGACACATTACAATCAAACTGTCATAAGACAGAGAGGGAATCCTGAGAGCAGCGAGAGAGAAGCAACACTGAGCTCAATTGCATTAACAGCTGATATGTCATCAGAAACCATGAAGGTCACAGGTAGTGGAATGGCATAAAGCGCTGAAAGAAAAATACTATTTAATAGTGAAGTGAAGAATTCTATATAAGAAAAGTATCCTTCGAAGTGATGGAGAAATAAGACATTCCAATAAGCAAAATCTAATAAAGTTATTTACTAGTAGATCTGCTATAGAGAAATACTAAAGGTAATACTTCCCGCTGAAAAAGAGAAAAATAAGAATTCTACATGGTACAAACATATCCACATATTTTATATAGAAGATATATGTCAAATACTTAAACATAATAATTAGTGTTGCCAATTTATTTCCATAAGGTATGCTATAAGATAACCATTTCAAGAAACACAAAGAGAGCTCAGTTCTTTATAGTACCTTTTCCCACACATCTGTTATGAATCACTCCTTAATATATGTCCTGTGTTCTTGGTCCAGAAATAGGACATTCTTAAGAACCACTCTTCCTGTGATAGGTTTATGGCTGAACCAGTTTCACAAGATGCCTTCTTAATATTTACAAAGGGGATCTACAATTTTTTTCCCCTTAACACAACAAACATAAAAGGAACTTGAGAGAAAGTCCTTTAGTAACTACATGTTGTATTTTTCCAGTCAAGGAAGGGGAGCATAACTCAGTCTTTTGCTGACTGCAGCACATTGCTCTTTAGAGATGCATCTTATATAACTGACAATTTACATACAATATTTTCTTGGCAACAATTAGTTACTCAGGAGACACACATAATTTTCCTGACAGCAAAGTTTTCATCTTTGAGAGTGATCAATATTGCCTTTATAATGACAAATCCATAACATTTAAATACACTGTTTACTTGTGATTTTTATATGAAAAGTATTTTCACTCTTAGGAACATATGAAAATTTTTATACATAAATTGATACAATGTCTTGGATTTTCTTCAAAATAATATATCAAGGGGAAACAGAGATAGATCGCCATGAGTTAATAATTGTTAAAGCTGAGAGATGAGAACTGGAATTTATGATATTATTACATCTACATGCATATTTGAAATTATTCATAATTAAGAGACAATTCACCTCTCAAAATGAAATTTAGGTAGAACACAGCAAATACTTTCATACCTAGTTTCATCAAACAAGTATTTTTTTTTTAAGATTTTGTTTATTCATGAGACACACACACACAGAGAGAGAGAGAGAGAGAGAGAGAGAGAGGGAGGGAGGGAGAGAGGCAGAGACACACACAGGCAGAGGGAGAAGCAGGCTCCATGCAGGAAGCCCGAGATGGGACTTGATTCCAGGTATCTAGGATCATGCCCTGGGCTGAAGGCGGCACTAAACCGCTGAGCTACCTGGGCTGCCCACATCAAACAAGTATTATAAAAACAATAGCTTTAGTGATTTTACATTTATTTTTGAGATTAGTATGTAGCACTATGTTAAATAAGTCATATTTGTACTAATAACTAAATAGAGAATAAATTCTAGTTAATTCTCCCTTGCACTCATAAGCTTTATGGGTTTCTCTGATTTATACTATTTTCAAGTTGATTCTAAAATGTTCTATGATAACTTTTCTTTTCCTAATATTTAAATATCACCATTGTTGGAAAACAATCTTAATAGTTTCCAGTCCTGATTATAACAATAAACCATGAATATGCCATTACACACCAACTCTGCTACCATAGAGATTCAAGGAAACTAACAGAGTGTGTAGATTTGTTTTACATATTGGAAACATATGGTTTTCCTAATTTTATAGTTGTTGATTGACAATACAAAAATGATTTAAATTTAACATACAAAATTAACTTTATTCACAACCATTGCTTTTGGCAATAAAGACTTCAAAAACAGATGAGAAGCAATGATTTGATATTCCACTTACCAAAAAAATTTAGCTCTACATGCTTTTTCATCAATCTACTATGCAGTTCAAGGCCACTTAATCCATTGCCTTGTTCTACGAAGCAACAATTTTACTCAGCATTAATGACTAAAATAATATAATTAGAAGTTTATGTGAAACATGGAAAAATCTAGAAAATATGTTTCTGAACTATAAACATAAATTTTTTTTAAGACAGAGAGAGGGGCAAGAGGGAAGTCGGACAGAGGGAGAAGGAGAGAGAGAATCTTAAGCAGGCTCCATCCCCAGCACAGAGCTGGATAAAGTTCAGAGGTACTTGGGTGACTCAGTTGGTTAAGTGTCCAACTCTTGATTTCAGCTCAGGTCATCATCTCAAGATTGTGAGATTGAGCCCCACAGTGGGCTCCACACAGAGCATGGAGCCTGAACGTTATCCAACTGATAAAAGATGGGTCACTTCTTTATACCCTAAAAAGATTTTCTCCCATGTGAAGATCTCCACCTGAGACAACATTGCTCAGGGCCCTCAAACACCACCAACAACCATTTACTCCTTCCCTTCTTCTCCCCTCACATGGGACATTTTCTGTGTAATCCCCAGACTAGAAGTTGAATTCTACGGCACAGTTGTTTGGTGATTATTGAAGAGTATGCAGGCACTTGATATGTGAGGTTTGATATGTTGATCAATAATGTGACTCACTTCTACCATATGGGCCCAAACACATACCTACTTTCATACATGCCCTTAGTTAGCTCATGCATCACACACTGTTTATCAGTTTCTAAAAGTTATGTATTTTTAATCATTTTCATAAGAACACAGCAACAAAGCATATGAAATACCATACAATATTCAATTGGGTTGCAGGTGGGCAACTGAGGCTCTATCCCCTTGGGGATTTTCAGAGAGGCTGTGAAGTATGCACCTCAGAACTGTCTTTTGTATGACAAACAGAGTATTTATGTACCAGCTACTGTTCCTCCTTGTTTGAGGGTGGTTCCTGTGGGCATTAACTCCAGGACTTCTGACCTGATATCCATGAACTAATCTCACTCCTGGGGACAGAACAAAGTCTCCGGCAGAGAGCACAGGAACTTAAGATACTCTCTCTCCCTCTCCCTCTGTCCCTGCCGCTGCTAGCACTCACTCAGAAAAAAAAAAAAAAAGTAACAAAATCTTGCCATTTGCAACAGCATGGATGGAGCTAGAGAATATATGTTAAGTGAAATAAGCCAGTAAGAGAAAGATAAATACCATATGATTCCAGCTCATATTGGAATTTAAGAAACAAAACAAATGAGCAAGGGGGAGAGAAGAGAGAGAGACAAACCATGAAAAAGATTCTTTTTTTTTTTTAAGATTTTATTTATTTATTCATGAGAGAGAGAGAGAGAGAGAGAGAGAGGCAGAAACACAGGCAGAGGGAGAAGCAGGCTCCATGCAGGGAGCCCAACGTGGGTCTTGATCCCGGGTCTCCAGGATCACGCCCTGGGCTGAAGGCAGGCACCAAACTG
Organism: Canis lupus familiaris; assembly: GCF_011100685.1. Classification (NCBI taxonomy): domain Eukaryota; kingdom Metazoa; phylum Chordata; class Mammalia; order Carnivora; family Canidae; genus Canis; species Canis lupus. The sequence continues at coordinate 32,364,894 of NC_049260.1, forward strand.
CTGAACCACCCAGGGATCCCCCATGAAAAAAATTCTTCAGTATAGAGAACTGATGGTCACCGAAGGGGAGGTAGGCTAAATATGCAATGGGGATTAAGGAATACACTTATTTTGGTAAGTACTGGATGATATAAGGAAGTGTTGAATCATTATACTGTACACCTGAAACTAATATGACACTGTATGTTAACTAACTGGAATTTAAAAGTTAAAAAAAAAATCAAACAGCAGGAGTGACATCACCAAGATGGTGACATAGGTCAGTCCTGACTTCAGTCACCCTCACAAGAAGAACAACTAACAGTTATTCATGGATGAGACTCCACTGAGAGATTTCTAGAACATGAGGGTAAAGCTGAAGCATTTCTGTGCATGAAAGAGGCCAACACAGATCGTTTAGAAAAGTAAGAGGAATAGTCATATGCTGATCACATTGGTCCTCACCCTAGGTGGCATAGCACTAGGATGGATGGTTTGCCTGAGCTTCCAGTTCCTCTAGTGGGACAAGATAGCCCAGGTTAGACATCTGGATAATCCAGCAGTGTACGTCATTTCTTGGGAGCCCCCACTCCAGTCTTGCCCCACAGGGATTAGAGGACAGTCTGTGGGGCTTACACTTAGGAATCTGACAGAGAAGGGGGTAGGGGTTTTTAACAAGCAGCACTTGGATTTTGGCAGACCAAGTTCCAACCTGCAGCACCCAAGTAGTAATCTTAACAAATGGATCTGCCCATCTGCAGAATCAAGTTGATCATGCGATCAGAGAACTTGGCAGGGTGCAGGTCCTGCCTTACTTGGGTTCTCAAAGATATTTGCCAGCCCCAGAACATGCTATATCCCTGCTCAGGCAGGGAAACTGAATCATATGATTTTTTTTTTTAAGTTTTTGTTTTAATTCCAGTTAGTTAACATACAGGGTTATATTAGTTTTGGGTATACAGTATAGTGATTCAACAATTCCTTATATCATCCAGTGCTTATCATAAGTGCACTCCTTAATCCCCACTGCCTATTTAGCTATTGCCAAGTGAAGCTCCCTACCCAACCAGAAAGGCTGACAAGAACACTGGGAAGGGCAGCCCTGGTGGCTCAGTGGTTTAGCACCGCCTTCAGCCCAGGGCCTGATCCTAGAGACCCAGGATCGAGTCCCACATCGGGCTCCCTGCATGGAGCCTGCTTCTCCCTCTGCCTGTGTCTCTGCCCCTCTCTCTCTCTATGTCTATCATGAATAAATAAAATCTTTAAAAAAAAAAAAAAAAAAAAGAACACTGGGAAGATGCATAGCCCAGCAACACCCAAGCAAAGAGTCTGACAGGCAGAGCAAAGCTAGTGACCCCATTTAGCTAGGGAACTTTGGGTGCAGGTTGGCTTGAGTCAAGACCACAAAGAGCCTACCAGTCTTGGAGCTGGTTCTCCTGCTGTGTCCAGGCAGGAAAACTAATTCATATCCATGCTCCTTGCTGAGTATAGCTTTCAGTCTGCCTAATAATGGGACCCAACTACAGCACATGGAAGGCTACATACACCATATAGCAGCTCTGCCTACAGCAGCACATGAATAGAGAGCACAATCCATTGGTTCTCCCCATCTGCACAGCAAAACCAGTGGTCCCATCAAGCCAGGGAATTTGGTGAATTGTTTTGCTTGATCAAGACCCCAGACAATGAGGTATAAAGACCCTGGGGCCTATCCTGCTGCCCTACCAGCACAGAGAAACTAACTGATAGCCCTATCGACTGCAGAGTATAAAACCCAGTCCCAACTGTCTAGTAAGCCTAACCAGAGAACCCAGGGAACTGCAGAACCCATACCCATCCTACTGCCTCACTTGTGCAGGAAACTATGCCAACAGTCATATTTAACTGTCCTCACCCAGTGGCATGCCCCCATGACCTCAGAACTTGGGCAGTGGCTCTTCCAAAAACAGACCCTGATAACAACCCAACATTCCCAAGGACATAACCAGCAGACATGTCCAGAAACTGAGACTGAGTGGACTAGTAAAGAACTGCCTACCAAAGCAAACCTGTGAACTCTGGATGAGGAGATCACTTACTCAAAGGAAGAGACACCAATGTAAAAAACAAGAATCACAAAAAAGTCTGGTAAACATGACACCACCAAAGGAAACTAATAATGCTCCAAAAACTAACCCTCAAGAAACGGAAATCTATGAACTGCAAAAAGAATTCAGAATAATTATGTTAAAGTAGTTTAGTGAGCCAAAAGAACAGACAACTAAATGAAATAAGGAAAATAATGCATGAACAAAATGACAATTTCAACAAAGAAATAGAAACCATAAAATAAAATAGAAATCCTAGAACTGAAATCTGGCAAGTGAACTGAAGAATTCAATAGAGAACTTCAAAAGTAGACTCAACTATGCAGAAGAAGAAAGAAAAAAAAAAATCAGTGACCTAGAAGCAGGACAATTCAAATTATCCAGTCAGAGCAGAAAAATGAAAAAAGGGGGAAAAAAAAGGGCTTAAGCAGGCTGACAGATCCTATGGGGACACAATCATAAGAAGCAATGTCTGCTTTATGGAAATTTTAGGAGAAGAGAAAAACAAAGAGAAAGTAAATTTATTTTAAAGCAACAATAGGGATCCCTGGGTGGCGCAGCGGTTTAGCGCCTGCCTTTGGCCCAGGGCGCGATCCTGGAGACCCGGGGTCGAGTCCCACATCAGGCTCCCGGTGCATGGAGCCTGCTTCTCCCTCTGCCTGTGTCTCTGCCTCTCTCTCTCTCTCTCTCTCTCTCTCTCCCTGTGACTATCATAAATAAATAAAAAAAAAAAAAAAATAAATAAAGCAACAATAGCTCAAACTTCCCAAATCAGGAGAGATAAATGGACATCCAGATATGTGAGACCCAAAGGTTCCCAAATAGGTTAAACCCAAACAGGGCTAAACTGAGACACACTATAATGAAATAGTCAAAAGTCAGAGACAGAATTTTGAAAGCAGTAAAAGAATTCTAAACAAATAAAACCCATAGGGACGCCCAGGTGGCTCAGCAGTTTAGCGTCTGCCTTTGGCCCAGAGTGAGATCCTGGGGTCCCCGGATCGGGTCCCGTATCAGTCTCCCTGCATGGAGCCTGCTTCTCCCTCTGCCTGTGTCTCCGCCTCTCTCTGTGTCTCTCACAAATAAAGAAATAAAATCTTTAAAAAAATGAACCCCATGAAACTATCAGTAGAAAGTCTTGTATTGAAACTATTCCTCAACAGAAACATTTTAAGTCAGGAGAAAATGGGACGATATATTGAAAATATTGAAAGACAAACACTATCAACTAAGAATTCTATTCCCGGGGAATTTACCCTGGGGATTTACCCCAAAGATACAGATGCAGTGAAAAGCCGGAACACCTGCACCCCATTGTTATAGCAGCAATGTCCACAATAGCCAAACTGTGGAAGGAGCCTCAGTGTCCACTGAAATATCAGTGGATAAAGATGTGGTCTATGTATACAATGGAATATTACTCAGTCATTAGAAATGACGAATACCCACCATTTGCTTCGACGTGGATGGAACTGGAGGGTATCATGCTGAGTGAAGTGAGTCAATCGGAGAAAGACAAACATTATATGGTCTCATTCATTTGGGGAATATAAAAAATAGTGAAAGGGAATAAAGGGGAAAGGAGAGAAAATGAGTGGGAAATATCAGAGAGGGTGACAGAACATGAGAGACTCCTAACTCTGGGAAACAAACAAGGGGTAGTGGAAGGGGAGGTGGGCGGGGGGATGGGGTGACTGGGTGACGGGCACTGAGGGGGGCACTGGACAGGATGAGCACTGGTTGATATGCTATATGTTGGCAAATTGAACTCCAATAAAAAAAGTAATAAAAAAAAAAGGACTTGCCTTAAAGAAATGCTAAAGGGAGTTCTTTGGAAGTAAAAGGATGCTAATTGACATCATAAAAACATAAGAAGGTAGAGTTAAAATTCACAGGTAATGGTCAATATACAGTCAAAATCAAATTTTGTCACATGGTAATGGTGACACATAGTTCACTTATAACTCTAATTTAAAAGGGTGTTTTTTAAAAATTTTATTTATTAATTCATGAGAGACGCAGAGAGAGAGGCAGAGACACAGGCAGAGGGAGAAGCAGGCTCCCTGTGGGGAGCCCGATGGGGGACTCGATCCCAGGACCCTGGGATCACGCCCTGAGCCAAAGGCAGATGGCTCAACTGCTGAGCCACCCAAGTGTCCCTCTAGTATAAAAGTTAAAAAACAAATATAACCAAAAAAAACCCCACCCCACTATAATGAGTTATTAGTTACACAACATAAAAATATGTATAATCTGTAATATCAATAACCTAAAATATGAGGGGGAAGAGAAATAAAAGTGTAAGTTTATGAACTCTATTAAAGTTATTAGCAGTTTAAAATAGGATATTATAATTTTAACATATTTTATATAAGCCTCATGGTTACACAAGGGAAAAACCTGTAGTAATTACATAAAAGAATATTATAAAAAAGTAAAATTATACTGAAGTCAAAAGACATCAAAACACACACATGCACAAAAGATGGCAGGTTATGAAAAAAGGAACACTGGAGCTACAAAACAGCTAGAAGACAATTTAGAAATGATAATAGTGAATACATACTAATCAATAATTACTTTAAATGTAAATGGAATATATGCTCCAATCAAAAGACATACAATGGCCAAATGGATTAAAAAACAAGATCCAATGAGATGTTGCTTACAGGATACTCACATTAGCCTTAAAGACACACATATTGAGAGTGAGAGAAGGAAAAAGAACTTAAAGGTGAAATCAACAGCAATACAGTAATAGTTGGGGGATTTTGTACCCCACTCTCAACCATGCATCAGACAGAGAGTCAATAAGGAAAAAGCAGATTTGAGTAACAACATATACAAAGTGGACTTAACAGATATATACCAAACATTTTATCTGACAATAGCAGAATACACATTCTCCTCAAGCAAGCATGAAACATTCTAGGATACACCATATGGTAGGCGACGTAACAAATGTTAGCAAATTCAAAAAGACTGACATCATATCAAGTATCTTCTCTGACCACAGTGGTATGAAACTAGAAATAAGTAACAGGAGGAAAGTTGGAAAATTCACAAACACATGGAAGTTAAAAACTACTCTCTTGAACAACAAGTAGATCAAAGGAGAATTAAATGAAAAAGAAAAATGTACCTTGAGACAAAAGAAATTGGAAACATAACATACCAAAACTTATAGGATGCATCAAAAGCAGTTATAGCAATAAACATGTACATTAAGAAACAAGAATATCAAATAAACAACCTAACTCTATACCTTAAGGAATGAAAGAAGAAAATACTGAGCCCAGAGTACACAGAAAGAATGAAATAATAAAGATTAGAGTAGAAATAAATGAAATTAAGAAAAACAATACATATCATTAACCAAACTAAGAGTTGTGTCTTTGAAAAGAAAAAATTGGCAAATCTTTAGCTAGACTAACCAAGTAAAAAAGAGAGAGAACCCAAATCAACAAAACATTATAAATAAAAAGCACACATTATAATTTATACCACAGAAATAAAAAGTATTATGAGAGGCTACTTTGAACTAGTATACACCAATTAACTGGACAACACAGAAGAAATGGAAAAATTATTTCAAACATACAGCCTAGCAATGACTGAATCAGTAAGTAAAAGAAAATCTGGACAGACCAATTACAGGTAAAAATACTGGATCAGTAATCAAAAATCTCCCAAAGGAAAAAAAAACCCAGGACCATACAGCTTCACATTTGAATTTTATCAGACATTCAAAGAAGAAATAATGCTAATATCTCCCAAACTCTTCCCAAAAAAATTGAAGAGGGAACATTCCCAAACTTACTTTATGAGGCCACTATTATTCTAATACCAGAACCAGAAAAGAACACTACCAGAGAATTACAGTCCAATATTCCTAATAAATACAGATGTGAAATTCTCAGTAAAATACTAGCAAACCAAATTCAGCAGAATATTAAAAAGATCATTCACCATGATCAAGTGGAATTCATCCCTGGTATGCAGGGATGGTTCAACATACAATCATCAGGCTTCCGCAGTATGGCCGGCGACATTAGCTAGCGCTCGCTCTACTCTAACGGGGAAACAGCGGACTACAAAAAAACTGAACTGTATCTGCCTCTATTTCCAACAGACTCACGTTCAACTTTCGCGCGCACACACACACACACACACACACAAAGAAAAAGCCGGGAAAATTTTATTAATCCTTTTTTTTTTAAAGAAAAAAAAAAGTTAATATAAAATTATAGAAAAAAAAAAGGAACCTGAACTTTAGTAACACAGCTGGAACAATCGGCAGCGGCGGTGGCGGCGGGAGAAGAAATTTATTTTTTTTTTATTTTTTTTTTTATTTATTTATGATAGTCAGAGAGAGAGAGAGAGAGAGAGAGAGAGAGGCAGAGACACAGGCAGAGGGAGAAGCAGGCTCCATGCACCGGGAGCCCGACGTGGGATTCGATCCCGGGTCTCCAGGATCGTGCCCTGGGCCAAAGGCAGGCGCCAAACCGCTGCGCCACCCAGGGATCCCGGGAGAAGAAATTTAATTTTAGTTGATTTTCTGTAGTTGTTGGTTGTTGGATAGTCTCATGGTGATGGAAGCTGCACATTTTTTTCGAAGGGACCAAGAAGCTGTTGGAGGTGTGGTTCTCCAGGCAGCAGCCTTATGCCAACCAAGGATCTGGAGACCTTCACACCATCCCCAGATCTGAGTGGGACATACTTCTGAAGGATGTGCAATGTTCAATCATAAGTGTGATAAAAACTGACAAGCAGGAAGCTTATGTACTCAGTGAGAGTAGCATGTTGGTCTCCAAGAGACGTTTCATTTTGAAGACATGTGGTACCACCCTCTTGCTGAAAGCACTGGTTCCCCTGTTGAAACTTGCTAGGGATTACAGTGGGTTTGACTCAATTCAAAGCTTCTTTTATTCTCGTAAGATTTTCATGAAGCCTTCTCACCAAGGGTACCCACACCGGAATTTCCAGGAAGAAATAGAATTTCTTAATGCAATTTTCCCCAAATGGAGCAGCATATTGTATGGGACATATGAATTCTGACTGTTGGTACTTGTATACTTTGTATTTCCCAGAGACTCGGGTAATCAGTCAGCCAGATCAAACCCTGGAAATTCTGATGAATGAGCTTGACCCAGCAGTTATGGACCAGTTCTACATGAAAGATGGTGTTACTGCAAAGGATGTCACTCGTGAGAGTGGAATTCGTGACCTGATACCAGGTTCTGTCATTGATGCCACACTGTTCAATCCTTGTGGGTATTCGATGAATGGAATGAAATCGAATGGAACTTATTGGACTATTCAAATCACTCCAGAATCAGAATTTTCTTATGTTAGCTTTGAAACAAACTTAAGTCAGACCTCCTATGATGACCTGATCAGGAAAGTTGTTGAAGTCTTCAAGCCAGGAAAATTTGTAACCACCCTGTTTGTAAATCAGAGTTCTAAATGTCGCACAGTGCTTTCTTCACCCCAGAAGATTGAAGGCTTTAAACGTCTGGATTGCCAGAGCGCTATGTTCAATGATTACAATTTTGTTTTTACCAGTTTTGCTAAGAAGCAGCAACAACAGCAGAGTTGATTAATAAAAATGAAGAAGAAAAAATGCAAAAAGAGAACACACATAGAAGGAGGTGGTGGCTGCTTTTTAGATATTGATATCGGGGGCCATGCTTTCCATAACCATCACCTTGTAGCTGCAGAAAGCCCTAGATGTACTGATAGTGTAATCATTTTGAATTGTATGCATTATTATATCAAGGAGTTAGATATCTTGCATGAATGCTCTCTTCTGTGTTTAGGTATCCTATGCCACTCTTGCTGTGAAATTGAAGTGCATGTAGAAAAAAACTTTTACTATATGAAACTTTACAACAATTGTGAAAACAATTCAATTTGGTTTATGCACAGTGTAATATTTCTCCAGGTATCATCCAAAATTCCCCAGACAGGGCTTTCGTCCTCATTAGGTGTTGGCCTCAGCCTAATCATCTGGGACTGTTCTATTAAATTGCTGCCAGGATTTTACATCCAGTTACCTCCACTTTCTAGAACATATTCTCTACTAATATTACTGAAACCAGTTTCTACTTCATACAGATGTTTTTTGCAACAGCAATTAAAGTTTATCTTCCACAAGTCAAGTCCTCTTAAGAAAATGATTGCAGTTATCCATTTTGTGTATTACTATTTTAACATTATTGCTTCCTGTACTTGTACTTCCTTTATTTGATTTTGTTCCTCACCATGGTGTCTTGCCTCCCAACCCCCCCTCAATAAAGCAATACACTGTTAAAAAAAAAAACATACAATCAATCAGTGTGATACAGAATGAAAAAAATTATGTGAACTTATTGGACTATTCAAATCACTCATGTTTTGCTAACATGCAAAATGAACAACTGACAAAATGCAACATCTGTTCATGATGAAACTCCTAAATTGGGTACAGAAGGAATTTACCTCAACATAATAAAGGATATATATGACAAACCAAGAGCTAACATCATACTAAATGCTAAAATGTTTAAAGCTTTCCTCTAAGATCATAAATAAGACAAGAGTGCCAACTCACCATTCCTATTCAACAAAGTACTGGAAGTTTTAGCCAGTGCAATCAGGCAGGAAATAAAATCATGAGACTTTGAAATGGAAAAGTAAAACCATCTCTATTTGCAGATGATAAAATTTTTACCCGTACAAAAATCCTAAAGACTCACCCTAAAACTGCTTAATATAATCAACAAAGTTGCAGGATACAAACACTTAACACATAAAAACAGTAGTGTTTCCATATGCTAACAACCAATTATCTGAAAAACAAAGAGAAGATCATGTTTACAATAGCATCAAATCAATCAAATATGTAAGAATAAATTTAAGCAGACAAAAGATCTCTACACTGAAGGCCGCAAGACGTTGATGAAACAGTAGGAGGCTGGGAAGATGGTGGAGTAGAAGGACCCTAAGGTTGCTTCATCCCACAAAAACAACTAGATAACACTCACATAAGCATAAATAACTCATAAAACTCAAAGACTGGCAGAACAAACTCCACAATAAAAGATAGAGAAGCAGCCACATTGAAGAAGGTAGGAAGAATGAAGATGCAGTTTGGGAGTAAAAAGGACCATGGCTGTCCATGATGGGGATGGAGCCAGTTGCAGAGAGAAGAGTAATAAACAAACTATGACACCAGGGAGCCTGCATGGGGAGGATGAATCCCCCTTAACATTTGGCTTTGAAGGCCAGAGGGACTGAATCTGTGAGTTCTTACAACCAGAAGGGCTTAAAGCCCTGAATTTTAAAAATCTGTAGGTTCAGCTCTGGGAGAGCCTGAAGGATATTAGAAAGCAGAGTTACTGCCCTTAAAGAGTAGCACAACAGCTAACAGAGATACAGCATGGAAGAAGAACTTTGAAAAATGCCTGGGGCACAAGGGAGGGAGAGTGATTTGCTTACCTCAGGGCAGGTCTCAGGCAAGGATCACAGGGAGACTCCTCTAGGAACAAAGGAAATGACACATGCATTTCCGTCCCCCACAACTCAGTATAAATCCACAAGCCACCTGTGGGAACCAGCACTGTGCTAACACTCACTACCTAACTTGCTTACTCCAAGTCCCCCCACCAAAGCTTTGGCACATCCACCCTTCCCACTGACACTTGTCTCAGTCTCAGTGCTACAGGTGTCCTCCTCCAGAAGACTAGCACAAACCCCACTAAAACCTCATCTTCCAACCTGCACATTTTGCGGGACATCAGTACTGGCAACAAAAGTGGCTGCAGGTCTCATTTTGCAAGCAGACCAGTGCACACCTTGTTAAAATGCACCCCACCAGGCTGAGGACCAAACCCTGCCCACAACAGGAAAAGAGAGCCTCTGCAGACAAGTGGACTGAAGGAAAAAGTGGTCAGTACTCAACAGCAGGGCACACCCAACAAACATAGGAGACAACCCTTGAAGCAGCAGGTCCTGGGGAGCAGGGGACACTGCATTGCAGAACATTACAGGACCTCTTCTTCATAAGGCTATCGCCATCAAGAGCAGGGAAAGTAGCTGACTTTACTAACACAGAGAAACAGACACAGAGAGTTAGATAAAATGAAGAGACAGAAATGTCAAAAATGAAAGAACGGCACAAAAACCACAGCAAGAGACCTATGTGAAACAGACACAAGTAATAAACCTGATAGAGAATTTAAAGTAATAAAGATACTGACTGGAATTGAGAAAAGGTGGAAGACATCAGTGATACCCTTAACAAAGAAAAAAAAGAACCAATTAGAGATGAAGAACACAACAAATGAAATTAAAAATACACTCGATTAAATAAATAGCAGGGTAGAGGAAGCAGAGGAATGAATTCCTGACCTGAAAGACAGAGTAATGGAGAAACGGAGTAATCAAGTGGAGCAAATGAGAGGAAAAAAGAGAATTATGCAAAAATGACAATAGACTTAAGGAACTCAATGACTCCATCAAGTGTAATAATATTTGCATTGTAGGGATCCCAGAAGAAGAAGAGAGAAAAGAAAGCAGAAAATTTATTTGAAGAAACAATAGCAGAAAGCTTCCTTAATCTGGGAAGGAAGCAACTATACTAATATAGATCTCTGAGGCACGGAGATCCCCCAACAAAATCAATCCAAGGAGGTCCATACCAAGACATATAGTAATTAAAATGGCAAAAAGTAGTAATAAAGAAATCAACTTGAAACCAGCAAGAGAAAAGAAGACAGTTACATATAAGGAAAACCCCACATGGATATCAGCAGATTTTTCAGCAGGAACTTTGCAGGCCAGAAGAAAGTGGCATGATGTATTCAAAGTGCCAAAAGGGGGATCCCTGGGTGGCGCAGTGGTTTAGCGCCTGCCTTTGGCCCAGGGTGCGATCCTGGAGACCCGGGATCGAATCCCACGTCGGGCTCCCGGTGCATGGAGCCTGTTTCTCCCTCTGCCTATGTCTCTGCCTCTCTCTCTCTCTCTCTCTCTCTCTCTCTATCATAAATAAATTAATTAATTTAAAAAAAAAAGTGCCAAAAGGGAAACATTTGCAGCCAAGAATACTCTATCCGGCAGGGCTCTAATTCAGAATAGGAGAGAGAGAGTTTCTCAGACTAAAATAAACTAAAGGAGTTCATGACTACTAAACCAGCCCTGCAAGAAAGAAACATTACAGGGGACTCCTTCAGTGGAAAAGAAGACAATAAGTTAGAGTATGAAAAGTAAAAAACACAAAAGAAGTAAAAATATTTATGTAAAAATCAGTCAAGGGAGTCATAAAATAAAAAGATGTAAAATATGATACCACATACCTAAGATGTGGAGAGGAAAGGAGTAAAGCATAGGTTTAAATTTAAGTGACCAATAACTTAATATAGGCTGCTATATGCAGATGTTACATATAAACCTAATGATAAACACAAATCAAAATCCACTAATACATATACAAAGAATAAAGAGAAAGGAATTCAAGTATATCTCTAAAGAAAGCCAACAAAGCATGAAAGAGAGTAGAAGAAATGATCAGAGAAAAACTACAGGGACACCTGGGTGGCTCAGCAGTTTAGCACCTGCCTTTGGTTCAGGGCATGATCCTGGAGTCTAATGATCGAGTTTCACATGGGGCTCCCTGCATGGAGCTTGCTTCTCCCTCTGCCTATGTCTCTGTCTCTGTCTCTGTCTCTCTCATGAATAAATAAAATCTTTTTTAAAAAAGAAAAACTACAAAAACCACCACAAGTAATGAAATGGCAATAAGTACATATATATCAATAATTACTTTCAATGTAAATGGGCTAACACTCCAATCAAAAGACATGGGCACCTAAAGATAGTTGCAGATTAAAAGTGAGGGTGAGAAGAAACATTTATCATGCAAATGGATATCAAAAAGAAAGCCAGACTAGCAATACTTCTATCACACAAAATAGACTTTAAAACAAAAACTGGGGATGCCTGGGTAGCCTAGTGGTTAAGCACCTGTCTTCTGCCCAGGGTATGATCCTGCCGCCCCAGAATCGAGTCCCACATCGGGCTTCCTGCATGGAGCCTGCTTCTCCCTCTGCCTGTGTCTCTGCCCACCCCCCCACCCCCACCCCGCTTTCTCTGTGTTTTCATGAATAAATAAATAAAATCTTTTTAAAAAATAAAAAAAAAAATAGGGCAGCCTGGGTGGCTCAGCGGTTTGGCACCACCTTCAGCCCAGGGCCTGATCCTGGAGACCCGGGATCAAGTCCCACGTCAGGCTCCTGCATGGAGCCTATTTCTCCCTCTACCCGTGTCTCTGCCTCTCTCTCTGTGTCTCTCATGAATAAATAAATAAAATCTTAAAAAATAAATAAAAGGATAAAACAAAAACTAACAAGAGACAAAGAAGGACAATATATGATAATAAAGGGTACGATCCAACAAGAAGGTATAAGGTAAACTGTAAATATTCATGCACCCAATATGGGAGCACCCAAATACATAATAATACAATAATAGTAGGGGACTTCAACACCCCACTTATATCAATGGACAGACCATCCAAACAGAAAATCAACAAGGAAACATGGCTTGGAAGGACACACCAAACGAGATGGATTTAACAGATATATTCATAACATCCATCCTAAAACAGTAAAATACACATTCTCTTCAAGTACACATGGAACATTCTCCAGAACAGACCACATATTAGGTCACAAAAAAAGTCTCAACAAATTCAAAAAGACCAAAGTCATACCATGCATCTTTTCTGACCATAATGCTATGAAACCAGAAATCAACCGCAAGGAAGAGTCAGGAAAGAGCACAAATACATGGAGATTAAATAATATGCTACTAGACAATGTATGGGTCAACCAAGAAACCAAAAAGTACATGGAAACAAATGAAAATGAAAAAATAATGATCCAAAATCTTTGGGATGCAGCAAAAGTGGTTCTAAGAGGGAAGTTCATAGCAATACAAGCCTACCTCAAGAAGCAAGAAAAATCTCAAACAGCCTAATCTTATACTGAAAGGAGCTAGAAAAAGAATAAAGCCCCAAACCATCAGAAGGAAGGGATAATAAGTATTAGAGCAAAGATAAATGATATAGAACCTAAAAAAACAATAGAACAGATCAATAAAACCAAGACCCAGTTCTTTGAAAAGATAAACAAAATTGACAGATCTCTAGCCAGATTCATCAAAGGAGAGAGAGAGAAGGAGAGGAAGAGGGAGAGGGGAAGGAGGGAGGGAGGGAAAGGGAGAACTCAAACAAAATCAGAAATGAAAGAGGAGAAATAACAACCAACACCACAGAAATAGAAAAGATTGTGAGAGTATTATGAAAAATTATATGCCAAAAATTGGACAACCTAGAAGAAATGGATAAATTCCTAGAAAAATATAACCTCCCAAAATTGAAACAAGAAGAAATAGAAAATTTGAATAGACCAATTACCAGCAATGAAGTTGAATCAGTAATCAAAAATCCCAACAAACCAAAGTCCAGGGCCAGATGGTTTCACAGATGAATTACACCAAACATTTAAAGAGTTAATATGTATTCCCCTCAAAATACTCCAAAATAACAGAAAAGGAAAGAAAACTTCTCACTTCATTCTATGAGGCTAGTATTACCCTGATACTAAATGCAGATAAAATACTACAAAAGAGAGAGAAGCATAGGCCCATATCTCTGATGAACACAGATGCAAAAATCCTCAACAAAAAAGAAACAAAAAAGGAAATGTAACTGACACTACAGAAATACAAAGGATTATAAAAGAATACTATGAAAAATTATATGCCAAAAAAGTGGACAACCCAGAAGAAATAAATAATATTTTAGGATCATACAACCTTAAAAAATTAGATCAGGATGACATAGAAAATCTGAAGAGACCAATTACTAGTAATGAAATTGAACTGATAATCAAAAATCTACCCAAAAAAGTCCAGAATCAGATGACTTCACAGGTGAATTCTGCCAAACATCTAAAAATTAGTTAGTATCTGCATTTCTCAAAATATTTCAAAAACAGAAAAGGAGGGAAAGCTTCCAACTAAATTATTTTTTTAAAGATTTTATTTATTCATGAGAGATAATGAGAGAGGCAGAGGGAGAAGGGCGCTCCCTGCAGGGAGCCCAATATGGGACTCAATCCCGGGACTCCAGGATCCTGCTCCGGGCTGAAGGTGGCGCTAAACCACTGAGCCACCCGGGCTGCCCCCAGCCAAATTCTATAGGAGCATCATTACCCTGATAACAAAAGCAAAGACACCACAAAAAAAGAAACTTACAGGTCAATATTCATGATGAACACAGATGCAAAAATTCTCAGCAAAATATTAGTAAACTGTATTCGACAATATAAGGATCATTCACCAAAAAAATAAAATAAAATAAATAAGGATCATTCACCACAGTCAAGTGGGATTTACTCCAGGGATATAAGGATGGTTTCATATTCACAAATCCATGAATATGATAAACCACATTAACAAAACAAAGAATAACAATCATATAGTACTCTCAAGAGATGCAGAAAAGACACATGACAGAATTATCTGTTAATGATAAAAACTTCAAACCAAGTGAGTTTAGAGGGAACATACCTCAACATAATAAAAGCCATATATGAAAAACCCACAGCTAACAGCATACACAATGGTGAAAAACAGATTTTTTCCTGTAAGATCAGGAACAAGACAAGGAGGTCCACCCTTGCCACTTTTATTCCACGTAGTCCTGGCGGTCCTAGCCACAGCAATGAAGCAAGAAAAAGAAATAAAAGCCATTTATACTGGAAAGGAAGAAATTAAACTGTCCCTATTTGCAGATGACATACCATACACAGAAAAACCTAGACTCCATTCAAAAACGGTAAGAATAAATTTGTTCAGTAAAGTACAGAATATAAAACTAACACTGAGAAATCAATTGCATTTCTATATACTAATGACAAAGTTTCAGGAAGAGAAATTGAGAAAATAATTCCATTTACAATTGCACCAAAAAGAATAAAATACCTAGGAATAAACTTAATCAAAGAGATGCAAGATCTGTACTCTAATGACTATAAAATACTGATTAAAGAAATTGAAGACAACACAAATAAATGGGAAGGTATACTGTGCTCATGGACTGGAAGAATTAACATTGTTAAAATGTCCATAGTACCCAAAGGAATCTATAGATTCAATGCAATCCCTATCAAAATACCAACAGCATTTTTTACAGAACTAGAATAATATACAATTTATATGAAACTGCAGAAGACCCTAAATAACCAAAGCAATCCTCAGCAAGAATAAACGTTGATGCATCACGATCCCAGATTTCAAGATACACTACCAAGCTGTAATACTCAAAAAGGCATGGTTCTGGCACAAAAATGGACACACAGATCAATAGAACAGGATAGAGAAACAATCCCACAGGCATATGGTCAATTAATCTATGACAAAGAAGGCAAGAACATACAATGGCAAAAAGACACTCTCTTCAATAAACGGAGCCTGGAAAACTAGGAAGTTACACACAAAAGAATGAAACTGGACCACTTTCTGACACCATATACAAAAATAAATGCAAAATGAATTAGCAACCTAAATGTCAGACCTAAAACCATAAAACTCTTAGAAGAGTAAAACACTAATTTCTTTGACATCGAAGCATTTTTCTACATAGGTTTATTAAGGCAAGGGAAACATGATATTTCGTTCCACACAGCAAAGGACACCACCATCAACAAAACAAAAGAGCAACCTACTGAATGAGAGAAGATATTCTCAAATAATATATCCAATAAGGGGTTAATACCCAAAATCTATAAAGAACATATACAAATCAATGCCAAATTATTTATTTTATTTTTTTAAATATTTTATTTATTTATTCATGGGAGACACAGAGAGAGAGGCAGAGACATAGGCAGAGGGAGCAGGGAGCCTGATGCCTGACTTAATCCCAGGACCCCAGGATCACGACCTGAGCCAGACAGACACTCAACCACTGAGCCACCCAGGCGTCCCTCAACACCAAATTAAATAATTAATTTAAAAATGAGCAGAGGGGGTGCCTGGGTGGCTCAGTTGGTTAAGTCTCTGCCTTCGGCTCATGTGATGATCCCAGAGTCCTGGGATTGAACCCCACATTGGGCTTTCTGCTCAGCGGGAAGCCTGCTTCTCCCTCTCC
The DNA here is from genome assembly GCF_011100685.1 of Canis lupus familiaris. Lineage (NCBI taxonomy): Eukaryota > Metazoa > Chordata > Mammalia > Carnivora > Canidae > Canis > Canis lupus. The sequence goes on from NC_049260.1 coordinate 32,381,154, forward strand.
TTTTCTTCTGCTTGTGCTCTGTCAAATGGATTTTTTTTTTTAATGAGCAGAGGATCTGAAGAGACTTTTTTTCAAAGAAGACATATGGATGGCCAACAAACAAATGAAAAAAATGCTCAACATCACTAATGATCAGGGAAATGCAAATCAAAATCACAATGAGATATCACCTCATACCTGTCAGACTGGCTAGAATTAAAAAGACAAGGATGAGGAGAAAAGAGAACCCTCATGCACTCTTGGTGGCAATGTAAACTGGTATAGCCACTGTGGAAAACGTTATGGAGGTTCCTCAAAAAACTAAAAATCAAAATATCGTAAGATCCAATCATTCCACTATTGGGTACTTACCCAAAGGAAATGAACACATTAATTTGAAAAAATATCTGCACCCCTATGATTACTGTTGCATTGTTTACAATAGCCAAGATACAGAAGCAGGTGTTCATTGATAGATGAATGGATAAAAAAGAAGTGGTATATACACACAATGGAATATTGCTCAGCCTTGAAAAAGGATGAGATATTGCCATTTGCAACAACACAGATGGACCTAAGAGGTATTATCTAAGTGAAATAAGTCAGACTAAAAAAAGACAAATAACAATATGATTCCACTTATAGGTGGAATCTAAAAAACAAATGAATAGACAAGTAGCAGAATTAGACCTATAAATACAGAGCACAAATTGATGGTTGCCAGAGGGGAGAGGGGTAGGGAAATGAGCAACATGGATGAAGTGGAGAGAGTGATACAGGATTCCAGTTATGAAATGAATAAATCACAGGAATAAAAGGCACAGCATAGGGAATATAGTCAATAGTAATTGTAATAGTGTTATATGGTGACAGATGGTAGCTACACTTGTGGTGAGCACAGCATCATGTATAGAGTTATCAAATCACTAGGTTGTACACCTGAAACTAATGTAACAACGTGTGACAACTATACTTTTAAAAAGAATGAAATTAGACTCTTATTTTATACCACTCACAAAAATTAACGAGAAATAGATTAAACACTTAAATGTAAGCCCAGAATCTAGAAGCAAACATAGGAAAAAGTTCCTTAACATGGGCCTTAGTAATAACTTTTTGTATAGAACACCTAAAACATAATCAAAGCAAAAAATAAACAAGTGAGACTATATCAAACTAAAAAGCTTCTGCACAGAAATACTAAGAAATCAACAAAATGAGCAGAAAATGTGTAGAATGGGAAAAAATATGTGCAAACCATATACCTGATAAGGGGTTATATATATCCAAAATATATAAATAACTCATACAACCTAACAGTACACAAGACAAAACATGGTCTAACTTAAAAATTAGGAAAGGACCTAAATAGGTCCTTTTAGACATTTTCCCAAAAAAGATATATGAATGACCAGCAGTTACATAAAGAGATGTTCATCATCACTAATCATTAGGAAAATGCAAATCAAATCCACAGCAAAATATCATCTCATCCCTGTTAGAATGGCTAGCATCAAAAAGAGAAAAGTTAACCAAGATAACAAATGCGGGCAATAATGTATAGAGAAGGGAATCCTTCTTCTCTGTTGGTAGGATGTAAATTGGTACAACCAGTGTGGAATATAGTATGGAAGTTCCTCAAAAAACTAAAAATAAAACTACAATATGATTAGCAATTCCACTTCTGAGAATATAGCTGAAGGAAATGAAAATACTATTTTGAAGAGATATCTAAACCCAAGTTCATGGCATCATTATTTATAATAGCTAAAATATGGAAAAATCCTAAATGTCTATTTATGGATGAATGGATAAAGAAAACTTGGTATAAATACACAATATTATTCAGTCATAAAAACGGGAAATCCTAAAAAAAATAAATAAAAATATATTTTTTTAATTTTTAAAAAAGGGAAATCCTGTCATTTGTGACAACAGGGATGGACTTTGGGAACATTTATGCTAAATAATCTAAGTCAGAGAAAAACAAATACTATATGATCTCATTTATATGTGGAATCTAAAACCAAACTCCTAAAAAAAAGATATCAGATTTGTGGTTGCCAGAGGCAGGGGGACAGGGGAGTGGGGATTGTATAAAGGAGGTCAAAAGGTATAAACTTCCAGTTCTAAGATAAGAAAGTACTAGGGATGTAATGTACAACATGATGACTATAGCTAACACTGCTATAGGATATATAAGAAAGCTGTTGAGAAGAGTGAATCCTAAGTGTTCTCATTGCAAGGAGAAAAATGTTTTTCCTTTTTTTTTTTTTTTTTTTTGCAGTTATAGGAGATGATGGATGTTAACTAAACTCGTAGTGGTATCATTTTAGGATATATATGTAAGTCAAATCTTGCTGTATACCTTAAACTTATACAATGCCATATGTGAATTATATCTAAGTAAAACTGGGGGAAATATACAGCATTTATGCACTTGAAGGACACCTTTGTTCCCTCAACCATTTTTGTGACCAATCACTGCCTTAGAGGACGTAAAGATGTGGCACTTTTATATAGATATAAGGGAGTTTTGTTTATTATAATACACATGCCTCACATCAAGCTTTTGATTGCTGAGGCATCCACTTCAAAGACAGCTATCTTGACTGAACACATTGCCAGCCACAATGCTCAAGAGCCATGCCACCTACCCCTGAAGTTTCCTTTGTTTTAGAGATCTCTGGTTGACTTAGATAACTGTCCATTTGACACTTGTTTGTTCCTTCCCACATTTTAATTGCTGCTCTTACCTTTTAAATTTGCCAATAGCGAGCCTGCAAAACTCTAGGCACCCCACCCTAAACCCCGATAAAAGTGGAACCCCAGATGTTCATATGTGCATGCTCCCATGTGCTCTCTCTCTACTGCAACCCCACTGTGCGGTCCCAGGCATACCATGTAGTCTCCAGAATTTGTGAGTAAATAACCTGTGTTATTTTTCCAAGTTCCCTGATGGCTGTTGCCTAGGTTGGTCTTATAATCATAGGAAGGACCACAAGGGCTGGTCTAGCTACAACTTTGGCTCTGAAAGGGGAAAGGTCTGTGAGGGTTCATCTCAGGCCCAGGTGAGTGCCCCCAGGCATTTCATTACATCACTACTGATAGGTTGTGACTGGTACAGAATAATTGGGGTAGGTGATAGAACTGCATGATTGTTGTGGCAATTACCAGAAAGGAATGTGCTTTAGCTACAACTGGCTTACTAAGTGACTAATAACCCAGGTGGGAAACACCATCTGTGAAAGGAGCATTGCTTATTAGACGCCTTTTCACACTACTGTGTGCTTTTGCATATTGCTCTGCCATGTGTTGCCTGTGGTATCCATCCTAAAATGTCACTGCTGCTATACTAATTCAATAATCTCCCCAGAGCAGCCTGATCAAGGCCATATGGTCTAATGGGACAATGAGACCACAATTAGACCACAATTAGACCATAAAGGCCTTCATTGACTATTAATGTATGTGAGGGTCATTCAGGCCTCAAGGCCAAGGGGAGCTGAGGAGGATGGACTGAAATCTCAAGGCTATTGTCACTGTCCCAGGAAAGGCTCTTGGCTAAAGGCACAATGTAAGGATGTTCCCCTAGGGAGGGATGTTGGGAGACCCCACCAGGGACCACTGTGTCAATGGGTTGTGCCTAGACTAGGAGTCTTAACCCAGAAGAGTGAAGAGTGGAAAAAACCTTGTGACTGAACACCAATGGCACCGTGAAAAGGAAAATAGCACAGAGGCCTCATGTCTGTGTCATCACTTCACTCACTGCTGTCACTTTTTATCCCGGACCTGATAGGATATCATGGGTCCAATCCCTGGTGCAATGTTGCTATAAAAAAAAAAAAAAAAAAAAAAAACATAATGGACAAATATAAGTGTCCTGAACAGCTGGTACCAGTGCCTGCTAAGAACCTCAAGGAGCTGCACCGCTGGAAGAAAAAATACAGAAAAAGAATATTTAAAAAAATACATAGAAGCAAATGAAAAATGAAAACATGACAATCCAAAACCTTTGGGATGCCAGAAAGGCAGTCCTAAGAGGGACATATATTGCAAGACAGGCCTACCTCAAGAAGAAAGAAAAGTCCCAAATACATGAACTTGGAGCTAGGAAAGGAAGAAAAAAATAAAGCCTTAAAGGAAGAAAAAATAAAGCCTAAAACCAGCAGAAGAAGGGAAATAATAAAGATTAGAGCAGAAATAAATAACAGACACAAATAAAAACCAGTAGAACAGACCAAGGAAAGTAAGATCTGGTGTTTTGAAAAAAAAAATTAATAAAATTGATAAATCCCTTTCCAAACTTACCAAAAGAAAAGATTGGAACCTCAAGGAGCTGCACCCATGGAAGATTCCTGGGTGTTGCTCGGTGCCACAGCATACTAACATGCCAAGGCTCTGGGATTATGCTCCAGAGGCCCAGGGGCTTTCCCACAGATGCTGTCAATAATGCACCAGTGTAGGCAGACCCCAAACCTGGGGGTGCTGATTAGAATAATCTGGGAAAGGAATGTGGCCACCTATGAAGAGGACACACCTATGAAGAGGACCCACAATTTTTGGGGGGTAAAAACATGTAAGATTGAGGTAACTGGAGAAAATCAGAAAGTAGAAACTGAGATCAGAAAGTATATCTGAAAAATTCAAACGTTTCTTAAAGATCTTGTGCAGCAGGAAGGAGAGAAGGGAGCTTACAGGCCATGTTGTGTTTTGGGAAGAGGCTCTGGATTGTTACTCATGGCTGTCAAAAGGCATTAACTGGCCAGTATCCCTAAAATCCATAATCTTGTAGAAGATCCATCTGGGCTATATGCTGATCTCCCCTGAGATACCACAGATTCCCGAGGCCTCTCAGCTTTCCCCTGAATGGGGCAGAACCAAGAAATGTGCTTCACGATGCATCCCTGCCACCAAGGGAAAAGCCGACAGGGTTATAGAGGCCTCTTGTGAGGAGAGAGGGATAAGGGAAGGCAAAGTCCTCTAGACCCATCAATATTTGTAGACGGGCCCTCCCTTTCCTCACTTGGATTATTTATTGCCTGGCACCATGCCCATCTTTCTATCATAGCAGTCACTGCTAAGTCTCACAGTAAATGGAAAACATTAGATGAGGTTCATCTCCTGTTGTACGAAATTGGCACAGTCCAACGGGTTTATCATTTCCATGATCATCATGACCCAAATCACCCCCTCCTTCATTTCTCACTCTGAAGAGGCCCCATTTGACCCAGAGTCCACAGAATTCTTTTTACAGGGCACCCCCCACAATTACAAGATGGCACTACTATATTTTATTGGGACTGCTGGCACTGGAAGGCACTGACATGACTGATAGACCTCAAGGAAGTACCCACCCAAATACTTCAGACTCATGTCCCTCTGTTCCTACTGCCCCAGAAAGATCTCACTCAAACAAATTTCCCTCAACAGAAAGGGTTGCCCACTCTTCCCCAATGAACTCTGATCTAATTTTGCACCTTATGGGAATACATAGACAAATTTCTACTGGGAGTTATAAAATCTCCCAGGTCCTGACACCTAATCTCTAGACAGCCAGTCTCTAAACTCTAGGCCCCCAAACTAGCATTTTTCCAACTACAGTCCCCTTCTGCCATCCATCCTCTTGCCACATAGCTGCTCTTTAATCCCTCTGGCCCTAACCCAGTCCCCATAATTCCCTCTGCCCTCTTCCCTAACCTCCAAGACTGTCAGCCATCTAAACCCTACCCTTGAAAATTGGTGGCTCCCCAGGGCTCATCCTATCTCCTGAGGATAAATGCCCCTATACCACTCTGAGGGTCCATTGAGACAAAAACACACAGTCCTTTGTGGCCCTATTAGATACCAGGGCCCAAGTCACTGTCACTACATGTGATGAAAGTCACTGCCAGTCCAGGCAATTTCTCTAAATTTCCAAAAGGGGAGCCCTTCTACCTACCGGGCCATTGTCAGTAAAATAATCAAAAGTGTTCAAATCCATTCAGATATAAGAATTGGGACCATTCACCTCAAAAGCCTTCCTCTGGCTGCGGCCCCCCTGGTTCTTTCTTTCCCTCTTATAGGCATGGATGTACTGACACAGTGCCATGCCACATGGAACAAGCCAGGTTCCTGGCCTTCCTGGTAGCACTTGCCAAATGGACACTGATAACTTTCCTTCCCCCAGTCAAGATGGTAAATACTCCCTAATACCAACTTAAACATGGCACTGAAGGCCTACACTTTGTCATTAAAGATATTCTTGACACAAGTCATTAAGCCCACAATCCTCTCTTTTAATAACCCCATCTGGACAGTAATTAAGCCAGCCACTAACGAATGGCACCTCACCATTGCCTAGCAGAACCTCGGTGCCCAGGTGCCCCAATTAAGGCTCTAATTCCTAATATTCTAGACTGATTGAGATCATACAATGGGCCCAAGGAGCATCCTTCACAGTCACTGACCTAGCTAATATGTTCAACTCTGTTCTTACCGTGGAGGAATCCCAGGCCCAATTTGCTTTCACTTTGGAAGGAGCTTAGTATACATTTATGAGATTCTCAATGGCATATTTATTTTTTTAAGATTTTATTCATGAGAGAGAGAGAGAGAGAGAGAGAGAGAGAGGCAGAGACACAGGCAGAGGGAGAAGCAGGCTCCATGCAGGGAGCCCGACGTGGGACTCGATCCCAGGTCTCCAGGATCACGCCCTGGGTAGAAGGCAGCGCTAAACCGCTGAGCCACCCAGGTTGCCCTCAATGGCATATTTAAACAGTCCCGCAATTGCACATAAACTCTGCCACTGGGATTTAAATACTGTATCATTGGAAAGGTCCAATTTTGGCATTCTGTTGTTAGCATTATGTAGAGGGGTCCCTCTGAGGAAAAAAGTATGGGCAGATTTTCAAACCCTCACACGCTACTTAAAATGCAACTGGGCAATCACCCCTCATAAGATCCAAGGCCCAGCCTCACTGTCAAGTTTCCGGGCATCATCTCATCCTCTAAAGGCCAATAAATTCCCACACAGTCAAACATCAATTAGTCACCATCAAGCCATCTACTACACTCAGGCACAACACAGACCAGGTCTCGTGTTCTGGAGGCAACACACCCTTCACCCCTAATTCTTCACCCTATATATGCAATCACATCACGTCTGCCACCTACCATTGGGGTGAGGCCTAATAGTATGCTTTGGAAGTTGCCTAGCAGGCAGTACAACAAGACTTACCTTTAGTCCTTTCTGGTTCCAAAGTTGAAGTCAGGTTCTCAGCCCAATCTGACTGCCTCCTGGAGTCTCTGAACCAAACATGGGTCTACCTGGCTTCCTGTGGGGTTTAGGACTAAGTGCTTATCCCTAGTGACAGCCCAATATGTTCCCCCTAGAGTGCCACCTTTTGGCATCCTACTGGCTCTTTTAGAAGCTGAGGCCCTAACTAGCCCCCACCCAGTAGAACTCTGCACACAAGGTCCTATAAGGTTAGAGATGTCTCCCAGCAGAACAGTCCAGCCATTGATGCCTCCTTGGTAATTTTTTTAAAGATTTTGTTTATTTATTCATGAGAGACACATAGAGAGAGACAGACAGAGACACAGGCAGAGGGAGAAGCAGGGTTCATGCAGGGAGCCCGACGTGGGACTCGATCCCAGGTCTCCAGGATCACACCCTGGGCTGAAGGCGTGCTTAACTGCTGGGCCATCGGGGCTGCCCGATGCCTCCTTGGTAAAACAGAAATGGTACCTTCAGGAAACTGCCAAACCAAAGGCCTTTCCAAATAGCAGGACCATGTGGCTTACCCCTTGCTGAGCCACTTACTTGAGATCCTAAAGAAGTAATAGTGGCACCTCCACTTCCCCCCCTCTGGCTACTTGGAAGCTCCTTGAGACTAAATATCTGAAATGGACAAGGAGTTGGTATTCTTCAAGGATGGCAGCACCACACCGTACGTGATGCAGCTCACCAGAGAGCCACAGCATTCCACCTGGCCTCAGGTACCTCTCTAATCAAGGAGGGCACTCCCAGTTCAACCCAACTGGCAGAACTTGGAGCTGTTCACCTAGTCCTTAAGGACACTATAAAATGGGGTCTTTTACAGATCCACATTATTAAAGATTTCTGGGCTGTTCCTAATGGTCTTGTGGTTTGGGCTGGTCAATGACTAAGGGACAGTTTTCTCAAACAAGCCCAGATATGGAAGGAATTAGCAGAGTCTCCAATTCCTATCGTTGTTATTCACATTTCTGCACAACTAACCATTCTATGCCAAAAGCCATTTTCAACAATATCACAGACTCCCTTACAAAGGCGCCTGGGTGGCTCAGTCGGTTAAGCAGCCAGCTCTTGGTTTCAGCTCAAGTCTCGATCTCAGGGTCCTGGGATCAAGCCTCACATCGGGCATCGCACTCAACACAAAGTCAGCTTCAGAATTCTCTCTCCCTCTGTCCCTCCCCCCAGCTTGCTTGTGCGCGCTCGCTCTCTCTCTCTCTAATCTTTAAAAAAAAATTTTTTTAAACCACAAGATCATAGATTCCCTCACTAAATCCTCCACAGTCTTGCCCAATACAGATACCTCAGGGTACTGACCGTTACCAACAGCTTACAAAATGGGCCCACATAACCTTGGGTCATGGGGAATTCATGTTTTTAATAACTTGGGCTCAAGTGAGGGGACTCCTCCTCTCCTTAGCAACAGCTGACGCTGTGATAGGTAAGTGCATTCTCTGCTCCCAAACCAAACAACGGAGGCTATCTATATGGGGACATATCCCCTGGAGAGACAAACTATACTCCCTCTGGCTGATTCATTTCACACATGCTCTGCCGCGCCCCCACCCCTCTTCTGCTGAGGCTTCCAGATACATCATCACAGTCATCAATACTTACACAGGACTCCTCTTGGTGACCCCCACCTGGAATTCCTCCCTCCTTGCTAAAATTTATTTTGTTCCCTTATGATTGCCAGATATGTTGACTCTGACTAGGGTACCCACTTAACCTGGTTTAACAATGGGATCTCCAAATAAGATTCTTTGGAACTTCCATCTAGGTTACTACCCTCAGGTGGCTAGCCTCATTGAGCTAACAGCCTTCTTAAAGAGACATTACTTAAATTACTCTCAAGCAAGTAGTCCCCTAAATGGATCAAACTCCTGCCCCAGCCCCTCATCTTGCTTAATTCTGACCTCCGGGGCCTTCATACCTCACAAACCATTATACACTCTCCAAAGTTCCACATTTGGTCATCTCTGGCAATCCTCAAGCTTTTGCACCCCATGAAAATGTGCTTTTTATTTTGTCCCGCCCCTTCCACTATGACTGTTCAATCATCTCAGCATCTACTTCAAGCTGGTGACTGACTGAGGGCATACAGTCCAATAAGATTCCCTTATCACTGAATGTCCCCCAGGACAAAAACCCACCAAGCTAGCGCAAGATCATTTCCTTGGAAACCTTGACAACAGTGAGGACTTTCCAAAAGGAGCCACCTCCTTGCTGGCCACCTTCACAGAATACAGTGGTTATAAGGGCTGTAATGAAACCCAATTCCTTACTAACTTATAGGTTAGTATAAATGATCAACCTGCACCTAACCAGTGACAGAGTTCAGGTGTCTGCAACAGGGAAAGAAATTCTCCACTTGGTAGACACGAGCCATATTGAGAGAGGAGTATGGAGGGAAAGCTGCAAGTCATGACCTTATCCTACGCTAGACAAGGTAACCCAGTACTCTCTCACCAAGAACAACCACACTCAGCCATTAATCAATATACAAATAGCTCATGCAGAAGGAACCCAATCCAACTTCATGTTCTATATGGCCTTGGCTATTCTTACTGCTTTGTATGGCTGGGTGACAGGGTTACATGGTAGGCCCTTCGGGCCTAACCACAAACAGACGCAATGCTGGAACAAGAAAAGTAGGCCTCCAGTTTAGAGTGAACTTGGCAGAACACACAATGTGGACTAATACTTTCTGGGAACAATGGACTAAACATACTGCCCTGATGAAGTAAAAGGATGACCCACCAGAATATTATTTTGCAGAATTTGCCAGGTGATTGCTAACTGACCCTATCCTATACCAAGAGGCCTATCAGACCATGAGGACATTCCTCGTTGACTACAGGGCAGCACCGTATCATATTTTCCCATTATGACAGGCCAAAATGTGCCCTCAGAACCAGACAGCTCTCCTGCCTACAAATACTGCAAGTTGTTAATATCCTCACCATTAATTTTGATGCCTCAGCATCACATGGTAGATTATAGTGTAAGCACCTATTTTTTTTTATTGTAACCCAAGTGCCTGACATTGAGCTTTTGATTGATGAAGCAGCCACAAACACATCCTAAATAAACACATTGCCAGTTACATGACTGAAGAACCAGCCTGCTCCACCCCTAAAGTTCCTTTGTTTTAGAGATCTCTGGTTGATTGAGATAACTGACCATTTGACTACTTGTTTTTCTCTTCCCACATTTTAATTCCCACCTTTAAGTTCACCGATATAGAGTCAATCTATGAAATCCTAGGCACCCACTCGAGACCACAGAACAGAACCCCCGGGCCTGCATGCTTTCTTTCTCTACCTATAACCTCACTGTGTAGCCCCAGGCAGGCCATGTACCATCTAGGACTTGTGAATAAGAAACATTTTTTTCCAAATGTCCCTGATGGTTGTTGTTGAGGTGTATCACTATCATAAGAACAACAAGTGGGCAGTCCAGCTGAAGTAGGAATGAGTTAGGGGCAGATGGGGCTAGGCAGGGAAAGATAAGGGAAAGGCCCAGAGGCAGGCTCCCATAAATCCCAAGGACACCAAGAGCCCCCAGAGTCAGGCTCCTACCCATCCCAAGGAAACAGAGATAAGGCAGCAAAGACAGAAATAAACAAACAAATAAACAAACAAACCTGGCTCCCTAGATCCAACATGTTAGGGAGTATCTCCCTTTGATGGCTACCAAGTAATCACAGAAACTCACCAGAACACAAATAGGTCATTATCAATAGCCCTGGCTCACACCAAGACTGCACAAGAATCTCAAGGCCACAAGCTTCCCACAAGCCTCAATAAAAGACGGTCACTAGAAGCCCTCAGTGGCAACCCTGTCGGGAGCCCTCTCACTTCGGAGAGCTTTCTCGGTATCTCTGCTTAATAAACTTACTCTCCGTTGTCCGCCGGATTCATTCTTCGACTCCGTGAGATGAGAACCAAGCTCTCCCGTATCATTTTGGTGCCAAAACTCGGGATTACTCCCACTGAAGGGTGAGTAAAAGCGGACTCTATTCTTTCCTGGGAGAAGTCTCTCGCTTGGATAACCTCTTCTTGCAACAAACAGCAAAACCGGGAGCCTGGAAGCCACTTAAGGGCGAATGGCACGGTGGGTCTCAAGACTCAGGTGACAGGCTGCTGGAGCAGGGTTGGTCAACCCCCCAACCCCCTTCCCCAAAGGAAGGGAACGTTGGCCTGACCCCAACCAGTTCCACTCCGGCTTTCTTAGTTTGCTTTTCCCCGCCTCGGGGGCTCTGCTTCTGGTGGGGCCCTGCTTGCAAAGGAGACTCCAGGTATTGGAACAGAAAAACACCAGGGGGGAGGAAATTTAACTGAAATTGGCTAATGATTGGCGGCCTGGGGCTAGGAATGCAAGCGAACTTACGTGACCAAACGCTGAGGGCTCCTGCAAGAGAGCTTGTGGAGGCCGAGAAAATGAAGGCCATTCCACTTTAAGTCCAGCGCTAGCACCAGTACAGCCACCCCAGGCCCCTGTGAATGAGAGCTGAGCTTTACCTTGCTTCAGTTACAGGAAGAAAACAGCTTGCAGCTTAACGCCCTAGAAAGCCCCATATTAGAATAAAAACAGAGCCCAAGCCGAGGGCAGGAAGCCCCTATTAGAATGAGAACAGAGCTCAATGCCCTTGAAAGCCCCATATCAAAATGTAAACAGAACTTGAGAAATCCCTGCCCCCCTTCTGAAGATCCCCTAGACCAGTCCTTAAAACTAAGCTGGAACCCAGCTCGGGGTCCAAGTCCCTGCTCCGCGGTGTGGGGTACACTTGGACCCAAGCTCGAGCTTGTAAATAAATCAACCCTCGTGTGTTTGCATCGGTGTCGGCTCCTTGGTGGTTTCTCGGATTCGCAATCTTGGGCACAACAAGCTCCGGAGAATAAGGCCCTTTATGGGATTCCTGGCTAGTGTAGGGTTCATCCGGAGGGCGCGCGTGAAGACTGGCAATCCAGCGCTCTGAACCTGCCCTTCGGTTACCATCGGTGGCCGTGGGGTCTCCGAGACCTCCCGGGGAAGCCCCATCCCTAAGCAGCACACGCCTCACACCGAGACCCCTAGGTCTTAGTGAGACCCCCCACCCCCCGCTTGCCTCCTCAGCCAGCTAAACAGAATATCACAGTTTAAACTATTAACCTTGCTAAACTCCATGATTAGGCCAGACTCCTCCCCCCACACCCCTCGGAAGACCCAGAGGAGGCAGGAGGTTTAGGTGGCAGACGGGTAAGAGGGGCTACTCCCGCTGGCGGGTCCCTCCTCATCCCACGATGTTAAGCCACTCCTTGACCTTGGGTAGGCGACCCAAGGGACGCTTGGCTTAGACGAGAGCTGACATGTAAGGACGCCTTCAATGGTCACCTCTCTATAACAGGTGCGGGGTAAGAGGTTCCTACCAGGATCGCGAGATGGGAAACAAACCATCCTCGGAGACGCCTCTGGATTGGGTACTGCAAAATTAAGTAATTACCCCTTGTAAGACTTTTCTAGTGTTTCCCATGGGTTAAAAACAGCGGGTTCGTCAAGGCAAGGTAAAATAAGGTGTGACCTTCACGGGAAGGCGTGGTCTCTTCTTCACTTCCCAAGGACTCTCCCTTGGGGTGCCTTTTAACCCACTGGAAACAATTTGGATTGCAAAATTTAGGGAAGAACTGATTTCCTGTAATACTGTATGGCCTCAATGAGACCTATCTGCTAAATCTCTTCTGCAGAGAACAGGGCTCTACATCAGGACCCCCACTTAAGGGCCTCCAGCAGAGTGTGTTTGCCCCAACATGTTGGTTCGTAAACTCCCTCCTGACATATTGGATGATTATCTAAATAGGCCTCCAAATAAACCCAGGCTGCTGGAGGAAACACAGGCCCTCCCCAGCGAAGGGGATGCCAACGCTTTCTCACTGTTCCTCCTCCTGATAGATGTGGGGGCTTCTCCTTCATTCATTTCCCAGGTTAATAGTTATAACTGGAGCCAACTGTGGTTAGTCTACTGTGGAGGCCAAGAAAAATCAAGGCCATTCCACCTCAAGTTTAGCGTTAATCACAAGTACGGCCATCCCAGGCCCCTGTGAATAAGAGCTGAAATTTAGATTACTTCAGTTACAGGAAGAAAACAGCTTACAGCTTACCGTCCTAGAAAGCCCCATATTAGAATAAGAACAGAGCCCAAGCCGAGGGCAGGAAGCCCCTATTAGAATGAGAACAGAGCTCAATGCCCTTGAAAGCCCCATGTCAGAATGTAAACAGAACTTGAAATTCCTCCCCCCCCTTCTGGAGGTCCCCTAGACCAGCCTATAAAAAACTAAGCTGACCCCCACCTCGGGGTCCAAGTCCCTGCTCCGCTTGTGTCGGGTATACTTGGGCCCAAGCTCGAGCTCGTAAATCAACCCTCGTGTGTTTGCATCGGTGTCGGCTCCTTGGTGGTTTCTCGGATTCGCAATCTTGGGCACAACACTACCTCAGGACAGGGACTTTAAGGAACATTTCCAAGCAGCTGCCAAAACTTTGTTTCGAGGAAGTTCTCTGTCTTCTCCGGCCTGACACCGACTGCCTAATTCCACTTGCTGGTGGGAGAACATGGCGTTTGCTCATTTGTCCAAGTGGATGAGCTTTCAAACTGGGAACCCTTTTTTCCTCGCCTCCTGCTTGCACTTCGCCTCTTCTGTCTCCCCCTCCCCCTACTCCTGTCTCTACATCACCTTAGGTGCCTCCTGCATACACTGCTCACTTCAGATTTCCCCACCGGTGTCGCAGGTAAAAATTAACAAATAGGGACCACACTAATTTTTTAAAGTGTACCCAGGTGGAACATATTCAGTATTAAACTAATTTAAGTTGGTTAGCTTAATTACGATAGACATCTTTGAAGTTATCAGCATTAAATAGAAGACTTATTCCATCAGGGTTTGCTAAAAGTCAAATAAACTCAGGTTATCTCTGTTGCAATTTGTTAGCAAAAGATGACTTAAACGTTGGTTTTCCTTGTCTATCTCAAAATTTTCATAGGTAATTGTTAAGATAACTTTCAAAGATTTTGGCAAGCTAAAACTTTGAAGTTTAGCTTGGATGGTAATTAAAATTAAATTCATTGGATAGCGAGGTCTTTTCCAAATAGGATAAAGTGCTAAAACATTGATTACTGGGTGTAGGTGTGTGCTTTTGACTTCTTATTACAGAGAAACAGGATATTTAAGTCTGTTGCTAAACCTGCTTGTGCTTAACAAATTCGTAAATTTGTCTTACAAAAAGTTTTAATGTAATAGTTTACAATTGGTTACTACTTGGTTTTCACTGGAGACTAAGGTTTCTGCTAAATGTAATTAAGACTGATGGATAATAAGGAAAACAACTATGTAGAAAGATTGGAGACATATAAAAAAAAGATATAAGAAATGGGAATGCATTTTTGTTAAAGATAAAAGAAGGTATTTTTATCCTAAATGAGACTGGTTGTTTGAAAGAAATTGCTTAGGACAAAATCTAAATACAAAAAAGTTGTAATGGGGGATCCCTGGGTGGTGCAGCGGTTTGGCACCTGCCTTTGGCCCAGGGCGCGATCCTGGAGATCCGGGATCGAATCCCACATCGGGCTCCCGATGCATGGAGCCTGCTTCTCCCTCTGCCTATGTCTCTGCCTCTCTCTCTCTCTCTCTCTCTCTCTCTGTGTGACTATCATAAATAAATAAAAATTTAAAAAAAAAGTTGTAATGGTTTATAAAGGAAAATCTTTAACTTAAGAAACTTTTTTTTTTTAATTGAAGTTCGATTTGCCAACATATAGTATAAGACCCAGTGCTCATCCCGTCAAGTGCCCCCCTCAGTGCCCGGCACCCAGTCATCCCCATCACCCCCCACCTCTGTTTCCACTACCCCTTGTTCATTTCCCAGAGTTAGCAGTCTCTCATGTTTTTTCACCCTCTCTGATTTTTCCAATTCATTTTCTCTCCCTTCCCCTATAATCCCTTTCACTATTTCTTATATTCCCCATATGCATGAGACCATATAATGATTGTCCTTCTCCCATTGACTTACTTCACTCAGCATAATACCCTCCAAGTCCATCCACATCAAAGCTCGCTTTCATCTCAGGTCCCAATCCTAGGCTGGTGAGATGGATCCCCAGGTAGAGCCGGGCACTTAGCACAGAGCCTGCTTAAGACTCTCGCTCTGCTCCTCACCCCCCCACTCCCAACACTCTCTCGGTCTCTCAAATAAACAAAAAAATCTTTAAAAAAAAAAAAAGAGACTCAGCACTGCCCTCGGCTTCCTGCCCCGCCCAGACTCAGATGGAACGTTGAAGCGGTGCCCCGCCGCGCCCCACGCCCCGCCCGCCGGCCACGCCCTCGCCCCGCCCACCGGCCACGCCCTCCCCACGCCCCTGCCACACCCTGTGCCCCGCCCCGCCCCGCCGGCCACTCCCTCGCCACGCCCCCTCGCCCGTCCCCCGCCGAGCACGCCCCGCCCCCTCACCTCGCCCCGCCCCTGCGTCGTGACCCCGCCCCCCCGCCTAACGGATTCCACCTCCCACCTCCACAACAACGGACTTTAAGGGACTTCCCTCCTGCCGCATCGCACCGCAGGCGACGCCCATCTCCCAGGTTCGCCAGAACTAGCACCCCGACTGCGAGGCCGCCGTCGACAGCCGGATCAGCCTGGAGCTGTCCGCCTCCTACGTCTACCAGTCCATGGCCTTCTCCTTCGACCGCGACGACGGGGCCCTGAGGAACTTGGCCCGCTTCTTCCAGCGCCAGGCCCGCGAGGAGACCCAGCACGCCGAGATGCTCGTGGAGCTGCAGAACCGGCGCGGGGGCCGCATCCGTCTGCGCGACGTCAAGAAGCCCGACCGCGACGCCTGGGAGAGCGGCCCGAGGGCCACGGAGTGCGCCCTGCACCTGGAGAAGCGCGTGAACCACAGCCTGCCTGCTCGACCTGACCTGCACCGGCTGGCCACCGACCAGAACGACGCCCAGCTCTGCGACTTCCTGGAGGCCCGCTCCCTCCGTGAGCGAGCGAGCGAGCGAGCGAGGCAAGGCCATCCAAGAGCTCTGGGAGGCTACGGCACCAGCCTGCGCAGCGTGGGGGCCCCGGAAGCCGGCCCGGCTGAGTACCCGTTCGACAGGCTCACCCTGCGCCACAGCCACAAAGAGAACTGACCTGGCACGGACACCTCCCCCGGGCAGGGCCCAGGGCGACTTCCCCTGGGCGCCCCGCCGAGCGTGCATGTTGCAGTATTGCCTTGGCAGAACCTTCAGGTTTTTTTCTTCCAGTTCTGCCATAAATAAATAAATAAATAAATAAATGAATGAATGAATGAATGAATAATAAAGTTGTTTGGTTTCAATAAAGTTATTTGGTTCAAAACTTTAAAAAGGTCTCTGGTTGATTCCCGTGCAAACCCTTCACCTTTTAAGTTTTACAACAGGTATTCAGGAGTCTCTCCACCCACCCCTGCCCCATCTGTATGCAGCTCAGGATCTCTGAAGATGGAGAGGAAAGGTACTCCATGGAACCTGGAAAACAAATCCGTCTTCCCTTTATAAACGATGTGGGGTGGCCAGCCCCGGTGGCGCAGCGGTTTAGCGCCGCCTGCAGTCCAGGGTGTTATCCTGGAGACCTGGGATCGAGTCCCGCATTGGGCTCCCTGCATTGGTGCCTCCTTCTCCCTCTGTGTCTCTGCCTCTCTCTCTCTCTAGCTGTGTCTCTATGAACAAATAAATAAAGTCTTTTTTTTTAAACTATATGGGGAAGCAGGGATGGGGTGGAGTGAGGAGGGTGGCCTGGGGACCCGGTGTGAATGGGAGCATGTGTATGGTAAAAGTATGAAACAACATGGTCTAGAATTCACCACGGTAATGGTCCCTATAGAAAAAGTGAAGAATGGGATTAGTCTAGTATTAAAGGGAGTCTTCAAAAAAAAAAAATAAATAAAAATAAAAAAATAAAGGGAGTCTTCAACTTTATCTGAAAACATTTAGCTTACTAAAATATGCAAATGTTAATCATTGTTGCTTCTGGGTAGCAACAGGAACAATGTAACTGAATCTTAGCCCGGCTTCCCATAGACAGGTACCTGACTTCTAGGTCACCATGCGTATTGCCCTTACCCAATATCCAAACACGGTTTTCTCCTTCAACTGTACCCTTTCTTCCATTAATGTAGTAGGAGTATCCAAAACCCCAAATTACCTGCTAGAATGGCTGACAAACACAAGGTCAAGTTTGAGGCTCAAATTTGTAATATGAATATGAAGGGGAATAAATTTCCCTGAATGTTAAGCCAGTGATCTGGCTGCTTTGAAGAATTTAGGGGGTGGGCAAAAGTTGAAGCTGGGAGACCAGTCAGGAGATGCTGTAGCAGATCCAGTGAAAGACACTGGTGGCTGAACTGGAGTAGAAGCTGAGTAAGAGGTGGTAGAGACAAAGTCTAGTTGGATTTGGATGAATCAAGATTTGCTCATGAACCACGGGAAGAATGAGAAATGGGGAAAATCATCTAGGTTCTGCTGTTTGTACTTGAACACCTGACTGGATGGTAATGATAGTTATTAATTTGAGGATGTTTGCAGGGGGACACCAGGGGTGGGGAAGGCATGTCACATAAAATCTGAGATGCCTATTACATATGCAAATGGAACTCTCATGCAGGCAGTCAGAAAAATGAATCTGAAGCTCAGGTGGGGTGTCGGGTTTGGAAACAGACATATATGAGAGATATCAGTCACAGATGGTGGTAAGATCATGGGACTGGATAAGGTCAGCAGAAGTGTAGAGAGAGTGAGGCACGGCCAGCCCCGTGCCCAGGCAGCTACCGTTAGAGGATGGGTTGAGGTGTTACAACACCCAGAGGGCTGCTGGCCCCACCTTGACCATTAGCTCATTCCAGACTGTGATCATCTGTGCCCATACCCAGTGTCCCCAAGGCAGCCTTTTCCTGAAGTAAGTGTGGTTTTTGGTTGCTCCTCTCAAGATGCGGAGAGGAGTTAGCCTATTATCCTCTTATCTTGTCTTCATGGCTATTAGAAATTACTCCCATTTTAAATAAAAAAAAGATTCCTTAAGGAAATGCTATATCTGTTTTTTATTTTGCTCATTCTGTTTTCTGGGTAGAAAAGTTTTTCTCAGTAAAAAGATTTCCCAAGGAAATGATAGAGCTGCTTCTCTATGGATTTTTTTTTTTTTTGCTTCCCTTTAATAATTCAGCTTCTTTCTCTGTCCATGGTATTTGACCAAATGAAATCTGTACCCATATAAACCCTAGGGTTGTCCTTGCCCAGGAAAAATACTCAGAATATGTTTCTTCTATACCAGGTTGATTACAAAGATAAAGGTTAAAATTTAGATTTTTGCGTGCCTTATTAAGGACACATGGCTAGCGTGAGTCTCTTTAAACTTTGCAGATTGCTTTGAACATTTACTAAAATATGAACAAGCTTAGCTATACCATAATTACCTTTCACATTTCACCATGACTGTACTTTAACACTTTCTTAAAAATGAGGATATGTCCCTTTGATTAAGTTTCCAGAAAATGCTCTTGCCCCTTTCCTCTTCTTAGTCAAACTCGATCCTTTCACTCTTTCTTTGCCTGCTTTGAGGACCCATCCTCTCTCTGACTTTATCTCAGATCATACATATCGGTATCCATTGACTGTTCTCCTCTAGATATGAGGAAGCGTAGGGTGAGCCTCAATATTTGAGTGTTTAAAAACTGTAAATTGGGCAGCCCCGATGGCCCAGCGGTTTGGTGCTGCCTTAAGCCCGGGGTAAGATCCTGGAGACCCAGGATCGAGTCCCACGTCGGGCTCCCTGCATGGAGCCTGCTTCTCCCTCTACCTGTGTCTCTGCCTCTCTCTCTTTCTGTGTCTGTCTTGAATAATTAAATAAAATCTTTAAAACTAAGAAATAAAAAAAATAAAAACTGTAAATTGACTGAGGAGCCTTCTTCCCTGTTTTGGAGAAGCAGTTGGTAGTGGTTTCTTAACCTCACATTGCCTGGGGGTTCATATCCCAGCTTAGCCACTTACTAAATTGGGTGAATTTGGGCACATAACTTCACTTTTCTGTGCCTCTATTTCCCCCCATGTAAAAGAGGGATAATAAAAGCATCAATCCCACTGGGTTGCTGCGAAGATTAAGGAGTTGGCATTTTTAACTGCTTACGACAGTACCTGGCACACATAGTACATGTACCATGTATAAGCCATCATTCAATCATCACTAGCTTCATCCACTCACTTCTGAGTTCTTCCTGCTGTTCTTTTGGGGAGATGATTTCACATCTGTACTTTGCCACTGGGGGTCTCTCTTGTGTTTCAACCAACTGTGTCATTCTGCATCCTGAGAAGAAAAATCCTCCGTGGGGATCCCTGAGTGGCGCAGCGGTTTGGCGCCTGCCTTTGGCCCAGGGTGTGATCCTGGAGACCCGGGATCGAATCCCACGTCGGGTTCCCGGTGCATGGAGCCTGCTTCTCCCTCTGCCTGTGTCTCTGCCTCTCTCTCTCTCTCTCTCTCTGTGTGTGTGTGACTATCATAAATAAATAAAAATTAAAAAAAAAAAATCCTCCGTGGATGCTTGGTTGTCAGGTGCTGCCAGGATTCAGGAGGGCAGATTGCTGTTTTCACTGTCCCAAACTCAGGCCCAAGCCTGGAGGTGCATTTGGCTGTTTCAAACAGCCTCCCCCTCAAATGACCCCCAGAACATCTTTTGTTTATTCTACCCCAAACCAGGTTGCCTCCTGAGCCTTCTCTTTCCAACTTAATTACATTCCACTCCTCAGAGGTGGGAAAGAAAGGATGAAGTGCTAATCCTGATTCCACCATCATCTGGAAGTTTGACTTGGAAAGGAGAGGAATGAGTCAGGGAGAGAGAGGATGGGAAGAGAAGACCACATGTGGGCCACTGATAAAATAATTAAAATTGATAAAAATCTTCATGTCCTTTGTCATTGAGGTTCTCAAGTTTTCCTGTACATTAGCATCACCTGCAGAGCTTTTAAAAATCTGAATGCCGGGGGTCCCTGGGTGGCTCAGCGGTTTAGTGCCTGCCTCCTGGAGCCCCAGGATGGAGTCCCGCATCAGGCTCCCTGCATGCTTCTCCCTCTGCCTGTGTCTCTGCCTCTGTGTGTGTGTGTGTGTGTGTGTGTGTGTGTGTCTTTCATGAATAAATAAATAAAAATCTTAAAAAAAAATCTGAATGCCCCAGATGCATCCCAGACCAAATACCTCAATCTCTTGGGCAGGACCATATATTATAGCTTTCTTATTTTTAACATTTTAAGACAAAGTAAAGACTAATAATAACACGCTCTGGACTGTATAAGGAATGAAAATATATGCCTTAACAGTAACATTATTGACAAATGGGGGGGGAACCCTAAAGGCATTCTTTTTATCTATTTAGCATCAAGTAAATCTAAGAATGAGATGATAATAAAATGAGGTGATGATGATCTGAGGAGTTCTACCTCCAGACAAGATCCCAGGAGCAGGCCCATGTCTTGTGCCTCTTGCTGTGGCAGTGAGGACGATAAGAGAAGGGACTGTTCTGTGGTTGAAAAAAACAAGATATAAAGAATGGTGTGTTTAGATATTTGGGCCATTTTTATATTTGCTTATTATTTATTTGTTTGTTTGTTTGCTGATTATTTAATGTCACTCCTTGCCCATGCTTAGTTTAGATTTTCTGCTTAAAAGCACTACTCTTCAAAAAGTAAGAGCAAAAGAAAGGAATATAGTTGTCAGTACTCTGTCATCCATTAAAAATATCCTGTCTTCTCAAGCAGTGGGTTAAGCTTTTGAAATTCTTTTTTAAAAAATGTTTGTTAAAAAAAAAAAAAAAGAAAATATAAAAAATGTTTGTTTGTTTGTTTGACAGAAAGAGAGCATGCGAACGGGAGGGAGGGAAAGGGAGCTGTAGGCAGAGGGAGAGGAAGAAGCAGTGTCCCCCACCCCCGCCCCCGCAAGCAGGGAGCCTGATGTGGGGGCTCAATCCCAGGACCCCAGGATCATGACCTGAGCCAAGGGTAGATGCTTAGCCTATGGTGCCACCCAGGCACCCCAAGCTTTTGAAATTCTTAAAGATTTATTTATTTACTGGCGGAGGCGGGGTAGAAGGATACAGAGAGTCCTAAGCAGACTCCATGCTGAGCCCAGAGCCAGATGCTGGGCTCGATCTCACCAACTGAGCTGAAACCAAGAGGCAGACATTTAACTAACCTAGGTGTGCCAAGCTTTTGAAATTTTTATGCTTCAAGTGTTTTTAGCCTTTTTGTGGATTTTTAATACTGATATTTAGATTATGGCATATTACCAAATAAGAACATATTTGTTACCTACAAATATTTACCTATTTAAGAAAAATCAAATATATACACATACATAAATTCCTATGCAAATATAGACAGGCAAGGGCACCTGGGTGGCTCAGTGGTTGAACCTTTGGCTCAGGTCATGATCCCTGGGTCCCAGGATCGAGTCCCGCATCGGGCTCCCTGAGGGGAGCCTGCTTCTCCCTCTGCCTATGTCTCTGCCCCTCTCTCTGTGTCTCTCATGAATAAATAAATAAAATCTTAAAAAAAATATTTAAAAAAAGGTAGACAGCCATTTTATATTATTTGAGAATTTTAAAAATCTCATCTCTCTTTTTGATAGTCTTTTTAGTATGTTGTACTGATTTGAACAATGTCCTTGGCTTTTTGTTCCCTTCATAGTTTAAATATGCCATTTTTTTAGAACTTGTTTTTAAATGCCTTAGATAATTATTATATACATAATGTGTCAAAAATACTGCTATGTGGGAACACATCAGGCCCCCTATCTTGCTGCCATCACATTTCTTGTGGCTCAATTACAGATATTTTTGTGTACTTGCTCTTTTAAAATTCTAGTTATAGCACTCCTTATAATACAGTTTCTATCTCTCTCTCATCAGGATCATTAACAGATACAATGTCAGCACTGCTTTGTGTTGTTTTGTTGACTTTTCCATTCTCCTTGAGACATCAACACCTTACAATACTGTATTATTAATTATAGTCACCATACTGTTCATTAAATCCATGACTATTTTATTTTATAACTGGAAGTTTGTACCTTTTGAACCCCGTCACCCATTTTTCCCACCTCCTAATCCTCACCTCTGCTCTGGCAATCACCACTCTGTTATCTGTATCTATGAACTTGAGGTATTTTTGCTTATTTGTTTGTTTTTAGATTCCACATACAAGTGAAGTCATATGGTATTGTCTTTCTCTGACTTATTTCACTAATCTGATGCCCTTAAGGTCCATTTATGTTGTAGCAAATGGCAAAGTTTCCTCCTTTTTATGGCTGAATAATATTCCGTTGTGTATGTATATAAAATCTCATTTTCGGGATCCCTGGGTGGTGCAGTGGTTTGGCGCCTGCCTTTGGCGGGGGGCGCGATCCTGGAGACCCGGGATCGAATCCCACGTCGGGCTCCCTGCATGGAGCCTGCTTCTCCCTCTGCCTGTGTCTCTGCCTCTCTGTCTCTCTCTGTGTGACTATCATGAATAAATAAATAAAATCTTTTAAAAAAAATCGCATTTTCTTTATTTATTCATCAATGAACACTTAGATTTCTTCATATCCTTGCTATTGTAAATAATGTTGCAATGAACATGTGAATGCAAATATCTTTTCCTCATTATTTTCCCTTTCTTTGGATAAACACCCAAAAGTGGGGTTGCTCAATCATATTTTGATTTTTTTGAAGAAATTTGCATTCTCAACAAAAGTGCACAAAGGTTCTCTTTTCTCCACATTCTTGCCAACACCTGCTATTTCTTTTTGAGAATAGTCATTCTGGGGATCCCTGGGTGGCTCAGCGGTTTAGTGCCTGCCTTAGGCCCAGGGCCTGATCCTGGAGTCCTGGGATCAAGTCCCACATCAGGCTCCCTGCATGGAGCCTGCTTCTCCCTCTGCCTGTGTCTCTCATGAATAAATAAATAAAATCTTAAAAAAGAAAAAAAAATCTTAAAAAAGAGAGAATAGTCTTTATGACAGGTGTGAGGTGCTAGCTCATTGTGGTTTTGATTTGCATTTCCCTGATGATGAGTTAATGCTGAACATCTTTTCATATGTCTGTTGGCCATCTGAATTTCTTCTTTGGAAAAATGTCTATTCAGATCCTCTGCCCATTTTTTAAGACAGCTGATTTTTTTTAAATTTAAGATTTTATTTTTTTAATTTTGAGTAGGCTCCATACCCAACATGGGACTCCAAGATCAAGAGTCACATACTCCACCAACTGAGCCAGCCAGGCACCCCAGATCCTCTGCCCATTTCTTAATAGGATTGTTTGTATTTTTGCTTTTTAGTTATTTTTTTAAGATTTTATTTATTTATTCATGAGAAATAGAGAGAGAGAGGTAGAGACACAGGCAGAGGAAGAAGCAGGCTCCATGCAGGGAGCCCGATGCAGGACTCGATCCCAGGACTCCAGGATCATACCCTGAGCCGAAGGCAGATGCCCAACCACTGAGCCACCCAGGTGTCCCTGATTTGTGGATGTTGAATCACCTTTGCATCCTAGGAATAAACCCCACTTGGTCATGGTGAATGATCCTTTTAATGTACTGTTGGATCCTATTAGCTAGTATCTCAGTGAGGATTTTTGCATCCATGTTCATCAGGGATGTCAGTCTGGAATTCTCCATTTTAGTGAGGTTTTTGTCTGGTTTTAGAATCAAGGTAATGCTGGCCTCGTAGAATGAGTTTGGAAGTTTTCCTTCCATTTCTATTTTTTTTAACAGTTTAAGAAGAATAGGTATTAATTCTTCTTTAAATGTTTGGTAGAATTCCCCTGCGAAGCCATCAGGCCCCAGACTCTTATTTTGGGGGAGATTTTTTATTACTGGTTTTTTTTTTCATTACTGATTTGATGTTTTTGTTGGATATGAGTCTATTCAAATCTTATATTTCTTCCTGTTTCAGTTTATATGTTTCTAGGAATGCATCCAATTCTTCCAGATTGCCCAATCTGTTGGCATATAATTGCTCATAATATTCTCTTATAACTGTATTTCTTCAGTGTTGGTTGTGATGTCTCCTCCTTCATTCATGATTTTATTTATTTGGGTCCTTTCTCTTTTCTTTTTTATAAGTCTGGCTAGGGGTTTATCAATCTTATTAATTCTTTCAAAGAACCAACTCTGGGACCCCTGGGTAGCTCAGTGGTTTAGGGCCTGCCTTTGGCCCAAGGTGTGATCCTGGAGTTCCAGGATCGAGTCCTGCATCAGGCTTCCTGCATGGAGCCTGCTTCTCCCTCTGCCTGTGTCTCTGCTCTCTCTCTCTGTGTCTCTCATGAATAAATTTAAAAATCTTAGGAAAAAAACAAACAAACAAACAACTCCTAGTTTCATTGATCTGTTTACTGTTGTTGTTTTTTTTACATCTCTATATAATTAATTTCTGCTCTAATCTTTATTATTTCCCTTTTCCTGCTGGTCTTAGGCTTTATTTGCTGTTCATTTCCCAGCTCCTTTCAATGAAAAGTTAGGTTGTGTATTTGAGACTTTTCTTGCTTTGTGAGGTAGGCCTGTACTGCAATATACTTCCCTCTTAGGACTGTCTTGCTGTATTTTAGACTGTCATGTTTTCATTTTCATTTGCTTCCATATACTTTTTTTTTTTTAATTTTTATTTATTTATGATAGTCACAAAGAGAGAGAGAGAGAGGCAGAGACACAGGCAGAGGGAGAAGCAGGCTCCATGCCGGGAGCCCGATGTGGGATTCGATCCCGGGTCTCCAGGATCACACCCTGGGCCAAAGGCAGGCACCAAACCGCTGCGCCACCCAGGGATCCCGCTTCCATATACTTTTAAACATTTCTTCTTTAATTTCCTGGTTGACCCATTCATTCTTTAGTAGGATGTCCTTTAACTTCCATGTATTTGTGGTCTTTCCAAATATTCTTTAGTGGTTGACTTCAAGTTTCATAGTGTGTGGTCTGAAAATATGCATTGTATGATCTCAATCTTTTTGTACTTATTCAGGGTTGATTTGTTACCCAGTATGTGATCTATTCTAGAGGATGTTCCTTGTGCACTCAAAAAGAATGTATTCTGCTGCTTTAGGATGAACTATTCTGAATATATTTGTTAAGTCCATCTAGCCAGTGTGTCATTCAAAGCTATTGTTTCCTTGTTGATTTTCTGCTTAGATGATCTGTCCATTGCTGTAAGTGAAGGGTTAAAGTCTCCTATTATTATGGTACTATTATCAATGAGTATATGCTTATTATTATTTGATTTATATATTTAGGTACTTCCAAGTTGAGGACATAAATATTCACAACTGTTAGATCTTCTTGATGGATGGACCTCTTACTTATAATATAGTGCCCTTCTTCATATCTTGTTATAGTCTTTGTTTTAAAATCTAGTTTGTCTAAGTATGGCTATTCTGGCTTTCTTTTGACATCCATTGGCCAGATAGACGGTTCTCCATCTCCTCATTTTCAGCCTGCAGGTGACTTTAGGTCTAAAATGGGTCTCTTGTAGGCAGCATATAGATGGATCTTGTTGTTTTTTTTTAATCCATTCTGATACACTATGTCTTTTGACTGGAACATCTAGTCCATTTATATTCAGAATTATTATTGAAAGAAATGAATTTAGTGCCATTGTGTTCCCTGTAGAGTTGGTGTTTCTGGTAATGTTCTTTGGTCCTTTCTAGTCTTTCTTGCTTTTGGTCTGGTTTGTTTAGTTTTGTTTGTTTGTTTGTTTGTTTGTTTGTTTTTCTCCTCGAAGAGTCCCCCTTAAAATTTCTTGCAGGGCTGGTTTAGTGATCCGCAAACTCCTTTAGTTTTTGTTTGCCTGGGAAGCTCTTTATCTCTCTCTCTATTCTGAATGACAGCCTTGCTGGATAGAGTATTCTGGGCTGCATATTTTCCCCAGTTAGCACATTGAATATTTCCTGCCATTACTGTCTGGCCTGCCAAGTTTTGGTCAACAGATCTGTTGCAATCTGTCTCCTCTTGTAGGTTAAGGACTTTTTTCCTTGCTGCCTTCAGGATTCTTTCCTTATCTGTGTATTTTGTGAATTTGACTCTGCTATGCCTTGGTGATGGTCAGCTTTTGTTGAATTTAATGTGAGTTCTCTGTGTTTCTTGGATTTTATTGTCTGTGTCCTTCCCCATATTAGGGAAGTTTTCAGCTATTTTTTGTTTGAATAAACCTTCTGTCCTTTTTTCTCTCTCTTCATCTTCTGGGACTCCTATGATATGAATGTTATTACATTTTAATAAGTCACTGAGTTCCCTAAGTCTACCTTCATATTCCACTAACTTTCTTCCCCTCTTCTTTTCAGCTTCATTATTTTCCATAATTTTATCTTCTAGATCCCTAATTCACTGGTCTGCTTTGTCCATCTCCATTTTCATGGCCTCCACTTGGGATCACACCTCAATTGTACTATTTTTAATTTTGGCCTAACTAGATTTTAGTTCTTTTATCTCTGCAGTAAGGGATTCTCTAGTGTCTTCTATGCCTTTTTTAAGCCTAGCAGGTATCCTTATAATCACTGTTTTAAATTCTAGTTCAGATATCTTACTTTTATCTATATTGATTGAATCCCAGATGGTGAGTACTACTTCCTATTCTTTCTTCTGGGGTGAATTTCCCTCTCTCTTCATTTTGTCCAGAAAAGAAAAAAAGAAAAGAAAAACAAAACAAAACAAAAAAACTAGACCTTGGATGTGTCTTGGTCTGTTTGTTAAGAGAATCTAGATCCCAAAATGAAATGAAATGAAAGTAAACAACAACAACAACAAAAATATATATATAAATTTTAAAAATTGATTAAAAATTTTAAAAAGGAATTGAAAAAATAAGAAAATTAATGAAAAAAGAAAAAGTAAAAGTAAATAGGAAACTAGATCCTATTTTTCCCCTAGAGCTGAAGCTTTGTAGCACTCTATGATCAGTAAACTTGGTGCAAAGGAGTTGCTGTTGCTGGTCTTCTGGGGGAGGGGCCTGCTACACTGGTTCTCAGGCTGACTTGTTTCAGTGGAAATATGCTTCCAGGGGTGGGGGGGTGGGGCAGGGCTTGGTGTGAGTGGCTTAGGCCTCCACTTTGTTTTGCTCCCTGCAGGCTTTCAGAGCTGATAGTTGGGATAAATATGGCGGCACCCCCTTTCTAGCCCCAGAGCTGAAAGTTTGCACCCCTACTCTTCAGTGAGCCCTCACAGAAGAGCAATCAATCCCCAGCTTTCATCAGTACCCCGCATTTGCCCTGCCTGTTTATCTTAGGGGCACAACTGAGTTTCAAAACTCCAAATTTTAGGGACTCCCAAAGTGTCCACCTGCACTGTTTTTCTGGGGGAGGGTCTTGCCACACTTTTGCAGTGGTTATGTCCCAAGAAAGCAGTTGCACAACTGTGCAATGGGTTCGTAGTTTATGGCAAAACAGATCAGAAACCCGACACCAAGACTGCTATTCTCATCTGGCTTCCCTGCTCCTGAATATAATCCCAGGGACACCTGGGTGTCTCAGTGGTTGGGTGGCTGCCTTAGGCTCAGGTCATGATCCCCGGATCCGGGATCAAGTCTTGCATTGGGCTGCTGGAAAGAGCCTGCTTCTCTCTCTGCCTGTGTCTCTGCCTGTGTGTGTGTGTGTGTGTGTGTGTGTGTGTGTGTGATGAATAGATAAATAAATCTTTATAAAAAAAGAATATAATCTCAAAAGACACGAGACCTAGTAGTTCAAATCTTTAATATTTATATGGGGGGAAATACTGAAAACATAAAAGGTCACCTGACCCAATTACTGGCTATGAGACCTGGACAAGTTATTCTTTTGAGTCTTAGTTTCCTCACCTGTAAAACTGGATAATATTGGGGACACCTGAGTCGCTCAGTCAGTTAAGCATCCAACTCTTGGTTTCAGCTCAGGTCATAGTCTCTTCATCGTGGGAACTGAGTTCCACATTGGACTCTGTGCTCAGTGTGGAGTCTGCTTCAGATTCTCTCTCCCTCTCCCTCTCACTCACTCTGTCTCTCTCAAAGAAATAAATAAAATCTAGAAAAAAGAAAAACCTGGATAGTATTATCCTATCTTATAGGCAGTCTAGGCATCATAGGAGATAACATATATAACACATGTAATGAAATTCCTGGCATATAAACATAGGTAGTAGTGATTATAATTAGTTCTTGCATATAATAACCAAATCTCTGCCTCAAATTGGCTGATTAATCTATCCCTTACCATGGTACAAAGATCACCCCCAATCCCAATGCTATTGACCTATTTTCAATGTTTAAACTTAGCCAATACGTGCTTTGAAAAAAATCATATTTATTTGCAGATGCTACAGGTATTGGTATTATTTAAATATCTAGCATCAAATATCTAGCATCATTTATTTCTTTTACTATTTAAAAATTATTTTAAGGGCACCTAAGTGGCTCAGTTAAGTGGCTGCCTTCAGCTCAGGTCATAATCTCAGGGTACTGGGATTGAGCCCTACATCAGGCTCCCAGCTTAGTGGGGAGTCTACTTCTTCCCCTGCCCTTCCCTCCTGCTCTGTTCACGTGCTGTCTCTTTCAAATAAATAAATAATTTATTTTTAATTTTATTTTAATAAATTTATTTTTTATTATTCATGTGCTCTCTCTTTCAAATAAATAAATAATTTATTATTATTTTTATTGTTATAAAGGGAAAGGAAAACCCTCATTCCTTTTTTCCCCATAAAATGTCATAGCTAGAAATGTAAATCACTCCAAATCTTGAAAAATATTCATGAGCTCTGAGTGACAATATTATTAGGGAGGACCCAGAGTGGATACCAAGATTTATTTCTAATTTCTTGTCATGGAAATTATAGGTGGCAAGGTGTTTGAAACAACAAATCTGGTTTTGGTTTTTGCTTATTATGTTAATTGAAGCCAGACATTTATTTATATTTTTCATTTAAAAAAAATCATACTGATTTCCAATTTATCTTGTCTTGTATCTTCAGGAGGAATACTGAAGAACCTATACAAATGCTGTTCCAGAGAGAGAGAAGGGGATTTGTGGAGGAAGATAGCAATATCTTTGTTGTGCCAGGTACACACTAAATCTAGTTATAGTCCCACATAAATTTCATGACTGTTGCTATTTCATTTTTGTATTTTCACCAAATTGTTTTAAATGGAGGATTTTAACTTCTCCTGAAATGGAGGAAACAGTTGTGATTGAACTGGTTGCATATACTGGCTCAGAAAAAAAAATGACAGTTGTTTCATATGAAGGTCCAGACAGAGGAGCAGAGAGGAAAATGAACTGAGGCCTGTCTTGTTCCCAGGCATACCTCTGGCTTCTTCCTCTGTGTGCCACTCTTCTGTGTCTCCACAGGGTTCAGCAGGCTATGGTTTCTTTCTTTTTTTTTTTTTTTTTTAAGATTTTATTTATTTATTCATAGAGACACAGCTAGGGAGAGAGAGAGGCAGAGACACAGGCAGAGGGAGAAGCAGGCACCATGCAGGGAGCCCGACGTGGGACTCGATCCCAGGTCTCCAGGATCACACCCCGAGCTGCAGGCGGCGCTAAACCGCTGCGCCACGGGGGCTGCCCCCAGGCTATGGTTTCATAGCCAGTGGCCCAGGCACCTAGCCATCATGGGAGAACCAGGCCCAGGAGCACTTGGGGAAGCACACCTAAGCATCTGATCTACTGAAAGGGAGAGCCACGCAGCTAATCATTAAGGGCATACTCTGTGTGCTGGGCATAGTGTTATGTAGCAGTTTACAGGTAAATGTTGGCTTAATCTTTGGGAAAACTCAAAGAACTCTTATTATCCCCATTTCACACATGAGGAAAGTGCTGCTCAGAGGGAACAGATGAATGTCAAAGATCACATAGCCATAATGTCGTGAACTGGGATAGCCAACCCAGCTCCTCTGATCCTGCTGCCTCCATCACCACAGACCCCTGCCCTAATCCTGCCCTGGAACCCAAAGAAGAAAGAATGCTGGGGGAAACCCTGAACTAGGAGTCAGATGACCTGAATTCTAATCCTGCTCTATAACATACTTGCCATGGGTCTTTAGGAAAGACCCATATCTGAATCTCTAATTCCCCAGCTCTGAGATGGGAATAATACCATTTGCCTTGCTCTTCTCCAGGGACTTTAAAAGGATCTTATGAGATGGTGTGTATAAAAGTAATTTGTAAGATATGAAGAGCTGTCTATGTGTGAGGTTGTAGCATTGTTCTTATCATGCTTAAGGGAGAATTTTCTTCCTCTGTTTCCATAAAATTTATCAGTTTTCACATAGTGAGAAATAGAGTACACTGCTCCATAAATGGCTAACATGCTCCTGATATGAGTACCTGGGCTATTAGTTAAACTCCTATCATTCTCCAGTCTATACCAATGTTGTGCCAACTTAGAGATGACAGCCAGCTCAGCAGGGGGCATGTGGAAATTCTCTTTACCTTGCCTTCAATTTTGCTGTGTACCTATAACTGCTCTAAAAGTAAAGCCTTTTTTTTTTAATGTTTATTTATTTATGATAGTCACAGAGAGAGAGAGAGAGAGAGAGAGGCAGAGACACAGGCAGAGGGAGAAGCAGGCTCCATGCACCGGAAGCCCGATGTGGGATTCGATCCCGGGTCTCCAGGATCGCGCCCTGGGCCAAAGGCAGGTGCCAAACCGCTGCGCCACCCAGGGATCCCTAAAAGTAAAGTCTTAATAAAAAACAAATGTGTCTCATTAAGACTGCAAGTAGAGTCTCATTTATGCATAATTATAATATTTATGCATAGTCAAGTCTATTTCACAGAAAAATAAGGGGTCAGTAATTTATACTGTGTGTAATTTCAGAGGACTATTACAGTTCAAAATACGAACAACCCAGCTTTCTATATTGGCACACATCCTGTATCCAATTTCTCAACACAGCAGAAATTTACATTTACTAAAAGACCCAAAGTTATATATATCCTCTCTAGCATATACAAGTAAGAATCAGAAGTACATACAGTTACCATAAAATTCCTAGAAGAAAACATAAGCAGTAAGTTCTTTGACATCAGCCATAGAAACATTTTTCTAGATATGTCTTCTCTAGCAAAGGAAACAAAAGCAAAATTAAGCTATTGAAACTACACCAAAATAAAAGGCTTTTGCACAGTGAAGGAAGCCATCAACAAAACAAAAAGGCAACCTATTGAATGGGAGAAGGTATTTGCAAATAACATATACAATAAGAAGTTAATACCTCAAATATATAAAGAACTTAACACTAAAACAATAAATAATCCAATTAAAAAATGGACAGAGGACCTGAATGAACATTTTTCCAAAGAAGATATACAGATATCCAACAGACAAATGAAAAGATGCTCAGCATCACTAATCATCAAGGAAATGCAAATCAAAACCACAATGAGATATCACATTATACCCATCCAAATGAAAAAGACAAGGATGTGGAGAAAAGGGAACCCTCATGCTCTATTTGTTAGTGGGAACGTAAATTGGTGCAGCCACTGTGGAAAACAGTATGGAGGTTCCTCAAAAAATTAAAAATGGAAATACCATATGATCTGGTAGTATTAGTACTATTAGTACTAATTAGTAGTAGTAGTAGTACTATTGGGTATTTACCCAAAGAAAATGAAAACATAAATTAGAAAAAAGATCTGCACCCCTATGTTTATTGCAGCATTATTACAATAGCCAAGACATGGAAGCAGCCCAAGTATCCATTGATAGGTGAATGGATAAAGAAAATGTGATATAGGGATCCCTGGGTGGCGCAGCGGTTTGGCGCCTGCCTTTGGCCCAGGGCGCGATCCTGGAGACCCGGGATCGAATCCCACGTCGGGCTCCCTGCATGGAGCCTGCTTCTCCCTCTGCCTGTGTCGCTGCCTCTCTCTCTCTCTCTCTGTGATTATCATGAATAAATAAATAAATAAAATCTTTAAAAAAAAAAAAGAAAATGTGATATATAGATAGATAGATAGATAGATAGATAGATAGATAGATAGATAGATAGATATAGAGAGAATGGACTATTACTCAGCTGTAGAAAAGAATAAAATCTTGCCATTTGCAACTACATTGATGCTACAGTCTACCTAAGGAAAGGGAGAAAACTGTGAGGGAGGATGATATGGTGGGTCAAATCTTGATTTTTCTGTCTGAAAATGCTTTGTTTCATGGATTTGACTTGGGAACACAAAATATTTTATATGATTTTAAAATGAAACTAATTTTTTGTAAGAGCAATCTCTAAATCAGAATCATAATCAAATAAATAAATGTAACGGTGTGACAGTTGGTGGCTTAACTACACAGAGAGTAATTTTTTGCATGTCTTTAAAACACAATAAATTGACAGTAACCCTTTTAAGATATATCTGAAGTTCGAAAAGAGCTGCAAAAGATCAAATAGATTTTAAAACATTAAACTGTTTACTTCTAAGACTGCTGTATGTGTGTATTTTTAAAAATATTTTATTTATTCATTCATTCATTCATTCATTCATTCATGAGAGACACAGAGAGAGAGGGGGGGAGAGACATAGGTAGAGGGAGAAGCAGGCTCCATGCAGGGAGCCCAATGTGAGACTCGATCCTGGAGCTGAAGGCAGGCACTCAATCACTGAGCCACCCAGACATCCCTGTATGTGTGTGTCACAATCCCTGTATTGTGAGTTATTTTATTGATATCATTAAAACCTAGATTTTCAACTTTTTCTTAACTTCATTGAAAACATAGTTCTGACTTAAAGAATTTAATTGAAGAATCAGCATGATCTCATTAGGTATGTTATCATTACATATAGATATATCCACTGAAAAATTCCTTGAAATAATAACCAATGCAGTAGGAATGAACATCCACAGGGCCCCAGTTGGGGTCTCTAAATACCATTTCCTCCCAGAAGGAACTAGGGCTCCTTGGAAAAATGGCTGATTTCAGATTTGGGGCTAGAATTTCTTGTTATACAGAATGCAAAGAAAGTATCATTGACAACTAAATCATATCAAGAAACGTGGGAGCCAATTTGAAAAGGATTCCAGAATCATTACTGCAATGAACTGTCAATACCAATACCAAATATGTCTAAATCCAAGATTTCATACTGATATTTGAAAAATCTTTGGAAGATGATAGAGAATCATCAATATATTATTTGGAAAACAGATACTTAAAGTGAAAGGCAGAAGCACTTATCCTGATTTCCCATACAAATTTAAATCTGAGGTTAACTAAAGCTTCTAAAACTATCAATTTATATGAAACACAGAGTAGGGCAGCATATTAAATGACATCATAGGAATTCAATTAACAAAGCCTTGACTCTAAAAGGTCTGCAAGACAATTGACCAAGTTCTTTTAACAAATAATTTACAAAGGAAAAAACTAGAGAGGGAGAGGAAACTTAGAGATTAAAGGAGACTTAAGAGACATATTAACAAACTATAAAACAAATATGTATAAGATGCTGTGGGCACATCATTTTTGTACTTCAAGCAGGCTCCTTTTCTTATTCCAGCCATTGCAGAGAGGTGATCATTTTATATGCTTGTATAATCCGACAGAGCCTTGCCTTGGGCCTAGACAGTATATATCTCATTTCCTGCCAGGAGCTCCTCTGGTGCTAAATCATGGAACAACTCATAGACCAATAGGCGCTCAGGCATGTACAAACCGCAAGTGTAGGACAATTAAAGTACATGGGATTATCTTGACTAATGAGAGATGGGACTTATTGGATAATTCTTTCCTTAATATCTCTTAAGCAGACAGTTCTAAGATGCATTTCATGAGGCAATTTAGAAGGTTCCCAAGATCACATACCTGTTACCCTTAGCAATGGCCAACTTAATTATACATTCTTGTATTGGCCTTCTCTTCCTCCATTAATACTCCTCTTATGCTTCATTCCTGCTCCCTGGGATCACCTCTTAAATAAACTACCTCACAGAGATTTTTGCCTTTTGGGGGCAGAACCTAAGTAAGCTAAGACATGAACAATGAGAAACATGTACATGTAAATTGAGTATTTGCTGATATTAAGGAATTCTTGTTTATATTTTTAAGTTTGATAATGATATTGTGGTTGTGGCAGATAGTGTCCAAAGGTGGTGCCAATGATATTGGGGGCCTTTGTGTAGTTCCTCCCACATTGAATCCACACAGAACTGTGATTTACTTTAGCCATTCGAATGTGGCAGAGGTGATACTATGCCAGCTCAGTGTCTAAGCTTCAAGAAGCACTGGAAGCTTCCACTTCCATACTTTGGGGAATCCTGAGTTGCCATGAAAGAAGTCGAGCTGCCCCACCAGAGTGATAATATGCAGCAACCACATAGAAAGGCCACATAAAGGGATCCCTGGGTGGCGCAGCGGTTTGGCGCCTGCCTTTGGCCCAGGGCGCGATCCTGGAGACGCTGGATCGAGTCCCACGTCGGGCTCCCGGTGCATGGAGCCTGCTTCTCCCTCTGCCTGTGTCTCTGCCTCTCTCTCTCTCTCTGTGACTATCATAAATAAATAAAAATTAAAAAAACAAACAAAAAAAAGGCCACATAAAGAGGAAGAGGCTCTGAGATTACAATGAAATAGAGAAGCCCAGCCATCCCAGCATCCTGTATGAACTCTTCCTTTCAGCCAAATCTGCCAGTGTGCCAGACATATGAGTGAGATATTTTGGATATTCTAACCCACTCAAATCCTCACATGAATTCTGCTCCAGCTGCTGACTCAAAGGTAGCCATCATGCTCTGCCCTGTCTGAACTTTTGGCCAATAGAATTATTAAAAATAACAAAATGGCTGTTGTTTTAAGGTTCTAAATTTTGTAGAAGACGAAAAAGAACTCCCAAATTCATTCTATGAGACCAATATCACCCAAATACCAAAACCAGATAAAGACATCACACAAAAAAGAGAACTACAGGCCAATAACTCTCATGAATATAGATGTAAAAATCCTCAACAAAATATTAGTAAAATGTATCCAACAATATATTTTAAAAAATCATACACCGTGATCAAGTGAGATTTATTTCCAGGATGCAAGAGGGATTCAATATTCACAAAACAATCAAAGTGATACATCACATCAATAAGAGAAAGGATAAAATCCATATGGTCATTTCAATAGACACAGAAAAAGCATTCAGTAAAGTATAACATCCATTTTTATCCACAATAAAAACCCTCTGCAAGGGCAGCCCCAGTGGCGCAGCGGTTTAGCGCCGCCTGCAGCCCGGGGTGTGATCCTGGAGACCTGGGATCCAGTCCCACGTTGGGCTCCCTGCATGGAGCCTGCTTCTCCCTCTGCCTGTGTCTCTGCCTCTCTCTCTCTCTCTCTCTCTCTCTCTGAATAAATAAATAAATATTTAAAAAAAACCTCTGCAAACTACATCTAGAGAGAATATACCTCAACATAATAAAGGCCTTATATGAAAAACACAGCCAACATCATGCTCAATGGAAAAAGCTCTCAGCTTTTTTTCCTAAGGTCAGGAATAAGACAGGCATGTCTATTCTCACCACTTTTATTCAACATAGTACTGCAAGTCCTAGCCACAGCAATTAGACAACATAAAGAAACAAAAGGCATCCAAATTGGTAAGGAAGAAGTAAAACTCTTTGGTATTTGCAGATTACATGATACTATATAGAGAAAACTCTAAAGACTCCACCAAAAAACTACTGACTGATGAATTAATTCAGTGAAGTTGCAGGATACAAAATCAATGTACAGAAATCTGTTGCATTCCTATACACTACTAATGAAGTAGCAGAAAGTATAATTAAGAAAACAATCCCATTTAAAATTACACCAAAACAGAGGGCATTTAGCTGGCTTAGTTGGTAGAGCATGTGACTTTTGATCTTGGGGTTCTAAGTTTGAGACCCACATTGGGTATAGAGATTACTTAAAAACAAAATCTTTATAAAAAATAAAATAAGGGATGCCTGAGTGGCTCAATCAGTTAAGCATCTGATTCTTGACTTTGGCTCAGGTCATGATCTTAGAGTCATAAGATCAAGCCCTGAGTCAGCCTCCATGCTAGGCATGGAGCCTGCTTAAGAATCTCCATCTCCTTCTGCCCCTTCCCACATTCTCTCTCATTAAATTAAATTAAATTGCACCAAATCAATAAAATATCTAGGAATAAACATAAGCAAAGAGGTGAAAGACCTGTACTCTGAAAACTATAAAATATTGATGAAAGAAATTCAAGATGATACAAAGAAATGGAAAGACATTCCAAGCTCATGGGTTGAAAGAACAAATATTGTTAAAATGTCTACACAACCTAAAGCGATCAATAGATTTAATGTAATCCCTATCAAAATACCAACAGCATTTTTCACAGAACTGGAACAAATACTCCTAAACTTTGTATGGAACCACAAAAGACCTTGAATAGCCAAAACAATCTTGAAAAAGAAAAACAAAACTAGAGATATCACAATTCTAGACCTCAAGTTGTATTACAAAGTAGTAGTTAAAACAGTGTGGTACTGGCACAAAAATAGACACATAAAGCAATAAAACAAAATAGAGGGACACCTGGGTGGCTCAGCGGTTAAGTGTCTGCCTTCTAGCTCAGGGCGTGATGCTGGAGTCCTGGGGATCGAGTCCCACATCGGGCTCCCCGCGTGGAGCCTGCTTCTCCCTCTGCCTGTGTCTCTGTTTCTCTGTGTGTGTGTGTCTCTCATGAATAAATAAAATCTTAAAAAAAAAATAAAATAGAAAGCCCACAAATAAACCCATGATTATATGGTGATTATATGGTTAATAGTCTGAGGCAAGAGTATGCAATGACAAAAATACAGTCTCTTCAAATGGTACTGGAAAAACTGGATAGCTATATGCAAAAGAATGAAACTGGACCACTTTCTTACACCATACACAAAAATAAACTCAGAATGGATTAAGGACCTAAACGTGAGATCTGAAACCATAAAAATCATAGTAGAAAGCAAAGGCATTAATTTCTCTGACATTGGTTATAGCAACATTTTTCTAGATATGTCTCCTGAGGAAACAAAAGCAAAAATAAACTATAGGGACTATATCAAAATTAAACATTTCTGCCTAGCAAAGGAAACAACAAAACTAAAAGGCAACCTACTAAATGGAAGGAGA
The DNA here is from genome assembly GCF_011100685.1 of Canis lupus familiaris. NCBI lineage: Eukaryota > Metazoa > Chordata > Mammalia > Carnivora > Canidae > Canis > Canis lupus. Next base: position 32,418,529 of record NC_049260.1, read on the forward strand.
TATTTGCAAGTGACATATCAGATAAAGCTTTAGTATCTGAAATATATAAAGAACTGATACAACTCAGGACCCCAAAAACAAAAAGCCAATTAAAACGGACAGAAGACACGAACAGACATTTCTCCAAAAAGGACTACAGATGGAAAACAGACACATGGAAGGGTGCTCAACATCACTTATCATTGGTGAAATGCAAATCAAAACCACAATGAGGGGGATCCCTGGGTGGCTCAGTGGTTGAGAGCCTGCCTTTGGCCCAGGGCGTGATCCTGGAGACCCGGGATTGAGTCCCACGTCGGGCTCCCTGCATGGAGCCTGCTTCTCCCGCTGCCTGTGTCTCTGCCTCTCTCTCTCTCTCTCTCTGTGTGTCTCTCATGAATAAATAAATAAAATCTTAAAAAAAAAAAACCACAATGAGCTATTACCTCACACCTGTCAGAATGCCTAGAATCAAAAACACAAGAAACAAGTATTGGCGAGGATGTGGAAGAAAAAGGAACCCTCTTGTACTGTTGGTAGGAATGCAAACTGGTGCAGCCATTGTGGGAAACAGTATGGAAGTTCCTCAAAATATTAAAAATAGAATTACCATATGATCTAGTAATTCCACTAGTGGATATTTACCCTCAAAATACAAAAACACTAATTCAAAGGTATACATACGCCCCTCTGTTTATTGTAGCATTATTTACAATAGCCAAGACATGGAAGCAGCCCCAAGTGTATATTGATAGATGAATGGTTAAAGAAAATGTGGTATATAAATAAATAAATAAATAAATATATATATATATATATATATATATATATATATATAGATAATGGAATATTACTCAGCTGGAGAAAAGAATAAAATCTTGCCACTTGAAACCACATGGGTGGATCTTGAGGGTATAATGCTAAGTGAAATAAATTAGTCAGATAAAGACAAATACCATATGGTCTCACTCATATGTGGAATTTGAGGAACAAAATAAACAAGCAAAGGGGAAAAAAGAGATAGACAAAACCAAGAAATAGACTCTTAATTATAGAGAACAAATTGATGGTTACCAGAGAGGAGGTGGGTGGGGTGGGTGGATGGGTGAAATAGGGGATGAGGATTAAAAAGTACACTTATCATGTTGGAAAATATAAATAAAATTAAAATAAAGGTTTTTAGTTTAAAAAGAAGGATCTAATTTGGGGGATAATTAATTATACATAAATAGATAACAAAAAGAGCTGCTAGAGTTTTTTTTAAAGTTATCTTTTAGAAATATATATGAAAATATTTACAGATAGGAAAATCATAAATTATATGGTTCAGAAACATCTGATCATCTATTCCACTGCTGAATTAACCTGGACTCCAAACAATGCTAAGATGTCCAAGGCTAGGGTTTAAATTTCAGCAAGAAACTTTCTCTTTGCTTCTTCCAAACTGCCTCCTTTGGTCAACTCATAGTGACAGATATGGAATTCAAACCCAAGACTGTTGACTCTAAGTCTTCTGCTTTTAATAACCCTCAGGCTATTCTGCTATTTTGTAAACTTTCTATATATCTGGATTAAAAGTGCTACAGAGAAATCCAATGATAGTAAGGTGAATTCCTTATCTTTTTATCTAGTTTGGTAATACAGAAGATACTTTTGGCAGTGTAGAGAGGCAGGGGGTAACCTTTCTTCCAGCTAGATGGGTTGCTTATTAAGAGAAGATGTTTTTATTCTTCAGTGATTCAAACAAGGAAGTCATCTCTCTTTATCCTGGATTGCATTTAACTTCTGGATTTTCTGTCAACTAACAACGTTGGCATTTTACAAGGATTTTAGGAGATTATAATCTTTCTAACCTCTTCCCTCAGTTTTTTCCCTAAACCCTTGGAGATAAATTGGCACACTTTTAAACATTTAATCCTTTTCCTTTCAGCAATTTCTCTTGGGGGCATATTTCACCTGTGAAGGTTTTTCTTTTATTTTCCCATAAATGCCATATGACCTGTCAGATGTCTATTCCTGAGCCATGGAATTGTTACTTTTAAGACTTTCTGGACTTCTCTATCTAAACTCAAAAAAGGTTATGTGACATTGTTTCAGGCCATGCAGCTGATGCTTAACAAGGTTCAAGGGTGACCTTCTACAACCTGATGTGCTAGATATCTTCAGGGAAGGAAAGAAGGAGTGAAAGGGAAGAATGCAAGTGATCCCTAGCTTCCTGAGTTTGGCCAATTATATGAACAGGATGACTTTGGGGGTAGGTGGTAAGCAAAGTCACAGCTTTAACGGTATGATTTTTAGCTTCGAGAGGCTTCTTACCCCTACTTCACAACCCAAAGGATCACATAATATATTCCCATCAACTAAAAAATAATGTGTTTGACATGGAAGGTAAAGTGCTTGGGCATCTTTTCTTTATTAAAAGCATGATTTGATTTTTTAAAAAAATGGAGAGAGTACTTTTTCCCTAACGGTGGTGAGTACTTGAGGGACCAGTGAAAGTTCATAATGAAGAGACAGAGGATTTCTAACAAACTTTTTTATTGGCATAAGGCAGCATTTCTCAGATTGTATATTTGGGAAACATTTGGTCTGAGATACATTCATCTTTAAAAAAGTTTTAGGATCAATTAAACTTGGAAAATGCTTATATTATAACACACTTCTTAGAGATTCACAGTGTATAATATCATATTAAAACTCTAAAAACTACTTCAATTTAAAAAACAAGCTAAGTGATGTTAGCAATTATTTTTGCTCCAGAAAATAGAAAGGGCCTCTTGCTTTGGGTAATTTCTGGATATTATGTTCAAGTGATAAAAGGTACATACTCTTTAAAACACAGGAAATCATAACAAATCATATTGATATAAGAAAAATGCAAAATTTTTATTTAAAATTTCCAAATTTGTGGTAGAAATTGCAGGGAAATGAAAATGGGATTTAAAGTACTTTGGAAAAGATATCCATAAGAAAGGTGCTTTTTAAAAAGATTTTATTTATTTATTTATTTACATACTTACTAATTTACAGAGCATGTGAGTGGGTAAGGGCAGAGGGAGAGAAAAATCTGAAGCAGACTCCCTGCTGAGCATGGAGCCTAACTTGGGGCTTGGTCTCATGACCCTGAGATCATGACCTGACCCAAAATCAAGAGTCTCACACTTAACTAATTGAACCACAGTTTTATATGCAAATTGACATGAGTAAGTCTGGTCCAAATAGGGAAAATGACAAAGTATAGGTTAGAAAAAGTCATGTATAATCCTCAAATGAGATTTATTTCATTGCCATATGTTTTAATGAAATAAACAATTTGTAAGCCTCTATCATGACTACTTAAATGCTAATCTGATGGTCCCCAACAAGATAAGTTTTCACCAGAATGTAAACCAATTCACTATCTCCTTGACTGATAGACTTGCTTCCAAAAATATGTTACTTAGGGGCACCTGGCTGGCTCAGTTGGAAGAGTGTGTGACCCCTGATCTTGGGGTTGTGAGTTTGAGCCCCATGTTGGGTATAGAGATTACTTAAATAAAATAAAACTTAAAAAAAACTCCAAAATATGTTAGTTATATTGGTAACATATCTGATTCACTTCATGGACCAAGCTCTAATCTTGTTGAAAATAATTATTAGAGTTTGCAGACCAGCATTTTAAGTAGCACTGTCCTGGATAATATACGATGTATGAGCACAAAGATATAGCCTCAAAGGCCTGAAATTTAGGCAAGTATATTCTTTTTTTTTTTTTTTTAATTTATTTATGATAGTCATACAGAGAGAGAGAGAGAGAGGCAGAGACACAGGCAGAGGGAGAAGCAGGCTCCATGCACCGGGAGCCTGACGTGGGATTCGATCCCGGGTCTCCGGGATCACGCCCTGGGCCAAAGGCAGGCGCCAAACCGCTGCGCCACCCAGGGATCCCAGGCAAGTATATTCTTAAGAAAATAATTCAGGTTATGGAAAAGCATGATGCCATGATGTCATTTATGAAAAATTTGTGCACATGGTGTGTGTGCCTATGTGTGTGTATATGGACTGCTGACTAGAAGAATGAGCTTCAAAATAATAACTATGGTTATTTTGGGGTAGTAGGATTTTAGGAGATTTTAACTTTTTTATAATTTATTATATGTTTGTATAATGTTGTTGTTGTTGTTTTACAATAACCATGCATCATTGCCCTCAGTATACTGGAAACTACAAGGTATCTCTGAAATCTGGAAATTAGATGGAATGAAGCAAAAGATAAAAATCACAGCCCCAAATGCCCAGCATGGGATTGCTATAAAAGTTGCTTTACTTTCAGAGGTGGCAAAGGAATAGGGAGCCTAGAGTCAACCAAGAGAATGATTAGTTGGGTACCACAGGAGGAACACATACTGCTGCCCACGGCCTCTTCTTACTCTCAATGCTTAGCAGTAGCAATAGAAGCAAGTGATTTTATATCAAGGCAGTATGTGTGAAAGGTCAAGTCAGAAGGTTGGGACAGTTCCCACAGGTAGTAGGCAATACCCAGGAAGAACAAGAAGCACCCAAACTCAGGAAACCAACACTTCACCAAAAATATGTCAGACTCTCTTCAAATTCACTACTGGCTGGAGTATAAGATGTCCCAACTCTGGCTTCACCAAGCATTCTAAATTTGCACAGTAGGATGTCTAACAAGGAATCTCAAAATCAAACATGTGCACACAACAAAGAAACACCATCAAATATTTGAAGAAAACTTATTAAAAGTGAATTATAGAAAGTAATATTGGAGGCAGTCCAAGATGGCAGTGTAGAAGGCCCTGAATTCAGGTCTTCCCATGGACACATTGAATCCACACCTAAATATAAAGCAAGTCCTACAGAAGAAGAACTGAGGGCTAATTGAATACCTTCTGTACAAAAAAGAATAGAGGAACCACATATAGAAGTATAGGAGAAAAAGAGACATAGTAAGAATGGGAACCTCATCCCTAACATGATGACCTGAGGTAAGGAGGGATGTTACTGAGGGACCTGTGTACAAGGGAAATCCCATAAGGCTGTCAGCTGATTTTTTTCAGCAGAAATATACAGGACAGAAGGGAGTGACAATGACAAGATACATTCAAAGTACTGAAAGGAAAAAAAAAAACTTACAACAAGAATAGTCTACTTAGCAAGGTTATCATTCAGGATTGAAAGAGAGATAGTTTCCTAGACAAGCAAAAGCTAAAGGAGTTCATTACCACTAAATCAGCCTTACAAGAAATGTTAAAGGGCTTTCTTTAAATGGAAAAGAAGAAGTCGTAACTAGAAATAGAAAATATATGAAAGAAAAAACTCTCACTGGTAAAAGCAAATTTACAGTAAAGGCAGTAAATCAGCCACTTAAAAAGTCAGTATGAAGGTTAAAGACAAAAATAGTAAAATCAAATATAACTACAATAAGTAGTTAAGGGATACACAAAATGAAAATGTGGAAAATAAGACATCAAAAACATAAAATATGTTGGGAGAGTAAAAATGTAGTGTTTTTAGAATGTGTTTGAACTTAAGCCACTATCAGCTTAAAATAGACTGTATATATATGTGTATATATATATATATATATACACATATATATACACATATATAATAAAACTTACACTTATATATTATATAAATGTATATTTATAAGTAAATATATAAATATATATTTATAAATATATTTCTTTATTTCAGAGTAACCACAAACCAAAAACCTACAATAGATACAAAAAAAAAAAAAAGAAACCTAAATATAACACTAAAGAAAACAATCAAACCACAAGGAAGAGATCAAGAGAAAAAAGGAACAGAAAAGAATATAAAAATAACCAGAAAACAATGAACAAAAATGGCAATAAATAATAATTACTTTAAGTGTAAATGGACTAAATGCTCCAATCAAAAGGCATGGGTGACTGAATGGATAAAGAAAACAAGACCCATCTGCATGCTGTCTACAGAGAGTCACTTCAGATCTGAAGATAGACAGATTGCAAGCAAAGAGGTGGAAAAGCATACTCAGTGCAAATGCAAAGACAGCTGGCTTAGCAATACTCACGATAGACAAAATCAACTTTGTCAACTGTTTACATCAATGGATACATCATCCACACAGAAAATCAATAAGGAAATATTGACCTTAAATGACACATTAGGGGTGCCTGGGTGGCTCAGCCAGTTAAGTGTCTGCCTTTGGCTCAGGTCATGATCCTGGGGTCCTGACATTGAGCCCCATATCAGGGGTCCCTGCTCAGTGAGGAGCTTGCTTCTCCCTCTCCTCCCTGCTCATGTTCTCTCGTGCTATCTCTGTCTCTCTCTCAAATAAACAAATAAAATCTTTTTTAAAAAAATGACACATTAGGGATGCCTGGGTGGCTCAGTGGTTGAGCATCTGCCTTCAGCCCAGGGCATGGCCCTGGGGTCTTAGGATTGAGTCCTACAGCAGGCTCCACATGGGAAGCCTGCTTCTCCCTCTGCCTATGTCTCTGCCCCTCTGTCTTTCATGAATAAATAAATAAAATCATTTTAGAAAATGACACATTAGACCAGATGGACTTATTAGATATAAACAGAACATTTCATCCCATAACTACAGAATACACATTCTTTTTAAGTAGACATGTAACATTACCCAGAGTAGATTGCATGTTAGGACACAAAACAAGTCTCAATAAATTTAAAAAGATTGAAAATATTTTAACATCTTTACTGACCAGAACAATACAAAATTAAAAATCAGGTACAAGAAGATAATTGGAAAAACACAAAAACATGAGGACTAAATAATACGTTACTAAATAATAAATCAGTCAATGAAGAAATAAAAAAATATTTTGAGGCAATGAAAATGGAAACACAACTTTCCAAAATCTATGGGATACAGCAAAAGCAGTTCTAAGAGGGAAGTTTGTAGTGATATAGGTGTACATCAAGAAAGAATAATTCCAAATAAATAATATAGCTCTATACCTAAAGGAACTAGAAAAAGAAGAATAAAGAAATAAACAAAACCCAAAGTTAAGGAAAGAAATAATGAAGATTACAGTGAAAATAAAGAGATGGAGATTAATAATAGAAAAGATCAATGAAACTAAAAGCTAGTTCTTTGAAAAGATAAGCAAAATTGAAAAACCTCTATTCAGACTCATCAAGAAAAAAGAGGGCATACCTAGATAAAATCAGAAGAGAGAACTGACTCTATAGAAATATAAAAATCATAAGAGAGTACTATGAACAATTAAATATGAACAAATGGGAAAATCTAGAAGAAATGAACAAATTCCTAGAAACACACTAGCTTTTAAAAATGAATCATGGGGCAACCCCAGTGGCCCAGCAGTTTAGTGCCGCCTGCAGCCCAGGCTGTGATCCTGGAGACCCAGGATCAAGTCCCACGTCGGGCTCCCTGCATGGAGCCTGCTTCTCCCTCTGCCTGTGTCTCTGCCTCTCTCTCTCTCTCTCTCTCTCTCTCTCTGTATGTGTGTGTGTGTCTCTATGAATAAACAAATAAAATCTTTAAAAAAAATAAAAAAATAAAAATGAATCATGAAGTAATAGAAAGTCTGAATAGATTAATTATGAATAATGAAAAGTGAATCAGCAATCTAAAAACTTGCTTTAAAAAAGGCTCAAGACCAGATGGCTTTACAGGTGAATTCTATCAAACATTTAAAGAAGAGTTGGGGCAGCCCAGGTGGCTCAGTGGTTTAGCGCCGCCTTCAGCCTGGGGTGTGATCCTGAAGACCCAGGATAAAGCCCACGTCAGGCTCCCTGCATGGAGCCTGCTTCTCCCTCTGCCTGTGTCTCTGCCTCTCTCTCTCTCTCTCTGTGTGTATCTCTCATGAAAGAAATAAAATCTTTAAAAAATAAAATAAAACAAAGAAGAGTTGGTACTTGTCAAATTACTCCAAAAAATTGAAGAGGAAGGAATGGTTCCATACCCATTTTACAAGGCCAGCATTACCCTTATACCAAAATCAGACAAAGAAAAACAAAAAAGAAAATTACAGGCCAATATCCCTGACGAACATAGATGAAAAAATCCTCAACAAAATATTAGCAAACTAAGTTTAAAAATACTTTAAAAAGATAATATGCCATAATCAAGTGGGAATTATTCCAGGGATGCAAGGATGATTTAACATCCACAAGTCAGTAAATATGATACACCATGTTATAAAATGAATGATTAAAATCATATAATCAATTCAAGAGATTCAGAAAAAGCATTTGACAAAATTCAACATTAATTTATAATAAAAAATTATCTACATGGTGGGCAGAAAAGGAACATACCTCTACATAATAAAGACCATATATGACAAGCCCACAGATAACATCATGCTTAATGGTGAAAAGCTGGAAGTTCTTCCTGTAAGATCAGTATCAGGACAAGGATGCCCACTCTCACCACTTTTATTCAATATAGTATTAGAAGGCCTAGTCAGAGCACTTAGGTAAGAAAAACAAAATTAAAGGTATCCAAATTAAAAAAGAAGAAGTAAACTATCACTATGTGCAGACTACATGATATCATATAGAAAAAACCTGAAAGATCCAGTAAATAACTTGGAACTAATAAAGGGATTCAGTAAAGTTGCAGCATACCCAATCAGTATACAAAAATCTGTTGCATTTCTACACACTAACAAAAAACTGTCAGAAAGAGAAATAAAGTGGATCCTTGGGTGGCTCGGCAGTTTGGCGCCTGCCTTTGGCCCAGGGCGGACCTGGGAGTCCCGAGATCGAGTCCTGCGTCGGGCTCCCTGCATGAAGCCTGCTTCTCCCTCTGCCTATGTCTCTGCCTCTCTCTCTCTGTGTTTCTCATGAAATAAATAGATAAAATCTTTGTTTTAAGATTTATTTATTTATTTATGATAGACATAGAGAGAGAGAGAGAGAGGCAGAGATCCCCAGATAAAATCTTTAAAAAGAAAGAAAGAAAGAAAAAAAATCTAATTTACAATTGCATCAAAAAGAATAAAACCTAGGAATAAATTTAACCATGGAGGTGAATGACCTGTACACTGAAAACTATAAGACATTGATATAAGAAATTCAAGACAAAAACAAATGGAAAGATATTCCATACTTATGGATTGGAAGAATTAATATTGCTAACGTGTCCATAGTATTCAATACAATCTATACAGTCAGTGCAATCCCTATCAAAATTCCAATGACATTTTTCACAGAAATAAACAATCCTAAAATTTGTATGGAACCACGAAAGACTTAGAATAGCCAAGGCAATCTTGAGAGAGAAGAACAAAGCTGGAGGCATCACTCTCCTCTATTTGAAACTATATATATATATATATATTTTAAAAAGATTTATTTGCTTATTTATTCATGAGACACACACACACAGAGGACGAGAGAGAGGCAGGGACACAGGCAGAGGGAGAAGCAGGCTTCATGCAGGGAGCCCGACGTGGGACTCGATCCGGGTCTCCAGGATCATGCCCTGGGCCGAAGGTGGCACTAAACCGCTGAGCCACCCAGGGTGCCCATATTTGAAACTGCATTACGAGACTGTAGTAATTAAAACTGTATGATACTGGCATAAAAACAGACACATAGATCAATGAGCACAGATATATGCCCACACAGAGATGGTCAATTAATTTACAAGAAAGTCAAGAATATACAATGGGGAAAAGACAGTTTCTTCAATAAATGGTTCTGGGGGAAAAAATAAATGGTTCTGGGAAAACTGGATAGCTACATGCAAAATAATGAAGCTACAACATTATCTTATATCATACACAAAAATCAACTCAAAATGGATTAAAGACTTGAATGTAAGACCTAAAACCATAATACTCATAGAAAAAAACATAGGTGATAAGCTCCTTGACATCATCTTGGTAATGGTTTTTTTGGATTTGACACCAAAAGCAAAGACAAAAAATGTAAAAATAAACAAGTGGGACTACATCAAACTAGAAAGCACAGCAATGGAAACAAACAAATGAAAAGGCAACCTACCAAATAGGAGAAAATATTTACAAATCACATATACGGGGTTAATATCCAAAATATATAAAGAACTTATACAACTAAAAAGCAAAAACACCCAAACAATCTGATTTTAAAATGCGCAGAGTATCTGAATAGACATTTTTCCCAAAACACCATACAGGTGGTCAACAGGTACATAAAAATATGCTCAAAATCACTAATCATCAGGGAAATACAAATCAAAACCATAATGAGATATTACCTCATGTTTGTTAGAATGGCTGCTATCATAAAGAAAAAATAACAAGCACTGGTAAAGATATAGAGAAAAGGAAATCCTTGTGCCACTAATCCTGTTGTTAGGAATGTAAATGGGTGCAACCACTAAGAAAAACAGTATGGAGATTCCTCAAAAAATTGTGATGTATTTCCCTCTTAGGATGCTTTTGCTGTAACCCAAAGATTTTGAACAGCTCTACTTTCATTTTCATTAGTTCCCATGAATCTTTTTAATTCTTCTCTAATTTCCTGGTTGACCCATTCGGTTCCTCGAAAATTAAAAACAGAATTACAAATGGTCCATCAATTCCACTTCTGGGTATTTCTCCAAAGAAAATGAAAATTGTAACTTGAAAGAAAAAAAAATATCCGCACCCCATGTTCACTGTAGCACCATTTACAATAGCCAAGATTCAGAAACAACCTAAGTGTCCATCAATGGATAAAGAAAATATGGTACACACACACACACACACACACACACACACACTGGATTATTATTCAGCCAAAAGAAAGAAAAAAATCCTGCCATTTGTGACAACATGGGTGGACCTTGAGGACATTATGCTAAGTGAAATAAGTTAGAGAAAGAAGACAAATACCATATGATATCACTTATATGTGGAATCTTAAAAAAAAAAAAAAAAGCTGATAGGTACAGAGAACAGATTGGTGGTTGCCAGAGGTAGAAGTTAAGGGATGGGTAAAATGGGTGAAAGGCGCCAAAAGTCATAAACTTCCAGTTATAAAATAAATAAGTCCTGAGGATGCAATGTACAGCATGGAGACTATAGTTTATAATACTGTATTGCATATTTGAAAGTTGCTAATAGATTAGATCTTAAAAGTTCCTATCACAAGAAAAAAATTGTAATTATGTATGGTGATGGATGTTAACTAGATTTTTTGTGGTGATCATTTCACAATATATACAAACATAGAATCTTTATGTTGTATACCTTACACTAATATGTTATATATGTTAATTATACTTCAATAAAAAAATATAAAGTACAAGTAGTATCACATCTTTGGTTTGTTATAGAAATGACATAATGAAACACCCAGATTATTGCCTGGTATATAAGAGACACTCAAATAAATATTTGTTCTTGTTATTCATGTATTCTACTTTCTAAGAATTTATACTCCATTTATGGAGACAAGACTTTAAATAGCAAATCAAAGGTTGAAAAGGAATTTAAATAAAAGAAGAGATAGTATAGAATATTATAAATACATATGGATTTAAATTTTCTAGGAGTCAGAGAAAGACTCAGCATCCATGTAAGGTTTCCCAAATGTGTGATTATTGTAGCTATTGTTTTTTTGTGCATACTCTGGACTTCTCTTCCTCCAGGTTCTACATGGGGATCCCCAGCAACACTGATCACACACATTAATTACCACTCTGCAAAACTCTTTCTTGCTTTGATCTACTACTAAATGATGTCAGTTCCAAAGTGTTCATTAATAGGACACACATATGATCATGTCTTCCTTATGGCTCCACCTATTTTGGCACAAGTTGACATGAACATGGTAGGGGAGTAATAGTGAATCTGCAAAACTAAGTTTATAACCCATCTGAAGTTAGAAAACTGCAGTGGGGCACCTTTTCATAGTTTACCAATATAGTCAGTGGGTTTACCAGCTCATAAACTTGGAGTGAATGTACAGAGGCTATCAAATTGTGCCAGTTTTATACACCACAATTATGAAATTAGAATGACTAGAAAAATAAGAGTATAATGAGATACTGGAGGGGAGAACATGACTTCTCTTGCTCCTTTGTAAATGGAATTAATATTGGCTGTATAATGTTTATGTGGCTCATATAACTGAAGTCTCACAGGGGGGAAGAAGGGAAGCTGCTCCAATAAACTGATGCCCACAACAAATAGTATGAAAGAAGAATCCTCAGGGTAGAGTCTAGGCGTAAATTCCCCCAGGTTGGTAAATAGCTGCTATGGCATGAACAGCAATCATGGCCTCTTTTTTTTTTTAAGATTTTATTTATTTATTCATGAGAGACACACAGAGAGAGAGAAAGAGAGAGAGAGATTGGCAGAGACACAGGCAGAGGGAGAAGCAGGCTCCATGCAGGGAGCCTGACGTGGGACTCAATCCCGGGTCTCTAGGATCAGGCCCTGGGCCGAAGGTGGCACTAAACCACTAAACCACCCGGGCTGCCCCCAATTTGTTCTTCATAGTTAAGCATTTGTTTCTTGGTTTGTCACTCTCTTTCTATTTTCCCTTTGCTCATTTGTTTTGTTTCATAAATTCCACGTATGGGTAAAATCATAGTATTTGTCTTTCTCTGATTATTTCACTTAGCATAATATTCTCTAGCTCCATCCATGTCATTGCAAATGACAAAACTTCATTCTTTTTTATGGCTGAGTGATATTCCATTATATTGGAAGATTGACCACATCTTCTTTATCCATTCATCAGTTGGTGGGCACTTGGGCTCTTTACATAATTTAGCTATGGAAGGGAATGCTGCTATAAACTTAGGGGTATATGGATCCATTTGAATTAGTATTTTTGTATTCTTTGGGTAAATACCTAGTAGTGCAATTGCTAGATTGGAAGGTAGTTCCATTTTTAACTTTTTGAGGAACCTCCATACTGTTTTCCAGAGTTACTGCATCAGTTTGCATTCCCACTAACAGTGCATGAGGGTTCCTTTTTCTCCAAATCCTCACCAATACTTGTTTCTTGTGTTTTTTATTTTAGCCATTCTGACAGGTACAAGGTGATAGCTCATGGTAGTTTTTTTTTTTTAATTTTTATTTATTTATGATAGTCACAGAGAGAGAGAGAGGCAGAGACACAGGCAGAGGGAGAAGCAGGCTCCATGCACAGGGAGCCCGACGTGGGATTCGATTCCGGGTCTCCAGGATCGCGCCCTGGGCCAAAGGCAGGCGCCAAACCGCTGCGCCACCCAGGGATCCCTCATGGTAGTTTTGATTTGCATCTCACTGATGATAAGTGATGCTGAGCATCTTTACATGTGTCCATTGGCCATCTGTATGTTTTCTTTGGAAAAATATCTGTTTGTGTCTTCTGCCCATTTTCATTGGCTTATTTGTTTTTTGGGTGTTGAGTTGTATCAGTTCTTTATATATTTTGGATACCAACCCTTTATTGGATATGCCATTTGCAAATATCTTCTCCCATTCAGTACGTTGCATTTTAGTTTTGTTGTTTCCTTTGCTGGGCAGAAATGTTTAATTTTGATATAGTCCCAATAGTTTATTTTTGTTTTTATTTCCATTGCCTTAAGAGACATATCTAGAAAAGTGTTATAGCTGATGTCAGAGAGATTCCTGCCTATGTTGTCTTCAAGGGTTTTTATGGTTTCAGGTTTCACATTTAGATCTTTAATCCATTTTGAATGTATTTTTGTATATGGTGAAAGAAAGTAGTCCAGTTTTCCTAGGACCATTTGTTGAGCAACCATTGTTTTGTTCTCTATATTTATAAGTCTGATTCTTCTTTTTGTCGTTTATTCATTTTTAAAAGTTTCACATATAAGTCAAGTCATATGGTATTTGTCATTCTCAGTCTGACTTATTTCACTTAGCATTATACCCTCTAGGTCATCAATGTAGTCACAAATGGCACAATTTCATCCTTTTTTATGTCTGCATTATATCACACATATTTTCATTAAAAGATATGTATATAGCAAAAATTAATTAGGAGGAGAAAACTGGCAATTTTTGTGTCTGCCATGGTTGTAATGCACCAATATTCTCTTAGAATGAGCATTCTATCTTAAACTGTGTCCAAAGTATACCAGCTATCTTAGTATTTTAAGCAAATATTTATTTCTCTAATTTAAATGTGGATGCTTTCACCAAAACTGGCAGCATAAGACCATACATAAAGATATCTGTAAGTGCTACATCTAACATTAAAATTTTCTTAGTTTAAAATTGTAAACAGGGCAGCCGGGGTAGTTTAGCGCCACCTTCAGCCCAGGGCCTGATCCTGGAGACGCAGGATGGAGTCCCACATCAGGCTCCCTTCATAGAGCCTGCTTCTCCCTCTGCCTGTGTCTCTGCCTCTCTCTCTCTCTCTCTCTCTCTCTCTCTCTCTCTGTGTGTGTGTGTGTCTGTCATGAATAAATGAATGAAATCCATAAAAAATAAAATAAAATAAAATTGTAAACAAATAAGTAAATACATATATAAGAACAGCAGTATTATAGGAAATATCCCCAGACTGGAAACTGCCCAAATGCCCATCAATAGAATGGATAAATAAATTGTACATTTACACAATGCAACATGATAATGGCAAAGAGAATAAATAACCTACAACTAGACATAAGAATGTGAAACATTTGAAAAACATAATGTTTAATAAATGAAGCCATCACAAAAGAGCACATATTATATTGTTTTATTTACATAAAGTAGAAAAACAGGATATGAAAACAATTGTAGGGAGGAATAGTGATTAGTAAGAGGCATGAGGGTGCAAGGACTCTGGGATACTGGTGAGCAGGACCAGCTATATAATTTGCAGGGCCCAGTGCAAAAGAAAAATGTAGGACCCCTTGTTAAAAATTACTAAGAATTTCAAGACAGCTACAGTAGAGCATTAAATCAAGTGCAGAGACCTTGTAGGTATGGGCCCATTGCAATTGCACAGGTCAGCATTCATGAAGCCTGCCTGAGAGTAATGTTTTTAACCCTGATATGGGCACTGGTCTCATGGATATTTCAGTTCATAAAATTCAGTGAGCTATATGAGTATGTGCCTTTTTCTTTTTTTTAATTTATTTTATTTTTTAAATTTAAATTTATTTTTTATTTTTTTGCCTTTTTCTGTATGTATGGTTTACTTCAATAAAAAGTGGAAACACAAAAATTTTTCACTTTTCTTTGTTTTGCTTGGTTTTATCCAAGGTAGTAAATTGGCATTAATATATTTACATTTTGCTGCTCTCTCTCTCTCTGTGTCTCTCATGAATAAATAAATAAAATCTTAAAAAAAAAAAAGGCCATGATTGGAGGATCCCTGGGTGGCTCCGTGGTTTAGTGCCTGCCTTCGGCCCAGGGTGTGATCCTGGGGTCCCAGGATCGAGTCCCACGTCGGGCAAAATAAAGAACAAACTGATGGTTATCAGAGGGAGATGGGTGGGAGGATGGGGAAAATAGGGTATGGGAATTAAAGAGTACACTTATCATGATGAAAAGAAAGAAAAAATAAAGGTGAAATAGTAAAAAAAAAAAAAAAACAACCCAAAACAGAAAACAAAAACAAAATCATGGTTGCCAGAGGGGAGGTAGGTAGGGGATAGGAAAATGGGTGAAGGGGAATGGGAGATACAGGCTTCCAGTTATGGAACAAGTAAGTCATGGGAATAAAAGGCACAGCATAAGTATTATAGTCAATGATACTGTAATAGTGTTGTATGGTGACAGATGGTAGCTACACTTGTGGTGAGCATAACATAATATATGAACTTGTTGAATCACCATATTGTACACCTGACACTAATGTAACATTGTGTCAACTACATTCAAATAAAAAAAATTAAGTTAAAATTTAAAGAAAAGAAATATGTGAGCATTTCTCTTATACATATACCTAAAAATGGAATTGCTGGGTCACTGGGCACGCACGTGTTCAGCTTTAGTAGATACTGCCAAGCTGCTTTCCAAACTATATAAAAGTACACTCCCAGCAGCAGCCTTTGAAGTTCACCTCCTAGGTAGGCCTTGTTTTAAGTCCTATACTATGATGACATCTGCTGGTGGTTAGTGTGACCCTCTTACAATGAAGCTGTTAAATGTAGGAAACAACAGTTCTTTTTAAGATGTTAAGATTTTACATTTTCCACCTTAGATTCAGTTGAATGTGTTCATTTTTATGTTTTCTGTTATGCATCTTCAGAGGAAATTCAAGTGCATAAAGAATACCTGTTAAATATGTACAGAACTTTCTACACCAGAGCAGCTATAGTATCAAGACCCATGGCAAGGGTCAAAAGAGGTTAGCAGGGCAGCCCAGGTGGCTCAGCCGTTTAGCGGTTTAGCACCTCCTTCAGCCCAGGGTGTGATCCTGGAGACCCGGGATTGAGTCCCAGTTGGGCTCCCTGCATAGAGCCTGCTTCTCCCTCTGCCTGTGTCTCTGCCTCTCTCTTTCTCTCTCTGTTCTCTCATGAATAAATAAATAAAATCTTTAAAAAATACTTTAAAAAAAGAGGTTAGCATAGAATATTCTGTATTTCAAATTTTAGTCTTACCAAATTTTCCCTACCAAAATGCTCAAGTGCTATTGGCAATTCATCTGGTGTTTAACATATTTGGAGAAAGCCTACTATGTACTAGGAATAGAGTAGTTGTTGAGGACTCTATGTTGAATAATATAAGTATGGGCCCTTCTCTCTGGGAGCTTACTATCTAAGCTGGCAGAGAATGATATAAGTTCTACTTAAAAGTGTGACCACTAGTAAGATAGGTCCATATATTATTGGTTAAAGATGTACTCTCAAGCTGGACTGCTGGGGTTTGGAGTCTGACCCCATACTTAATAGCTTACTGATATAGAGCACATTTTTAAAAAACTATTTTGTACCTTGTTTCTTCAGACCTAAATAACAGACCGGACCTCATAATGGTTTTGTGAAGATTAAATGAGTGTAAATGTACTTAGCATTAGTGACTGGTACATAAGTGCCATTTGAGGCTGTTACCATTATCACTGTTTTTAGGGAAGTTTAGAGTTAGAAAAGTTAGAAGGGGATAAAAAGGAATAAAGATTGCATTTGAATGTCTGGGTCAGGTAGACTTTGCTTAAAAAGAGAGAAGATGATTTCCTTGATCAAGTAATGCATATGGAACTAATTGCAAGCATTAGTGAAGGAGTGGAATTCTGCACACACCTTCTTAGTTCTATCTCTGTTCCAATTATCCATTGCTGCATAACAAATTATCCTAAAACTTACTAGCTGAAGACAACAGTTTATTATAGTTCCTCATGGTTCTATGTGTTGATTCTGCTTAGCTGGATGTGTCTCATGTAGAGCCCCTCGTTTGATTGGAATCAGATGCTAGCTAAGGCTAGAGTTTTCAGAAGGGTCTACTGGGAGTGATGTCCAAGATGATGCATTCACAAAGCTGGCAGTTAATGTTTGGCTGTTGATAGGGAACAAAAGTAAGTCCATTGACTAGAGCATCTACATATGGCTTGAGCTTCTCACAGAATGGCAATGGGGTCCCAGGAAAAAGATTCCCCCAAAGTGAGCATTCCAAGGGCCCAGGTGGAAGCTGTAAGGCTTCTAAGATCTAGCTACATGTTTTACATCCCAGAATGCCACTTCCGTCACACTCCATTGGTCACACAGAGCCAGCCCAGATTCTGTGTGGGATATGACTGCATAAAAGGAAGAATACCAGGAGGTAGGGAACGATGGGGGCCACCTTGTAGACTGGCTACTATTACCAGGAATTCACACACTGGGGGTGAAGTCAGAGTCACAGGCTGTAACTCAGACTCTATCATCAACTAGCTAGTCATGCTCTAGGACTCGACTTTCTCATTTGTAAGTTGAGAGAACTAGAATAGATGATCACTAGTATCCCTTGTGGCTCTATGATTCTCCATCTATTTCTCAGTCACTAAATGTCTTTTTATTTTAATCTTTTGTTTTTAGTCCATTTAATAATACTATTTCATGAAGATATTGTTTATATTTATTAGATGTTATTTGTAAAAGCCTACAAAATTTTGTCAAAGTAATCAACAATTAGAATCAAATATGTTCTTTATGGAGAACTTCAAGCCACCTAATTCTGGTATGCAGCCCTATTATCTTATCTTACTAAAATTAAAAATTGTATCAGATAAATGGTAGATAATTTGCAAAGGACTCCTAAATTTTTATAATTATAATTAGTTTTAAACTCCAGTGTGCATGCATATATCATTGATTCTCAGAATTTTGAGTGAATTCCAACATTAAGAGTTTTGCTGTTTAAACTAACATTTTAAGTTTAAACTAACAAAATCAACATTTATCAGAAACATAAAGAGGACTAGGAGTATCTTAAAGTACTGTACACAGTATAGAGCATAGCTTTAAGTAACTGTCTGCCAAAAATATCTTTTCACGGAGAGTGATATTTTCACAATTTAACAATGTATTCATTATGTGGAAGTGGGATACCTCTGGAGCTTGTTCCTCTTTGTCCTGCCATCTCAGGTTCCCACCTTTTGCCCCAAGGTTTGATTCACTTGTTTGGATGCATGAGGCAGCCTGTGGATCTTCTGGAACCAGAGAAATCACATTATGCTCAACATCTTGCAGTTTTATGGGCAGAAAACTACAGGTGTTCCTTTGAGGTCTGGCTATAATGCTTGTCAAAAAAATTTTTCCCTTTATTGATGTCACAGCCTCAGAGCTGGAAACAATGGAAAGTTGGGTTATTTTCCAGAATGCTTCTCTTACGCCAGACAGACACCATTATCATCACCTTCTTGTTTCCATTCTCCTGCTGGGTACACCACACCCTACACTCTCTACACAGAGACTTTCTTTACTTCTCAGAATTGCAGTGTCTCACATCACATGTACTGGCACTGTTTTAGATTCTGCCGTGAGACTTTTCTAAATTGTCCCTATCTCCTTAGAATCTTATTTTGTAAGGAAGTTATTTACAAATTTTATTGTTATTGCTTTCAAAGAAAGCCTGTGTTATAGTAGTTTTTTGTTCAAACCAAATAAACTTTAGTTCAATTTAGTAAATGGGTGAGATTTTTGCAGGACTGCCAGTTAGCGAACCAATTTCCCTAATATGGTACAATTTGGAATGGCTGCAACACTTGTCTACTTTAATTCCTAAGCTGGCATGTGAAATTCAGAGCTAAAGTATAAATCTTTCAGGGTTTTAAACATTTTATTAAGAGATAAATTGCCTGCCTTTGCCTTCTGAATCATTAACATAAAGGTACTTCATATAAAGAACAACACACCCTTATGAACCTCCCCACCAATGTTCACACTCACATATATGCAGATGTTAATCCTGCTAACGTACACTTTCAACTACCTCCACCACTTTCAAACTCATTTCAAAAATTGAACTCTATTTTAGATACTCAGCAGTCCTTAATGATGACTAAGATTTTTTTAAAAGATTTTATCCATTTATTTGAGAGAGAGAGAGAGCTCAAAACAGGCAGAGAGAAAGAATCTTCTTCAAGCAGACTCCCCACTGGGCCTGGAGCCTGACGTGGGGCCCAATCCCATGACACATGAGATCATGCTAAGCCAGAAACCAAGAGTTGGATGCTCAACCACTGAGTCACTCAGGCACCCCTGACTAAGATTTATTTATTTTTTTTATTTTTTTATTGGTGTTCAATTGACTAACATACAGAATAACCAGATTTATTATTTAGAGACTAATACATAGGGATGCCTGGGTGGCTGTGGTTGAGCGTCTGCCTTTGTCTCAGGGCGTGATCCTGGGATCTGGGATCGAGTCCCACACTGGGCTTCTTGCAGGGAGCCTGCTTCTCCTTCTGCCTATGTCTTGCCTCTCTCTCTGTTGTCTCTCATAAATAAATAAATAAATAAATAAATAAATAAATAAATAAATAAAAAATTTTAAAAAGAAACTAATACATATATATTAATTTATCTAAAAAGAATCACAGCACACTTGACTACCAAAATTCACTAACTCCAGAGACAATGTCAACTTTAGAAAAAAGGTTAGATGACCTATCCAATTCATACCCAAAACTGACAGAAATAACTTTATCTTGATCAATGGCCTCAGGCTATTTAGAGTAAGCTGAACCATTTGTAATGTTTAAAAATCCTACGAGCTTGTTCTACCATCCATTAGTTCTATTTTTATGATCAAAGAAGTTTAAATGCAATGCTATAAACTTGAGAAGGGCAATTATAAAATGAAATTTACATGTGGCAGTGAAACTCAAGAATTTAATGTCTAATATTTCATTGTGTTTGAGTGAAATCATCTTCTAATTTAGATCAAAACTCCATTCTTTTTTTTAATTTTTTTATTTATTTATGATAGTCACACACAGAGAGAGAGAGAGAGAGGCAGAGACATAGGCAGAGGGAGAAGCAGGCTCCATGCACCGGGAGCCCGATGTGGGATTCGATCCCGGGTCTCCAGGATCACGCCCTGGGCCAAAGGCAGGCGCCAAACTGCTGTTCCACTCAGAATCCCAATCAAAACTCCATTCTTAGTGAAAGAACATTATCAACAATAAATAAAAGCAGTAGTTTAAATTTCAAAGTGACTTTTTTACATGTAATTCTTGTGTTTAAGTCGTCTCATTTTCACAGAGACAATAGAAGTTGAGAAACAAGCATTGAACTCGAAGGCCTGAATTAGACTCTAATCACTGCCATACTGACTGAGTGATTCTGGGCAAGTTCATCTCTCTGAGTCTTTGTTTTGTCACTTATAAACTGAAAGCACTGGAGTAATATATTAGGACATAAGTTAATCTCTTTCTCTCATGTAGATGTCTGAGCATAAGCCTCCCAGGGTAGTGTGGGAACTTCAGGTAACAGGGCCCCAGACTCCTCTCATCTTGCTAGACCCTTTGTAGGATGTTGTCATCACCTACATGGTCCAATATGGCCCACTACCACCACTCTGCATTCCACCCAGCAGATAAAGGGAATGGAAAGTGGAGGAAACTTATTACTTCAGCTTATATCCCATTGGTCAGAACTTAGTTACCTGGCCCAACTAGCTGCAAGGGATACATGGCATAGAAGTGTTTGTACTGGTAGCCATGTGCCCAGCTAAATACTGGAACTTCTATGAAGTAGAGAGAAGAGATAGCAAAAAATATTGGGGACAATTGGCAATGTTTACCACAATGAGATAGCCTTTGAAGTCTCATCTAAGGCTGTACTTCTTAGGTGCTAAGTTGTGATTTTTGCTTTCAATATAGAGTCTTTGGATTTGTAAATCCTGCTCTTAGCACTTCACTTCTTAGGTGCTAAGTTGTGATTTTTGCTTTCAATATAGAGTCTTTGGACTTGTAAATCCTGCTCTGAGTTTACGAATTAAGAAATAGAGATATGCTACTAACAGATGGAAAGTGGTGTTTTATATGAAATAAACAGACTTCCCAATGGTACAGGTTGAGAAGATATGCCAGGCTTTCTCTAAAATGGTCACTGATGTGTACATTGAGCTACATGGATGTGCCAATATTTAAATATTTTGATGAATAAAAGAGGAATTCCGTATGATTGAAACTTAATATATTCACATATTTCATATAGAAGGAGTATGCCTAAGGATAATTATAAAATAGCACTACCAATCATAATTAAATAAGTTATGACTATTTCAAGAAAAATAAAAAACTGGGTTCTTCACAGTATAGTTGACTCTTGAACAACATGGGTTTGAACTGCATGGATCCATGTATACATGGATTTTTAAAAATAAATATATTGGAAAAATTTTTGAAGATTTTTTACAATTTGAAAAATCTCAGACAAACCACATAGTTGGGACATATCAAAAAATTGATAAGAAGCTAAGTATATCATGAATGTATAATATATATAGAAACAGCTTATTTTATCATTTACTGTCATAACATATATACAAAGCTATTATAAAAAGTTAAAATTTATTGAAACTTATGGACACCTAGAGACCATACACGGCACCATTTTCTGTTGAGAGAAATAGAAACAAACATAAAGATGCAGTCTTAAATCATAATTTCATAAAATTAACTGTAAAGTATACTGCTGTAATAGTTTCATAGCCACCTACCTCCTGTTGCTATTGCCATGAGCTCAAGTGTAGTGAATATCCACTTAAAGCACCATGCAGTGCTAACCAGGTCCACGTGAGCAGTTTATCTCTCCAGTAAATTGTGTAGCACAGCAAAAAGTGATCTCTTGTGGTTCTCATACATTTTTCATCATGTTTTGTATAATATTTCAAACCCTGAATAACACTGTGGGACCCATACAAAGTGCTACCAGTGATGCTGGAAGTGTTCCCAAGAAGTAGAGAAAAGCCATGACATTACAAGAAAAAGTTGAATTGGTTGATACCTACTGTTGATTGAGGTCTGCAGCTGCAGGTGCCCACCATTTCAAGATAAATGAATCCAGCATAATGATCATTGTAAAACTAGAAAAGGAAATTCGTGAAGCCACGACTGCAGCAATGCCAAAAACCTTGTACTTTTTGCAAAATATCTTTTTATCTGGTGGTGAAAATGTAGCTTTTATGTAGATACAGGGCTGCTCTACAAAAGGCATGCCTATAGATTCTAATATTATTTGCGAAAAAGCAAAGTCATTATATGACAACTTCATGCAAAAGGAAGGTGAAGGATTTAAAGCTGGAGAATTTAATTCCAGCAAAGGATGGTTTGATAGTTTTAGAAAGAAGTCTGCCTTAAAAGAAATGTCAAGATAACAGAAGATGCACCTTCTGCTGACAAAGAGGCAGCAGATGAGTTCCCAGACACCTTTAAGAAAATCATTGAGGAGGGATCCCTGGGTGGCGCAGCGGTTTGGCGCCTGCCTTTGGCCCAGGGCGTGATCCTGGAGACCCGGGATCGAATCCCACATCGGGCTCCTGGTGCATGGAGCCTGCTTCTCCCTCTGCCTGTGTCTCTGCCTCTCTCTCTCTCTCTCTGTATCTGTCATAAATAAATAAAATAAAATAAAAGAAAATCATTGAGGAGAAAGGATATCTGTCTGAACAGGTTTTTAAAGCAGATGAAACTGCTCTATTCTAAGAAAAAAAATATGCCACAAAGGATGTTTATTAGTAAGGAAGAGAGCACCAAGATTTAAGGAAGGAAGGGATAGGCTAACTACTGTTTTGTGCAAATGCAGTTAGGTTTATGATCAGGACTGTCCTTATGTATAAAGTTACTAAGACCAAAGCCAAAAGGGAAAGATAAGCACTGGCTACTCGTCTTCTAGTTGTACCACAAGAAGGCCTGGACAATGAGAACCCTTTTTCTGGATTTGTTCCATTGATCTTTGTCCTTGAAGTCAGGAAGTACCTGGCCAGTAAGAGACTGACATTTAAAGTTCTTTTGATATTGGACAGTGCCCCATTACCATCCAGAATCCCATGAGTTCAACATCAATGGTGTCAAAGTGATCTACCTGCCCCCAAACACAGTGTCTCTAATTCAACCTCTAGATCAGGGGGTCACAAGGACACTTAAGGCTCATTACACACATACTCTGTGGGAAGGATTGTCAGTGCTATGAAAAAGAACCATGATAGGACATCATGGAAGTATGGAAGGATTACACCATTGAAGATGCCATCATTTTTATAGGAAAAGCCACGAAAGCCATCAAGCCCAAAATAATAAATTCCTGCTGAAGAAAATTGTGTCCAGATGTTGTGCATGACTTCAGAGGATTTACAGAGAGCCAGTCAAGGAAATTATGAAGGAGATTGTGGCTATGACAAAAAAAAAAAAAAGGGTAGTGTGTAAGGGGTTTCTTCTTTTTTTAAATTTTATTTATTTATTCATGAGAGACACACAGAGAGAGGCAGAGATGTAGGTAGAGGGAGAAGGAGGCTCCCTGCAGGGGACCCAATTGTGGGACTCGATCCCAGCACTCCAGGATCACGCCCTGACCCAAAGGCAGACACTCAACCGCTGAGCCACCCAAGCATCCTGAGTAAAGGGTTTCAAAGTACAGATCTTGGAAAAATTAAAGGCCTAATAGATACCACATGAGAGGAATTAACAGAAGATGACTGCATGGAGTTGAGTGCATCCCAACCAGTACTAGTGAGGAAGAAGATGTAGAGGTAGTGGTGCCAGAAAACAAATGGATATTAGACAATCTGGCAGAAGAGTCTCAATTATTAAGACTGAGTCTGACTTCTTTTACATCATGTACTCTTCTATGTGTCAACACAAAATGAAAAAACCTTTTAAATCTCTAAAAGATAGAAAGTGAGTTTTATTCAAGCCCAAGTTAGGATAGCTGCGCAAGATACATAAAGAACGTGCTTTGGGGAAGGCATACTTGGTGTAGGGTTATATACATTTTTTACATAAAAAGTTACAAATTATCATGATAGAAGACATTTCAGAAAATTATAGACTTTAAGCTTTTAGTATGAGCAGGTCTGTATGACTTCACTATCATGAGAACCAGGGATGTCTTACTTTTATCTTTATGTTTGGAATGTTCTTTTTAGGTCATTTGTCAAAAAAGTAGATGTACAATGTGTGCTTGGGGCAGAAAGGAGCCCATGCTTTGAAGTTTTGCCAAGTCATTCTGACCTTGGTAAATGTTTAAGTATAGCTTTCCTAAGAGCCCATGAGCAGGGCCCACAAATAATAAAAGTTGAAGTTTTCCTTTATTTTATCATATGATACAGGCACTGATTTTTTTTTTCACAAACCCATAATGTTAAGAATCAGTTTTATATAGCTCTTGTGTAATTGGACTAGAAGTATGAAACTCTTAAGAACCAGTCTTCCTGGAATATATTTATGACTGGACCAGTATTGTAAGATGTCTTCTTAATATTTATAAAGGGAGGGGTGCCTGGATGGCTCAGTTGGTTAAGCATCCAACTCTTGATTTTAGATCAGGTCATGATCTCAGGATCCTGGGTTTGAGCCACATGTCAGGCTCTATGCTCAGCACACAGTCAACTTGGGATTCTTTCTATCCCTTTCCTTCTGCCCCTCCTCCCACTCACACACTCTCTCTTTAAAATAAATAAAATCTTTAAAAATATATAAAGGGGGCCTACAAATTTTTGTCTTTTTCTTTTAACATAGCAAATATAAAAGAAACTTGAGCAAGCATTTCATCACCTCCATATTTACTGGTATGAACTCGGAAATTTTATTTCTCCAGTCAGAAGGGGAAAACATAGCCAGTGACCTTTAGTTGACTGCCTAAGAGCAGTCTAAAGAACATTGTTCTTTAGAGCTGTTTCTCATATAACTGCCAATGTACCTGAAATAGTCTCTTGGCAATAATCACTCATCCAGACACTCTTTCTGATACTCTTTTTAAGACAGCCAAGTTTTCATATTTGAAAGGGATCAGTTTGCCTTTCCAGTTAAAAATACAGTTTTAAAAGCACATTTAGGGGTACCATGGTATTATTTAACAAAGAGTTCTCAGTTTTAAACATATATAGTTAAATATTTATGGATAAAAAAATAACAATGTCTTATAGTTTCTTCAAAATAATAAGAGAGGAAGGGGAGAAATATTGCCATAAATTAATAATTGTTGAAGGTAAAAGATAGGAACAAAGGAGTGTATGGTAATATTCTATTTTTATACACAATTGAAATTGACCATAATCAAGAGATACCCCCCACAGTATAGGATCATCACAAAGTATTGCAAAAACAAGTTTGTTTATATTTATTATTAATTTTACTATATGGTACTGTTTAAAGGTAATAAATCTTATTTATAATAAGCAGAATAACTTGGGATGCCTGAGTGATTCTGTGGTTGAGCATCTGCCTTTAGCTCAGTTCATGATCCCACGGTCCTGGGATCAACTTCTGCATCAGGCACCACTCCCGTCAGGGAGCCTACTTCTCCCTCTGCCTGTGTCTCTGCCTCTCTCTCTCTCTCTCTGTCTCTCTCTGTCTCTCATGAATAAATAAATATTAAAAAAATAACTTGAGAATAAAACCTAGTTAGTTCTCCCTCACAGTTATACATCTTGTAAGAAATGAGTTTCTGATACTTATACCATTTTTTTATAGTATATTTTAGAACTTTCCCCGGTAACTTTTTTCAATATTTATATACCATCATAGTTGGATAACAACCTTGAGAAAATATTTTTCCACTCCTGACAAAAACAACAATGCATAAATCTTTCATTGCACATAAAAACTATCTTAGAGACTTGAAGAAAATGGGAGAGTGCGTAGTTTTGTTTTATGTATAAGAAACATATGGCTATGCTTTTTTTGGGAATTGTTGATGGACAATATGAAAAGTGATTTAAATTTAACTTTCAAAATTAACTTTACTCAAAAAAATTCCCTTTGGCAACTAAGATTTCAAAAGCAGATGAGAGTAATGACTACTTAAAAATGCAACGTTACAAGTTATTACCTGAAATACAAATGTAATGTGTAGATCATGGCCAGTTAAACCATTTCCCAGTTTTACAAAGCAACAATTTTATTCAGCACCATTAACTAAAAAGGTTACCACTGAATATGGAAACATGATTTGAAACTTGTTTCCTCAGGCAGAGTCTTGAAAGTATATTTTGTTTCTAAACTATAAACACAATTAAGGGATTCAACTGATAAAATAAGAACCATGACTTCAGACCCTAAGCAGCTTTTCTCCCATGTAAAGATGTATTCTCTCCTCAGAGACAATATAGCTCAGGACCCTTAATCACCATCACCACCATTTTCTCCCTCCCTTCATCTCCCCCAACAGACATGGTCATGTGACATTTTCCTGCACAATCCCACACCAGAAGTTAGAATTCTATGATGCAATTTGATGGTGATAATTAAAGAGAGTTGGGGCAGTTATTACCAAGTGTTTGGTGTATGATCCAATAATGTGACTCATTTCCAGCATGCCCACAGACTTATATCTACTTTTCACACATGCCCTTAACTATCTCATTCTCTACATACTGTTCATAGCCTTTTATCACATTTGCAAAAAAGTACATATTACTGGTTACTTTCATCAGGACACAGCAATATAACATAATGAAATAATGATTTCATAATGAAATACTATTTTTTTAACATATGAAATACTACACACTAGCAAACCAGTATTCCAAATGATATTAATGGTACCAAATTGGTGTTTTAAAGTCTCTCTTTATTGACTTTAAAAGCCCAAACATGCCTGAAACCTCCCTTACTTGTCTTAGTAATCTTCCACCTATGAATTCATCTAATACTTTATTAAAGTCATGAATATCCTGAAGCCATACACCCTCCTGGGAAATACGTCCTTCACATTTACTGTCTACTATATAGAGTATACATTGCTGCCTTTAATTTGAACTAAACTATCTTTTGCAAGCTCCGCAAGGTGACTCTTCATTCCAGAATTTAAAAAACAAACAAGCCTAAATTAATTTTCTCTCTATACATCCAGATTTTATAAACTTTAATCTTGTACTCATGTTAGGATCTGTCTTTGAAGACTGAAGAGTGTTCTTACTTAGAAAGCTTACCCAATCAAAAAAAAAAAAAAAAAAGCTTACCCAGTACAGTTCTCCAGCCCCTCAATTATACAAATTGCTGTTACTGAAGATGTTTCCAGTACTGCTAATGTCCTACTTGAAGTCTGTGATCAAAACTGAACAAGGAAATGTATGTGGAAAAAAATCAGTGTGTACAGATTCACTCTGTATCCAGCTGTAGCCCCAGGTGGGTGCTTTTTCTGTCTGCCACAGAGACATCCCCAAGTGTTGTAACCACCTTGACCTGTCAGGGCAGTGCAACCCTCTGGGGACTCAGGGAAAAGAAGAAATATAAATCACTGTAGATTTCTATTGGGTACTATGACATGTGGAAGCTTACATTTTGAGAGAGATACTGCCTTGCCCAGACCAAGTCCAGAGCATATGATTTCATTCATTAGACAATTGGTTTGTTCACTTGTTAAATCATTCATCTTTTAAGATCTAATATTTATTGAGCTGCTACTGTGTGTTGTTCCCTGATCTGGGTGTTGTTGAAACAATGGTGACCTTGCCTTCATGGCATTTATGGTATAGGTAGTTATATGTCTTTCTCTTTCTGAAAGAAAATTTAATTGGCTAGCACTCGTGTATTTAGAGCACTGTGTGTTAGAGGGCTGTTAAAAATGCATATCCTAATAATGATAAGGAAGAGAGGGAGCAAAGTTACTTAGCATTAGTAGCAGAGATATCCAGGTATTGTTAAACTTCATGTCCAAAAAAGTTTTAGGTGTAAGAACACTCATGAGGACCCATAGTCGCTTTTCTTTGAGTCCATACTCCTAATTTTATTGTGTTTAAGGACTCTTTTTAAAAGCAAAATAAGATTCATATCCATCCCCCCCCCACACACACAGAATAATGTTTGTCATACCTATATAAGAAGGCCCAAAATAAGGAAAATTCCTGGTAATGAATAAGGTTTTGTCTTATGTACCTCAGAATTATCCCCTCCATGAAAAAAGAACCTGGAATATTTATGTACCAACTACTGTTCCTCCTTGTATGAGGGCAGTTCCTATGGGCATTAACTCTCCAGCCCTTCTGACCTGTCATCCATGAACTGAGCTCACTCCTGCAGACAGAGAAAACTCTAAGGCAGAAAGCACAGGAACTATCTTCAGATAACCCCAGGGTAGGTCTGGGTATATTGGTATTTGCCAGCAACATATTTTAAAGTAAATTTTTATTTTCTTAATCACAAGAGTATTTATAAACTTATGAGAACAGCAGTCCATTGTGAGCCATTCTTCAGTCTTCAGACAACACTCTACCAAGGTCTACGACCCAAAATTAGGACTATTGTTCTATATAATTCGAGAAACAAATGTTATAAGAAAATGGAAATATTTCTCTTCTTAAAACATAATAGAGAAAAAAATCACATTGCACACTTAATTCTTTAGAGGATAATCCTATTCCTTCAAGCATTTTTGCAACTAAACTCTGCCTTAGAGGATGTAAAATAAGATGTGGTACCTTTATGTAGGGCAGCTCCTACCACCAAGGTTTTTGCTATTCAATTTTCTCCTATACTGGTTCTTCCACATTCCCCTTTGGGTCAAACTGACCATTTGATAAGTAGTAAGAGGTCACTGGAGTCATTGCTAGTCTAGAACTTTCCACAAAAAAGTCACAGCCTCTAGCCACATGTGACAGAGGAATCATTATGGTCCTTCTAGAATAAAAAATACAACTGGGTTATTGGATATTTGAACCACATGTGCTCAATCATAAAATAACTGTATTAAGGACCATGGCACTTTGAGCTCATTTCTGTAAGAATTGAGCTTGAGTCTATTGGAGGCTAGAAAATACTGAAAGCAGGCCATATTTTTTTTCTTTTTGCCATATCACCCCTACTTCTCACTCCTAGACTAAAAAATGGCAGTGGGTACTTCTGAGTCACATTTAAAGTGTTGGTTTAGTTAATCCACGTGGTGGGTATATCCATTAGGCAATTATTTGAGACCTATTATGTGCACCAAACAGTTTAAAGGGGGAAGAGGGAAGAAAGTATTGTCAAGACCTCACAAAATTACATTCTTATTGAAAATAAGCATAGCTGAATTGACCAAGGAACAACAGATTGGGAATGGGGGGCTAAATAACTTTCTAGAAAACTACTTTTAGTTCTACAAGGAAAGGCAATCCAAATCTCTTCTCTATCTTGACAATGAAATATTGATCTTTCCAAATGAAGGATAGATGACCATGTCTACATATGGAAATGCCACCTATAAAACAGAAGCACAATATCAAAATCAAGAGTAATAAAAAAAGTGTGATGTTCTAACCAGCACATGAGAGGAGAGCCTGCCCAATGTAATCTCCCTTGTCCTATCCATGGCTAGAGGCTTGGCAGCCCACTGAGGAAAAGTACTGTTTATTCTCAAACAATAGTCTTTCACAATTTTTAAAACTTTAAACTCGTCTTCTAATAGAAACTGAGCAAGCAGAGACTATTCCGTGTAGCTGAATAGGAGAAAACTGGCCTTGCCAAAGGTTAGGACAGTCCCAAGAAAGCTGAGCTGGAGGCAGGTGGTGTTAGTGTGCTACTATGGAATCACAACAGCTTTTTCCTGCTTCTGGCTGTACTTCTCTGTTCTCACATTACTTAAACTGGGAGAGGCCTCAAGAAAGTACATAGCCCAGGGTCCTGTTTATACTCCATTTACTAAAGATGACTGAGGTTACTATGGGATACAGTTGAGAGTCAGATCTGACTTTAATCTAGTTTTCAGATCATCTTGGGCAAATAATTTATAATCTGTATTTCAGTTTTCTCATGCTGGAAAATTATAAAGAAGCAATTCCTACTTCACAGAATTGTGAGGCTTAGTGAGAATGCAGGAAAAAAGTTAGTCTGGACTCATCACATCTTTCATTTATTATCTGGTCACAGCACTGGGACTGGCTCCCTGGTCACCTCTATCACTGGGACTAGTCCCTGTGGAAACTCTGAGCTTAAAGCACTATAATTCATTCCTGAGGAAGTTTATCTAACACATATATTCTCTGTAAGGCACATCACAGCCTTCTTGAACTTAGGAACATTGGCAGTTCTTCAGCACTACACTTGGGGACAACTTTAAATGGCTAAATCACCAAAAAAGAACAAAAGGGGGCAAAAAACTTGGTTTAGAACAGACCATGAAAAGACTTCTTTACAGTATGAAAGCTGAATCAAGAAGGCAGAAGGGGGGATGCCTGGGTGGCTCATTAGTTGAGCATCTGCCTTTGGCCCAGGGCGTGATCCTGGAGTACCAGGATCAAGTCCCACATCGGGCTCCCTGCATGGGGCCTGCTTCTCTCTCTGCCTATGTCTCTGCCTCTCTCTCTCTCTGTGTCTCTCATGAATAAATAAATAAAATATAAAAAAAAAAGAAGGCAGAGGGGGGTTCTGGTTCAAGATGGAGACATAGGAAGACTGAATTCACCTTTCCACAGACACATCAAATTACACCTATTAATAGAACAATTCCTCCTGAAGAAGAATAGAGGGCTGACTACAAAACTACTGAACAGCCAAAGACAGAGATAATGGTAAGAGAATAGCAAGAGAAATGAAAAAATGGTAACAAAGGTCACCTCCATCCCCAAAACTGTGAATGGCAGTGGGGATAGAACTGAGGGACCAGGAACAGATCCCTCTGTCCTTGGGCACAGGAAAAAACCTTCAGCTTAAAGGGGCAACTAGCACATAAAAGAGACAACACTAAAACTCTGCCTAGTAGTAGAGGAGCTATGGGAAAGCTCTTCAGGTTAGAGGGAATAGAGAACCACACAGTTTACATTCCATCTCACCATAAATGCCTAGACCAGAGCAGAATTCAGACAGCACCAAGGATCAGGCCAGTCATTTCAGAGAACTTGCTAACTTCAGGGTCCACAAGCCTACACCCACTCTAGCTAGATCTGCTGGGACACAGAGAAAAAGCCTCAGTTTAAAAGGGCCGAAGAAGTGCAGGAAAGTTCTCTCCTTCTCCCCCTTAAAAGCTCAAACCAGAGGAGGGTCTGGCTCACAGTGAGCCTGTGACCTCAGCGAGCCCAGGCTTCACAAGCCCATACAAATTCCCCTGCAGTGCTAGGACACAGAAAATAAGCTGTGACTGTGTGTGTGTGTGTGTTAATTTTTACTTTTTAATTTCATTTTCTTTTAAAATTTTGACTTTCTTTGTTTTTATTTTTTTCATTTTGTTGGGAGAAGAAGGAAGAGGAGGAGGAGGTGGAAGAGGAGGAGAATGATGTAGAAAATTTGAAGAAAAGAGTTAAAAATAGATCTGCCCTACGACCCAGCAATTGCACTGCTGGGGATTTACCCCAAAGATACAGATGCAATGAAACGCCGGGACACCTGCACCCCAATGTTTATAGCAGCAATGTCCACAATAGCCAAACTGTGGAAGGAGCCTCGGTGCCCATCGAAAGATGAATGGATAAAGATGTGGTCTATGTATACAATGGAATATCCCTCAGCCATTAGAAACGACAAATACCCACCATTTGCTTTGATGTGGATGGAACTGGAGGGTATTATGCTGAGTGAAATAAATCAATAAGAGAAGGACAAACGTTATATGGTCTCATTCATTTGGGGAATATAAAAAATAGTGAAAGGGAATGAAGGGGAAAGGAGAAAAAATGAGTGGGAAATATCACAAAGGGAGACAGAACATGAGAGACTCCTAACTCTGGGAAATGAACAAGGGGTGGTGGAAAGGGAGGTGGGTGGGGGGTGGGGGTGACTGGGTGATGGGCACTGAGGGGGGCACTTGATGGGATGAGCACTGGGTGTTATGCTATATGTTGGCAAATTGAACTCCAATAAAAAAAAAAGAAAATTTGAAGAAATAACAACTGAAAACTTCCCTAATTTAGGGAAGGAAATAGCTATCTAAGTAAAAGAAGCAGAGAGAGCTCCCAACAAGATCAACATGAGGAGAGGCAGCCTGGGTGGCTCAGCGGTTTAGCGCTGCCTCCAGCCCAAGGCATGATCCTGGAGACCTGGGATCGAGTCCCATGTCCGGCTCCCTGCATGGAGCCTGCTCCTCCCTCTGCCTCTCTGTCTCTCTCTCTGTCTCTCATGAATAAATAAAATCTTAAAAAAAAGATTAACATGAGGAGGTACATGTCATGGCACATAAAATGTCAAATATTAAACAGGAAAAGATAATCTCAAAAGCACCAACAGAGAAACAAAAAGTTGCCAACAAGGGAAAACCTATAACACTATCAGCAGAAATTTGTAGGCCAGAAGATAGTGGTGTGATATACGCAAAGTGCTGAAAGGGAAAATATCCAGCCAGTAATACTCTATCCAGCAAGGCTACCATGCAGAATAGAAGAAGAGATAAAGAGTTTCCAAGATAAATAAAAACTAAAGGAGTTCATGACCATTAAATCAGCCCTAAAGAAATGTTAAAGGGGACTCTTTGAGTGGAAAGGAAGACCAGGGATCCCTGGGTGGCGCAGCGGTTTGGCGCCTGCCTTTGGCCCAGGGCGCGATCCTGGAGACCCAGGATCGAATCCCACATCAGGCTCCCGGTGCATGGAGCCTGCTTCTCCCTCTGCCTATGTCTCTGCCTCTCTCTCTCTCTCTCTCTGTGACTATCATAAATAAATAAAAAAAAAAAAAAAAAAAAAGGAAAGGAAGACCATAAATGAGTATGAAAAGTAAAAAACACAAAAGCAGTAAAAATAAATATTTCTGTAAAAATCAGTCAAGGGATTCATAAAATGCAAGAATGTAAAATACGACACCATATACCTAAGATGTGGTGGGGTGAGGAGTAAAGAATGGGTTTAAACTTAAGAAACCATCAACTTAATATAGACTGCTATATGTGGAAGATGTCATATACAAATCTAATGGCAACCACAAATCAAAAACCAGTAGTAGATATTCAAATAAAGAGAAAGGAATCCAAGTATATCACTAAGTAAAGGCAACAAACTATGAAAGAGAGCAAAAGAAAGGATCAGAGAAAATCTAAAGAAAGAACCATAAAACTAGTTTAAAGATGGCAACAAATACATAAATATAAATAATTATTTTGAATATAAATGGACTAAATGTTTCAGTCAAAGACATAGGGTGACAGAGAAGATAAAAAAAATAAGACCCACTTATATGCTGCCTTCAAGAGACTCATTTAAGACCAAACGACCCTGGAGATTGAAAGTGAGGGGATGGGGGGCACCTGGGTGGCTCAGTTGGTTGAGCAACTGACTTGTGGTTTCAGCTCAGGTCATGATCTCAGGGTTGTAGGATCAGGTCCTGTATTAGGCTCCATGTTCAGCAGGGAGTCTGCTTGATATTCTCTTCCTTTCCCTCTACCCCTCACCCCACTGGAGCACACACTCTCTCTTTCTGAAATCAATAAATAAACCTTCCAAAAAAAAAAAAAAAGAGGAAAGTGAGGGGATAGAGAAATATTTATCATGCAAATGGATGTCAAAAAAAAAAAAAAAAGCCAGGGTAGCAATACTTATATCAGGAAAAATAAACTTTAAAAACAAAGACTGTAATAAAGACAAGGAAGAACATTACATAATATAAAGGGGACATTCCAACAAGAGTATATGATTGTGAATATCTATGTACCCAACATGGGAGCACCCAAATACATAAAAATAGTTAATAACAAAAATAAAAGAAATAATTGGTAGTAACTCAATAATAGTAGGGGACTCTAATATTCCACTTACAACAATGAACAGTTCATCCAAACGGAAAATCAATTAGGAAATAGGAGCTTTAAATGACATACTAGGGGTGCCTGGGTGGCTCAGCAGTTGAGCCTTTGATCTCAGAGTCCCGGGATCAAGTCCCACATGGGGCTCCCTGTATGGAGCCTGCTTCTCCCTCTGCCTGTGTCTCTGCCTCTCTCTCTCTCTCTCTGTGTCTCTCATGAATAAATAAAATCTTAAAAAAAAATAACATACTGGACCAGATGGATTTAACAGACATATTCAAAATATTCCATCCTAAAACAGAACATACATTCTTTTCAAGTGTGTATAGAACATTCTCCAGAACAGACCATGTATTAAGTCACAAGTCTCAACAAACTCAAAAAGGTCAAAGTCATACCATGCGTCTTTTCTGACCACAAGGCTATGAAACTAGAAATCAACCACAAGAAAAAATCTGGAAGGAGCACAAATACATGGAAATTAAATAACATACTACTAAATACTGAATGGAGCAATAAAGAAATCAAAGAAGAAATAAAAAAGTACATAGAAACAAATGAAAATGGAAATGCAATGGTCCAAAGTCTTTGGGATGCAGCAAAAGTGGTTCATAGCAATATGGGTCTACCTCAAGAAGCAAGAAAAATCTCAAATAAATTATATTTGGGATATAAATCTACTTTTGCCAAAAGGAGATAGAAAAAGAACAAAGCCCAAAACCAGCAGAAGGAAGGACATAATAAGTATTAGTGCAAAAATAAATGATATAGAAACTAAAAAAATAATGGAAGAGATCAATGAAACCAGTAGCTGGTTCTGGAAAAAAAAATCAATAAAATTGATAATCTTCTAGCTACATGTGAGATATATATATATATATACACACACACACACACACACACAATGGAATATGTGAGAGAGATATATATACACAATGGAATATAATTCAGCTATAAAAAAGAATGAAATCTTGCCATTTGCAATTACTTGGATGGAGCTAGAGGGTATAATGCTAAGTGAAATAAGTCAGTCAGAGAGAGGCAAATACCATATGATCTCACTCATATGTGGAATTTCAGAAACAAAACAAACAAGCAAAGGGAGGGGGGAAGAGAGACAAACTAAGAAACAGAGCCTTAATTATAGAGTACAAACTGATGGTTACCAGAGAGGAGGCAGATGGGGGGAAGGGTTAAATAGGTGATGGGGATTAAGGAGTGCACTTGTGGTGATGAGCACTGGGTGTTGTATGGAATTGTTGGGTCACTATATTGTACACCTGAAACTAATATAATACTGTGTGTTGGCTAATTGGAATGAAAGTAAAGACTTTAAAAATAAAGATGAGGGGCACCTGGGTGGCTCAATTGGTTAAGTGTCCAACTCTTGATTTCAGCTCAGATGTTATCTCAGGGTAGTGAGATCAAACCCCATTTGGGCTCCATGCTGGGTGTGGAGACTGCTTAATTTTCTCTCTCTCCCTCTCTCTCTACCCCTCCCTCACACACACACTCTGTCTCTCTAAAAAATGAGTTAATACCTATCCTCTTCAAGCTATTAAAAAAAATATGAGGAAAGCTTCCAAGTATATCCTACAAGGCCAGCATTATCCTGATACCAAAACCAGACAAAACCACCGTGAGAAAAAGAAAACTACAAGCCAATAACCCTGATGAACATAGATACAAAATTTCTCAAAAAAATATTAGCAAACTGCATACATTACATTTAGAAGATCATTCACCATGATCAGGCAGGATTTATTCTTGGGATGCAAGGCTGGTTCAATATTTGCAAATCAATGTCATACACCATATGAACAAAACAAAGGACAAACATCATATGATCATTTCAATAGATGTAGAAAAAGCACCTGACAAGATCCATCAAATATTCATGATAAAAACTCTCCAAAAATGGTGTTAGAAGGAACATACTTCTACTTAATAAAGGCCATCTAAGAAAAACGCATAGTTAACATCATCCCCAATGATGAAAAATTGAGAACTTTCCCTCTAAAGTCAAGGACAAGACAAGGATGTCCACTGTTTGCATTTTTATTCAACCTAGTACTAGAAGTACTAGCTACAGCAATCATAAAATAAATGTAAATAAGAGGCATCCAGTAAACAAGTTAAACTATCACTATTCACAGATGACATGATACTATACATCTATACATAGATACTATAGATATCTATGTATAGATACTATACATCTATACATAGAAAATCCTAAAGATTCTGCCAAAAAACTAGAAGTAATAAATGAATTCAGTAAGATGGCATGATAGAAAATTAATACCCAAAAATTGGTAGTGATTCTATATACTAAAAATGAAGTCTCAGAAAGAGAAATTAAAAAAAAAAAAAAACACATCATTTACAATTGCACCAAAAAGAAAAAAAATACCGAGGAAAAACCTCAACCAAAGAGGTGAAAGACCTATACTCTGAAAACTATGACATATTGATGAAAGAAACTGAGGATGACCCAAACAAATGGAAAGATATTCCATGCTCAACGTCTAGAAGAATTAATATTGTCAAAATGTCTACATTACCCAAACCAAACTAAAAATTCAATACAATCTCTATCAAAATACACCAACATATTTTTGCAAAACTGGAACAAATAAAACTACAATTTGTATGGAACCACACAAGACCTTGAATGGCCAAAGCAATCCTGAGAAAGAGCAAAGCTAGAGGCATTGCAATCCCAGATTTCAAGATATACTACAAAGCAGCAGTAATCAAACACTATGGTACTGGCATAAAAGAGACACACAGATCAATGGAATAGGGTAGAGACCCCAGAAACAAACCCACCTATATATGGTCAATTAACCTAAGAGACAAGAATATACAATGGGGAAAAGACAGTCTTTTCAATAAATGGTCCTGGGGAAACTGGACAGCTACATGTAAAAGAATGAAACTGGGCAGCCCGGGTGGTTCGGCAGTTTAGCGCCGCCTTCAGCCCAGGGCATGATCCTGGAGACCCAGGATTGAGTCCCACGTCGGGCTCCCTGCATGGAGCTTGCTTCTCCCTCTGCCTGTGTCTCTTGTGAATAAATAAATAAAATCTTTTTTTTAAAAAAAAAAGAATGAAACTGGACTGCTTTTGAAGACCATATACAAAAATAAATTCAAAATGGATTAATGACCTAAATGTGAGACCTAAAACCATAAAAATCATAGAAAAGAAGACAGGTAGTCACTTCTCTGACATCAGCCATAGGACTACTTTCTAGATGTGTCTCCTAAAGCAAGGGAAACAAAAGCAAAAATAAACTATTGGGATTATATCAAAATAAAACGTTTCTGCACAATGAAGGAAACAATCAACAAGACTAAAAGACAACCTACTGAATGGGAGAAGGTATTTGCAAGTGATATTTCCAATAAGGGGTTAATAAACTAGGGATCCCTGGGTGGCGCAGCGGTTTGGCGCCTGCCTTTGGCCCAGGGCGCGATCCTGGAGACGCGGGATCGAATCCCACATCGGGCTCCCGGTGCATGGAGCCTGCTTCTCCCTCTGCCTGTGTCTCTGCCTCTCTCTCTCTGTGTGTGTCTCTCATGAATAAATAAATAAAAAATCTTTAAAAAATAAAATAAAGGGCTTATCAAGTGCCCAGCATTCTTTATAAAAGATAGACCTACATCAAGGCATATCAAACTAATTTTCAGAACCCTAAGGACAGAGATGATCCTACTTGCTTCCAAAGAGAATAAACCGTTCGTATTCAAAAGGTCAGAGATTAGAATGACTTCAGACCTTTCACAACAGCCCAGTAACTAGAAGGCAATGGGGAAATACCTTCAAGATTCTAAAGGAAAATTACTCCCAAGCTAGAATTCTATTTAATTATCAATGCAGTGTCAGTGTAGAATGAAAATATTTTTGTACAAGCAAAGTCCCCCCAAATTTACCTCTTTTATGTCCTTTCCCAGGAACCTACTAGAGGATGAGCTTCAACAAAATAAGGGAATAAATCAAGAAGAATTGAAATAAGGAAACTAAGAAACAAAGGATGCAACTAAAGAAGCCACCGAAATTCACAGGCTAACAGGTGAGGGGAGATCATAGAATAACAATCATGAACCAAGAGTAGAGACCTAGCAGTACAAATTGCAAGTGGTTGGAAGATGTTAGAGAGATTATTCAAGATGTTGAAATGGAGAGAACACTGGATTATCAAAAGTGTTAAGAAGAGATTTTGACAACTAATGGAGAGTTCAGGTTTGAGTTGGTAATAAGAATGTAGAAAATTAAGCAAGAAGACAGTGGTAAAAGAGAAAAAGTTGTGCAGAAGTGGAAAAATAACCATAGCTTTCTATGGGGCTCAGTTGTGAACAGTATTTATATAGTCAAGGAGAACACTTAATATTGAACTCACCATAATTATGCTGTAACTATATGAAGATGATAAATGATGGGTGCATGTGTGTGGTAGGTACTGGAAGAATGAAAACAAGCTAAATACTCATCTTGAGTAATGGTAAGTCAATAGAAAATGCTAAAAACTGAAAACAAAGAAAGCAAAAAGTAAGTTAAATATATCAAACTAATTAGTTAACATAATTAAAAACTGTTGCCATTAGAAGGGGAAATGGGGAAATGATTTGACTTTTTATACTTTGTGCAAATATAGCTTTGATATAAATAAAAACTCAATTACAAGAAAGAAGGGCACATCAATAAGAATAATAACGATAATTAAAGCACATCAAATATGTTTAAATTTATGCCAAAAAACCAACTTATTATTTTATTTTTTATTTTTAAAAAATATTTTCATCCATTTATTTGACAGAGAGAGCACAAGCAGGGGGAGTGGAAGAGGGAGAAGCAGGCTCCCTGCTGAGCACGGAGCTGATGTGGGGCTGAATCCCAGGATTCTGGGATCATGACCTGAACCAAAAGCAGACATTTAACTGACTGAGCCACCCAGGTACCCCCAACTCACTATTTTAAAAGCTGGAAAATAAAAGAACCAAGCATTTATCGTATTTATTTTTCCTGTATGCACTATATGTCAAAGTAAACAAATAGTTGATGAAGGAAAATTTTTGTTTTTAGAAGTATTCCAGCAATAAATGAAAAAGGAACAATAGAGTTAGAATATGACCATTTTGTGACTCTAATGATATAATGAATCTAAAAAGTGACCATCAGTGTCTGCTAACTGCATAAAAAGAAAATTAGACATTATAAATCTCATGATGGAAGTACACAACCCACCTATAAATTACTCTTATCAAAATTTCAACTCAAGCAAACTAAACTTCTACAGAAACTTGAACACTGGTGATGTAAAGGAATTGTTATTTAAGCATGTCAATGATATTGATGTGTTTTAAGTGCTCTTATGTTTTAGGAGAGAGCTTCTTAAACTTAAATGGACATCAGCACACGTGGGAGGCTAATTTAAAATCAGATTGCTTAGCCCCTACATCTAGAGCTTCTGATATGATATATCTTTGGTAGAGCCTGAGTATATGAATTTTTGACTAGTTCCCAGGTGATGCTAAAGCTGCTAATATGGGACCACAAATTGAGAATCACTGTTTTAGACCTACATTCTGAAGTATTTATAGATATAACTATATGATGTTTGAAATTTGTTTTGAAACTATCTGGGAAGGAGAAAAAGGAATAAGTAGAGGGTAATATATTAAAAAGATTAGACATGAGTTGGTAATTTTGAAAACTGGAAGATTAAAACATAGAAGTTTATTATAATTTTCTGTCTACTTTTGTATATGTTGGAAATTTCCTATTTTAAAAGTTTTTAAAGGAAAGAAGGAAGGTAAAAATGACAACAAAATGAAATAAATAAAGCAAAATGTTTACAAGTATTTTCTCTGATAATTTCAGTATTTTTAGTGACTATTACTTCTGTATTCAGAAAAACTATTAAAATTTGTTCATGCTTTAAAAATGTTACTAGTCTGATATAATATTACAATAAATAAAGGAGAGTTTAGCAAGGTTTCTGGACATATGGGCAACACACAAAAATCAACTGCATTCTTACATACCAGCAATAATGAGTCAGAAAGCATAATTTTCAAAAAGGACTATCAATATTACCAATGAAAATATAAAGCTCCTTGAAGGCATAAATGTAACAGAAGTTGTGCAAAACTTCTAGTCTAAAAATTTTTAAATTATTGATGGACAATAAAGATCGAAGTAAATGGAGAGAAAAATGAATTCAACAGATAGGAACACTCAGTATTTTAAAGATATCGACTTCCCATATTAATCAATAGATTCTATGCAATTTCAATCAAGATTTCAACTGCATTTTCATGGGACTTTAGAAGCTGATTTTAAAATTAATATGGAAGAACAAAGGACCAAGAATAGCCAGGATTATTTTGAAGGAAAGAACGAGAAGGAAGTTGCTTTACCAGATATCAAGATATTAGAAAGCTACAGTATCTAGTAAACAGTGGTACTGGTTCGGAGACAGGTAAACAGACAAATGGAACTGAGTAGAAAATTCAGAAATAGACCTGTGTGTTTATAGAAACATATATGACGGAGGTAGTATTGCAGTTTAGTGGGAGAAAGATAAATGGTTTAATAAATGACATAGGGCAGTTGGTTAACAATAGAAAAAAAATTGAATACATACCTCATATCATGCATCAAAAATGATTTCAGTAGATTGTGATGTTTAAAAATGAAAAAGCAAAAGTCTAAAACTTTTAGAAGAAAATTAAGATAATCTTTAAAAATTTTTTCTTTATGATTGGAGATAGGAAAGGGTTTATTTTATTTTTTTAAAAGATTTTATTTATTTATTCATTAGAGACACACAGAAAGAGAGGCAGAGAAGCAAGCTCCCCACAAGGAGCCTGACGTGGGACTCAATCCCAGGTCTCCATGATCACGCATTGCTGAAGGCAGTGCTAAACCACTGAGCCACCCAGGCTGCCCAGGAAAGGGTTTTTAAACAAAAACATTAAAAGTATCAGCCATAATGGAAAAGATTGATAAATTTAAAGTTTAACTACATTAAAATTAAAAATATCTATGCATCAAAATACATCATAAA
This sequence comes from Canis lupus familiaris, assembly GCF_011100685.1. Taxonomy (NCBI): domain Eukaryota; kingdom Metazoa; phylum Chordata; class Mammalia; order Carnivora; family Canidae; genus Canis; species Canis lupus. The sequence goes on from NC_049260.1 coordinate 32,459,770, forward strand.
ATATTGACAAGACAGACTGTGAGAAGATTTTTGTAACACGTGTCACTAACAGAATTAGTTATCAGTATAAATTAAAAGTTGCTACTAATAGAAGAAAGACAACTCAATTAAAAATAGGCAAAAGATATGAACAAGCAATTCATAGGTGGAAAACTCATTGACCAATGAACAGAGTAACAATGCAATAATCTAGGAGACAAATATTAAAACAACCACAGATACCATTATATATTCATCAGATTGACAAAAAATAAAACGTTTAATAATACCATGGGTTGATAAGGATGTAAACCAATGCAACCTCTCAGTTAGTGCTGGTAGTGATTATAAATTATAAATTATCTCAATTATTTTGGTTTAAAATTTGGCAAAATCTAGTAAAATGCATGATCTTATGTCCTAGCAATTCTGATCCTAGGTATACTCCTTAAAGAAACTCTCATACATAGAAATAAGTAGATGGTTTATAGCATGATTTTAGTAGGAAAAGGAGCAAAACAGCTCTAATATTCATCAGTGCAAACTGGATAAGTATACTATGGTATAGCATGGTTATACAATATAATACTGGACAGCATTGAAAATGAATGAATTCAAGCTACATGTATCAATATAGACAGATCTCAAAGACCTATGTTGATACAAAAAGTAAGTTACAGAGGTTATGTACAATATGATACCATTTGTATATAGTTTATCAACATGCAAATATACAAATATAAATTATATATATGACATACATAAAGTAAATGGCTATAAATGGAAATAATACCAAATTTAGGGTTGTTGGACCTTTAGGGTAGGAGAAAACAATGCCCGATAAGGATATAGTCTTAAAATTAACCAACTAAAAATAATAGTAAGGGAATGATTAAAACACCGTTTTCAAGTTTCATCACTGATTACTTTATATACATGAAGTATTTAAGAGTTTTAATGAAATGATAAAGCCACCAACTGCTAGCCTGAGCAAATTGTAAAAAGCCATCACTAGCACCCTAACAAACCAAATAATGAGAGCTAGCAATAAGGAAGATGATGATGATGATTCTTCCATCAGACAACTAGAGCAAAGTTGATTGCACTTTTTCTACCAATGGCTACTTTCATTGCTTGGCTTGTGCTATTTTAAGCATCTGTCAGGTGTTGAGCAATTTCTACGTATCTCTTTGCAGTAGTCCCAACATCCAAATTAGCAGCTAGATGTATGAATAACCAAGCAAGATAAGAAATTGTCATGTGTGTTTAAGTTAAGCCTCACTTGTCCAAAGGGAAAATAAAACCCAACCCACTAACAATGACAAAAATATTTTTGTATCATAGCTTAATTGTGTGCTGTCATTTATAGAGTTATATAATTTTTGTATTGAGATTTCACAATAGTTCTTTGCTTTTAGCAACAAGAGAATATGGAAGTGTAGTAAAAATTATTTAATTGAACTATTTAAATTCTTCTGTGATATATATTATGATGAACCACTCTGCCAAAGAAGGGGAAAGAATATTATGTCTGATCTTGGCTTATAAAAAAAATGAAATACTAGATAAACAATAGTAGAGGAACGCAGCCATTAGAATTATTCTTTTAAAGTGCTTTTAACAGGGCAGCCCGGGTGGCTCAGTGGTTTAGCGCTGCCTTCAGCCCAGGGTGTGATCCTGGAGACCCGGAATCGAGTCCCACATTGGGCTCCCTGCATGGAGCCTGCTTCTCCCTCTGCCTGTGTCTCTGCCTCTCTCTCTCTCTTTCTCTGTGTCTCTCATGAATAAATAAACAAAATCTTTTAAAAAAATTAAGTGCTTTTAACAAAAAATACAGCAATTTCACAGCTTTGTAAAAATCAAGACACCTTGTGTAAAGGCATAAAAATTATGAAAGGAAATATATAAAAGTATTATAGTTCTCTAGCTGTTGGGTTATATTTTTCAAATTTTCTACCATCAGCACATATTAATTTTCTAAATGGAAAAATATTAAGAATTCAGTATTATAATGTATGTAAATGTTTAAAGGATATACTTTCCATTCTAATTGCTAAATCATTAATATGAATGATTGACTGTTGCAATATTAAACTTCATTTGCATGCCTTGGTAATCTTTGTTTAAATATGTTAAGTATTCTATTCCAATCAGAAGTGACTTCTTCCATTTTCCAAAATCATCTCTTTGGCAAATTTTTTCTTCTCTGAACTGTGCTTTTTGTCCACATGTCAGAAATACTCTTTAGTCATTTACCTGTGCTTTTATAACTAATTATAGTAGTTCTCAATCTTTGCTTATTGAAATCTCCTTGGGAATTTTAAAAAATTCCAATGCTCATGCCACACCCCTGACACATTAAATCAGAATTTATGTGGGTGGAACCCAGGTGTCAGCAGTTTGTAAAGCTGTATGGTGATTCCAATGTGCAGCCAGTGAACGATAGTCTTATTACTCAAAATATGATCTATAAACCAGAAGCATCAGCATTACCTAAGAACTTATGAGTACAATCTTAGATTCCATCCCAAACCTACTAATCAGAGCATTTTAACAAGATCCTTAGATTATTCATACCCGTTAAAGGTTGAGAAGTGCTTTTCTAGAGTCCTCAAATGAATAACTGAAGATTTAGTAAGACCAAAGTAATGAGTGTGACCCATAGTTGCAATCAGTAGTTTGGCTATGTTAGAGGTAGGTAGTCAGTCACTAGCATTTGTGTTTAATATTTTCTGATTTTAAGATCATGTGTACGGATAATCTTTTGTGTCCACAAGAAGATGAGTGCTTGTAATGACCACCCAAAGTTAAGGATGTTTCTGTTCCTTGTTAGGAGTTTATTACCCCAGGAAAGCAGTCAGTTAATGATACTAATTACTCTCACACTACTTATGAACCTCATCACACAAAACTTCACAATCAGATTCTACCTACTTCAGTCACATTCTTGTTGGACCCCAAAGTCTTTTACACATGATGATTCACATTGCACAGAAGAAGTCTTCAATAAATGTTAGCTAGACATTATTATCATTATTCCTGCCTTTAAATGAGCAATCTCCCTAACTAGAATGTCCATCTCTCTCCTTCCTCACCTGGCAAAAGCCAACTTAGTGTTCAAATACCAACTTGATGTGGAGCCTCCCCCTAAGCACCCTCGGGTGATGCACCCTCCTGCATGTAGCCTTCTGTGACAATTCAGCTGTTGTGAGGCTGTAGTTCCTCCTACTCCGCATACTCTTTCAGGAGAGAGACCACATGTCCTTGAACTCACAGGCCCTCCATAAATACATATATAATGAATCAATAATTGAAAGAATCATCTCCCCTCATGGAGATTTGCCAAGTGCATGGCAGAGGTTTTATTCAGGCAGAATAGAAAACCGCTAGAAAGCATCTGGGTTTTAAAATGATAGAGTTATGAGATGTATTTTTTATGAAGCATTTACTATTTAAAGGAAAAATTTTAAATAATGCATTCTTTAAAGCCCTAAACTATAGACTCTTATTTCACATGGCTCCCGAGGAAAATTTCATATTATGAGAATTGGATTTTTATCTGTTCCTTGTGCATTAATTAATCTACTCATTCATTCAACAATAAATCATTTTAAATATCTACTCTAAGGCATTATATGTTTTAAGCGCCTACGTGAGGGCATAACAACATGAATGTATCACTCCTTAGTAGGATTAAGTAGAAATAGTATCATCATATTATAATGCCTTACAATAGGAGATTATGTATATTTTACAATTAGGCAAAATAGCCTACACTTGCTGTAGAGGGCACAATGATCCCTTTTTATGGGTTTTTCTATGTTCCTGCCTCAACTTTTGTGTGCTTTCAATAGCCAGGCTAACACCTACAGCTTTTCTTCAGTAGGAAGACTTCCCTCAGGCTACTGGAAATGCTTTGCAAAGATTGTGGATGTGGAAGTATAATAACACAACTTCTATGCTTCAGGTTGGGACAACTCTAAAAAGTGTAACTTACACCCCAGAGCTCCCTCATGAAAACAGGTTGAAGCTATTCTTTATGTAATTTGACCTAAAATGGCACACTTACTTGGCATTTTCTTTTTTCCCTTCCTACTTCTTCCACTCTCATTGTTGGTGTCTTTCCCCAGCTCCTCTCCATACCACACGCTGCCATAGGAGCATGTCCTTAATAAATTACTTGCATGCAAATCCTCTTCTTAGGGTTTGCTTCTGAGGATTATGACCTAAGGCAGTTTTTTATGCTGTATTTCTATATATAAATATACACACATACACACAGGGTTTTACACATTCAGCACTCTTTAGTCTATATTTTATTTTGCCCTTATTGACTAGTCGTTTATATTATTTATACATCTATATTTCCCACTGGGTTAAAGGGTCCTTAAAAAGAGGAAATGTTCTCTTCCCTCCCCGCCACCACAACATCTCATAGACTACCCATACAGAATATAAGCTCATGAATGTTGTTTGTATTTTTTTAAACCACATAGGATACATATACATTTTATAGACATGTACATTAATTAAGAATAGTCGAAGAACTTAAAGCCTATGTTATTAAAGGATTATTTTTCCAGGCAGGGAGAATACATATTGAAATGTCTTATAACTTAAAAATAACCAAGTGAATTTTTCTTTAAAGTGAATTCATCATCAAAAGGGTTTTAAAGTAAGAAATGGTGAAAACAATTATACCACTACAGAATCTGTCTCTTGGACCATTTTGTGATTAATGCCTACTAAAATTACTCAAATATAATCTGACACAGTTTTTTCAAAAAGCCATAATTAGAAATAAAAGAGGAGATAAAAGGTTTCATCAAGTTTCTTTCTTTTGCCATCCAATCCAGTTCTATCCAATTTCTTTTCTGTTTCCCTAACATCCTTAAGCTAGCCCCTTTTGGGACACTTACATACAAAATTCTCACAGCAGGCAAATGAGCTTGGCAATCTGGTTGGCCTGCAAGATGCCCCTTCTTATCATTTTCCAGCAATAACAGTCCCCAGAATAAGGAAGAAGCCCTTCCTTAGTCTGTTTGCTTTAACTCAGTTACCTGCAATGCTTTAGAATGTTCTTCTCATCAGGCACCTGTACACTGAATTTCAGAAGTCGTCTTATTAGAGATAAAATTGATCTTCACCTTCAACCAATTTCCATGCAAATTAGGCTTGGCTAAACATGTAGCTTGAAAAAAAAAAAAACCCAACAAGCAGTTGCAGAAATTCCAAAGACCTAAAGTATTTTTCGTCACTTGTCACACGAGGTAAAGAAAAGTCATTTTTCCGTAAGTTTCCTCATGCCTGAGTTGCTGCCTCATGCTGACTCTTTACAAAAGTCCACAATTGTATAAAAGTGATGACTGCTATTTTACCTCTTTAGTAAATCTACTTTGTTTATTGTCATGGTTAGTCCTTGTTGCCAAAGATCCAGACAGTGTTGTTGGAGGAGAACATATCTCCTCCTAGCATTAGAGCATCTGAATAGAGGTGTGACATTCTAAGCAAATGCCAAAAATGATGGTGCCTCTATGCCAGAGAAAAGTGTTTCTTGGCTTCTTTCAAGAATCACCTAAATCAGAACTGGTTGGGAGGGCTTGTTAAAAATGTAAATTCCAAGGATCCACTGAATGAACCCACATTTCTGGAAATAGAACCCTTCTCTTTATCAAGCTCTACATGACCATCACCAACTGACCCTGGAGTGAACCCATGACTCAGATAGAGTCCATCAAAGCTCTTCCTTAGAACTTTAAATTCGGTGCCCTTGGCTGGAAGGCCCATAAGAGGCAGGAACTTTATTTTGTTCTCTGACGTAGCTTTAGCACCTCAAATAGTGTTGATCGCATAGTAAGTAGGAGCTTATTAAATTGAAGGCATAGAATAAATTTCAGTTTTCCTTTGATGGTGAACATTGTGAACAGTGATGCTACCATATTCCCCTATGTTTGAAAGATGGGGATAGAGACAGAATGAAACTATCCTAGAAATACTCAAATCCATAATTCTAGTTGCCCCAGAGGCCTAGCTATCTACCTGTCCTTCCCTTGGTTTTGTGAGCCAATAAGTTGCCTGAATTTTTTTCCCAAATTTATTTGATTTTGATTTTTATCACTTACAACCAAAAGTATTCTAATAAACACAGCCAGAATTTTAGAGTCTCTTATTTGTAAATTATCTTATTATATTGTACCACACTTTGACCTAAATCAACTTCTGAAATAGATTTTTAAAAACCTGAGCTACGAAGAGGTTACAAAGACTTGCCTAAGTTACATGCTATTGTGTGGCAAAACAAGGACTAAAATTTATATTGATGCTTCCTTTTTGGTGAAAAAGAATACATAGATAAAACTTGGAAGAGATTGAGAGTTTAGAATTGTTTTTACCTCTCCTGTTTTCCAATTAGCTTAATTAACATCATAGCAAAATTTACTCAGTAATGAAGGAGAGTTTTAGTCACCAGGTACTTTCAGAAATCTCATTCTACTAAAGACAGAATATCTGATAATTTTGGACGCCTGTGTGGCTCAGCAGTTGAGCACCTGCCTTCAGCTCAGGGCATGATCCCGCGGTCTGAGGATCAAGTCCCACATCCGGCTCCCTGCATGAAGCCTGCTTCTCCCTCTGCCTCTGTCCCTCTCTCTCTTTCTGTATCTCTCATGAATAAATAAAATCTTTAAAAAATATCTGATCATTCTTGTCTACTTCTGGTGAAGATTTCAACTGTCAATGGAGAGTGAGAGTAACAAAGGAAGGCTCCTTTTGATTTAATTCTAACCACAAAGACTTGGTGGTGATGATGGTAATGTAAAAGTACTAGGGATCTGAGGAATATTACCTTGTTGTCTTAGAAATTGCCTGACTTAGACCCTGGATATGTCTGGATACATATTTGGGAAGCAAAGATTTCAAAATTTTCACAGAAAAAAAAAACAGAAACTCTTCCACAGTTGTGCAGTAAGTGTGGAGGTGAAAGACTAAAGAGTTTGGGATGTTTTGTTTGGCCAGCATCCTTAACTCTTTGCTTTGGCATCAACACCCTAATTTCTATGGGGAAATCACTTCTATTCCATTCCCAAAACATGTAGTTTGGTCCCACACATGAGCATATGACCAAAGTATGGCCATTCAGATTTGTTCTGGAATGGGTGTGTGACCCAAATCAAGCCAAAGAGAGTCAAAATCTAAAGAGAAGAACTCTTTCCTATAGTTAACAAATTCTGGGTTGCTGGAGGGGAGGGGGGTTAGAGGGATGAGGTAACTGGGTGATGAGCATTAAGGAAGACATTTGTTGTGATAAGCACTGGGTGTCATATGTAAGTGATGAATCCCTAAATTCTACCCCTGAAACTAATAATACACTATATATTAATTGATTTTAACTAAAAATAATAATAAATTTTATTTTTAAACAAGTTTAAAAAATAAAGAGAAGCACTCTATTAGGGTTGTTAACCTGTAGAACTGTAAACTGTCTCCACTGTATACTGGCAGTGACTTTATCAGCACAAAGAAAGAGCCTGCCTAAGAATGAATCCAACCTAGGAGGTAGGGTTGAGGGAGGGACATGAGGATACAGAGAGAGACAGAGAAATTAATTACTTTTTTAGCACCTGATTCTAGCCATGTCAGGATAATTTAGTTATGAGCCTGTAAGTTCCCTTTTGTTGAAACTCAGGTAGAGAGGTTGAATTGGGTCCTGCCTAATATAGAAGCATCTAAAGAAACCAATGTAGTTACACAGAGAATTTGCTGGACAACAAAGATTTTTTTTTTTTTTTGACAACAAAGATTTTTAAAAGACAAAGACTGGATGGAGGGAATTAACCAAATATGAATAAGGAGTATCACGAAGCCCTAAGAATGGCATTAAGAAGCCACTCTGGAAAACTGTGTGGAGGTTCCTCAAACAGTTAAAAATATACCTGCCCTACGACCCAGCAATTGCACTGTTGGGGATTTACCCCAAAGATACAAATGCAATGAAACGCCGGGACACCTGCACCCCGATGTTTCTAGCAGCAATGGCCACGATAGCCAAACTGTGGAAGGAGCCTCGGTGTCCAACGAAAGATGAATGGATAAAGAAGATGTGGTTTATGTATACAATGGAATATTACTCAGCTATTAGAAATGACAAATACCCACCATTTGCTTCAACGTGGATGGAACTGGAGGGTATTATGCTGAGTGAAGTAAGTCAGTCGGAGAAGGACAAACATTATATGTTCTCATTCATTTGGGGAATATAAATAATAGTGAAAGGGAAAAGAAGGGAAGGGGGAAGAAATGTGTGGGAAATATCAGAAAGGGAGACAGAACGTAAAGACTGCTAACTCTGGGAAACGAACTAGGGGTGGTAGAAGGGGAGGAGGGTAGGGGGGTGGGAGTGAATGGGTGACGGGCACTGGGTGTTATTCTGTATGTTAGTAAATTGAACACCAATAAAAAAAAAAAAAAAAAAAAAAAAAAAAAAAAAAGAATGGCATTAAGAAGAAACAGACTATTTAGGCTCATTATGTAAATGTAAAAAAGAAGACATGAGCCTTTCTTAAAAATTATTTTCTCAGCAAAAAGATACAGGAAATTATGGGAGTAATCGATGAATCATAACAAATGATAGAAGAAAAGCCAAAATTATTCCACTTCTATGATGTTTCTATTATTTTTCCATTGAGGAAAATTATTTTCAAATTGAAAAGGTTAGAACAACAAAGATCAGGAGAAAATAGAAACTCTGGACACTTACAGAGATTGGAGGTTATGCCAGGCTGAAAACAACAGCTTGATTTGAACAGTAATTTGGTTGAATTGAACAGAAAAGTGATTTATTAACAGAAAATTGGGCAGCTCATAGAAACTATGGGAGGGGTGGAAAGCTGAACACAGAGACTAAGGGCCAGGGACATTGACCTAAATGACCCCACAGAACAGCCTATTGAAGATTCAGCTGCCACCATCACTGTGCAGTGGATACTAAAGTTCATGCTACAACTACCATGGTATTGGATATTATATGCTGCTACTAGAACTCTCAGTTGTCCTGGGAACTCTGTCTTGATACAACTATACTTCCCACCTGAGATGAATCATATAGGCGCAGATTTTTGCATGTGGTTCTCTTTAATTCAAAGACTGGATGCACCGACAAATATACCAGATTAGCAAAATATGGTTAAATATTCACATTCTCAGTGCAAGGAATGCTGGGGAAAATCTGAATACAGCATTTTTAATTCTACAGGAGAAAGTAGGTCCCTGTCTCTCACTAAAACTCACGAAGTGTGAATTCCTCAGAGGATGGAATTCAACTAGTGTGCAGGCAAAACAACTGGCAATACCCTCCACAGATCACATTTAGTTTGTTTGCTTCGAAGGGCTTTTAAGAGGATCACTGACAAGTGGAATTCCTAGGAGAACCAGAAGCATCTGGAAAACAATTTTTAAGAATAATAATTGAGCAAATCGGCAAACTTTAGTCTGAAGAATCATCCATTTCCTTCAGTACTGTGAATCCTAAGATGACAGCATCACTTTTTCTAGGAATGCTATCTAGTCCAAATTCCACATGCACCACCCACCCAGCTCTTCCTCATTAATCTGTTGCCAGATTTTTTTTCTAGGAGATAAAACTGGGATAATTGGAGCCTGTTCATTACAGACAAGGATATCTTACAGATGTAAATGTCCTCTCATGGCCTAACTCTTGATCCACAGTAAGCTGCATTTGCAGGGAAATCTTGTAAAAAGGCCAGAGGATCACAGCTCCTGGCAGAGACAAATATATTGTAATGTATGGGTATATGGACCGTATAACTATATAGACTATATGGAGCCTACAATAGCATCCTTTCTCCCTTTACTCCTCAGTAATAAAACCCTAGTTTTATGTAGAGTGGCAATACATCCAACTGAAAGACTTCCAGTCATCCTTAAATTAGATAGGGCAATATGACTGGGTTCTGGACAATTAGAAAGAGGAAATATTCTGTGAGATTTCAAAGAGGGCACCTTCAGAGGGCTAACTCACTGTAGAAGAACCACCTTTTGCCCTCCCTCAATTCGTGTCCTTGCTTCAAGCCTGAAATTTAGACTTTGTGGCTGGAACTGCTGTAGCCATCTTCAGCTGTGAAGTGTCTCAGAAAATGGAAGCCATGTACTAAATATAGTAGAGTAGAAAGACAAAAGCAGCCCAGGTCCTTGGTGTCACTGTGATGTTATCTTACCAGTTCTGCCTCCATGCCCTGGGCTTTTTCTATTATGGTAAGACATAGGTAACACGAAATCTACTCTCTTAACAAACTTTTATGTGTATCGTACAATAATGTTAACTATAAACACAATGTTGTATACCAAATCCCTAGAATACTTCCATCTTGCATGACTGAAACTATACCAATTAAACATCTCCCCATCTCCCCCCTTCCCCAATTGAGCTCCTGGCAGTCACAATCGACTTTCTGCTTCAATGAGTTTGACTACTTCAGATACCCCACATAAGGGGAATCACATAGTATTTGTACTTCTGTGATTGGCTTATTTCACTTAGCATAATTTCCTCAAGGTTCATCGATACTGTAGCATATGACAGGACTTACTTATTTTTATGGCTGAATAATATTCCATTGTATATACGTATGCTATTTGCTTTATCTATTCATCCATGGAAGCACATTTAAGTTGCTTTTACCTCCTGGCTATTGTGAACAATGCTGCAATGAATGTAGAAGTACAAATATCTCATTGAGATCCTAATTTAATTCTTTTGGATAAATACCCAGAAATGGGATTCCTGGATCATATGGCAGTTCTATTTTTAATTTTTTGAGAAATGCAATATTGGTTGTCATAGCAGTAGCACCATTTTGCATTCCCACCAGGAGTGTACAAGGGCTCCAATTTCTCCATGTTTGTTATTTTTTGTGTGAATTATAGCCATCCTTAGAGGTGTAAGGTGACATCTCATTGTGGTTTTAATTTACATCTTCTTGATTATTAGTGATGTTGAGCATCTTTTTATATACCCTTTGGCTATTTGTATGCCTTCTTTTAAGAGATGTCTATTTGAGTCCTTAGCTCATTTATTTTTTAAAAGATTTTATTTATTTATTCATGAGAGACACACACAGAGAATGAGAGAGAGAGACAGACAGAGGGAGAAGTAGGTTCCACGCAGGGAGCCCAATGCGGGACTCAATCTCGGGACTGCAGGATCATGCCCTGGGCCAAAGGCAGGCACCAAACTGCTGAGCCACCCAGGGATCCCCCTTAGTTCATTTTAAAATCAATTTTTAAAACAATTGTTTTGTTTTTGCTATTGAATTGTAGGTGTTCTTTATATATTTTGAATATGAACCCACTATCTGATATATGGTTTGTAAATATTTTCTCCCAATCCATAGGTCACCTTTTCATTCTGTGTTTTTTTGTTTGTTTCCTTTGCTGTGCAGAAACTTTTTAGTTTGATGTAGTTCCCAAAGCTTTTGTCCCTCGTGCTTTTGGTGTCATATTCAAGAAATCATTTCCAAGTTCAGGGACGTCTGGTGGCTCAGTGTTTGAGCATCTGCTTTTGGCTCAGGGCATGATCCCAGGGTCCTGGGATCGAGTCTCACATTGGGCTCCCTGTGAAGAGACTGCTTCTCCTTCTGCCTATGTCTCTGCCTCTGTGTGTCTTTCATGAATAAATATTAAAAAAAAAACACAACAAGAAATCAATGCCAGGTACAATGTCAGAAAGTTTTTCTCTTAGGTTTGCCTATACTTTCAGAGCTTATATTAAGTCCTTAATCCATTTCGAGTTGATTTTTGTGTGTTTTGCAAGACAAGGGTCAAATTTCATTCTTTTACATGTGGATATTCAGTTTTCCCAAGACCATTTAGTAGATTATCATTTCCCCATTGTGTATTCTTGGCAGCCTTGACAAAGATCATTTGACTATATATGCATGTGTTTATTTCTGAACTTTCTATTCTGATGTATTGGCCTTTATGTCTGCCTTTATGCCATATTATTTTTATTACTCTAGTGTTGTGATATTTTTTTTGTTTTTGTTTTTTTGTGTGATACATTTTGAAATCAGCATGTGTGAGGTTTCTAGCTTTGTTCTTCTTTCTCCAGACTGTTTTGGCTATTCAAGGCCCTTTGTGGTTCCATACGAATTTCATGATCATTATCTTCTATTTCTGTAAAAAATGCCATTGGCATTTGATGGGGATTTCATTAAATCTGTAGGTCACTTTGGGTACAATGGGCATTTTAATAATAATTGTCTTCTGACCCATGAAATGGGATGTGTTTCCATCTATTTGTGTCTTCTTTAATTTTCTTTCAGCAGTGTTTTATAGCTTTCAGTGCACAAATCTTTTGCCTCCTTTGATAAGTTTCTTCCTAAGTAGTTTATTCTTTTGATGTTATTGTAAATAGGGATGTTTTCTTAATTTCCCTTTTGGATTGTTCATTGTTAGTGTATAGAAATGCAACTAATTTTTGTCTGTTTTCATTCCACAACTTTATGGAACTCATTTATTAGTTCTAAATCATGTTATTTATGAACTGAGATAATCTTACCTTTTTTCTGATTTGGATGCCTTTTATTTCTTTTTCTTGCCTAACTGTTTTGGTTAGGACTTTCAGTACAATGCTGAATAGAAATGGCAAGAATGGGCATTCTTGCCTTATTCTTGATCTTAAAAGATTTCAATTTTTCATTATTTAGTATATAGAATTTGCTTCAGGCTTTTTATATATAGCCTTTAATATGCTGATGATGTAAATTTCTTCTACATCTAGTTTGTTAAGAGTACTTTCTAACATGAAAGGGTGCTGCATTCTGTAAAGTGCTTTTTCTTCATATATTAAGATAATCATGCAATTTTTACACTTTATTCTGTTAACAAGGTGTATCATATTTATTGATTTGGGTGTGTTAAACCATCCTTGCATCCCAGTGAAATCCCACTTTGCCATGGTTTATAACCCTTTTAATGTGATGTTGAATTCAGTTTGCTAGTATGTTGTTGAGAATTTTGGTATCTATGTTTATTGGCCTGTATTTTTCTTCTCTGGTAGTGTATTTTTCTGGATTTGTTTTCAGGGTAATGCTGGCCTCATAAACTGAATTTGGAAATATTTTTCTCCTCTTTATGGTTTCTGAAGTTTGAGAAAGATTGACATCATTTGTTCTTTAAATGTCTGGCAAAATTCACCCATAAAGCCATCTGGTCCCGGAATTTTGTTTGTTTGTTTGCAGGTTTTTGATTACTGATTCAATCTCCTTACTTGTAGATCTACTCAGATTTTGTATTTCTTCATAATTCCATTTTGGTAGGCTGTGTGTTTCTACAAATTTATTTCTTCCAGGTTATCCAATTTCTTGGCATATACTTGTTCTTAGTAGTCTCATAATCCATTCTATTTCCATGGCATCAGTTATAATGTCTTCTCTCTTATTTCTGATTTTGAGTCCTTATTTGTTCTTAGTCTAGCTAAAAGTTTGCTAATTTAGTTGTTCTTTAAAAAAAATCCAACTCTTTTGTTGCTTTTTCTATTCTGTATTTCATTTATATCTGCTTTAATTGTTATCATTTCCTTCCTTCTGACATCTTTGGGCTTAGTTTGTTCTTTTTCTAGTTCCTTGAAGTGTAAAGTTGTAAAGTAAGAGTTTTTATTTGAGGTTGACCTTTTTTAATGTGGGCGATTTTTGCTTTAAGCTTCCCTATTTGTCTTTTTAAAAGATTTTATTTATTTATTCATTCATTCATTCATGAGAGACACACAGAGGCAGAGACACAGGAAGAGGGAGAAGCAGGCCCCATGCAGGGAGCCTGATGTGGGACTTGATCCCAGGACTATGATCACACCCTGAGCCGAAGGCAGACACTCAACTGCTGAGCCACCCAGGAGCCCCTAAGTTTCCCTATTTGTACTGCTTTTGTTGTATCCCATAGTTTTGGTATTTTATACTTTTATTTTCATTTGTTTCATAATACCCTCTAATTTACATTTTGTTTTCTTCTTTGACCTATTGTTTGTTCAAGAATGTGTTAATTTCCACATATTTGTGAATTTTCCAGTTTTCCTTGAGCTACTGATTTCTAGTTTCATTCCGTTGTGCTTGGAAAAGATACTTGGAATCATTTCAATTTTCTTGAATTTGTTAAGACTTGTTTTGTAACCTAACATGTGATCTATCCTGGAGATTGTTCCATCTGTGTTTGAGAAGAATGTTTATTCTGTTGCTGTTGGGTGGAATGTTCTACATATGTCTGTTAAGTTCATTATGTCTATAACATTGCCAAGTCCTGTGTTTCTTATTGATACTCTGCCTGGATGTTTTATCCATTATTGAAAATGAAATATTGAAATCTCCTATAATTATTGTGTTGCTGTCAATTTCTCCCTTCATTTATGTCAATGTTTGCTTCATATATTTATGTCCTTTCTTCTTAGATGCATATATAATTGTTATATCTTCCTGATGAATTGGCCACTTTATCATTGTATATTGTTCTTTATCTTTCATGACAGTATTTTACTTGAAGTCTATGTTATCTGGTATAAGTATGGCCACCCCTGATCTCTTTTGGTTACCATTTCCATGAAATATCCTTTCCCATCTTTTCATTTTCAGCCTACATGTGTGCTTAAATGTAAAATGTCTTGTAAAAGGCATATAATTGAATCTTAAAAAAAAATCCACTGTTTTTTGATTGAAAACTTTGATCCAATTATATTTAAAGTATCTATTGATAGGCAATAACTTATTGCCACTTAAAAAAATTATATTCTGAGACACCTGGGAGGCTCAGTGGTTGAGCATCTGTCTGCCTTTGGCTTGGAGCGTGATCCCAGGATCCAGGATCGAGTTCCGCATTGGGCTCCTTGCATGGAGCCTGCTTCTCCCTCTGCCTATGTCTCTGCTCTCTCGCGCTTTCTCATGAATAAATAAACAAAAATCTTTAAAAAATTATATTCTGCCTTGTTATTTTGTCTCTCTTCCCCTCTTGCTCTCTTCATTTATGTTTTATTGACTTCTTTTTGTAGTAGCATGCTTTGACTCATTTCTCATGTTCTTTTATCTCCTAAAGGTATTTTCTTTGTGGTTACCATGGGGCTTACAAAGAACATCTTGTAACAATCTACTATAAGATGATAGCAACTCAACTTCAAACAAAATACAACTTCATACTTCTCTCCTGCAACACTTTGTTATTGATGTAAAAAATTACATTTTATATTGCATATCCATTAATATATTTTTATAGTTATTTTTATACTTCACTTTTAACTTTTTTTTAATTTTTATTTATTTATGATAGTCACAGAGAGAGAGAGAGAGAGGCAGAGACACAGGCAGAGGGAGAAGCAGGCTCCATGCACTGGGAGCCCGACGTGGGATTCGATCCTGGGTCTCCAGGATTGCGCCCTGGGCCAAAGGCAGGCGCCAAACCGCTGCGCCACCCAGGGATCCCACTTTTAACTTTTTTTTTTTTTTTTTAATAAATTTTTTATTTATTTATGATAGTCACAGAGAGAGAAAGAGAGGCAGAGACACAGGCAGAGAGAAGCAGGCTCCATGCACCGGGAGCCCGACATGGGAATCGATCCTGGGTCTCCAGGATCGCGCCCTAGGCCAAAGACAGGCGCCAAACTGCTGTGCCACCCAGGGATCCCCCACTTTTAACTTCTATACAAGAATTAAAAGTGACTCACATATCACCATTTTAGTATTATAGTATTCTATACTTGTTTATATATTCACCTTTAACAGTGAGCTTATATTTTCCTATGCTTTTGTGTTGCTGTTTAGCATCTTTTCATTTTTCATTCAATATTTCTTGTAAGGCCGTTCTAGTGATGAGCTTTATCAGCTTTTGCTTATCTGGGAAATTTAATTTTAAATGATGGTGTTGCAAAAAGGAATATTTTGCTGGGTACGGTATTCTTGTTTGGCAATTTTTTCTTCTAGCACTTTGAATATATCATTGCACTCCCTTTTGGTCTGCAAGGTTTCTGCTGAGTAATCCACTGATCTGCTTATAGGGTTCCCTTGTGTGTGATGAGCCACTTTTCTCTTGCTTTCAAAACTCTGCCTTTTGATAATTTCATTATAATGTGTCTCAGTTTGGAAATCTTTAGTTTCATCTTATTTGGGGGTATCTGTTGGGCTTCTTGAATCTAGAAGTTCATTTTCTTTCTCAGATTTGTGAAGTTTTCAGTCATTATATCTTGAAATCAACGCTTTCTTCCCTTTTCTTTCTCTCTCTTCTTGTGGGACCCTAATAAAGCACAGATTGGTCTTTTGATGTCCCATAATTCCTCTAGGTTTTGTTTTTCTCGGTCCTTTTTCTTTTCACTTATTTAACTGGATAATCTCAAATGAACTTTTCTTCAAGTTTGCAAGTTCTCCCATTTGCTAATTCATGTCTGGTGTTGAATCTAAGGAACTTCTCAATTCAGTTATTGCATTCTTCAGATCTAAAATTTCTGTTCACTTTTTTATATTTTCCATCTCTTTGCTGAAATTCTCACCTCGTTCATTCATAATTTTCCTGAGATCCTTGAGCATTTATAATAGTTGTTTTGAATTCTTTGCCATGTAATTCATATACCTTTGTTTTTTTAGGGTCAGTTCCTGGAGATTTATTTGGTTTCTTTGATTGGGTCATTTTTCCTTGTTTCTTTTTGTTCCTTATAACTTTGTGTTGGTATTTGCACATTTGAAAAAAAAAAAAAGTCAACTCTCCCAGTTCCTACAAACTGACTTCATACAGGAAAATACATTCACCAATCACTTCAGCTAGAGATCCTGTAGGCCTCTCAAACCTTTTTTGTGAATGTATGTTCTTTGGACTTGTCATGTAGATTCCTAGAGAGATTTGTTGGTTTTTTTGTTTTTTATTTTCAGGAGTTTGTAATCTCTTGCTCCTTCTGCTGTGTGCCTGCTATACTGTAGGTCCTCTGAAGCAGCAACATGCTGCCCAGCTCTTTGTTCTCTGTAGCCCCTAGGGATCTAGATTATGCCAGTTCCTGTCCATTTTCTGAGACAAGTGAGACAGAAACTAGTCCCTCAAGTTGCTTTCCCAAAAGTCAGAATGTCAGATGCATATTCCACTCCTCTCTTATGAGGGAGAAGCCACCAAATTATGTCAGCCTTTGTCTGCTGTGCCATGGACCTTCTAGAACAGCAGCATGTCACACAGCTTTTTTTTGTTCATAGTGGCATTGAAGCATCTGGCGTATGCTGGGCCCATCCACATTCTGAGACAGGCAAGGTAGAAGCCAGTCCCTCAGGAAGCCCCCTGAAAATCCAGAATGTTGGAGACATGTTCCAGTCTTCTCTTCCCCCACTAAAAGAGAGACTGCTGAGTTATATCACCTCTATTGAATTGTGGTTGTATACAATGGAATATTACCCCAGAGCTTTAGTATGCTGCCCAGCTCTTTTTTATTCTCAGCAACCTCCAGGCACCTAGACTATGCCGGTTCCCATCAGTGCTCCAAGACAGGTGAAACAGATGCCAATTCCTTGGGCAGCTTCCTGAAAGTTAAAACTTTGGATGTACAGTTTAGTCTTCTTTCTCTTCCTAGGTTAAAGTTAAAAGCTAGGAGTTTGTTTCAGATTGCATGGTACTGTGCCAAGGTGACAGGCTATGACAAGAGAGTATTACAAATGTTCCTATGGACTTCATTCAATGTGACTGGTTTCATGCTTGGCCTAGGGCACAAAAACCTCTAACTGGCTTTCAGATTTTTCACAGAGGCAATTGGTTCATATATTGTTGTGGAATCTGTTTCTCTGGGGGGAAGGAAGGCCTGGGGCTTCTATTATGGCATCTTATTGACATCACTTTCTTTACCTTTGACTTTTTTTAATAGGTGAAATTATTATGCTTAATGTTTAATATATTTTTCGTTCTAAACAGCTAGATCAAATCCTAATGGATGCAGATAGATGCCTGCTTTAGGTGGCAGGCATATTATATGAAGTCTTAAAACTTTATAAATATAGGATGATATAAGTTTAAGATTCAAATTATTTTCTTCTCCCAAATATTTTATGAAAAGGAAGAAGTTTGTTTTTTAAAGATTTTATTTATTTATTCATGAGAGACACAGAGAGAGAGAGAGTCAGAGACACAGGCAGAGGGAGAAGCAGGTTCTACGCAGGGAGCCCGATGTGGGACTTGATCCTGGGACTCCAGGATCATGCCCTGGGCCAAAGGCAGGCGCCAAACCATTGAGCCACCCAGGGATCCCCGAAAAGGAAGAAGTTTAAAAGAATAATGAAAATACATAAAAGTGCAGTTCTCAGGAAAGCACATCCTCCTCTTTCTGTTTTTACCCATAGGAAAACAATGGCTCTCATGCTGTTTTGGTTAATTAGGAATAGGATAGATATCCAGATGTTAATCCCTTAGCCAGCCTCATACTCCACATGGTTTTTTGGTCTAGATACTTAGTCTGCATCACAAACCAGAGTGAGCTTGTACTAATTAAATGACTTCATTTTATTTATATTTAATCATTTGGTAAATGAAATAAAGCTATTATAAGAGATAATAGACTTCAGATTTAAAAATAAATATTGAGACTAGATAAATATCTCTGCTTTTTCATGACATTTATCTGGCAGCAGGAACTTATTAGACTGTCATGATGTTCTATTCCATTGACTTATCTTCAGGCTGCCTTTATAGAAGGCCAATCTTTTGGATGTTTTCAGTCATCATTTATATGTACTTACCTACTTATCTCTTCTGAATCCACTAGCACTCTATATCTGAATTCCAGTTTTGTGTATCTCATGCAAAACTCAAAATCCAAATGTATAGTGCTCTTGACAAAAAGAGGCTAAATGTCACCATCTGAATAAAAATCAATTTTACTGAGTAGTAGTGGCCTGTAGATTCAGTCATGTGAAGATTCTAAGTGTGAATTTCAGGTAACTATGTATCAAAACCACTTTACCTCCATGTTAAATACAGAGATAATATTGATAACTTTCTGGAAAATCTTAATTGAAAGAGAAAATATAATTAGAGATTGAATATACTGATTTTTTTCTTTTTAAACTAAGTTTGTGCTGTACAACTTCTAGCCAAAAATAAACCAAATTTCTCTGTCAAGCCTTTCAGAAGCAGTTCAAATAACCAAAGTAACCAATGACATATTGCACGGTTGTTTTTTTTGTTTGTTTGTTTGCTTAGGAGAAAACTGTGGAAAGCTTCCATTGTATTTAAAAGATTGAAAACCACTGAGTCAAACATCTCACTCATTTAGTGCCTGCTTATTCTCCTTTCCAGATCTGCTCACCTACATGGCTTTATGTCACATGTTTTTCCTTTCCTGCCTACTCTTAGCACTGCAGAACCAGACAGCCTTGAAAAAGATTAATTTTATTCTGTCTTATGCATCAGCAACAAAATTTGTCAACCTGAATCTTTATTACCAGCAATCATACCAAAGCTGAAAAACATAGCATGATTTCTTTTTCCACCTTAGAAGTTGAATTTGTCACACTAAAAAAAAAAAAAAAAAAGGAATCTTTAGGCTTGTAAATGTAACGTGTTTGGTTTAGGAATCATTGAGAAAGAATAAGCAAAACAAATAAACAACCCCCTTCCGACTCTTTTCTAAGGAGAATCAACTTAGTAAAAGAGGAAGATACAAGAGGTTAGGTGGTAATCAGGCAGAAAGAATACACTTCTTGAAGCAACTACATGCAGAATAATAATGATTTTGGACAAATGCTAACATTTATTCAGAACTAGACATCAAGATAAATCCTTTATAGGCATTATCCTAACCATCGTAGGAGACAGATTCTCTTATTATTACCAATTTATAGATGAAAAACCGAGGGTAAGGAAAGTTAAATAACTTTCTCAAAGTCACACAGTTAGATTTGATGGAGCAGGAATTTGATATCAGGTCTTATTTCAACACTTCCCCTTATTCATTGCTCAAGAGCTGTTCTCAATCAGCTCTTGTTCGCACTCATCCCCTCAAACATGACGTCTACAACTTTTCCAAACATTTTTCTTGCTTCTCTTCCTGCCTACCCAGCTTCTATAAACAAATCACAGCAAATGATTTTTTAAAAGATTTATTTATTTATTTGAGAGGGAGAGGGAAAGAAAGAGCCCACGCAAACAGTGGGGAGGGGCAGAGAGAGTCTCAAGCAGACTCTATGCTCAGAGTGGAGCCCATGGGGCTCGACCCCACAACCCTAAGATCACAACCTGAGCAAAAACCAAGAGTCAGACCCTTAAGCTGACTGTGCCACCCAGGCTTTCCCACAGCAAACTACTTTACCAAAAACCCAAATCAGTCCAGATCTTTTTTTTTTTTTTTTTTTTGTAAGTGACAGATATCTACTTGAGCAAAAGAAGGAATGTACTGGGTCCCATAACTGAACAGTTCTTTAGGTAAACCCAGGTATGGGTGTACCAAAAATGTCATCAGGTCACACTTTTTATTCTATGACTCAGTTCTGCTTTCCTCTGTGTGGCTTTATACCTGTTTTCTCCTTGCATCCACAGGATGGCCACCAGGAGCTGGAAATTTAATCCTATGTTAGCAACCTCAGCTTCCCCAATGGTTCTAGCCTCCCAGAATTGCTTTTTCATGGGCAGGCCTAGGATATATGCTCACCCTTGGGGACATGGGAATGGTTTAGCTCCCTTCAAATGGCATGTTATGGGAATGAGAGGTGGCTGTTTCTTAAAGGAAATTCAAGGGGCACCTGGGTGGCTCAGTGGTTGAGTGTCTGCCTTCAGCTCAGGGCATGATCCTGGGGCCTGGGATCAAATCCCATATTAGGCTCCCTGAGGAAGTCTGCTTCTCCCTCTGCCTTTCTCTTTGTCTCCCATGAATAAATAAATAAAATCTTTAAGAAAAAAAAAGGAAACTCAAGATATTATTGATAGGAGAAGGGAATGAAGCTGGATTGACCAGCACAACAGACTTTGCTCTGAAGTCTGGGTGCCTTTTCCCATATTCTCACTATATTAATTAACCCATTTCCAAAGCTTACCTCCATCAGCCTCCTTTAATCAGACTTAGTGAATTTTGACTACATCTTTGGGACTACATCTTATATAAAAATTGAAATTATATATACATATACATACACACACCATATATATATACACACATATATATAACCCCATAATAAGACTGAAAGTTTCACTCCAAGTTTTAAAATTAAATTATCCATTGTCCTTCTTCTCATACCTATTCTACTACCTGTATCGTTTGACTTGGTGCATAGCACCTCCATTGGCCCAGTTGTCCAGAGCAGAAACCAGACATAATCTTTGATTTTTCTTCCTTACTCCCACATACAATCATCAAACCCTATAAATCCTACCTGCTTAATATCTCCTGATTCCTTCTAAGTCTCTCGATGCTTCCTGCTACTGACCTAGCTCAGATTTCCTCATTTCTTTTTTTTTTAAAGATTTTTATTGATTTATTCACAAAAGACATATATAGAGAGAGGCAGAGACATAGGCTGAGAGAGAAGCAGGCTCCCTGCAAGGAGCCTGAGGTGGAACTCAATCCCGGATCCCGGGATCATGCCCTGGGCCAAAGGCAGGTGCTCAACCGCTGAACCACCCAGGCATCCCTCCTTATTTCCTGATTATTCTGCTTACCATCCTGATAAGTCTTCCACTCCTCAAATATATCCTCCAATTTTCTAGAAAAATGATCATTCTAAAGCTCAGATATGATCCCATCATTCTTCTTTCCACCATTCAGTGGGCCCCAGTTTCCTCATGTTTTTTTTTGTTTGTTTTTTTAGTTTCCTCATTGTTAAAGGAAAGGATTAAATTGATGATTTCTTGGATCTTTCCAGCTTCATGATTCTGTTAATCCTTGCCAACCTAAAGCAGTTAGCTTTCTTTGGTTACCTGGTAATGGATTTTTCTACCTTTTGGACTATGGGCTGGAACCTCAGTTCTTTCTGGATATCACTCCTTGTTATAGCTAATGGGAATGTTGGGCCAAGGTGTATTGAGAAATCATTTCATATTGAGGACAGTTGGAAAAGTGTAAGTATGAGCATTTCAAAGTCATAATCAATAACAATTCTTTGAGACATATCTGATCTTTTAACTACTACCTCTTTTGTGTTCATGTAAGTGTCCAGAAATTCTATCAGAGAAAAACTCTACCTTATGTTTCTCACTTTGGAACTTCTTTCAACAATGAGAACTATCAATGGAGCAATAGATATAGTGCTTTATCATAAGGCAAAAAGCAAGAGTATTAATTAATGCATTATTCATTACTAGGTCATTATTTGACATCCATTGAACTATTCCACCACAGGGATTCTCAGTCACTCCTCTTCTTCTAATCCTGAATATTGCAGAAAACCTTAAAAATTACTACATGTAGGAAACTTAAAATTTCCAAGTTGAAGAATTTATTCTAATCAAAGGAACACCCCCATCTTCAGTTGCCAATTTTTTAAAAATATTTTATTTATTTATTCATGAGAGACACAGAGAGAGAGACAGAGAGAGAGGCACAGAGACAGGCGGAGGGAGAAGTGGGCTCCATTCCATGCAGGGTGTCTGACGTGGGACTCGATCCAGGTTCCCAGGACCACACCTGCGGGCTGAAGGTGGGGCTAAACCGCTAAGCCACCCGGGGGGCCCTTCAGTTGCCAATTTAAGGTGACTTTACATAGATTCATCAGTTTAAAATAGGAGCATATTTGTATTAGTATTTTGCCCCACACATCAATAATTTATCATAGTGTATTTAAGTCATACACCCATACATACATAGTACCCAAAGGGATAACTGACACATATTTTTCTAATATCCAGTAAGGTAGGGTGTATGTTACTACTTATTCTTGGCCAGTGTGACTGATCACACTGGGCTGTCCCTCCTTCAGACATAGTGATGGTTGACAGTTTACTTCTTTTGCCTAGTTTCTAATCTGCAATTACATTGTGCACTGGCGATCATGTTTGACATATAATGGCTAAATAAAAATGCTTAAAATGGATAATGTTGGATGTAGAGAGAAAGAGGCAAGAAAGAAAATCAAATCTTATGTCAAAAATGTACATTTAAAAATGTACATTTTTAGGGCTGCTTATACAAAGGAGCACTATCAAGAAATTGATGAAAGTGGACAGCAAACTACAGCCATGAGTCAGGGATTGGTGGAAGTTTTTGACATTAAGAAAGGTATCACAGACATCGATAAATATATATTGAGCAAATATTGTGTGCCAGGCATTAATCTAGGTGCTTGGCATAAAGCAGGGAGCAACGGAGATAGAATCTCCTGTCTTTGTGGGAATTACATTCTAGTTAAAGGAGACAGACAAGAAACAACATGAATCAATAAAAATATATAGTGAGGAGATACCAATGGTTGGCAGGGATGGGTTGTAATTTAAATAATAAGTTATGGGAGACTACATTGAGAGAGGTGAGGGGGCAAGTATATCTTTTGAAGAGTATTCCAGGAAGAGAATACTGAAAGAAAATTTTCCAAGTTAAGACTCTAACTAGCAACGTTTGAAGAGTATCAAGGCAGTCGGTGCAGCCGGAAGTGAAGGAGCAAAGGTAAGAAGAAGAGGGGAGGTCAGGGAAGGAAGAACAGCGAGATGGCAGTGGGCCTTCTGGGCTATCTTATGCGCTCTGAATTTTACTCTGAGGGACAGGTGCAACACTGACATCAATCAGGACATAGGATCTGACTTCTATTATTCAGGCTGCTATTTTGAGGAGGGGCTATAGGGGACAAAGGAGCAGAAGCAGGAGAGGTCTCCAAGGTTTAGGTAACTAAGCTAAAAAAAATCAGAGGCATTTCCAAAGAGAATGTGCTATAAGGACTAGACATAGCTCTGACTCAGTTAATGGAACCATTTCTAGGTTGCACCCTTAGGGCACAACTTCGGAAAAATTTCTGAAAGTATTTTTAAGATGGTTTATCCCATAAAATGTACTATCTCTTAAGTGTTGAGGTTTGACAGTTATAAATTTACTGTTTTGTTTTGTTTTTTTCAGATTCACCCTGAGAGAGCAAAGATTTGCAGCAGAGAAACCCTTTGATTTTAATATTTTCTTCCTGGATAGTTTTGCATGATTTTTATGTGATTTCCTTGATGAACCCACTAAAACTATTTTCCATCCATAGTTTTGCATAATCTGCATAATAAGGAAATCCTGAGGAAGAACTAGGAACTGGGCAATTCAGCAAGATCACAGAAACCATGTGTTGGGAGCTGCTTGTCAGCAAATGCTGCTAGAGATTCTGTAAAGATCAGGACAAATCTTGCAGATAAAGGCAAAATAACTTGTCTTTGGCAAGATTTTGTATAAGCTGCATATTTCTTTGTGGGGTCGTTGCTACTTCTAAAGAATCCAACTAGAATTATTATTTTGGAACACATTTTTCTGTGTACCTGCATACTTCCTGTCTCCCTGTCCACAGTTCCCCCAAAATATTTCTCTCCTCAACTATTTGCTGCCCAGTTGAAGGGGCCATATAGATTATAAGGGACTTTATGGCATTGGATGATGGGAAGCTAGCAAGATATTCTAGATAGCTTTGCTGCACAATAAATTACCCTAAAACTTAGTAGCTTAAAACTATTTCATTTTGCTCATAATATTGTGGGTCAGGAATTCTGGAAGGACTTGGGATGGTGGTTCTCATGGAGCTTCCGTCATCTGAGGGCTCAGTTGGACTGTGTATCCAAGGTGGCTCACTCACATGGCTATCAGCTGATCCTGTCAGGTGGGCTGTCAATCCGAGCACCTGTAAGTGACCTCTTTGTGTTGTCTGCACTTTCTCACAACATGGAAGCCTCAGGATAGTCAGATTCTTACAAGGTGCTTCAAGTCTCCAAATAGGAGTGGTCCAGCATATAACAGGGAAGCTGCACCATTTTTTCCGAGCTTTGGCTGCCATGCAGTATAATTTCGATCACATTCTACTGGTTATAAGTCAGCTATAAGTCCGCTCAGAGTCAAGAAGAGGGGACACACACTCTACTGTCTGATGGGAGGAAAGTCAGGGTCACATTGTAGAGGAGCGCATGGACAGGAGATGTTGTTAGGGCCATATTTGGGAAATGTAATCTCCTACACAGGGTTAGTTGATAACAACAGATTGGGTGAAGTCACTGTAAAGCATTCAGGTCACCAGCCTGTCGAGAGACAAAGAAAGGAGGCAGAAACTGCAGAACATTTATATTCTTGCATTCATAAGAGCAAAAGGATCCAAGAAAACAGTGGGGATTTAATCAAGTCAGGGCAAACTTTCAATAAAGGTTTCATTCTGCATTCTATACTCCAGGTTACTCTGTGATGATGGTTTCTCATAGTCATTCATTCATCATTTCACAAACTTAATATTGAGTGCCCACTACATAGGACTATTCCAGGCTTTTGGTGCATATCAGCAAATAAATGTAACAAAAAGCCCTATCCTCATGGAGAGTGTATTCTCGTGGAGTCGTGATATTAAAATAAGAAATAGTGCTTGTGAATTCAGTAAAAGGCAATTATAGACAAGGCCTCACATGGTCTAAAGAACTAGCTCCAACCGGAAGGATGTTCTGGGCTGAAGTTTTGCCAGGTGATTGTGAAACAGACCAAGTGGTGGGGTCTTTGGGAAAGACATTTATAGGTAAAAGGGCTAATTTGTCCTATGAGTTTAAGAGCACTTCCGGAAAACTGCTAACCTCTTGCTTTTCCCAAACCATGCTGTTTTACGTCCATCTGGTACCCTTTGTTCTACTTGTTGGCATCACAGCCCCAAACCCGTAGGGCCTCCAATAATGCTCCCCACCCTGTACACACACCCTCTGCCATATACTTTGGAGTTCCATGAAGACACCCTGCATTTTTCATGTGATTCACCAATAGATTAAGGCAGGTAAAAATGGGTCAGTACTAAGGCTAGACCTAAAGAAGTCTTGAGTGTTTTCACTGGAGCTCTTGCCCCTCTGCCTTTGCCACACAGGCATGCTGCGATTAGCTGGAGGATGGGAGACAAGTGAACTAGAGCCCAGTTGCGCCAATCTCCCCAAGCAACAGCTAGCCCAGCCCTAGACACATGAATGAGCCCAGCCAAGGTCCCAGATACATGAGCAATAAACTTACAGTCTATGAGGTTTTGTGGTTGCTTGCTATACACCATTTTGGGGCAACAGAGGGGGTGGCACAACTAGGAAACGGCAGAGCTCCTTCTCTGGGAGACTTGCTTACAGGTCTTTTTGTTGTTGTTGTTGAAGTCAGTGAACACAAGGCCCTGTCATTGCTGCTGGTGCTACCGTGGCACTGGGATTTGCAAAAGGATAATCCCAGTCAAAATGAACAGAGTTGCCTCTAGATTCATGACAAGGGGGAGGTGTGGAGGAATGAAGTGGAATAAGGCTTCATTTCTGCCTGTGAAAGTTTGCATTTTAGGCCTTCTTATCTGAAGGGACAAAAGTCACTCCTAATGTTTATTCCGATCAAGGGAAGAGGAAGAAGCCCCAAGAGGAAGCTAAACATTCCAGTTGCTCCTCTGATACCCTTAACCCATCAAGCTCCCTGCCTAAAAGTGGACTTAGCTTTTTTATCATTATAATTAAAAATAAGCCTGTTTTGGCAGCGTTAGAGGAGGATGGAGACCATAGCACCCACTATGTGGATGCGTCAGTCCTGCCAGTAATCCTGGCAAACAGAGCTCCTTTTCCAGAATGCACGGAGCAAGGACTGAGGGGCAGTCAATGTAATCTCTGCCTCCAAATCGTTGACAATTACCACTTTTGAGGAAAAAAAACCCACCTCCAAACAAAACTGTCCTTTCAAGTAAGCGAAGTAGTTGCTCTCCCCACCAAGTGTCAGGAACTTTTCCACCACTTATTCTTTTGTGTCTGGCACAATCCCTATCAAAATGCAAATACCCCTGGGAGAGGTGACCTCTTTGGCCTTCACTGGTCAACACTTTGGGAATGGAAGCATTACTTTAAAACAGCTGAACAAAAGAAAGGCAACTTGTTTGTGTAATTGTTCATTTTCTGTCTTGCCCAGTGGACTGCAAGCTCCAAGAGGTCTAGGACCGTGTCAGCTTGGTTTACCCATTTATTTCCAGAGTCCAGGACACAGAGGAGACCCTCAGTAATGCCTGCGAAAGGAAAGCAGAAGAAACAGAGGTAGGAAGGGAGGAAAGAGGCAGCTAAGAACACGCAGAAAAGGGTAAAAATGCCTAATTAAAATTCTCACGCAGCATTTACCCTTCTATTAACTAGTTAATGACATCAACCTCTTTACTAGGCTCTTACTACGCATGCATGGGAGGGAGAGGTCTCTAGAGTAGGAGAAACACAGAGCCCCCACCCTCTTACCTTAACCTGGTGTGGTTCTTTGCATTTTTACTTCTGTATACTCCAAGAAAAGCAACACGACAACGAAGGCCAAGCAAGTTTCTCTATGAGGCCTTCCACCGATTCGACGCTTGAGACGTGATGTACTCAAAGCCCTCAGCCTTTGGGATTGAAACATTCAGAATGAGAACGCCAAAGTGACCAAGGTGAGAAAACAAGTTTCAGGAGGGCACTCCGTTTTCTCCTAGTTCCCCCCCTCCGCCCCCCAGTTCAGTGGCTTCTCGACCTTTAGCGTGCCCGTGAATCACCTGGGGGTCTTGCTAAATATGCTGATTTTGATTCGATAGGTTTGGGGCGAAGTCTGAGCTGCTGCGTTTTTAACACGCTCCCAGGTGATGCCGATCTGCTGACTCGAGGGCCACACTTGGAGTATACTAGGGACTCGAGGTCTTCACCTCCACCGCCAGGTGTGTGCGTGTGCGTGTGCGTGTGCGTGCCGGGTCTCAGCTTTCCGGATCGGTCCCGCACGTCCCTGGCCTTCCGCCGAGAAGGGAGGAGCCGGGGGCGGAGCGGGAGGAGTGGCGCGGGCCCCGCGTGGGTCCTGCCGGCGATCACCTCGGCCCCTTGGAGAGGCGGCCGAGCTGCGGCGGCGCAGGAGGGGGCGGGTTCGGCGAGGGCGCGGCCTCTCGGAGGGGGGCGGGCGACGCGCATCCCCCGCGCCCGCCTGGGCCACTCGGGAGCTTCGCGGCAGCCCGGTGCCCCACTTGGCAGTCCGCTCCGTGCTTCTTCCTCGCGCCCGCCTCCTCTTGTCACCTCCCGTCTCAGCCTCCCTGCTCCATCCCCGCCGCATCGACCGCCCGCCGAGCGCCTCCGAGAGCGAGAGGTGGTGCGCGGGGCTTCAGGGCGCGCTCTCAAGCGGACCCCGGCCCGGCCGCGGGGGGCTCGGGCAGCAGCATGGACACCAAGCGCTGCTTCGCCAACCGCTTCGATGACTACCAGGGCAGTCTGCTGGCGGGCCAGTGCGAGGAGGCGGTGGCGCCCTTGGTCACCGCCACCATCGAGCGCATCCTTCAGGAGCTGCCCCCGCTCGGGGGCGGCGCTGAGGCCCGGGGGGCAGCGGCCGCGGCCAGCAGCTGCCAGGGCGGGCTGTACGGCGGCGTGGCCGGGGTGGCCTACATGCTCTACCACGTCTCTCAGAGCCCGCTCTTTGCCGGGGCCCGGGAGCGCTACCTGCGCTCGGCCAAGCGCCTCATAGACGCGTGCGCCCGCGCCGAGGAGTGGGGCGAGCCGGACGCCGACACCCGCGCTGCCTTCCTGCTCGGGGGCGCGGGCGTGTACGCCGTGGCCACGCTCGTGTACCACGCCCTGGGCCGGTCCGACTACGTGCAGCCGCTCGGCAAGTTCCGGGCGCTGTGCGCCGTCTGCGCGCCGGTCTCCTTCCTGGAGTGCGGCTCCGACGAGCTGTTCGTGGGCCGCGCGGGCTACCTGTGCGCCGCGCTCGTGCTCAAGCAGAAACTCGCCCAGGAGGTAAGAGGCAGCCCCGGCCGCGGGGGGGCGCTCGCCGCCTGCCCGGCCCTTCCCCGGACTCCCGGCCGCGGGAGCAGCGCCCCCCGGCTCTTCTCTTTGTTACTCGGTCTGGCGCTGTCATCTCCTCAGCCTCCAGAGGTTTCTCTCCCGGTTTCATCCGTCTTCCCTCCTCTCTTTTAGAGCCTCTCGTTTGTTGGGATTGCGCGTCTTTGCGCTTTGTTCCCGTTTAACGCCCAACGTGGCGTCTCCCCGGATGCCTCTGCCCAACAGCTTCCCGGAGGTCCTTTCAAGTGAAGGGGGGAAAAACCCCGAACTCCTTGAAAATGAGATTTCCCTTCCTTTGGTCCTCCTGTCAAAAAGCCGAAGCACTCTCGTATGTTAAGAGCGCTAGCAAAGTATTGGAAGTTTCGGGGGCTGGTAAGGCTGTCATTGTTTCCATCGCTAACGGGGAGGTAAATGGCTTCTGCGACCCCCCCCCCCCCCGCCTCGGTCTGTAACCCAGAATTACTGCCCAGCTGCGGGTCTGATGTACTGACTCTGGTTGCTTGCTATTTGGTTCATCTCAGGGCTTTTTTTTAAATGCATATCTGATGAGAGTGTCCTTCTGGATGCATAAATGTAGACAGAAGTTTACCCCATTGTAATCGAATGTGCATTTTTCATTTTAGAACGTGTAGTTAGAAATGTCGAGACGACAGTGTACTTGACAGAGCAGGTTTTCTTAATGAATAGCTTTCCAGTAGCTCTTTGAAGTGAATTGGATTTCACAACTACATATGGATTGTTGTTTTTCTTTTCTGGATTCACTTTGAATACAACATGTGACTGTTAGAATGTGCCAGTTCCTGTGGGGGGAGGGGGGAATCCTCCAAAGATCTTAGTAACTAGAACTGAAAGAGGCATTTTCATTCATAACCCAGTGGAGCCAAATATTCTAGGGAGGAAGTGACACATTCAACATGACTTTATTTGGGTGAAAGAGACATTTGAAGAAAAATTAAGGGTATACGGTGTTTTAAAAGTGCAATTAACTTAGATAACTTCTAAGATAACAGGCAGACTTGATTTTGTTTTTATAGCAGGTGAGGTTGATCCAAGTGAGGAAAAAAATCACTGAAGACTGTGTACTGTGCTAGCGCGGTAGCAAAGATCTGTGTGACAAAGTTGTCTTGAAATAGTTCATTCTGCTTCTGAGTCACTGTTATCTGCTAGCAGTTCCCTAAGGGCCCTTCCAGTTGTAGAAAACCTTTTAGAAGGCCACAGGGCTATTTACATATCATTTGCATTACATTTGCATCTGCTCCTCAGACCTTGCAGTCTGGTGGTAGGCAATTTTCAAATAGGTGGGGGTTTTTTTTGTTTTGTTTTTGGTTTTTGCTTTCCCTTTTTGTGCTTTGGAGCCTTTTCTCCAGAATGGAGTGGCAAAGAGTGTGAGACTCATCAGGTCATACAGGTAGAAACAGACCACAAGGACTCATTGCCCTAAATGGTGGCCCAGGGCCAGTCTGCAACGCTGATCCAAAAAGACATTTATTAAGACCTCTCTTTTGCGCTCCTGCCAAACCAAATCTGTCTTTTTCTGCTAATCAATTTGAGGTGCTTTGACCCCTGCTTCTAGAAGACAGAACAAACTCTGAGGGTTAAACACTGCTCCCTGTCCGCCCCCCCCCCCCCCAAAACTCCAGCTCAACCTGAGCAAATAAACTAGTCTCAGTGCCAGCCTCAGCTGCAGTAATCTGAGAAATTCAGGCTTGAAAGGTGCAGGGCAGGGGCTAAGCACGCCTGGCTGGAAGCCCTTATGAGGGGGGGAAAATACATCTTCTGCACTATTCCCACTCCCACATCCTAGTCAGCATATGGCTTTGCCCTCAGTAGATGATCCATAAACGTTGATTAAATTGAGTTGCCAAATTCTGTCATTTCTCTATAAATAATCTGTTATTATGTCCTGGGTTTCTTGCCTTCCAATGTCATTTATATTCGCTTTCCTCTGGCAGTTCCCTCAGTTATCCTAGTCTAGATCCTCCCCACACTACTTGGCACAGCTTTGGCACCTAATAGTCGACTGAATGAATCCCCATTTACTGGGATTAGTACAATATACTCAGCTGGATTCTCTCAAGCCATTACATGTACCACTTAGGAACCAATCTTAAAAGCACTTCATTATGCCATTTCCCCACTCAGCATCCTACAGTGGCTCCCTATTACCTTTTCTCCCGTGGCTTCTCATCTTTCTCAAAGCTAAGGTCCTTAAAATGGCCGACAAGGCCCCACATGATTTGGCCCCCCTGCATACCTATTCCACTTTTGCTCACTCTGCTTCAACCACACTGGCCTTCTTGCTGTTTCAGGCATTTATTGTCTCGGGGTATTTGTACTCGCTGTTCCCTTTGCTTGGAATACTCTTCCCCTAGCTATTTTTATAGCTAGCTCTCTGACCTTGTATAGGTCACTACCTCATCAGTGAAGCCTTCCCTGTTCACCCTCTTTAAAACTGCAACCTTGTCCCCTAACTTTGTGCCCTTTTCTTGTTTCATTTTACTTGTTTATTGTCGTTCCAATTAGAAGATAAGCTCCATACATGTGGAGAATTGTTTTTTTATTGCTATATTCCCCTCATTAAGATGGTACCTGGGACATATTTAGGGTTCTCAACTTTTCTTTTGGTATTATTACAAATATTTTTTATGCCACTCATTTTTAATTGTGACTCATTTATCAAGATTTTCCTTTACGGTGGTGCTTTTGGTGTCCTACTGGTAGGAATACGTCCTATTGGTAGGAATTCTTTCCTACCACTAAGGAAATATGTGTTGCCTGAATAAGTGAATACTAGTTTCTTAAAAATTTTGCCTCAGATTGAGGGTAACCTTAGCCCAGTGCATGTTAAACTTGAACCTTCGTAGGAATCATCTACAGATCTTGTCAAGAGAATACAGGCTGATTCAGCAGGCCCGGTATTGGGCCTGGGATTCTGCATTTCTAACAAGTTCCCGGGTGATGCTGCTGGTTCAGGGACCCTACTTTGAATAGCAAAGGCAGTATAGTGCTGCATAGGTTTTGGCATACCAGTCATGTCTATTAAGATATGCTATAAGACACCATTCTCTGGTGTCTTGGCTTGATATATTTTTTTATAAGGTTGTAGTTGAGAATACTGATTGCTGTATCCTATCATTCTTTCATTATAAGGAGCCACAAGGGAAATTTCTCTCAGTACTTAGAAACAGGAATAGTTGTGCTCCTCCTGGAAATTGATTGAATTTTTTAATCTTCAGAATATGTCACATAACTGACATGTTTCTTATTTGATGCTGGCTACTAGGGAGCATATGGCCAGAATTGTCCACATAAGCTTGTGTAAAGTGCCTTCTCACATGTACCTTCATATACAGGTGTTTCATTTGGGGTTTGTAATTTTTTCTTCCTTAGTTTACCCTTTTTTGACTTGTCTTCCTTCCATCTGATTTGATTGTACTGATAAAATTCAGAGAGGAGAAAAAAAATGTGTGCATGTGTGTCTATGTATGGTAAAGAGACAGTGACAGGAATAGTCCCTCTAACCAGGTAATATATTTGTGTTCAATTTGGCTCTCCTGGAAATACTCAAGGGAAGTAGCTTTAACGGTTTGTTAAGCAGATACCCTTGAGCAATGGGGCACTAAAGTCCTATGAAATCACACCATAAAAACTTGTATTGGGTCCATTCTGCTTTCCAGATTGGTGAAAATGTAGCAGGGAAAAGGAAGTTAGAAATAGTGGAGGGATAAAGGGGACACCTGGGGACCAGAGTTAAAATAGTAACTTTGCCATTGGGGTGACCTTGGACAAATAATTTTAACATCTCTAAGCCTCAATTTCCTCACTTGTAAAATAGATGAATGATTGCTTCCTTATCCACTTAATTCTGTCGTTTATTCCTTTGTTCAATTACTGTCAGGTTTTTTACCTGTGCCAGGCCCCTTGCTAGATACCAGGAGTTCGTAGTGAACAAAAATCAATATAATGATGTTACCACAAGTGCTCTGAAAGAAGTAAACAGGAAATAACTGGGGGCAGGGAAGGAGAGGGGAGGGGTGCTGCTTGGCAGACATCAGCAAGGAAGACTTCTCTGTGGAGGTGATGTCCTGGCTCATCATTGAAGCATGAACGTGAAGTGGCTGCTTTAAGAGCAAGCAGGCATTTCAGGCAGAGGAGACAGCAAGGATGAAGCCCCCCCCCCCCAGGTGGGAATCTGCTTGGAAATTTCAAAGAAATGGAAGGCTGCCAGCATAATGGGAGCAAAGTGAGCTAGGGCTAGATGGATGGGAGAGCTCCAGACCAGGTAGATGCTGTGAGCAGGATCAAACCAGATTCTACAGGGCCAGGTCAGTCTGGAGTTTGCACGTGTTTCAGGCTTAAGTGGCAATGTCTTCATCTTATTTAATTTTTAGAAAGATCACCTGGATTTTCTGTATGAACAGTGGATTGAACAGTATTAAGAATGGTCACAAGGGGGGCTGGTGTCTGGGGTCTAAGCCCCTTTTGTCCCAAGGACTCCTTTGTAAATCTGTTGAATCCTTTGATACCCTTTAGAATAGCATTTTTAGGTGTATATAATCAAACACTTAGAATTACAAAGGAAGCCAATTATATCGACATTCAGTTACCAAGACATTTAAAAAAAATTGTGCTGCAGTTGCACTTATGTTTCTTTATTAACACGTTAAGTAACAAGATTTTGCAGCAAGCCTAAGGATTATGGTACCTTTGAAAGAGTGATGAGGGTCAATGATATTTCGAGCTGTCTTCAACAACTGCAGTGTGATATGAATATAGCTGTGATTTCTATAGGTGGCAAAGTCACAAGTACTTTGGTGGTTTGTGGTCTGCATTTGTAATGAGAAGAAATGCTAAATTGTTTAAATGAGATTTGAGGAAATACAGATGTGATTTTATTTCCTCAGCCAAAGGGGGCTGGTCTGGTAGCTGCCGTGGTGACTTACTTTAAATAAAGTGCCTAGTATAGTGCTTGACACCCAGTAGCTGCTTAATGAAATTGATGTTCTTTCCATTTGCATCTACCAACAGAAGATCAAAAGTGATTCTGAACATCATACAGCAAATTATACCCAATATAAGGAGTCTATCTTCCTGCCATAATTAGTGTGTATATGTGTGTATATATATATATAGCTAGATCGTTCATTGGGTCCTTGGCTCATTCCGAAAGCAGGTGGTTGGCAGCTGTGTGGGGATGCTTTTAGCTGCAAATAATAGAATGTCCAATAAAAAGTGATCTGAATAGTGGGAACATTTACTACCTTACTTTCTAAGGGGTGTAGAGCTTGGCCGTTCCAGATTGGTCCAGCAACTCGAGAAAGTCATCAGAAACCAAGCTCTCCAACTTTTTTCCCTGCTGTTCTCAAAGTAGGAGTTGTCCCACTCTTGAGGATTGCAAGATGGCTACTGTCATTCCAAGCATCATGTTCTCATACAACTGAAGTAGAAAAGAAGGGCCTGAGGCTTTTTTCTTGCATCTTTAAAAAAATCATATAAAACATTTTATTTTGAATAATTTCCCTTCTGCCTCATTGTTCAGCGCTTAGTCACTGGCCACTTCTGGTTTCAGGGGAGGTTAGGAAGGCTAGTGTCCTTCATTTTTAACCTGGATCATTGAATGCAGGTTCTGACAAGAAAGAGAAAAGAAGAAGGAAAAGGCTGTTAAGTGGATACTAAAATGTCTACTTCCTGACACCCCTTGGCAAGGTCTGTCTTAGGACCTCCCACTTCCTTGGCCATTGTGAATAATGTCATGAACGTGGGGATGCATACATCTGTTTGAGATCCTGTTTTCATTTCCTTTGGATAAATACCTAGCAGTGGAATTGCTGGGTTGTAGGGTAGTTCTATTTTTAAGCTTTTTGAGGAACCTCTTGACTATCAATTTACATTCCCACCAACAATGCACAAAGATTTCCTTTTCTCCACATCCTCACCAACACTTGTTATTTCTTGTCTCTCTGATGATAGCCATTCTAACAAGGGTAAGATCCCATAGTGGCTTTGGTTTTCATTTCCCTTGTGGTTAATGATGATAAATACCTTTTCATGTCCCCATTGGCCATGGGTCTGCCCTTGGAAAAATGTCTGTGCAATTCCTCTGCCCAGCTTTAAATCAAGTTGTTTTGCTGTTGTATGGAGTCATTTATAGATTTTGGATGTTAAACCTCTTATTCAAAATATGGTTTGCAGACATTTTCTTCTATTCCATAGGTTACTTTTTCATTTTGTTCATGATTTCCTTTGCTGTGCAGAAGCTTTTTAGTTTGATGTAATCCCACTTACCGGCTTTTGCTTTTGTTGCTTGTGCTTTTGGTGTTCTATCCAGAAAATCATTGCTAAGACCAATGTCAGAGCATTTTCTTTGTTTTCTTCATCTTTTACAGTTTTGGGTCTTATACTTAAGTCTTTAATCCATTTTGAGTTAATTTTTGTGAGTGGTAGAAGTTGGGAATCCAGTTTCATTTTTCTGCATGTGGGTTCTTCAGTTTTCCCAGCACCATTTATTAAAGAGACCATCTTTACTCCATTGAGTAGTCCTGGCTGCTATGTCAGGTAGTAATTGACATGTATGTGTGGATTTATTTCTGGGCTCTTGATTCTGTTTCATTGGTTTATAGGTCTGTTTTTATGCCAGTACCCTACTGTTTTGATTATTGTAGCTTTGTAATATGGTTCAAAATCAGAAATTGTGATGCCTCCAACTGTGTTGTTCTTCCTTAGGATTGCTTTGGCTATTCAGGGTCTTTTGTGGTTTCATGTCTTTTATTATTTTTTCTAGTAATATGTTGACAAAACGTGGTGAGTGTAAGCACCCTTGTGTTTTGTTCCTGATCTTGGAGGAAAAGCATTCAACCTGTTATCATTGAGTATGATGTTAGCTGTGGGCTTCTCTTATATGGCCTTCATTATGTTAAGGTATATTCTTTCTATAACCAATTTGTTGAGAGTTTTAATCATAATTAGGTGTTGAATTTTGTCAAATGCTTTTTTTGCACATCTTGAGATAATCATAGGATTTTTTTGTCTTATATTAATGTGCTGTGTCACATTTATTGATTAGCACATATTGAACCATTCTTACATCCCAGGGATGAATCCCATTTGGTTAAGTTGTATGATCCTTTAATGTGTTGTTGAATTTGGTTTGCAAATGTTTGCATCTTTGTTTATTAGGGATATTGGCCTGTAGTGTCTTTATCTGGCTTTTGTGTCAGGGTAATGCTTGCCTCATAAAATGAGTCGAGTGCACCCTCCTTTTCAGTTTTTTGGAAGAATTTGAGAAGGATTGACATTCTTTTTAATTGGTTGATAGAATTCTTCAAAACCAGTCGGTCCTGGCCTTTCTTTGATGGGAGGTTTTTGATTACTGATTCCATCTCATTACTCCTTATTGATCTGTTCAGATTTTCTATTTCTTCATAATTCAATCCTGGTAGATTGTGTGTTTCTATGAATTCATCCATTTCTTCTAGATTGTCCAATTTGTTGGCATATAATTGTTCACAGTAGTCTCTTTGTATTTGGGTGGTGTCATTTGCAATGTCCCTTCATTTCTGATTTTATTTGAATCTGTTTTCTTAGTCTAGCTAAAGGTTTGTCTTGTTTATCTTTTCAAAGAACCAACTCATAGTTGATCTTCTCTGTTGTGTTCCTGGTCTGTATTTTGTTTCTGCTCTAATGTTTATTCTTTCTTTCTGTTAACTTTGGGCTTAGTGTTTTTTTCTTTTTGTATTTCTTGGAGGTGTAATGTTACATTTTTTTTTGAGATCCTTTTTCCCCCCCTAGTTTTTCTTAAAAATCATTACTGTCCTCATACAAGGTAATACCAAACAAGAAGAAGATACAGAAAGATACATAACAAAAGGTCTTTTTTGAACACATCATTGTTAATGATTTATCCTTTTTAGAACTATTCTGTATAAACTACCTATATCTTTATCCATCTACGGAAATTATCATATTATGTATATTCTATAGTTTTCTTAATGTACCTTGGACATCTCTGCACATGACTGCATAGTGGTCTCATTCTTCATACTGGTTTGATTTAATGGCTGTACCACAATTTAGCCATTATTGATATTAAATTGATTCAAGTTTTTTTCTTTTTTTTTTTGCTGTCAAAACCAATGCTGTAAAGAATACATACATATGTACAACATATATATATACAATTTTTTCATGTAATATGAATATACATACAGGTCTTTTTATATGTGTATCTTTGCCTTCTGTTGCAAGTGTATGTATATATTAGGATAAATTTTTTACTTTTTATTTTTTAAAGATTTTATTTATTCATGAGAGACACAGTGGCAGAGACACGGGCAAAGGGAGAAGCAGGCTCCATGCAGGGAGCCCGACGTGGAACTCTTATCCCGGGTCTCCAGGATCACGCCCTGGGCTGAAGGTGGCGCTAAACTGCTGAGCCACCTGGGCTGCCTGGATAAATTTTTTAAAACTCGGTTGTTCATTCAAAGTTCACGGATAGTTTTCATTTGATAGAGATTATCGAAACTGCTTTCCAAAAAGATTTCATCAATTTCCTTTCCCTCCATGGATGCTGGGGAGTGCTGGTGTTTCCATACAATTTTCAGTGCTGGGTTTCATCAGACTTTCTGGTATATGACAAACTGATGGGTAGAAAATGAATCCTCTTATTGTTCCCTTCAGCACTCACCAAACAATACGTATGCAAGATTTCACTTAGTTTTGATTTGAGTGGTTTCTGTTTGTAAGCAGCCACGTGCTGTGTACTACATATGTAAACCCCTCAGGTTAGGCTTGAAATGACAGCAGGTTAGAACTCTGGAGTTTTATAAGTTGAATCCAGTTCTTAATGGCCTGATTATGGACCCACCAGCAAGTGGGGACCATCAATGGGCTACAGCTTAGATCCTTTGTTACTCTTGAGCCAGAACCCTGTGATTGCCCAAAGGATGTAAGGATGAACAACAGTTGATCACTTACTGTGCACACTGTTGGCAAGCACTTCACAGATTCTATGTCCTTTAATAGAACCAGCAACCATATGACTTAGGCACCATTACTCTCTCCATTGTACCCAGTGAGGGAATGGAGGCACAGAGAAATTAAGCCACTTATTCCAGGTCACACAGCTCGGCAGTGGCAGAAATGGCATTTCGCCTCCTAGAGGCTGGTTGTCAAATCTGTGCTTTCAGTTGGCACTCCTCACACTTGAATGTGCACACGGATCTCCTGGGGATCTTGATAAAAAGCAAGTTTTGATTTAGCAGGTCTGGGGTAAGGCCCCAGATCCTGCAGCCCTAGCAAGTTCCCAGTTGATGTTGCTGCTGCTGCTGCTGGCTCATGGAGCGAGCAAACTGGAGTGTAAAAAGCTCTAAATCAGGGAATCCCTGGGTGGCTCAGCGGTTTGGCACCTGCCTTTGGCCCAGGGCATGATCCTGGAGTCCCCGGATCGAGTCCCACGTTGGGCTCCCTGCGTGGAGCCTGCTTCTCTCTCTCTCTCTGTCTTTCATGAATATATAAAATAAAAAGAAGGACTTCCTTCACTTAAAAAAAAAAAAAAGCTCTAAATCACTATTTGTCTTCCAATTTTATGGGATTGCCTATCAAAAGATTTGACAGATTCCCCCAAAACTTCATGATTTTCATCGTTTGTCCTTTGTGCTGAAAATGACTTCTTCCATAAATGCCAAAGAATATTAATTCTTCAGTTCGTGGTTAACGCTGAAGGAAAGATTCACTGCCCAGCACATCTTGCAGGTGTAAGAACTCTGTTAATATCTGTGAATGAATGCATGAGTTTCTTTTTTTTCCTGATAAATATAATTTTGCACTATATATACAAGGGTTTTGTAGGATTTCCTTAAAGGCCCAAATAGACCGAATTCCAGCAGTTTTAAATTAGTTCATAATAGAGGAGACACTTGATTATATTTCCAGATCAGATAGAACACATGATCTTGATGCTCATGGAACCACTCCCATTTTAGAATCATTTTAATTAAATTCACCTGTGTGACATAAAGTAGTGCTGCCCCTACTGTAAATTAATTTAAATGGAAAATGCTTAGACCGTTTCCTTTTTATTTTTATGATATAATGATTCAACAAACCTCAGTAATGCAGATTTCCTGAGATAGAATTTATTTATACCTTTTCATCTATTAATATACATTCCACTAAATCCTAAGCTTGTTTGCGTTGTAATTATTTAGCAAGAGCATGGTTTGTAATTTTCTTATTACTGAATCAATGGGGGGGGGATATGTGCTTAGTAAAAATTCTTTTAAATGTATTGAAATATTTATTTTGCCAATAACTTAACCTCCCAGTGGTTTGTAAGAGATTGTTTTAATGGAATTTCACTGTATTTATTGACCTCTGAATGTGAAAATTGTAGATTGTATTAATTTTGTATTAACTTGACTGTTTTCATTTTTGCTGGTTAATTTAATGTTTGTCATGTGATGGCCCCTACAAAACGCACAGATTTCCTCCATGTGGCAGGGAGGTCCTTTAACATCCCCACATGGTGATGGTCTCTTGGTAAGGGGGCCAGTAATCTATGGTGTGGTCAAGTGTTTTTCTTCTTGATTGACTTTTACTGATCTCTGACCTGTATTCGTTAATTAAGTATGATGCCTTGGATATTTGGTTTGTCCCAAAGAAAAACATGTTGTTTTCATGCATTATTTATATATAAGTACCACTTATCTTTGTCTAATTATTTTCTTAATGGATTGAGTTACTAGGGAAACCTACCAAGTTAACAGACTCATTATTCTTGGGGTGCTAGCCACTTGGACAAATTAAATTTTTAAGAAGTCGTTTGATCCATCTTTTAGCAAGCTGAACAAAGAAGTGTTTTGTATAAGATCAGATTTCCATTTCTGAATAGCTTTACCCATTTAACAACCCAGACAAATAAATGACTTTGACACGTTCAAGTGTGAGTGTTGCTACCTGGCCCATAAAGAAGCTGTTTCTCAGATGAGAGGCAGTCTTACAGACTTCATAGGTGAGAACATCATTTAAATTAGAGGTGGCAAAACAAATATTGGTCATAGCACTGTGTGCAGTTAGCTGTCACTGTGCCCATCTGCTGGCTCCATTGCTTTTCATGGAATGGATTTCCCGTGCTCAGTGGTGTGTTGAAATCTGGTGTCCATGGCAACCAAAACATCACCAATCTCAAAGCACACACTGTGGGAACCAGCTGAATCTCCACTTATTACAATGACTTTAGGAGGGAGCCACATTCCTAACAGACTTTAGAGCTATCTAAGCTGAAGAGATCCAGTGCTCAACCAGAAAGGTATTATCCTGGTGTACTTTCTGTAACATAATCTTACTATCTGAAATGTTCTTTCCTCGTGAGGCAAAGAGAATTGCAACTGGTAAAATAGATTGGACTCTAAATGAAGGCATTAAAATATAGTATTTAAGAGCAGAACTTTTCAGAGTCGAATAGCTTCGGAATTGAATCCTGGCTCCACCACCATAGTTGGTTGACCTTAGCCAAGTTTCTTAGCATCTTGGAGGCCGATTTTTCATCTTCTATTGCAGAATGCAATACAAGCAGCACTCACCTTGTACGTGTATTAAGGAAAATCCATGGAAAAATGGGCATGTAATGTGCTTAGCAGAGGGTCTGTTAGGTACAGAGTAAAGACTCTGAGTCAGCCATTATTAGTATTTTAAGTATTGTGAAGCGAGACTCTGTATTGGCTAAATAATATTGGTATACTTTTTGGACGCTCAGCCAGTCTAATATTTCCCGTGGTGGCATTCAGAGCTGCTGTGCCCCTGATCAGAGCTTTGAGATCTTCACACACAGGCCATAAGGGGCTGGAGGGAAACATCCTTTGCTATGCTACTCAGGAAATTAAGCTGAACAGTTCAGAGAGATTGTGTGTCAAAGCAAATTGAGTGGCTGGTCATCACCTCTGAAACACAAACCTATGTGTGCTACCCTCTCCACTTTCCTCCTTTGAAAATTTCAGGCTCTTTGGGGACTTATTCTAGGAATTGCCTTTCCTGTGTGTGTCTCTGATTTGTACTCCTCAGAGTAAATCACCTAATGGGCCTTCAGCAACTGGAAATTGCTATGCAAGTGATGTTGGAATCTTTCTTGGCCTGTTCTCCCGGAATCCGAGTGGCAGATTCAGGGAACTCTCTCTTACTCTTAAGTTCTTTTCTTTCCTTCTAAAGATCATTTGCTTGCATGGCACTAATTCAGAATTTGAGATGAATTTCAATAGTTGTATCTCTGGTGAAGTGACAACATCAAATGAGTTTTCCTCACCAAATATTCTGGATCATGTATATTTGGTAGCTTGTTTCAGAAAAGAATTAATACAATTACGGATTCTTTCAAGTGTTTCTTAAGCTTCTGGGCCCAGAAATTGTTTTTCTTGCATTAATGCACTTTTCTATTTGTGTTTCAAGACTATATGGTATAGGCTCACTGTCAATTCTACAAACTTAAATCCTCATTTTACTCTTTAGCACCTAACTCCTGTTTATATTCATTTATAACTTGATCTTAATATTTACATTGCTCTAATAATAAAAGTATAATTATGACTTCTTCCTATCCCTAATCATTGAATGGCTATGTATATTCATTAGCTCTGCTTACAGTCTTCAGTACCACACTGACTGGCTCTAGGTCTTAGCCTTTATGGGGGTCTGTTATATTTTTCTCTAATATAGAAACTGGCTTTAGGTCTATATTTCTCACAGGCGAACATACATTAGAATTCCTTAGAGGGCTTGTTAGAATGCAGATGGCTGGGATTCATCCCTGGAGTTTGATTCTGTAGGTCTGCAGGAGGACCTGAGACTTTGCACTGTTACCAGCTTCCAGATGTTCCTGCTCATTTGGAGATGACATTTTTGTAGAACCACTGCCTTAGACTATTCCCTCAACCTTGAGCAGACATCTCAGAAGTGTGAAAACTAGGTAAAGACATAGGGTGATAGTACCTCAAACTTGTTATTACCACCAGAAAATAACCCAAAGGACAGGGCTTTACTGTATGACAGGCACTGCGATAAACATATGATATGACTCAGAGGCTCAGTGACTTGCCCATCATCACACAGTTGGTAAAGCTGTTGAGCCCATGTTCGTCTGACTAGAGAGCTGCTTTCACTTCTAGGGCTTTCAGTGAGGGAAGACTTCTGTATGTTTTCCTACTAAGGTTTACACTACTACAAGGAGAGTGAGTTATATCCAAGATGTTTGGAAGAATAGATGCTTTGAAGCTGATGGTGTAACTAAAGTGTCACTTAGAATTGAATAAAAATGGCAGTACAGGCAAGTGTTCTACAATTGTCACCAACTTCCAGAAGCCTCAGCTTCCTAGAACACTAGAAAGGTTCAGGAATGGGAGGTTCTCAAAACCCATGGTGGTGGTGTAGGGGTGTGAGTCAGGTCTGAAAATAGAAGAACTATTTGCAAGTTTGATGAAATGGTTGGACATCTGGATCCTTTCCCAAATCCAAGCAACCAGATGATGGTCTAAGGCTACTTCTCCAAAAACCAACTCTGGGCTATAGATTGATGTGGAAGTGCTTCCTTCAAAAAGTGCTTCTTGGAGAAACCAGTACAAGGGTGTGGGGGGTGGGGTATGGGACAAGAGCAAAGGGCAGGAAGCCGAGCAAAGGTGTGATTTAGGCTAAGTCCCAGCTCTGTCTCACTCTGTAGAGGAGCTCTGGAACAGAAGTAACATCAGAGGCTGTCCTGACTAGAGGCATACTCTTGGACCAGTAAGTCAAGACAGCCAGTGGTGTGGGCTGTAATCTTCCCAGCTAGGTCTGCTCTGTTGGTGTGTGTCCAGTGTGTCTCTCGTAGCATAAAACCTGGGCCCTGGAAGAAGGCTGCAGGCATGGGTTGTTAGAAGCAAAACACATGGACACTGGGGGGTGAATTCACAGACTCAGTGAAAGTATCTGAGGAGATTGGGTAGGAACACCCAGATTCTGTACATGGGCCCTCCAGATCTTGGCAGAAGCCTTGATAATCACTTGACCGACTGAATTAGAGAAGTTCTGGGCTTTGAGGCCCAGGTCACATTCAAGGGCAAAGATGAGGTACTTCACTGAAAATAACATTACATGCTGAATGGTGAGACATCCCCTTCACACCACCTTACCCCCCCACACCACTGCTTCCCCCTCCCCCACACCCCTTCCCCCTTACACCACCCTCCCCCACCTCACCACCCCCCTGCAACATATACTGGCCTAGCCTCTCAACCCTCAGAGTGCTGGCAGACACACCCATCAGGAGCGGGCAGATTAAAGGGGGGGGGGGGGGGGCTATGGTTGTCAAATAGATTCCGCAAAAAAGAATTGCAAATATTGACATTTGTACGTGTATTCCCTCCCAATGACGAAGCAGTTACGCTGCCTTGTCACCCTGTAGTAAATACCACCAACTGGCTAGCACTCTTCCCCATCCCAGGCTTCCCAATGAGCTTTTTAGGCTGAGGCTCTCAAATAGGACCTGTCAGAAGACATTTGAAGAAAGCATCTGATGTGAAAAACAGCAATCACAACACATAGGAAAGCCAGACTTGGATTGAACAGTTCATATTGGGAGCAGAAGAAAACTTCCCAAGTGCCCAAATCTATAATTTATATTGCCAGGGAAGAAAGCGATCACATGGATGAAATAAAGGCAGGATGTTATTGAAAGCAAGATCAGAGGACAGAAAAAGAACTCTTCAGAATTAAAAATATGATGGCAGAAGTAAAAATAATTCAGCAGAAGGATTCGAATATTAAATTGAGGAAGTGTCCCTGAAAGTTCAGCCAAACGAAAATGAGACTGATAAAAAGAGAAAAGACTAATTAGAGGAAGCCCAACCTCTGTCTAGTAGTCAGTCCCAATGAACTAGAGCAAAGTAAATGAAAGGGAAAGATGAAAAAAAAATGACTCCAGTATTTTTCATGGATGCAAGCCTTGAGTTGTCAGATTTTAGGGGCCCACCAACATGTTGGATGAAAAAAGAGATTTTAAAGACTTCCAAGGAGAAAAGCAAAACGGGTTCCATAAAAAGATTAGCTTTGGGCTTCGAATAGCAATTTAGGAAGGTCCAAGACAATGGAGCAAGGCCCAAAAAATTCACAGAGAAAATTACTTATCAACCAGAATTCTATGGCAGCCAAAATAATCAAGTGTGAGAGAGGGGAAAAAATAACTTGCAAGGTCTCAAAAAAATTTTTTTTTCTTTCAAAAGCTTAAGACAGAAGTAATCTAGCCTCACAGGATATGTGTTAAGAGAATTTTAGAGGCCAGAGGTTCCAAAT
Organism: Canis lupus familiaris; assembly: GCF_011100685.1. Lineage (NCBI taxonomy): Eukaryota > Metazoa > Chordata > Mammalia > Carnivora > Canidae > Canis > Canis lupus. The sequence continues at coordinate 32,503,990 of NC_049260.1, forward strand.
AAACCAGCCACCATCTGGAACACTTTATAAATCATAAAATATATATATATATATATATATTTTAGGCCTATTGTAAAGGGGGACTGAACCAAGAAATAGGAAAATAGGGGAATCTCAAAATCTGGAGCAGGTGAAGTGATTGGAGACTTCCAGAGTGATTATAAAGATAGCCCCAAATGACAGCTGTGTATCCAGCCTTGAAGGCAGCCAGCAAGTACTGAGGCAGAGCTACAGCTGGGATGTTGCCAAGAGGAAAAAAAATCAGAAGGCTTACCTGATGTGTTTGGATATACCTAGGGGAGTTTTGCAGGTCAGTTGGAAAGTTTGGGTGTGCGTTTGTTACAGATAGAAAACCAAGCAACTATATAAAAAGAAAAGGAAATTATTAACTCCGAGGTGGGATAAAGTAGGAGAAGTGTACCTGGTTTTGCTGAGTATTTAATCACATATTGTTTTTTTTTCCCCACATATTGTTTTGATAAAAGATATAACTCAGGTGTTTGAGAAAGGGAATGTATGTATGGAGAGATAAGAGAACTAAATCTTTATCTTCCATGTTAGATTAATAGCACCTAAAATGGAAAAACCAGGAAATTGCTGTATAAGAAGAACTGTGAAGGTAAATAGCAAAAATACAAATGTTTTTAAGTTTTTGCTTCAGAGGAACAAAACATGGATGGTGGAGGGTAGGGGGTAGGAGCCCAATATTACTTTAAGGAACTCTTCTTTTTTTTAAGCTATGTACATGTATTTTTTTGAGAAATATGAATACCAAGAGCACAAGAACTCTTTTTAAAAAATTAACCTTGTGCTTTTTAGCTATGACTTCTCCATATTCTGTTCTACACATTTATGCTGTTACTGCGTAGTGATTCAAAAATGCTCTGAGAGAACATTTATGGGATATTACCTAGTAATGAAATAATGTGGTCATTTATAGGTAAAGTTTGTCAACAAATACCTCCTCATCAAAAATATGGCTCGACATATCCTTTATATCCTTAGAGCTCATACTAAATTAGAATATAATGATATTTTATTAGTTTGAATAGTCAAATAGCCTTGTGACCATTAAAATCTTCCTATGGTCCAATTTAAATAATTGTGCCTTCTTTAATAAAGTATTGAGGAAAATGAGGATCAGAGCCACATTTAAGCTTCTCCCCCAGAAGGAGAGGAGGGAACCTGGTTAAAATAATTAAGAGTGAAAAGATGATTACAATACAGTAAAGACTGGTTGAACCATTTATGTAAAGAAGAACAGGAGAGACCCTTTTTTTCATAGTAGTGGCTCTAAGATGCTCCAAGATCCTAAAATGCTTCCAAGTCATTGCAACCAATAGTAACTAATAATTATATAGAACATTAAGTCTGCTCAGTACTTTTCACATACATTGTCCCATTTAATCCTCATAATATCTCTCCAAGTTAGATAATATTACTACTTCCATTTTCAGAATAGAAAATGTTGCAGAGAGGTTAAGTAACATTCCCAAGGATACAGGGTTGTTAAGTAAGATAAAGATAACATTTCCGAGCACGATACTTTTGATAGGAACCAACCTGTTGGAAAGAGGCGATAGAATCAGAATTTACCTATGGGGCTTACAGCTCCCAATTGATAAGGGACTGAATCTAGTCTAGAGCTCATGTTCTTCTTCAGGGTTGTGATCTTTCTGCTGCCCTGGGCTGGTTAAACAAAATTATATACCGATAAATGTTCACCAAATGACAGATAATTGTTGCAGTTCATGGAGAGAACATTTGAGGAAGTTGGCAGAGCCTCTAAATCCACCCTGGGGATTCAGGACTGAATTAGTTGCTCACCAGCTACCCCCCCCCCCCCCCCCCCCCCCGCAGATTCCTCATAGCAGCTTGAAAACTCAAAGAGAGGAGGTGTCTGGATGGCATTCAGGTAGAGGTGAGAAGGGCCCAGATAGAGCATGGTCAAGCATGGTCAAAGAACTGGTAGTGTGATGTTCAAGATGAGCACAGATGATGACCTGTGAGGATCCAACACAGATGGCAAATTGTGAGATAAATAATCCTTAGCAGAAAGTTTCTAATACCATATTTGTTATTTTTCTGAGTTTCTTTTGTTATTTTTCTCACAAGCCTTTTTTCTTAATCCCTTTCCTTAGCATCTCTGGCTGCCCTTTTGGGTGTACTGTTCACTGCACATTTCATGTTTGTTTTCATCCTACACGTTTCCGAGGGAACCTTTCCTGCAGCATACCTGGGGCAACTCCGAGCCCCTAATCTCCACTCCCTTCTTAATACTACTGAGCTGAATAATAAGCACACTCCTGGCAAACAGAAGATTCCTAATACTTACTGAAGGAAGGAAGGAATGCATATGAAATGTTTTTAATTTCATGAAAGTAAATAGCCCCCTTTATTCAAGGCTCAAGAAGGAGCAACCCACATTTTAAAAGCAGCTCTTATCTAAATGCATTGTAGCTTTTATGGCTCTGAGAGCAGAGCCACTTAGGATTAAGTATTTGATGGACAGGATACTTGGTTAGTCATGAATATTGTCATATTTTCACTCACAATCAGCTTTGTGACAGCCAAAGGATGGTGAAATTCTACCACTTTTACACAAAATGAGAAATTTACCCAGCTTGTGACAGGTCAAAATGATCCACTTAGGCATTTCTGTGCTGACACATAGGACTCTCTGATTGTTAACATTAAAGATAGCTTTTAGAGAACTATAATTTTGGACTTGTGTAATACCTGACATCTAAAAAGCTTTTTGTTTTTCTTTTAAAAAATAATTTATTACTTTTATATTCATGTGGGTGATAAAACCTTCTGTATGTTTTCCAACCTTTACCTCCCTCTGTTTAAAGTTTACATTTGTGCTTGATAAACATTGACAGCTGTAGACACTTAATCAGCCATTAGAATGCCTTTTTTGGTTTGTTTTGAAGGACTTAAGCTTTTCCTGTAAAGAAAATAACTTAGTGTAGAAAACTGTCAGTTTAACTGCATATTAAAATACTGTCCTTCAAACAGTTATTAAATATTTATGAACCAGATATGTACAGGAGGAGAAAAGTCAAAGGCAGTTTTCAGTAAGTATACTTTTACTACAGCTAAGAAATGAATACCTCATCAAATCCTTCTCATAGTGAGTAAAGATATCTGAAGAGATAATTAAATCTAAGAAATGAGAAGGAAATATGAACCTGAATTTTTATGTGGCATACTGTGACTTAATATTTCTCTTCATTTTAGCATGAGCTTTTTGTTTTTTTAATTTTTTAAAAAATATTTTTTTATTTATGAGAAACACAGAGAGAGGCAGAGACACAGGCAGAGGAAGAAGCAGGCTGCCTAAGGGGAGCCCAATGTGGGACTCGATGCCAGGATCCCGGCCAGGATCATGCCCTGAACTGAAGGCAGATGCTCAACCACTGAACCACCCAGGCATCCCATGAGCTTTTAATGAGCAAGGTGGTACCTGGTATGACACAACTGCTTCTGATCTCTGTCCTTGCGTATTGACCAACATGTAACCAACACCCTGTCAGCCTTTGCAGCTGGGTAAAGTCCCCAATTTTGCCTCCTGATGCTAGTGACTTCCTAGGGATTCTAAGTAAAACGACTTTGTCAAATGACTTTTAACATTTAGCTTTCAAGCTTAAAGCATCCTGTGTTTTCCATCAGGCAAGCTGTGTTCCCGTCCAAATGTGAATCAAAAGTAGAACAATACTGCTTTGATTTGTTTACTTACTGCCCGGTGTTTTATTCTCTCTAGATTTCGGGCCAAATGTGAGGGTACCTTCTGGGTAGTTCCTTGTTCTGAAGTTCTGTGCTCTGGCTTTCTTGTTAATGCTCTGATGCTTTCAATGTGTTCACAGTCCCCTCTAGATTTTGATTGCCAGTGATTTCTGTGTTTTTGGCTTTCTGCAGTTTCACCATTGTGTGTCTAGGAGTAAATTTCACTGGAATCCCCCTACTTATGTCTGTGGTGCTTCTTGTATTTGTGGATTCTTGTCTTTAATCAGTTCTGGAAAATTCTCAGCTGTTGTCCCTTCAAATATCACCTGTTCTGCATTTTTTTTTTTTTTTTTTTGTGATAGTCACAGAGAGAGAGAGGCAGAGACACAGGCAGAGGGAGAAGCAGGCTCCATGCACCGGGAGCCCGACGAGGGATTCGATCCCGGGTCTCCAGGATCGCACCCTGGGCCAAAGGCAGGCGCTAAACTGCTGTGCCACCCAGGGATCCCCCTGTTCTGCATTTTTAAATTAACTTTATTGAGATAGAATTCACATATACTACTATTCACATATACGAAGTACACAATTCAGTGATTTTAATATGTGCATAGGGTTGTGCAACCATCACCATGATCGATTTTAGGATTTTTATCACCCCAAAAGGAAACCTTGAAGCCAATTAGCAGTCACTCCTCCATTATATCCAACTCCTCTTTCTACCCCCACTGCCCTTGGCAACCTCTAGTCAACTTTTTTGTCTTTATGGATTTGTCTATTTGGAACATTTCATACAAATGGAGTAATATGTGGCCTTTTGTGAACGCTTCTTTCACTTAGAAAAATGTTTTCAAGGTCCATCCACGTCTGGCATGTATCCGTTCTTCATTCCTTTTTACTGCCAAATAATTTTCCATTGTATGGATGCATCACATTTTATTTATCCTGTCAGTTGATGGACATTTGAGTTATTTCCAGTTACTGACTATTGTGAATAAAGCTTCTGTGAACATTCTTGTACAGGTCTTTTTTTGTGGACATATATTTTCATTTCTCTTGGGTATATACCTAGGAATAAAATTGCTCAAATAGGGATCCCTGGGTGGCGCAGCGGTTTGGCGCCTGCCTTTGGCCCAGGTTGCGATCCTGGAGACCTGGGATCGAATCCCACGTCGGGCTCCTGGTGCATGGAGCCTGCTTCTCCCTCTGCCTGTGTCTCTGCGCCTCTCTCTCTCTCTGTGACTATCATAAATAAATAAAAATAAAAATAAATTAAAAAAAAAATAAAATTGCTCAAATAGTAACTTTAACATTTTAAGAAACTGGCAGCCTGGTTTTCCAAAGCAGCTGCAGGATTTTCCATGACACCAGCAATGGATGCAAGCTCTAGGTTCTCTGCAGTCTCATTAACACTTGTTACTATTTAACTTTTTTATTATAGCCATGTTAAGTGGGTATGAAGTGGTATAGAATTGTGGCTTTGATATGTATTTTCCCAACGATTATGATTTTCATGTGCTTATCGGCCATTTGCACACCTTTGGAGAAATGGCTTTTCTGTCCTTCCCCCCCCCCCCTTTTAATTGAGTTGTTTATTACTGAATTGTAAAAGTTGTTTATATATTTTGAATACAAGTCCCTTATCAGAAATAGGATCAGCAAATATATTCTCCATGGTATGGGTTGTCTTTTAACTGTATTGATGAAGCACAAAAGTGTTAATTTTTATAAAGCCCAATTTTATCTACTTTTTCCTTTGTCACTTGTGCTTTTGGTCTTATATCTAAGAAGACCAACTAAAGTTCACAACGTTCCCCATTTTTTATAGTAAGGCTTCTCTACCTTGGCTGCACATTAGAATCATCTGGGGAGCTTTAAAAATTCCTGAAGCTCAGGCCATGCTCTAGAACAATTAAATCAGAATCTCCTGGAGTGGGAAGTAGGCATCAATAGTTTTATAGTTCCACAGGTGATTGCAGTGTGCAGCCAAGGTAGAGAACCAGGGCTCTATATCCCTCTGGGATCCAAATGGACACACATTACCTTTTGTATCACTTCCTGTTGCTTATCCTCTCTTTTACACTTGTCATTTCCTTGTTTCTCTGTGCTACATTCTAGGTCACCTCTGCAAATCTATCTTCTGATTTACCAGTTACCTGTGGAGCACTGTTTCACCTGTTTAACCTATCCATTGAGTTTTATGTCTGTCAATTTTATTTTCCTTTCCTGTTAGTTCCAGGTGAGCCTTTCTCAAGGTTTCATATTGCTTGTTAAGTTTTGTGATTTTTACTTTTTTTGTTTGGAGCATTTAATGCATTTGTTGGGGGTACAGTGTCTGTTAATTTAAATGTTGGAAATCCTTGGTAGTCTAACTTTATGGTTTGTTGTTTCTGCGTATTGTCACTCATGTTGGCTTGTTGCCTTGGGTCTTTGGCCTTTCACCCTGTACACATATTTGCTTGATTTTAATGTGTGGTGCCTAAATAGAGAATGATACTCATTTACAGAGACTTGTGTTTGCTTTCTCTGGGATTTGGGAATATCATCGGCCTGGAACCACTTTGGACTTTTTCCTGGGTCCCCAGCTTAATATATAGGAGATTACCAACATTTGCCCTCAGGACAGCCTTCCCTTGCTTATCACATATACTTCAGCTCAAGGTTTTTGTTTTGTTTTACTTTTTTTTTTTTTAGGGGAACCTGGGGCTTCCATTAGTGTATTTGAGTCTATGTATTGGCAAGTAAGCCTTGTGAAGGATATGTGGAATTTAATCAATTATAAGATTATGTCCTTTGTAAGATGCATCTTCCTTATGTACCAATGAGAAAAACCAGTCCATTAAACTGACATAATACTTTTTATCACTTAAGATTTTATACTTCTTGAAAAAGCTCTTTTTAGAGTTAAACAGTGACTTTTATCACAGATCACTCTTGTGTATACCTAAAAGGAGAATATAAGCAAAATAAATTTGTTATGATATTCATAAAATTTTCTCACATTCACACTTCAACAGGTCTGAAGTGTGTCTTTCCCCTTGAGTTACTGATGGTCTGTGATTTTCCACATAATATAGTCTCCTGTGCCATCAAAAGCACTGTGATGCAGCATTTCTCAAAAGAGTGTTCTTTGTGTCTGGCAGTTTTTCCAAGTAGTTGATATCCATTTTGGACATTTTTTAAAGATTTTTTATTTATTTAGAGAAGAGAGAGAGACTGAGAGGCAGAGACACAGGCAGAGGGAGAAGCGGGCTCCATGCAGGGAGCCCGACGTGGGACTCGATCGTGGGTCTCCAGGATCACACCCTGGGCTGCAGGTGGCACTAAACTGCTGCGCCACCAGGGCTGCCCCATTTGGGACATTTTGACGCACATGCACAGACCATGAGAACGAAGTCCTGCTGCCTCCAGACAGATAGTGATTTTGAGAGACATTCTGATCTCAGAGATGTTAAAATGTAGAAAATAGGTGCATCTTAGAATCGATAAAATTACAGTTCCTTTATTAAAGGGAAAGGCCTTTCTGAGTGTCTAGACCAGTGCTACTCAAAGTACAGCTTGCAGGCTAGTACCATTCTGCACGTTTGTTACTGGTCTAAAGGAATAGAAATATGGTAACAGAGAGTAAGCAAGCACTTAGGAATTTTTTTAGTAATTACATCAAATAATTTTTGTCAGTTGGATCTAATAATAAAAAAATGGGACTTGTATTATGCATTGGAATTTAAATTTTCTGGCAATGTATCAGTCCGTTATGTTAGAAATAAACAAAATTGGTCCTTTACCAATGATAGTTTGAGTAGCGTTGATCTTAATGGTCCTCAAAGTTTAGCTTCCAGCAGAATTGCCCACACAGCTTGTTAAAAGACAGGTCGCCAGTGGGTAGATGTGGGGTGGGATGTGAGAATTTGCATTTCTAACAAGTTTCCGGGTGATGCTCATATTGCTGTTCTAGGAGCCTCAGTTCTGGCACCACTGTCTTAGCCTACTACATTGCTAGAAGCAAAAATCTTACTTCCAAGAATTTCCAGCTTGGCATGTAGCACAAGGAATCCTGGTGCTCTCTTGGAAAGTTCCTGCTTCCAGTGATCACTCTTCATGAATATAAAATAAGTTCTCTAAACTTCAGTTTCATCTCCTTTCCTTGGCACACTGTTGAGAACATCACTGACTTTCAGGGCTATGGCACAATCAATGTAGGCTGTAGGGGATATGTGGTTTTATTAGATTAGATGTTCACACTCTTAGAAGAGCAAATGTGCTTTTTCCTGTTTAAGCCAAGTGGTACCATGATTTGGGTGTAAATAAGCTCCCAGTTCTCTTTAATAATGCCATGGACAATCTGTTGAAACATTCTAGGGTCTGACCAAGTAGCACAGATGCCCAAGCTATTCCTTTGCAGTGGCATGGTGGCATAAACCAGATAGCATCCCAGACTGCTGAGACATTTGTGTTGCTTTGTTTGAAGTGACAGGAGGAATCATCTTTATGAAAAGTGTGCCTTGCATCTCCACAGCATAGTTCCCCACAAGTGTTGTTATCACTGTCATCTTGAAGAATATATATTAACCTTAGAGACCTTAATAAATGACCTTTTAGGGAGAAGTTAATGTTTTTAGACCAGTTGAATATATTAATCATTGGTGCCAGGGGCAGAGTAAATTTTCTTCTTTCTGCCATGGCAAATGCTGTAAATCCTTGCAGTGTCCATAGGCAACATTTGTGGCCCTCAGAATATTAGACTATGCCTGCTATTTGCTGGGGTGAGAATAATCTACATCTCTCAATTTCTGGTGTAGTAACATGCTAGCAATGTTCTTAAAGTTTTAAACCAGTGCATCTCTATCTTCAATGTGGCCAAATCACCTGGATAACCTGTTAAAGATCTAGGATGGGGCCTGAGATTCTGCATTTTCTGAGAAGCTCCTGGGTCATGCCACCGTTCTTGGTATAAGAACCACACTTGGAGTGGCAAGATGCTAAACACTTTTGAACCACCTGCTTTCAGAAGGGTATCCCTTCTTTCAAACTAGCGAGTAGGGTGCTGGCATAACTCTTCACCCGGAATCTTGGCCTGCTCACCTATGGTAGTCATTGCTCGCATCATTTTGTTCACTTAGTAAGAATATTTTGCTTACTCTGTGGACAGTATTTTCATCAGAAACTACTCCTTTTATGTCTGTGTTCTTTAAGATCTTTTTACATTGGTCATTAAAATGGTCATTAAAAATGTCAACTTTGGCTCAGCGGTTTAGCGCCTGCCTTTGGCCCAGGGCGCAATCCTGGAGTCCCAGGATCGAGTCCTGCATTGGGCTCCCGGCATGGCGCCTGCTTCTCCCTCCTCCTGTGTCTCTGCCTCTCTCTCTCTGTCTGTCATGAATAAATAAATTTTTAAAAATCTTAAAAAAAATAAAAATGTCAACTTTATTCTTGTCGGAAAATGCTGTCGAGGGAAGAGTTGTGATGAATGTCATGTTGAAGGTGATCACATGTCATCATGTCAGAAAAAAACCACCCGAATTCCAAGGAAAGACATGTGATGCAGGCTCTGTGCTGTGCTACTTAATAATGTCCTCAGAAAGCCATAGCTTTCACTTGCAAACCCAACTTGTGACCAGTGGTGCATGAGGGTGAGTACTGCTTTAAAAAAAATCATTTCATTGCTGCTTTGGTCCTGGGCAAAATAGGAGTGATGGGAGATAATATTAGAGCCTGTGTGCAGCAGTTGCTCATTGTGAGGCCCTCATATGCTTCTCTTCCCAAGGAGCAAAGCACAGTATTCTAACAGGGATTTTTTTTCAAACAATGAAACCTACTCAGATCAGAGTATGAAAGCTGGATTCCTGTCCTAGCTGAATGTATCAGTTTAGCGATGCTTTTAGCTGTGATTGAAAACCTGACTTACAGGGGTGTAAGCCGACAGGGTTATTATTTTAACATGCCAAGAAGTCTGCAGTTAAGTGGCTGTTGGCATTTGTTCGATGAGTGGTGGTGTACTGCTTTACCTTTCCCACCCGAAAGTTGCAGAATCTGTGTGGAAGTTCCAGATACGGTGTCTGTATTTAAGGCAGGAAGAAGAGGGAAGACCATACTATCTGTCTGGACTTCTCAGAGAAGCAAGATCTATCCACAAAATCACCAGCAAAGTTTTCCCTTCTGTGTGTTGACCAGAACTGTTGTGTGGCCACAGAGAGGAGCCAGGGAAACTTGCATTTGTCAGGGTCACCTTGAAAACCGTTGGGGTTCTGTTAGGAAGACAGAGATATTGGGTAGACACTAACTGTATGCCATACCTAAAATAACTAAAGTAAAATTTTTCTGCCTTCTGTGACTAAATTTCGTTCTTAGCAGAATCCAATATTCTTACTAGGAAATAGAATATATGCTAGAGGGAGGCTGGGTAGAGTGAAGAAGCAGAGGTCAAACAGCCTTTCAGCATCCAAATTTGATTCCTTCCGAGTGAAATACATACACACCTTGGGTTTTGAGGGCACAAATTACAGCTAAAATGGAAAGGAATGGACATTGTGCACACAAAGTAGCTTGGAGATTCAACAACAGAATTTCCAAAGTCATAAATATGGCGATATCCCTTATCCTGTAGTTTTATTAGAAAGTTCAAGTATTAAACAGCTTGTGTTGTCAGCTTAATGAATCCCTAATGATTCCGAAAGAAAACCTCGTACTTTTAATTATAATTAGAATGCCTCTTGGGAGGCTTTAAGATTCACTTCTTGATAAGCAGTAATCAATAAAGGCTTTTGATAGAGAATGAAGCAACATGGAATGTGAAAATCAGGGGGTATTATGTTCCATTTAAAAACGTTCTTTTGGACATTTATTCTTAAATAATACCTTTCCAATGATGTTACCATATGTTTGCTGTTGGTTTTTAGACACTTCACATCAAGTAGAGTTAATTAGAATTGTGTGAGATTATGATTTTCCACACTGTTGAGCTGGGTAACTGCTTTCTGCCCCCCCCCTTCTTTTTCATTTAACCTTATTAAAATAATTTAGTTGCTAGGAGTTAACTCTTCTTCTGAAGATGAAGAAAAATGCAATTTTGAGGACAGAGTGACGTATTTCTCTTGATTAAAAACCTAGTGTGGATGGTCAAGATCAGGCTTTTCAGCTTGGCTTTGTAACATTTTGAAGGTGATTGCCTAGTTTAATCCCCTCTCTCTGTGCTTTCTGGCTTTGAATTCACTCACACATTTTTATCTGTACCCTGGTCACTGGATGAAAGGGAATGATGATTTCTGTGTTGTGCAGATTTTAGCATTTGGAGGAGAACAATGAGATAAAAGACAACTTTTAATTTTGTTTCATTCATCTAGAGGAGTAGAAGTGTTTCGCACGATCCCATAGAGAGTCTGGCAGGAGATGGTAATTGGGAAAAGATATACGTGGGCTTCCTTGGATCTCTCTTGAATCAGGAGATTAGTTCTTACAGAGAATTCCTTTTCCTGTTTCCAGAGGAGTGTAAAATAGCTCGTGTCCAGGTCTAAAGGATGGGCAGGGTCCTGGTAGGATTGTGTGGCAGAGATATGACAAAGTAGAATTTCAGAGTTTTTCCATGTATTCCTCAGAGTGAATGACTGGGATTCATGGTCCCTGGGAGACGTGAACATTGGGGTTCTGGGCTCTAACTTCACATTGGTTCCTCGGCCCTGTGGACATACTTAAGTGTTACTGCCTCTTTTGTGTTTGCACAGAACTTGGAAACTGCTTCCAACACTGCACTTGGCATTTTGGGTCCTGAGCTGTGCCAGAGTTGAAAGCTCCTTGTGAGTGGACCCAAGAACTCAACCTCCAGAGGGCTGGGAGTACGTCCTGTCTTGTTTTCCATCATCTTTGGTACCGAATAAATGGATGCAGGAATACAGGACCCCACTGTGATTCTTAGTTTATATGTCATTTTATCCACATTTTCACTGGAACATTGTGCCTCCTTTCACTGTACTTATTCAGCTCGTTTTGAGAGAATTTTTGGTATGACTTTGAGGGGTACTTGAAATATCTTGACCTTTTCAGAGTACATTGATTAGAGGGGGTACCTTGTGCATCAGTAAAGCAAAAAAAGGGGGGAGAGTTGAAAAGAATGTAGAGAACATTGAGGTTGACGGGCACAGACATAATCAGATTTTTGAATTAACCTTACATGTTGCTGCCTAAGACACAAACAGTAACATGGGCAGCTCTGTTGTTCTTAGGGGATGAAAATATTCTCTCGGCTCCATGCAATGAGGCTATGATGTTGAAACGCTGCCAGCCTCCCCGCTGGGCAGCCTGCCCACACTTCATCCAGGCACTGAGTTCTTTCTCAGCTGCTCTGGCGTCTGTGCCCTTCCTGCTGTTCCCCACTTTGCCAAAGGCCAGCCTCCCCGAGCCATGTGAGAATCTGCCCTTTGTTGTACTTGAGCAGAGATTGTTTCCAACATTTCAATTGCTCTTCTCCTTGTGAGCCAGAAAGAGAGAGAGAAAAGCAGTGTGACAGCTGTTGGACTCTCAAGCCAAAATGTAAGGGCTGTTTCGAAGTTAAGCATCCCATCCTGGAAGTGCGTGGCCTCCCTCCAAGTCCTTCTGGCTTTAAAGTGGTAGTCAGGTCTGCCTTCATCCTAAGAGCCACTGTGAGAGATTCTGCAGTGCTCTGAGCCCTGGAGCTTCTGCTAGGAGTCCTCTGGAGAATTTTTTTCAGAGAATACTCCATCCCGGGCACACATGTCAGTTATCACTGCAGAACAAAACTACCTCACAACTTAGTGGTTGATGTTTTGTTCGTTATTGCTCACGAGTCCATCTGATGGTGCTGCGGATCTGGGCCAGGCTTGGCTGATCCTGGCTGGGCTTGCTCATATATCTGCAGTGAGCTGAAAGGTCAGCCACGGCTGGCTGGTGGAGGACAGTCTCACTTCTGTGCCTTTCAGCTGGCCAGCTGTTGGCTGGAGCGACAGGGGTCCCTGAATCCCTAGAGTGGTAATATAAACATGCAAGGCCTCTGGAGGCTTAGGTTCAGGGGCAGTGCTCCATCACGTCCACTGCATGTTGACTGAAGCAAGTCACGTGGCCAGTCCAGTTTCAAAGGAGAGTCCGCTGGACTCCACCCTTTGCTGAGAGGAAGTACAAGGTAAAATTGCATAGGGCATGGATGCAGAGAGGGAAAAGCTTGGCATCAGGCTTTGCAGTCTGTCACAGTGTGTGATGTCAGAGGCAGCATAATGTACTGTGTTGGTGCATGAGTGGCTATATCCTCTCAGGGTTCTAGACTTCTGGGAAACGTGGGGAGATGTGTGTGCTGGAGAAGGCACAGGGCAGGTATTGAGTTTTCCGGAGCCCCACATCTCCTTTTCTCTCAACACATCTCATCAAGGCTGCCGCAGATAACCCCAAATACTTCTCTTCACCTCACGGGTATCATGCCATCTATTCCTCTGCCCCTCCATATGGCCAATGCTAGGTATTTAATGTATATAACTACAAGATGAGGCTAGAATGATTCGGTGGTGTTCAGGGATGTGCCTTTGTGGTTTGCTGTTCACATGAAAAGGAAAAAATCTATGGTGATTATTAATCCCAATTATTAAGCTATTATATGGTTGTTTTGGACCTAATTGTTGCCTTAATATTGAAATAGAGTGACTCAACACCTGAGATTTTCCTTCTCAGAGCAATTCAAATTGACCTCTCACTTCCCAACTATGAAGGTCCATGGTGAGTCTGTTTTGGTGTATTTACCTCACCTTTGACTTCATCTTAATTATCCTACTCTAATTTTTATTTCTTGTTACCCTCATGGTGGCTTACAAGGCCCTGTATAGTGGGCAACCTCCCTTCCTGGCCTCACTTCTCTGACCTCCTCTCTCACCGATCTCCCCCTGGCTTTCACTGCTCTGGGCACACCAGCCTCCTTTGGGTTCCTCAAGCACACAGGCACACTGTCATGTCAGGGTCTTTGCATGAGCTGTGCCCTTGTCTAGAAAGAAAGTTCTTCTTAACAAATCACTTTGGCTAATATCCTTTCCTTCTTCAGGTCTTTGATCAAATGGCACCTTTTCAGTGGGACTTATACTGACCTTCCTGTTGAATACAGTATGCTGCATCCCTTCACCACAACATCCCAGTCTTCCTTCCCTACTCTATATTTTCTTCTTCGCATCAATCAACTTCTAGTATCCCAGATAATTTAGTCATGTATAATATTAATTGCATATAGTCTAAACTTCTTCCTCCTTCCTGTTGGGGGTCCCCAAGACCACCCCAGGATCAATGATTCAGTAGGAAAACTCAAAGGACTCAGTATCTAGCCATAACCATGGTTATGATTTATTGTTGCCAAAGGACACAAAGCAAAATCATCCAAGAGGAAAGGGTCCTGGAGTAAAGTGGGGAGGAACTGAATGCAAGCTTTGGAAGCCTGTGGAGTCCAAAAGGACATGCTTAATTCCCCTAGCAGGGAGTTGTGACAACACATGAAACGTTGCTCATCAGGGAAACCTGTGAGAGACAGAATGCCTTGGGTTTTAGTCATGGAGGGGGCTCATCACGTAGGCATCCTCTGCCTGGCATGTACCAAAATTCTAGCCTCCCAGAAGGGAAGCAGGTGTTCACAAATAAACTATATTATTCACACAAACAGTTTAGGTATAGCTAGTCTTCTAGTTCTTACTAGTCCTGGGAGTGGTTGTTCAGAAATCCAAGTTCGCAAATGCCAGCTAAGGGCCATCCTTGGAAGCAGACCTTTCTAAGGATGGCAGTCTCAGGCCTGCTGTGATAACTCTTTTCTCCATACCATGCAAGAATATGAGCTCCTCGAGGACAGAGATCTTTGTTTTGTTCCATGATATATCCCCTGGAACAGTGTTTGACACATAGTAAGTGCTCTGTAAATATTGATTGAATGAAGAGCTAGAACCCAGACACTTGAGTAGACTTTCTCTATGACAGAAGTTCCGAGTAAAGGAGACCACGATCTCCTGATTTATACCTGTGAGACTTTACCTGAGCCAGCAGACTCCTATACTCCCACCCGGACAACTCCCTGTCCAGGGGTCTTGAAACAAGCTGAGCTTCCATGCCCTAATTTGATTCTCTGTTTGACATGTGAGTTCATCTCACCAAAGCCATTCTTTTTTTTTTCTTATAGTAAGGAACTTTTTTTTTTTTTAAGATTTTGTTTATTTATTCATGAGTGACAGAGAGAGAGAGAGACAGAGAGAAAAGCAGGCTCCATGCAGGGAGCCTGACGTGGGACTCGATCCGGGGTCTCCAGGATCAGGCCCTGGGCTGAAGGCGGCGCTAAACCGCTGAGCCACCTGGGCTGCCCTCACCAAAGCCATTCTTATGATGGACTCATGCAGCATAGGGCTGGAAAGGGCCTTTTCCCTTGTGAGTTGATTCGCTGGAGCAAAATGGAGCAACCAGAGTAACCTGGTTAGTTGCTTAGTGAGGACCCTGGTCTCTTGATCCTGTTTTTTCTCTTTGCCACATCCCACGGTGCCTAGCACAGCGCTGGGAAATGTTATATTGTCTTTAAGCATAATTAGCTACTTTGGACTAAAAAGTGGCCTGGGTGGACCATTTGACGTGTGTCCAGTTATGACATTTATGCAAGCAATGTCTCAGTTTCTTCTTTTAATGTTTATCTTCAAAAGCAAATGTGCCATATTAAAGGACTTTTCCTCCCTCACACCATATACATGTCCTTGTTTTTCTCTGTTTCTGGATCCTGAAACCATTTTTCGCTGTGACTACATAAGCTCTTTAGTTGACCTGTTATCACTGACTCTTCAGGTAAAAACCTCATTTTTCATTTCCTGCTCTCTTAGTAATAGAAGGATTAAGCTAATTTCAAAACTACTTGTGTCAGGATTTCATCCCACCTGGAAAGTCTATCCATTTCATCAGAGCCTTGCTTATCACATTCTGAAGTTTGACAAATGGATGGGATGAATCATTTGTTGAAATTCAACAGGAAGTACCCAGCCCACATTCTGTGTCTCTACCTACTTAGGATCAGCTCCAAAATACTGAATTGAATTTATCAGCAGGAGGGGATCCCTGGGTGGCTCAGAGGTTTAGCGCTGCCTTCAGCCCAGGGCCTGATCCTGGAGTCCTGGGACCAAGTCCTGCATCAGGCTCCCAGCATGGAGCCTGCTTCTCCCTCTGCCTGTGTCTCTGTCTCTCTCTCTCTATGTCTATCATAAATAAATAAATTAATCTTTAAAAAAAAAAAAGAATTTATCAGCAGGAAAAACGAAAGGTTTGCAAAAGGAATATCATAGTACCATCTTAGGATATAAATGTTCTGTAACATTTGCTATCAAAATTAAGTTTTAATATTTTTGCAAGAATGTGTTGAAATATCATTCCTGCCTACCAAGAGAATATCCTCAGTTGGCATCTTAATAACAGTCATAATGAATGCTGAGTCACTTTTGTACAGGGAAAATATTTTTCTGAACGGAAGGGGAATTATGAGTCTATTTTTGGCACAAATAAAAAATAATTGTACATCAAGTTTCCTGGACTGATCAGATGAATTAATATTTCTGGCTAAGAAATGATAAATTCTAAGGGAGATAAACTGTCAAGGAGCATTCACTAGCAACTTGAACAAATGACTTGGTCTTGACAGAAATGTTTTAAATACAGCTTCTGGCTGTTTAAAGTATTTAGTCATTTTTGACAAGATTGGGTTAGCCTTTCCTGAAACTTTAGAAAATCTGACATGAAAAAAAAAAACGGAATCATATGCCATGATATTATACTACTTGGCTAGTGCTCTTGAAGGCAGTGACTTTGTTGCTTTCAAGAAGTGGTAAGGACCTAAGAGAAGTTCCGTCTCAAGTTATTCATTGTATAGATAGGAAAACTGAGGTCAAGAGACGTGTGGTGATTTGATGAAGGCCACACACAGTAAATTAATAGAGCATAGAACAAAACTTAGGTCCTTTCAGTTTCAGCTCACAGTACCATTCTTTTTTTTTTTAATTTTTATTTATTTATGATAGTCAGAGATGGAGAGAGGCAGAGACATAGGCAGAGGGAGAAGCAGGCTCCGTGCACCGGGAACCCGACGTGGGATTCGATCCCGGGTCTCCAGGATGGCACCCTGGGCCAAAGGCAGGCGCTAAACCACTGCGCCACCCAGGGATCCCTCACAGTACCATTCTGATCCAGTTTTTTTTTTTTTTTTTAAGATTTTATTTATCCATTTGAGATAGAGCAAGAGTGAGAGAGCATGACATGGGGGGGAGGGGAGGAAGAGGGAGAGGCAGGCTCCCTGCTCAGCAGGAAGCTCAATTCGAGGCTCAACCCCAGGATCCTGGAATCACAACCTGAGCTGAAGGCAGACGCTTAACCAAGGAGTCACTCCGGCGCCCCATTCTGATCCAGTTTTATGTTCTAAGGCAGGGGTTCTCATAATCCAGCAGGCATCAGAAACACCTGGAGGGTTTGTCCATACATACATTGCTGGCCCCTACTGCAGAGTTTCTGTTTCCATAGATCTGGGATAGGGACAGGGAATTTGCATTTTTGTTAAGTTCCCAAGTGATGCTTGATGATCCTGATCCAGTGACCATACTTGCAGAACCACTGGGTTAAGAGGGGTAGAGGAAATGTTAGGAAACCGAGAATAAATGTGGAATTTGCTTGTGGGGAAGAGGAATGACTGATTTTAGCTAGTCCTGAGTATCTTAGTACTCAGAATAGAAGATCTACTTTTCCTTTTGCACTTGAAATTACTGTTAAACGAGGTTTCTACTGTTTGCACAAATACCTGGTAAATTTCTTATCTGACTCAGAATTACGACCCATTGGGTGCCTAGATAATGGATGAAAGGGACCTTAGGAAACCAAGGCCAAGGAAAAGAAAATCCTTGAGAGCCACCCTAAAATATAGAATGATGGCTAATTGTAAACACCTCATCAGAATCTAAACCCTCACCAGGAAATCATCAAATTGTCTTTATTCATCTTGAATGAATAAACACATTAACATAGGAAAAAGGAGAGCCAGAGTGATGACTAAGAACAAACACAAACATCAGGTAATTGAGCTGACAAAGGGGATTGAATTTAAAGCAAAAATTGAATTAAATTACCAGAAATATGCTTTAGGTTTTCCTTGGTGCTACAGAATGGGGAGACTTCCTAATATTAAGGTTAAATGTAAAACCTAAACTCTCTCAATAGATTCTAAGCACATTTTTTCATTAACATAAAGTTTCTTTCTTTTTTTTTAAAATCTTTTTGTCTGTATTCATTAGCTAGATTAAAATGGATGCTTTATAATATATTGAGAAAAAATCAAAGTTGGTGGTAGCATCCTTCCACCTCCTTCCAGAAACCACCTGCCTGCTAAAAAGAAACCCACATTTGTCTGCTCAGAATCCCTCTTTTTGTCCCTTTCACCTTCCTTAGAGTGGGTAAAATTATTCCTTGCAGACCTAGAGGCCAAATCAAGGTTTGGGGAGATGAGTAGAGAAAAGAGGGGAAAAAAGAACCCAAGTGGATTCTGGCGCCAGAGAAATAATTTGTGTATAAAAGGTTCTGAAGGAGCTGTGAGGGACAAAGGGATTGGAGAATGGGGAAGTGTTACTGCAGGTTATGAATAGATTTCTTTTATTGTACTTTAAAAGACAAGAAAAGAAAGCTGCTTTCTGATGATCTGTAGTTGCCAAAAGAGACATTGCTTCAGGATCAGACCACATGGGTCCTTGGATTTATTAAGTTTACCCAAAGTACCTGAGACTCAATCTCTGCTCTAATAAAATTTGTTTGCAAGACAGAATCGAGGGAATCTGTG
Organism: Canis lupus familiaris; assembly: GCF_011100685.1. NCBI lineage: Eukaryota > Metazoa > Chordata > Mammalia > Carnivora > Canidae > Canis > Canis lupus. The sequence continues at coordinate 32,522,528 of NC_049260.1, forward strand.
GAAAATTAGGTTTCCAAGGAAACCAGCCTGGATGGGATAAGAGGAACACTGTATCTATTTATCAATTAACAAATACTTATAGTCCCAAGAAAGCTCTTGCTGTTGGCAATATGGGAAACTTTCCCTATTGCTCTAGCAGGACTAGTGGAAGAGATAGGGCACTTGAGACTACAAGCTTTAGAAAGGGGACAATACACTGACTTTCAAAAGAAGGTTTTGGTAAAAGCTCTTAGCTTTCCATTCTTGGGAAATTGGGTGTATCACCTACCTACTACTGCCTGGCATACTGCCTCAAGAAGCTCAGTAGTTCAGAATAACAGTCATTTATTTTGCTCAAAAGTCTGAAATTTGGGTAGGTTTCATCTCAGCAGAGATGGAGAGATGGCTTGTTTCTTGTCTTCCTGTTCTCAGTTGAGAGGGCTCACCTTGGGGTTAGGGGAACTATTTTCAAGACGACTCACAGGGGTGGCATGTTGGTCTTGGTTGTCTCCAGGGAGCTCATCTGGGGTTGGGAGCCTTGGTTCCTTTCTGCGTTGGCATTCGCAGGGACTGCTTGGGCTTTCTTACGGTGTGGTGGCTGGATTAAGTGAGCATCCTGAGAATATGCCAGAAGTGCATGGCTCTTCGTGACCTAGCCTTGGATGTCAGTCATATATGGTGTCACTTCTATCCAGAGCAGTCACAATGGCCACTGAGGCTCAAGGGGCAGGGGAATGCAAAGGTTTTAGGAAAGCATGTGGATGGGCTATTGTGGACATTTTTGGATAATGTAACCCGCCATACGGGGGAACCTAAGGGATGTTCTAGGCTTTAAATTAGTGTCCCCAGATTGCTCACCTTGTTCCTTTTCCTTCTTTTGTCTCCATAGAGAGAATGTTTGGCCCTTACTAAAAGTATAATCTCATAAACAGTCCCATTTTTTTTCTTGACTCTTTATGAAGCCAGTTTTGGCCATTTTTAAACATTTCGGGCTACAGACCTGGGAAGGAGAGAATAAAAAAGAATTCAACAAGAAAAGCAGAAATTCCAACTGTTAGTGACTTTTCCAGCCAGCAGCAGCCCTCCTCACACACTAAGAGATTTGTCAATTTGAGAACTTCATCTGCAGTAGCCACTACATTTATTGTAAGTACTCCTTGCCTGAATTCAGGTTCCCCTGAAGTACACTCTGAGACTTGGGTTTGGGAGCAAGCAGTTTACGTGAGAGGTGATGCCAGGAAGCACGGTGAGGGAGTAGAAAGTGAGGTAAAGAAGGGAAGAAAGCCAACAAAGCGTGATGATAATGAGCAGGTTTCTTGTGGGCAGCTGGGGCACGATCCCATGGGAACCTTTCATAGCTGGTGTTGAAACACAACCCAGAGTTGTCCCCTAGGAGGAGTGAGGAATGTGGTGTATTTGTCTATAAGTTCCTGTCCCCTATCGGTTGGGGGCATTGACTGTAATGCTTCCAGCCTACCCCATGTCCAGACCAAACCCACACATAAAGCCAGAGAGAGGCTTCAAGCAGAGAGCCCCAATCATTACATGATCTCCCAGATGATCCTGCTGCTTCAGTCTAAGACTGAGAAGCAGAGTGCTGAATGCCAATTAGCTTTCTTACCTCTTATCACACAGCGCACCTCTCCCCTGTCCATCTGCTCCATGGCTGTGGCCATTTCTTTTTTGTCTCCCATCCCAAGCCATGGGATGAGAGGTGCCTTTGCTTACTTATCTTACCATGATTTGTGTTCTCTTCCATCCTTCTTGTGGATATAGACCTAGTCATCATCTTACCCACAAGGGTAGGGCCCGTGGTCCCCTTCTGATGTGGGAAATGTAAGAGTTCCCTAAATGCACAGGGTCAAAGTAACAGTAGTTCTAGATGGAGAATGCAGGAATTGAAGAAAAAGACTGCCATAGGCCAGTGTTTCTACAGTTGTGCCCGCAGACCACCAGCATCATTGGCCTGCTTGATGTAAATCCATACCAGATGGCAATATGCTGAGGAGCCTCTGTGCATAGGCTTTGGATCCAGAGTGCCTGAGTTTGAATCTCAGATCTACTCACTTGCGTATTCCCAGTCAAGTTATCTGAGCCTTCTATGTCTCATTTTCCTCATCTGTAAAGTGTGTCATGTAATTTTTCTGTGGATTAGCTGAGATAGGACATGGAATGCATTTAGAACCAATGCCTTTATAATTACTAAGCATTCAGTAAATTTTAGTATTCTTTTTTTATTTTATTTTATTTATTTTATTTTATTTTATTTTAATATTTTATTTATTTTTTTATGATAGTCACAGAGAGAGAGAGAGAGAGGCAGAGACATAGGCAGAGGGAAAAGCAGGCTCCATGCACCGGGAGCCTGACGTGGGATTCGATCTCAGGTCTCCAGGATTGTGCCCTGGGCCAGAGGCAGGCGCCAAGCCACTGCACCACCCAGGGATCCCATATTTTAGTATTCTTGTGTCTTAGACCTAGTAAATCATAATCTCTGAGGATGGAACCTAGAAACCTGCATTTCTAACTAGCTCCCAAAGTTTGAGCACCACTGCTCCAGGCTGAGAGGCAGAGAGAGAGAACGTGAGAGAGAGCGCTGGATGGATGGTTGGATCAGGTGATGTCAATACAAGATTGATTAGCACAGTAACACCTCATTTCTCTAGCAGTTTTGGGGAATGAGGAGTTTCCCATGAGTTCTCCAGATCCAGGTGGCTGACACTTTTGTCTTGTTTTAAACATTCTATTTTTAGAGAGAGGGATAGGGGTGCGGGGAGAGGGAGGGAATCTTAAGCAGGCTCCATACCCAGAGTGGAGCATGAGGGCAGGGCTCATTCTCACAACTCTGAGATCATGGCCTGAATCAGAATCAAGAGTTGGACCCTTAACCAACTGAGCCACCCAGGCGCCCCTAAACACTCAATCTTTAAAGTTAAAACTTGATGTATTATTCATTCTGAAGTCTAAATTTTATTACATGTCCACACAGAGAATTCTGGAAATAGTAGTATTAGAGTAATATTTTTGGGGTGACTCAACATCATCAACCAAGCAAACAGTAAATATTTATCGACTACCTTGCCATGTCCCCTCATGGTAGTAGGTGCTGAGGATACAGTGACAAACAGGACCAAATCTCTGCCTTCAAGATACTCACTGTCTAGTGGAGAAGAGAGCAGGAAATGGGGATGACACAGTAAGAGAAGTGATAGAAGGCTGTTTTGAGCTTTATCACCGGGATGTCCAAAAGGCTAATAAGGTGAGAAGGTATGTGGCCCTCACACCAGGTCATCTGTGAGCTCGGGCCTGCCAGTTTATAGCTACAGCATCCTTCCCCTTGTTGTCAATTGATACTCTTTGCCCTGTCATTTTGTCTGCCTTCAAGCAACATTCCCATCCTCATGTCATGTACTGCCTGCCTCTAATGTACTATGGGGTGGAAACCAGATACCTTAAACTTGCTGGAATGTTGCCCTCTCAGGAAGGCCTCTCACCTTGCCATCCAAAATAGCATGCCCTATCTCTCCCCCCACCCCCACCCCACGTACATTGCAGCCCCTTACCCTGCTTGATCTTTCTTCTTGGCATTTATCACAATCACAACCTGATGATGACATATTACATTTATTTCTTCATGTCCCATGATGTGTATTTTCATTAGACTATAAATGCCAAAAGGGCAGGGGCTCTATCAGTTTAGTATACCTCTGTCTCTAGCACCCAGCACATGGCCAGGCTCAGAGTAGGCCTTTAATAAGTTCTTGTAATAATAGCAGATACATTTATTTTTATTTTTTATTTTTTAAATTTTATTTATTTATTCATGAGAGACACAGAGAGAGGCAGAGACACAGGCAGAGGGAGAAGCAGGCTCCATGCAGGAAGCCCAATGCGGACAAGATCCCGGGACTCAGGGACCACGCCCTGAGCCAAAGGCAGATGCTCAACCGCTGAGCCACCCAAGTGTCCCATCTTTTTATTTTTTACCAAGGTATAAAAAATACCTTGCATACGGTAAAGCACACCCATCTCACGTATTCAGCTCAGTGACTGGTTGTATATATGTGCACACATTAGAATGCCGCCCAGACTGGGATATAGACCAGCACCCATCCAGCAGCCCCCCTCAAGCCCCTCCCAGTCAGTACCTTCTCCAAAAGAGAATTGCTCTACTGACTTCTCTCACCACTGATTGGTTTTGCTTATTCTTGAATTTCAGACAAATATAATCATGTACTTTGTGCTCTTATGTGTCAGCCTTCTCAACATTATGTCTGAGATTCATCCGTACTTTTGAGTATACCTGCAGTTCATGCTTTATTTCATCACTTGGAATAGTCACAGTAAATTTATTGCAATATGCTTAACTCATTCTACTCACATGTGGGTTGTTGCCTGTTTGGCCGATAGAGAAAATGAGTCTGGGGAATGGTCCTTGCAGAGCTTTGAGTAAAGACCATAGGCTTTATGGCAGTTATTTTTGGATGGTTTCCTCCTTACCCCATTTTCTCAGTCCTACATTTCTGGATCTGTCCCCTTTTTTTTCCTGCTAATTCAGGGTTCTGATTTATGCTTGGACCTGTGATGAATGCCTGGAACTAAATCACATTTACAAAAACCCTAGTTGGCCTAGTAGAGAAAAAAGCCACATATCTAGTGGTTTATCCCAAGACATAGAAGCAGAATGCTGATTAGCTCTCCCTTATGGTATCCTTCCCTTCTCTTCCTCTTTGTCCTTGATTCTTATTCACTTTCTGCTAATTCCCTCCACTAACTGGGGGCACCTTTGGGCCTAATGTGTTTTATAGCAGTGTTTCTCAACCATGGCTGCACATTATAACCGCTTGGGGAACTTTAAAAATAATACCCATGCCTGAGCTTTACTCCAAAGCAATTAAATCTGCGTCTCTGAGAGTGGGTCCTAGGTATTAGTATTTTGGTAAAGCTCTCTAGATGGTTCTAATAGGCAGCCAAGTTTAAGAACCATTGCAGGACACACCTTACCCTTGGAAATAGTATAGATGTGTAGAATTAACTGAGCCCCTTTCCCCCCAGTTGAGCAGAATCAACTTGTTTCATATAGTTTACTAGATAGGGCTCTTTTGAATGCTGTCCACTTTCTAAACCTCAGGGAGCCATGTATGAGAACTGCTTGAAAATCAGGAAGCCAAGGAATGTGGCTTTTCCCCCACACCATATTAGTCACTTCATGGTGTTTACAGCAGTATTAACTCAGGTTTGGCTCATGAATTATAATTTAGATCCATCATTTAAAATCCAGACTGTGGCATGGATGCCTTGACTACCATTGAATGAGTGCTTCAGAAAGATTGTTATTGTGATGGCTTTTTTTTTAATGGGCACTATGTGTAAGCAAGATTAGCACCAATAGGTCCTAAGTGTCATGAAGTCAGAGTCTATTTTTTGAAAATTTATTTTCCTGTTCATTTTTTAAGTAAACTCCACACCCAGCATGAAACCCAATGTGGGGCTTGAACTCACAACCCTGAGATCAAGAGTCAGATGCCTAACCGACTGAGTCACCCACGTGGGCACCCTGGTCAGGGTCTATTTTTAAATTCTGTTTCCTGACAACACCCAACAGTATTTTGTCCACTGCGGCTAATATTTACCAAGTGTTTTCTATTTGTTTACTGCACTCAGCATTTACAACTCAATTAATCCTCACTATAACGGTAGTCTTACTGAATACTTATGTGCTATGCCCTTTTATAAGCTCTTCTTATGTATTCATTTACTCTTCTCAACAGTTAGTTGAGTTTTTATTGTCATCCCTATTTTATGGGTTAGGAAATGGAGGCACAAATTGGTTAAGTACTGTTTTAAGGAGTTGGAAATGGTAACTAGTAGAGCTAGGATTCAGGCAGTTTGGGCTCAAGACACTGCTTTCTCTTTTATTTTTAGTTTTTAAATATATATCAGATTTGTCTGAAAACATGGATTAAAGAAGAAAATTACAATAAGAAGGACTCTTGGAAAGTCAGCTTGGGATTTAGAGAGGTTTAAACTTACCATAATTCCAGTATAGTTAACATACAGTGTAATATTAGTTTCAGGTGTACAATATAGTGATTCATCACTTCCATACAGCACCCAGTATTCATCACACCAAGTGCCCTCCTAATCCCCATCATCTATTTCACCCATCCCTTCCCTACATCCCCCCTGGGTACCATCAGTTCTCTATAGTCAAGAGTCTGTTTCTTGGTTTGTCCCTCTTTCCTTTGCTCATTTGTTTCTTCAGTTCTACATATGAGTGAAATCAGCTGGTATTTGTCTTTCCCTGGCTTCACTTGGCATTATAATCTGTAACTTCATGTCATTGCAAATGGCAAGATTTCATTTTTATGGATGAATAATATTCTATTGTGTGTATATATATATACACACACACACACATATCATGTCTTTATCCATTCATCAGTTCATGAACACTTGGGCTGCTTACATAATTTGGCTATTGCAAATAATGCTCCTATAAACATGGGGGTACATGCATCCCTTTGAATCAGTATTTTTGTATCCTTTGACTAAATACCCAGTAGTGCAATTGCTATGTCATAGGGTCATTCTATTTTTAACTTTTTGAGGAACATCCATGCTATTTTCCACAGTGGCTGTACCGGTTTGCATTCCTACCAACAGTGTATAAGGTTTCCTTTTTCTCCACATCCTCACAAATACTTATTTCTTGTGGTTTTGATTCTAGCTATTCTGACAGGTGTGAGGTGATAGCTCAGTGTGGTTTTGATTTGCATTTCCCTAATGAGTGATGTTGAACAATCCTAAAATTTAAATGGAACCGCAAAAGACCCTAAATAGCTAAAGCAGTTTTGAAAAAGAAAAGCAAAGCTGAAGGTATCACAATTCCAGGCTTCAAGTTAGATTACAAAATTGTAGTAATCAAAACAGTATGGTATTGGCACAAAAATAGACACAAAGATCAGTAGAAAGGATAGAAAACCCAGAAAATACACACAATTGTATGGCTAATCTTTAGAACAGGAAAGAATATCCAATGGGAAAAAGACAGTCTTCAACAAATGGTTCTGGGAAAACTTGTTAGCTACCTGCAAAAGAATGAAACTGGACCACCTTCTTATACCATACACAAAAATGAACTCAAAATGGATGAAAGACCTAAATGTAAGACCCAAAACCATGAAAATCCTAGAAGAGCGCACAGGCAGAAATGTCTCCGACATCTGCTGTAGCAACATTTTTCTACATAGGTCTCCTGAGGTGAGGGAAACCCAAGCGGAAATAAACTATTGGGACTACATCAAAATAGCTTCTGGACAGTGAAGGAAACAGTCAACAAAACTAAAAGCCTATAGAATGGGAGATGATATTTGCAAAAGACATAACCAGTAGAGTATCCAAAATCTATCATTTGACTGATATAACTCAACACCCAAAAAACAAACAATCCGATTAAAAATTGGGCAGAGGACATGAACAGATGTTTCTTCAGAGACTTTGTTCTTATGTATCCAGTGCTTCTCAAATTTTCACATGTGTAGAAGTCACTTGGGGATCTTGTTAAAATGCAGATCCTGGTTCACTCTATCTGATGCAGTGCCTAGGATTCTGTAGGTCTTAAAGCTCCCAGGTGGTGTTGATGCTGCAGGTTTATGGTCCACACTGAGGAACGAGGGCATACCCTATGAGATAACTTCTTTTACTGTCTCCATTTCCAGGTGATTACTCTGGGGCTCTGAGAGGATAGTGGTTTCACCAGCTTCTCAAAGCAAATACACAGGAATTCACACAAAGGGGTCTCAAAGGTGATGGTTTAACCAGTATGCTTGGGTATTTGGTAAGTGGCTATTGAATGAATAAGTAAACTGACTTTGGGTGCTGGGTCCAACACATCACCATTGTAGAGTCAAAAGTCGGAATGTATTAAATAGAGCCCAGGTAATTTATCTTTCATTGGTACTTTTTAAACCTTGGAAATGAATCTTCTATCAGCTTTTATCTTCACATTTTCTTCTTACAGCCTATACAGGTCATTTCACCCTTGCTGTTGACAGGGAACAAAGAGGAAACAGCTCATCAAATTTTCATTGGGGATGGTTTTCTGTGGGTCTTTTTACCATTGTCTTTGCTTTTGAAAAAGTACACAGACCTAGTGTCCTGCTGATAGCATTTCTTGTTAAACTGTCTAAACAGCAACATCCATTCAGAAATAATGCTGCTATTTAAGGTTTGGTCATCAGCAAAGAGATTATTTTCCACTTTTTGAGTGACGGGAAAATATTTCCTTTAGTAGCCTTGGCTCCCACATTTAGTGCAGTCATGTGGTGGACAAGATTCAGGCTCCCATCCTCTGCTCTGTTCCAATAGCATAGATTTTCTTCTTCATGAGGGACCTCCCTGAGAACAGGGCCCATCACAAAACAAAATAAGAATCAAATTTAATGTTCCTTGCAACAATTCAACCATTACAGGTTCCAGGAAGAACTCTCTATGCACTCCCACCACTCTGGATAATGTTCTCTAACCAGATGATGCATATATGTGACAAAGAGGTTTTGCCTGGAGGAAAATTTATTTACTTATTAGATTATTTTAAGTAGCATTTCTTGGCTCAGAGAACCAGAGGGAACAAAGTGGATAATAAAAAATTTGTAACTCAGAAAAATCTGTGACTTCATGCAACAGAAATCGGAGTGAAATCCTATTGTCTCGACATTGTTATGGGGTCCAATGTTAAGGAAAGGGCTCTTGGCTACATTTTATTGACTGAAACTCTGCAGAAATATCCAGTTGAGGTCATGGCTTGTGTCCTATTTATCACTGTTTGGAAGAAGAAACCAGACCTGAAGATTAGGTCCTGTATTCACTTGCCTCATTCATGCCATTCAGTTACTCAGTAAAGGTTGTTGAGTACCACTAGGCTAGGTACTCTGGAGGTACCAAGGGGTGTGAAACATGCCACCTACCCTCAAGGAGTTCACAGAAAGGAAAGAGGTTTAACAGAGGTGGTGTGTGACAAGGATTATAGAAATGGTACACTGTGTCTTACATCTTCTTTATGTGTTTGTCGAAGGACACTTCAGTTGCTTCCATATCTTGGCTATTGTAAATAATACTGAAATAAACATAGGGATGCATTTAGCTTTTCATATTAGTGTTTTGGTTTTCTTTAGGTAAATACCCAGTACTGGAATTACTGAATCACACGGTAGTTCTCTTTTTAATTATTTGAGGAACCTCCATACTGTTTTCTTTTTTTTCTTTTTTTCATTCTTCCAGCCTTTATTGAGATATCATTGAAATTGACATATAATGTTGTATAAGTTCAAGTTCTATAATTTGAATATGAATTATCAAATGTGATCAGGAGCATTAACAGGTGTGACTGTAGGCACAAAGAAGATGGAAGTAGAGAGAAAAATTGTGTCTGGTTGGCAGGTGCAGAGATCTCTGAATGTTTCCTGGAAGGGGCCTGGGAAGATGGGAAGTGTATCAGTTAGGAGTGCAGTTGGCTGTAACAGAGAACCAGATTGGCAGTGAATTAAAGAAGGCAGGTTTTCTTATACAAGAAGTAGTTGGGGGGGGGGGGTCTCCAGTGCTGATTCCAGTATTCCATCCCCAAGGATGTCGGGGTTCTGGATCAGTGTCTCTGCAGCCCTCTTGTTGTCGTTTTTTGTTTTTTGTTTTTAATGTATCGCTATACAACATTGTTTTAGTTTTAGATGTAGAACATGAAGACCTGAATTTATATATATTGCAAAATGATCACAATAAGTCAGTTTCTCTCCATCATCATACCTAGCCACAAATTTTTTTTTCTTGTGATGGCTAAGATGTACTCTATTAGCAAGACTTTCAAGTATGCAATAATACACTATTATTAACTGTGGTCACCGTGCTGTATATTACATCTGTGACTTACTTATTTTATAGCTGGGAGTTTGTACATTTGACGTTCTTCACCCATTTTGCCCACTTCCCACCCCCCACCTCTGATGACCACTATTCTGTCTCTGTACCTATAAGCTTGATTTTTTTTTGTTTTGCTTTCTGTTGTTCTTTGGGGAAAGGGATGAAATATTCTTCTTTTTTTTTTTTTTTTTAAATATTCTATGTATACGGGAGATCAGGGCAGCCCGGGTGGCTCAGCGGTTTAGCGCCAGCGCCACCTTCAGTCCAGGGCGTGATCCTGGAGACCTGGGATCGAGTCCCACGTCAGGCTCCCTGCATGGAGACTGCTTCTCTCTCTGCCTGTGTCTCTGCCTGCCTCTCTCTCTCTCTCTCTCTCTCTCTCTCTCTCTGTTCTCATGAGTAAATAAATAAAATCTTTTTAAAAATGAGATCATACAGTCTTTTTCTCCATCTTATTTTACTTAGCATATTATACTCAAGGTCCATGTTGTTGGAAATGTGTAGTATGCCTCTTTTTTTTCCCCCTTATGGTCACAAGATGGCTGATGGTAGCTCTGAGAATTACATCCTCATTCAACTGTATTCATATACAAGAAATAAAGGGTTGGAGGGGGGGGGAGATAGGACAAAGAATTCTTCTGCTTTCTTATCAAGTAGGCAACTCCCTCCTAGGAGCCTCCCACCATACCTCCCCTTTGTCTCACTCACTAGAATTTGGGCTTATGACCATCCACACCAGGGGCTGGTCTACCTTCTATGGATTCTAGGAATTCTAGTCTAATATTCAAGTAGCATTGCACTTCTTTTTGGAGGGAACAAGTATATTTAAGTGGCAAAGACTACTTTGGGTAGTTCAGCAACACCCTATGGCACAGTAGGGCTTCAGCTGGTGGAATCAGGAGTAAGGGCATTCCCAGGAGAGGGAAAGACTTTAAGGCAGGGAGGGTGAAGTGTGTATGGAGAATAGTGACTAGATGAGTTTGACTGAAGCCCAGGGGTCTTACAAAGGAATTTCAAAGCATTTATCTTTAATCTGGGGAACCCTTTGTTTAATCGGAATCATGTGTGGAAGCCCTATTTGGAAAGGAGAGAGAAGCATAGCTACATTGATCAGAGGTAGGATGGGAGGCATGGGACCTGTCTGCTCAGTCTCTGGCCTACTTCAGCTGAGAGGGCCTCCTTTTTTTTTTTTTTTTAACTGAGATGTAATTGACAATACAGTACTATATAAGTTTAAGGCACACAGATAATGACTGGACTTACAGGTATTGTGGAATGATTACCAGAGTAACTTTAGTTAACATCCATCATCTCCTGTAGACACCAAAAAAGAAAAATGTTTTTGTTTTGCCCTTGCAATGAGAACTTTTAGGATCCCGTATTCCAGACCTCCACTTCTCTTTCTCTGGGGCTTTCTCTCCCATTCTTGATCTCAGTACCACAGTCCGGTCTGTTAATTCTTATACCAGTGGAATTTACTAGGTAAGGTGGGTTTTTGCTAGGAGTACTTCATCCTCACTCTTCTGTTTGAAGAGATGATCGTGTAGACTAGTGTGTGAAAAGAAATGCTGGGCTAAATTATATACCTATATTCAGTCTTGTACATGGGATCCTACGTTTGCGTAAAAAGAAGTGGAACCAAAAGACTGAATAATTATTACCGCGATTATCATTTATATAGCAGTTTCACACACATTCTTACTTGGAAGTGCAAAGGGATCAAAATCCCTTTTCCCCATCCACTTTTACTCCATAATAAATTCTCCTTGAGGATGTATTCTGACAGGATTGTCTGCAGAAAACCCTTTACTTAGAGATGTAACTGGATCTTCCTAAATTTAGCAGAGTTCATGCAACACTGAGCTGAAGCCCAAGGAAGGGAGGATGGAGAGAGATAGTAAACAAGACACTGAAGAAATTATAAAGTGGAATTGAAAAAGTTTTTTTATGTAAGGGCACTGACCAAGGGGATTAAAATTTGGTTGAGCTATCTTTAGATTATATGGTTCTATTTGGCAACACATGTTAATATTAAATTTTGAAACTTGCTAATTAAATACAAGTTACCAGTGACAAAATCTGCCCTTGATCAAGAAAGCAAAAAAAGAGAAGCTACTCTGCAAACTGTGGTCTCTTCACTTTCTTGCATTCAACTGTGTTGTCAGATGCTCCGACCATTTCCTCTTATTCAGTGGAAATTTCCTGTCATTCCGTTTCCCTGGAAATGGAAGACAGCTGAACAGAACCTCCATTCACCCCTCCCTGCACTCAGACTCTGTGTCATCAAGTCTTCTCTTTTATCCCAGTCTATCAACAAGCTCCCCTCATTTCTCTTCTTCAGAGTACTTTAAGCATGACACCTGGCCATTGCTCACCCTGTCACTCCTATCTAGAATGCTTTTCCCTCTTCATTTTCTGCTAAAATATATCCCTTCTTCCTTCCAGACTCAGCCAAAGAGAGAGCTCTGGAGCATGTATAAAAAGGTGTAAAATGGGGATGCCCCCGGAAAGGCAGCTTCTCAGGTGACACAGCTTGGTTTCTTCTCTGTTTCTCTGCAGCTCTTTTACTCTGCCATATCTGTAGTGCTCATCATTATTGACCAGTTGAAGTTTTCTGGAACTCTGCTTTCCTAGGGTCCCGTAATTGCTCAGGTGAAATCCAGACTGCGAGAGTCTCCAGAGACAGCCCAAGGCAAAAGAGCAGATGACTCTTGGGGTCTCAGACATGGAATGACTACTATGACCAACAGGGCACACGTGGAGATTTGGGTACCACTTGGGTCGCTAGAGGACAGAATCCTTCCTTAAAAAAACGAAAACAAAAAGAAAAGGGGGCAGATATTTAGGCCTGTGATAGAATCCGTGAATTTCACCTCCCCACTTTCCATCAGGTCTAGGGAAATGGAGACTAGCTCCGGAGACTGTATGGTCTCGCAGAAGCTAGGACACATTGATCTGGCCTGGCCCATGCAGATCCTAACTGTTAGTGGCCCCACTTCCAGAACCGGAAATCCCGGCATTCCTGTAGCTGTCTTACTTTCCAGTGCTACAGAGAATTTGCAAATGAGGACAAGACTGTAGGACTAGCCATGAGACCACAGCCAACATGGACAAATTTAGCTATATTCCCAATACCTTTAGACCAGTGATAACAGCTGTTGAAACTGATAAATGAGATTTTGTGCCCAGAGCCATCATTTGGATCCTTAGTTATTCTTTAACATTGAACTCCACATGCCTGACGTAAAGGAGTATCCTTGCCAAAGCTGAGAAGCCCTTGACATCCTATGCACTCTTCTAGTACGTTCCTGGAATGACCCAAAGGGCTGGGGAAGTGGCAGCAGACTCTTAGCTCACAACTTCTTAGCGCTGATCCCCACAGATCACAGCCTTGTTCCTGTCACATCAATAGCTCCCCCATCTCCTTTAAATACAGATTAAGGAAAGCTTTTAATACAGGATTTCAACCTTTCTAAATTAGACCAAGCTGGCTTTGGATATCTCACTAACAAGCACCTTTGTATTTTTCCCTCCATGATTTTGCTCCTCAGAGTCTCTGCAGCTCTGGTGGGTATTTGTGGAGCTCTCAGCCTCTCGTCCAGTTATACATACTTTGAGGTCATGCACTATTATCTTAGAGATTCTCGACAGAGCTTGACACGTCATTTGTAGAACATACACATACTATTGCTTGACAAGTAAATTTAAGATACTTGGTTGACTCTGAAGATCAATTATGTAGTCTTTATCTAAAGGCATTAGGTTCCACAAAACTCCTTTGCTAAATTAGGAAATTCTGGTTGAAGGGCATCTTTATGGTAGAATAAGCGTGGCTAGATCAATAGCAGCCCATGACAAATATTTTCACATTCACTGAAATATAGCCTTAACAGCAGCTTTCTAAATAAAGAGAATACCAATAATGTGTTACCACCTTAAATTAGTATTTGGGGATTGTTTTTTTCCAGTTTCCTCAGCTCACTTGAGAATTATGTCTTTCTTCCCTCCAGTTTCAATAAAATGATTTGTTTCGATTTGTTGCAGAAAATATACACTTGTTAAGACAACTTGGGACTGTGTCTAGTCCTATGTCCAGAATTCAGTCTTCCTGGAAGTCTCTTAGTGACTTAGTGATTCCATGGTGGAATGGGGAGGCACTTGGAAACTCAGGGAAAAGTGATGTTAGTGTGGATCAAGCTCAACCCTTGTCCTCAGCCCCCTCCTACACTGGTATCTCCTTGGCCCAGCACCCACAACTCAAGCCAAAGTGGTATGATCCGCTCCTCTCCTACAAGTCTCTCCAGTCTCTCAAAAAACTGCCCCCTGAGGATGGTTTATAGTTCAGAGGCCTAGGCTGACTTCTGTTCCTTTGTCTTTCCCAAGACCTCACTGCCAGAACTTCTCCTCTTTACCATCTGTCTTACCTCTTGCTTCTCAGATCCCCTCTTCATTTGAGGAGCCCCCCACAGTACTGCCCTACCCTTGGTATTTCCCAGGATCACACTTTTCAGAGTGGTGGAGAGGTGTCAGAATTTTACACATGGGAGAGGAATTACAGTCAGACAGAAACTTGTGTAGTCATAAAGGGGAGTTCCCAGGTGTTCATGGCAACAGTTTAGCTCATTTTGTACCTCACAGCTTGTAGACCTTGTGCAGGTCCTTGGCCTACTTCCTTAGTCCCCATTGCCTCTCTGGCATTTCTCAAACAGAGTTGTGATCTTGGAAATTATGCAAAAAGAGGGACTTTGGGTCAAATGTTTTCTTTGCAAACTCTCACCCACTCTTGGAGAGTCATACTGCACTGAGAAATCATACATTGGGGGGGGGGGAAGCATTTTTTAACCTAATATTTAGGTTAAATCAAATATTTAACCATCAGGACCAGGACCCTTCCCTTCCCCCCTTTCCTGATCATGTGTTATCAATGTGGTAAGACAGTTTTGTAAGTACCCGGGTAATGCATGAATTGCACACTTCTGCGTGGCTTCCAAGCCTGCTACAAAGTGGACTGAGCTTTTCTGTTCGACCCAAACGTTCTCTCTCTTTCACAATATGATGTGTGGTTCCACTGGTGTCCATTTTTTCAGTTGGCTGGTAGTCCATCCCTGGGCGTTTGCTCGTGCTATTTTACCTACCTGGATACTCTTCCTTTCAGGCACAGCTTATATTTCCAAGTCCTGGTTGAAGCCTCCTCCAGCTTGTCCTTTCTCCAAATGCCAGTAGCTTTGCCTTCAGTACTGCATCAGTTAAAACCAAATTCTGTCTGTCGCCACGACAAAACTGTACATTCCCGTAAGGCATGACTATATCACATCCAACCGCACTATTTCCCCTTAGCTGCTTTTTGGGGACATAAATGCACTAAACACCTCTTCATTGATTGACAGGTAACAATATTCATTCAACCACAGGAGTGGCACTTTTTGAAAGGTGGCTTTTTGTGGGTTTTGTTTTGTGTTTTTGGCACTGAGTGCACTGTCCTGACCTAGGTACAGTGCAGCTACTCTACATTTAACCCCCTTAAAAGCCTAACATGCTTATTTCTGTTGTATTTTAAAGAGAAAATAATTGTTGTGGAGTTTTTTTTTTTTTTTTCCAATTTGACAGAAGTAATTGCTTTTAACTTTCATAATGGCACAGTGCCTCAGAAACACTTGAATCCTCCTGGACCAGTCCTGCCATAGTCATCTAACTTGAGGGTCTTGTCCCTTCGGCCTCTCTGCAGTAAAAGATGAGCATGAAGATAATGCAGGCGTTATCTTTTGTGTGTCCTCAGAGTTATGTAAATAACCGTACCTTCCTTCCTGACTGAAAACCTGCCATTAGTTTGCTTTTCAGGTCATTCTTTGTCTACTGAATGAAATTCAGTAGTCCTTGAAAAGTCAGCCTTCCACAGTCTAATCACTAGATCATTGTTAAAAAAAAAAAGTTATCCTTTTAAATGCATTGATTTTTCTAGAATTATAGGGAGGCTATTAGGCTTTCTTTTTGTTTTCCTGTACGCCTTTAGGGACTGCTCAATTCTATTTATTCGTATTAACTAGACTTTTATTTTAAAAAATAGTGCATGCATTTGGTATACACCCACTCAAACCCAAGTGTACAAGGTGGCATATATAATGAGACATCAGCCTTCCTCTCACTGCCAGCTTCCAGTTCTCATCCTCAAATGTAAACAGTTTTCCCCTGTTTCGTGTGAATCTTCCCAGGAATATTCTAGACATATCCACACATGTGCATATGCAAGTGGAGCATGCCCCGAACACTGTCCTGCACCCTGCTTCTTGAATCTGACCATGTCTGTTGAAGAACTTCTCATGTTAACACACACAGATCTACTTTGTACCTTTTGTAGATGGATAGTATTTCATTGTCCGGGTGGTACCACACTGCACTGAACTATGCCTTTTTTTTTTTTTTTTTTAGGAATGTATTCATTCATGAGAGACACAGAGAGAGAGGCAGACACATAGGCAGAGGGAGAAGCAGGCTCCCTGCAAGGAGCCCAATGTGGGACATCTAAGACAATTTTTCCCCAAGATCTTACTTTTTTTCCAATTTTATTGAGGTATAATTGACACATATCACCATATAAGTTGAGGATATACAGCATAATGGTTCAACTTCCGTATATTGTGAGATGATCACAGTGTTTAGTTAGCATCCATCTCCTATTGAGACAATAAAAAGAAAAAGCAAAATAAGGAAAAAAAGTTTCTTTGTCATAAAAACTATTAGGGTTTATTCTCTTAACAACTGTCCTATATATCCTATAGCAGTGTTGGCTATAATCATTATGCTGCACATTACATCCCTAGTACCTACCCATCTTATGACTGGAAGTTCATACCTTTGAACTCCCTTCCTCCTGTTCACCCTCCCCCACCTACCACCTCTGGTAGCCACAAATCTGACCTCTTTTTCTATGGAGTTTTGTGTTTAGATTCCACAGGTAAGTGAGATCACACAGAATTTGTCTTTGACTTATTCCGTGTTGTCACAAATGGCAAGATTGAAATCCTTTTTTTTTTTTTTAAGATTTTCTTTATTCATGAGAGGCACACACAGAGAAAGGCAGAGACATAGGCAGAGGGAGAAGCAGGGAGAAGCTCCCAGTGGGGAGCCTGATGCAGGATTTGATCCCAGGATCATTCCCTGAGCCAAAGGCAGATGCTCAACCACTGAGCCACCCAGGCGTCCCAGGATTTCAGGGGTATTTTATGGCTGAATAGTACTCTGTGGTCTATACCCAATACCACAACTTCTTTATCCATTTATCTGTCAGTGGACTCTTAGGTGGTTTCCACAGATGCAGTTTTCGATCATTGTTGCCAAAATGCCTTCCAAAGAGGCAGCACCTGTTTACCTCCCCACTCAATACTGTGTGAGAGTGCTTGTTGCCCCACCACTTACCTGTGTTGTAAATTGACTTACCTATTTCTTACCACTCTGCTAGATTAAAACCTAGTATCTCATTTTAATTTGCATTTGTCTCACTTTACGATAATTTTTGCCAAAGTTCTAAGTCTTTGGCATACCATTACGTGCAGATTCCCTTCTTATGTCCTTTTCTATTTTTCCTTTGGATTGTTGCTCTTTCTTGGTTTGTAAAATTTAAAACACTAATACTGTCTGTCGTATATTTGGCAACATATATAAAATCCCTGTGTGTTTTCTACTTTTTATGATTGCTTTCATGATTGCTTTTTAAATGTTTGAATAGTTTATCAGGAAATTATTTTATGATAGGAAATGACTGTGAAAACAATACTGTTTTCATCATTACAAGTTCCAGGTTTATTAGCTGTTGTATACCTAGTATTTGACACATTTAGCACCATCTGTGGCCACAATATAATGGGTAGCACATTTCTAGCAATTTTGTTGTTGTTGTTGTTCTTATCAACTGGCTCTCAAAAGATTCTATGACCTGAAGTTTGGGAGAGTAAGTGGTCATACCACACTTTATTGAGATATTAGCAGTTGAGCAACAGTAGTGGAGGTAATGGTGGTGGTTAAGGAGTCATTCTCAACCTTGTCTCCATTGCTTCCTCCTCACAGTGCTCAGGGCTTTTGGTAGCCCTAACAAATGTATCAGCCTACATATAGTGCTTTCCTGGCCCTCCCATGTGAGAATGCATCCCCTTTGACCTGCCTCTGAATGGAGGAGCACCCACACTATTGTATACCAGTCAAAATGAGGGCACTGGGGAGGTGGGGGAATGTCCTAAAAGATTCCTGGAATCCTCTTAGCAGCTACCAGGCAGTACTGTGTGGAGATACCCCAGGTAGTTACAAATTGAAGCTCACCTCTATATCAGATAAAGGGCTGGTATCCAAGATCTATAAAGAACTTATTAAACTCAACAGCAAAGAAGCAAACAATCCAATCATGAAATGGGCAGAAGACATGAACAGAAATTTCACCAAAGAAGACATAGACATGGCCAACAAGCACATGAGAAAATGCTCCGCATCACTTGCCATCAGGGAAATACAAATCAAAACCACAATGAGATCCCACATCACACCAGTGAGAATGGTGAAAATTAACAAGACAGGAAACAACAAATGTTGGAGAGAATGTGGAGAAAGGGGAACGTTCCTCTTGCACTGTTGGTGGGAATGTGAACTGGTACAGCCACTCTGGAAAACTGTGTGGAGGTTCCTCAAAGAGTTAAAAACAGAGCTACCCTATGACCCAGCAATTGTACTCCTGGGGATTTACCCCAAAGATACAGGTGCAGTGAAAGACTGAGACACCTGCACCCCAATGTTTATAGCAGCAATGTCCACAATAGCCACATTGTGGAAGGAGCCTCGGTGTCCATCGAAAGATGAATGGATAAAGAAGATATGGTCTATGTATACAATGGAAAATATTACTCAGCCATTAGAAATGATGAATACCCACCATTTGCTTCGATGTGGATGGAACTGGAGGGTTTTATGCTGAGTGAAGTAAGTCAATCAGAGAAGGACAAACATTATATGGTCTCGTTCATTTGGGGAATATAAAAAATAGTGAAAGGGACTAAAGGGGAAAGGAGATAAAATGGGAAATACCAGAGAGGGGGACAGAACATGAGAGACACCTAACTCTGGGAAACGAACAAGGGGTAGTGGAAGGGGAGGTGGGAGGGGGGTTGCAGTGACTGGGTGACAGGCACTAAGGGGGACATTTGACGGGATGAGCACTGGGTATCATACTATATGTTAGCAAATTGAATTCCAATAAAAAAATATACAAAAAAAAGCTCACCTCTATCATTAGAGTTTGCAGTTGATAGCCAAGTAGGGCTGGGTACAATTCAAAACACTGTTGCTATTATTTAAAAATACATAGCAAACACCTTTAAATCTCAGTGGCTTGCAACAACATTTTTCCTCACTCATGGGGTAGCTCTGTGTGGGTTCAGGTTGGTTCCGTGTGTGTCCTCATTCCCCTAGGATTATCACTTATCTGGAGGGTGATCTCAAGGCAAGTGCAGAAGTGCAAAGGAACAAGCTAAATCATGCTGCCATATTGAGCTCATCCAGGTCAAGTTGAAGGGACTTCTAAGTAGCTTCTACCTACTTATGATAGAAACAATATGGGGTAATAAAGATAGTGGATTTGGAGCCTGACAACAATGGGATGGCAGATACTGTTGAATGGCTATTCAAATACCCTTTATCTCTTTCTCCCAGGATGGTGGATGCTAGCCTCCACAGTAGAGGCTACTAATCCCAGATACTTTTCCAGTCTCATTTGTAGTGTAGGTAGCCATGTTACATATTTCTGGCCAATGAGACATCAAGAGGACACTACAAGAGGTGCCCCTGGGAAATTACTTTCCTCTTTGAATAAGCCATTTAAATGCCCCAGTGTTCTCATCTGCAGGTTGGGGCTAGTTATAATTCACAGAGTTGTATTAGTCCAATTTCCTTTGTAACAATCCCAAATCTCAGTGGTTTATGGTAGCAAATATTGATTATTCTTGCTGATGGTCTGCGGGTCATCTGGAGGTGGAGTGGCTCTACTTCAGGCCACAGGTAGGGTTCAGCCTAACTCCATGTATCCCAGCACAAGACAAACTATGCAAGCATGTTTAAAGCTTATATTATGGGGGCACCTGGTGGGCTCAGTCAGATGAGTACACAACTCTTGATCTCGGGGTCATGAGTTCAAGCCCCAGGTTGGGTATACAGATTACTTAAACTCTTTTTTTAAAAAAAATATTTTAATTATTCACTCATGAGAGACACACAGAGAGAGAGAGGCAGAGACACAGGCAGAGGGAGAAGCAGGCCCCATGCAGGGAGCTCCACGTGGAACTTGATCCCAGGTCTCCAGGATCATGCCCCAGGCCGAAGGCAAGCACTCAACCATTGGGCCACCCAGGGATCCCCTAAAGATAAACTTAAAAAAATAAAGCTTCTACTGTGTCACTAACATTCCTTTGACCAAAGCAGTTCACATGGCAGAGCCCATCAGTAGGGCAAGGAAGTATGTTCCACTCACAATGAGAAATCCTGCAGTTACATAACAAAGATATGGATGTATAATCCTACTCCGGTGGAATGAAGATTTAGAACAAGAATCCAACCTTTCCCACTTTATAGGTGTGTGAGCATAAACAAATCACTAGTTTCCTCCTCTCAAGATGGCATGGGGCTTTTTTATCTGGGATGATGTAAAGATTAAAAATAAACCGTTGTGCCATAGGAGGCCCTTAATCAAAGTTAGCCCTGCACTCCCACCATCAAACTCAGTTTACTAAGTGGGTTCCTCCCAGAAGACAGGTGTGTGATGTAAAGCTGGTGTTCCATAAAGTTGATACGTGCAAGAGAAGTCACCAAAACAAAGTGTTTATTCATTAAGCAAGCATTTCATTGAACACCTGAAATCTGGCTCATTATTTCAAGGCCATTGTCACGCTTTCATGCTTCAATAAACTGGTTTTGGTTTTTTGTTTGTTTGTTTGTTTGTTTGTTTGTTTTTGCGGGACAGAGGGGCAAATGACCACTGGTAGCTCAGGGTTGATTTTTGGCTATTTCACAGGCTCCCTCTGCTGGAAGAAAACAGCATCTTTTTTTTTTTTTTTTTTTTTTTTTCTGAAGATGAAGTCCCTTTCCCTTTAATTGAAAGCAAGTATAATAAACAATTTGCTGCATTGCTAGACTGGCTTTTCATATAGTGTTTCTGCTGCCATGTCCTAAATTTACCTGCCACAGAGCTGTAACACCAACTGGCACTTCTTGCATTTTCAAAGCAGAGCCTTAACAAAAAACACTGATTTTAAAGAGTTTGCCAGAAATGTGAATTGTTAATAAGAAGCAGGTTCGTGTTTCCTGTGAGTAATGCCCTTGTTACTTCAATTCTAACCTTCTCAGTTTTAGAACATCTGGGAGTATTATGGGAAGGCTGTGCCGGGCCTATTTAGAGGTGCTTGCTAAAAGGAAATTAGCCTGAGTCACCAGGTTTGTTATGTAGGTAGACTGTAATTTTCTGGAGAAAAAGCGAGGATTGATGCAAAGCCAACACTTCCCCTGCCAGGGGTAGCCACCCTTCCTCAGGACATGCACGTTTTCAGGGCTATCAAAATGAGATTTTTGTGTGAACTTATTTTTTAGAAAGCCATTATTCATAGCTTAATGTGTACAGATTTTCACTTTGTTTCTGGCTAGGCAGTGTGATAAATATGTCTCCTTTGCCTTTGTCACCTCTTTATCTTTTTGTTGTCGCTTTTTGGATTTAAATGACTTACTAGGGTATTCAGTGAGTTCTGAATTGGCTGATTAGAAGAAGCTTCTAGATGATGGTATAGAGGGAAATTTTACAGTGAATGCCAACTCCAAAGTATGTGAGGGAGTGTGGGCACATCCATTGCCGCGATAGCTCCAAACAGTGTTCTCCTACGGCTTTGAAACCCAAAGTGTGGTCTGGCATCACATGTGGACCGATTGGTGAAAAATGCAAAATATCAGGCTTTACCTGAGACTACTGAATCTGGCTCTGCACTTGCACAAGACTTCCAGGGAATTCTTATACACATTAAGATCGGAGAAGCACTGGTCTAGAGTGAGGGGAAATCGCCAACCCTGTGGTATGTGAGATAGTGCTGGCACCGCAGAATCTGCCATAGCCAGAAACACCTTACTCCTGCACTCCGCTGAGGTCTGTGACTAACACCCATGGGCCCAGGGCCAGCTCCACCCATTAGCTCTATAATGCTGGGCAGGGAGCCCACAACCCCTGCCCTGCAGTCAGCGCTTACTACCTTTGTTGATTGGTGCTTGCAGACTTTGACCTCATGGATGCTGACTTCTTGGACCTACCCATCCACCCTCCCCCTGACTGAGCTGACTTTCATAGTGTATTTATCACTGGTCGTCTTTGGCCCAAACTCCTATTTCCCAGCTGGGATGTAGCCAGGCCTAAGTGATGACACACTTTACTGTTGCAACTGTTATTAAAAGAGCCTGTGGGTCTTCAGCAACTAAGGCCTTAAATTAGTCATAACTTTAAAAATCTCAGATGATAGGGGCACCTGGGCGGCTCAGTGCATCTGAGCATCTGCCTTGGCTCCGGTTGAGATCCCGGGGTCCTGGGATCGAGTCCTGAATCAGGCTCCCTGCAGGGAGCCTGCTTCTCCCTCTGCCTATGTCTCTGCCTCTCTCTCTGTGTCTCTCATGAATAAATAATTAAAATCTTAAAAAAATTGAAAAATCTCAGATGATAGAAATTGAACTGGAAGTAGGTTAATTTTCTTTTTCTTTTTAAATTTTATTTAAATTCAATTTGACAACATATAACACCCAGTGCTCATCCCATCAAGTGCCCTCCTTAGTGCCTGTCATCCAGTCACTCCATTCCCCCACCTACCTCCCCTGCTGCAACCCTTTGTTTGTTTCCCAGAGTTAGAAGTCTTTCATGGTTTGTCTTCCTCTCTAACTTTTCACCACTCAGTTTCCCCCCTTCCCTTATGGTCCCTTTCACTATTTCTTCTATTCCACATATGAGTGAAACCATATGATAATTGTCTCTTTCTCTGGTTGAGTTATTTCACTCAGTATAATACTCACCAGTTCCATCAATGTCGATGCATATTCTTTCTGATGACTGAGTAGTATTCCATTGTGCATATGTGTGTATGTGTGTATGTGTGTATATATATATATCTCACATCTTCTTTATCCATTCATCTGTTGAAGGACATCGTGCCTCATTCCACAGCTTGGCTCTTGTGGACATTGCTGCTATGAACATTGGGGTGCAGTGCCCTGTTGTTTCACTACATCTGTATCTTTGGGGTAAAGGAAGTAGCTAAATTTTAAAAGTAGGGGCACCAATAGGGATGAAATATCACAACACGATTTCTGGGATATTCCTGCACCAAATGCATAACTCAAATTGGATCATTAGGAACACTGTACACATCCAAATTGAGGGATAGCCAATAAAATAAATTGCTCGTACTCTTTAAAAATCTCAAAGTCAAGAAAGACAAAGACTGAGAGATCTGTTCCAGATTAATGAAGTCTAAAGGACATGACAGCTCAATGCAGTGTGTGATTCTGGATTGGATCCTAATAGGAAAAAAAAATCTTTAGGGAGCATTATTGGGATTATTGGAAAAATTTAAATATGAACTATAGATTAAATAATAGCATTGTATCAGTGTTCAATTTCCTGATTTTGATAATTATACTATAGTTGGATAAGAGAATTCCCTCATTTGTAGGAAATAAACTCTGAAGTACTTTGGGGTAAAGGCAACTTAACTCTAAAATGCCCCCTCCAAAACCAGAGAAACATAAAGCAAATGGGAAAAAAATGCCAACAAAATGTGACTAAGGTACAGAGTTTGTGGGAAAGTTTGTAATATTCTCATATATAGTCTTTTGGACTTCTATACTAAAAAATTTACAAAAATAAAGATAAATTAAAGGGGGAACTTTACCAACAGAGTACCGGGGAACTTCACAGAATTACTGGAAGAGATGTAAGACTCAGGACAACACAGGTGAGGGCTTGATGTCACCAGAGCAACCTCTGATCTGGATAAACTTCTTTAGCAGTAAGAGAAACCTGGAAATTCTGAGAAAGGAAATGGCTTTTAAGGGCTTTTAATGTCTCCCATTTCATAGATTGAGAAAACTGAGATCCAGACTACAAAAGTGACCTGCCCAAGGACTGACAGATAATTAATAGTTTTCACCTGCAGACATTTAGAACTCCTTTTCTTATTGGTTTATAAATGGATCTCTAAAATTTGTGACTTTAAAGTTACACTTTTAAGTTAGACATTGTGGACATTGCTGCTATGAACATTGGGTGTTCATACACTTTTAAGTTAGGTGTTGAAACAAAAACAAGATTCACATAAATAATGTGCTGTAATGTGAACATATGTTCTATGAACAAATATCTAAACAAGATCCCCCCTCACAGGATTAATACATCCCCCTCAGTTTTGCCATGAAATATCTTTATGATAAATATTTAAACATAAAAAGCAGCGATAATAGTCTTTTAACACAAATTTATATGTGAAAATCAGCTAGAAGATTTGAGTTTCTCTACTTAGCATGTGGATGAGTACATTCTGTCCTTTTCCATGGCATTTTTCTCTCCTCATAGAACACATCCTCCAGTTGAAAAGTAGCACTAACTGCTCAATTCTTGGAAATGTCCCTGTGATTCGGAGAGACCGTGATTGCAGTCCATTTAGAAAGGATAATCTCAGGCATGGAGTGATACCTAAAAGCCACCTAGTCCCACCCATTCTTTCTAAAGGTGAAAACTGCCTGCAGTTGGTAACTCACTCTCTCCCTTCACCTCCTGCGCGTGTTTCACACTAAGGAATGGATTTAAAATGGAATAGTATCCATTTACATATATTGAAATAATTATCTTTGACATCACTTCTGAAATAGCAGTATTATTTAGAGAAAACAGAGCTCCTTTAATCATCCTTCCTGTAATCCTGTATTATCTGTATAGAAGAGGCATTTGTGTAGTGGTTGGATAATGAGTCTGGGAGCCGATAAACCTGCCTTGACCAATTACCTCCATGACAGCTTTTGAAATAGAATGCAAATCCTAGCTGAAGGATCCTGCGTGGTGGAGTGCAAAATTGAACACACACACACAGGGTTTAGTGTGTGATGAAAGCAATGAATTAAAAAAAATTAAGTATGCTTTCCATCACCTGTGTCCAGACATGATCACAAATGGCTAACATAAATTTTTCAGAGAATATGGATTCCTGTAGTTCACTATGGTGACAGACACTGTCTGTTGCCTACCAGATATCCTTTTTCCACATCGTCCTTACTAACAGAACCTTAATCTTGTTTGACATAGCAGTGTTTTCAGATAATTACTTGATTTTCCACCTCTCCAAGGTGGCTATGCCAAAGAGCACTAGCTAATGACATGTCAGTGTAAGTGCACTTGGGAGTTCTGGGAAACCTTTTGCTTTCCTGATTTTTAAAGAAAGAGAGAGAATAGATATGACTGGCGATGTCCTTTTCTACTCTTTGTGCCTTGGATATAAACATGGTGTCTGGAGTTACCACAGCCATTTTGTGCCTGTGAGCCAACAGGGGGAGGGAAGAGAGAATCGTGACATTCTGGCTGATATCACAAACCACTAAATAGTATCAGCAGTGCTGATACTTCCAGACTTTGTTGTATGAGAAAAATAACCTTTTATTTGAATAAGCCACTGGAAATCAGATTTTCTAATGATTTTTTTTTTTAGATTTTCTAATAATTTAACTTAAATACGTCCCTGATACAAGCATAGTAGACCCTTCTGGGCAAGTCCAGTTAGCTCCAAATATCCCCAGTTCTCTGCAAAACACTCTCTGGCTGGACTTTTATACCCATGTTGATGCAGTTGAGGTAAATGCACCTGACTTGAGGCCAAGCCAATCAGATTCTCTCTCAAGAATTTGAAATTGGGTCTCAGTGGTTCTAATGATACTGCAATGTGGCTAAATTTGAAGAACATCATAAAACTTGGAAGCCGGTATGTGTTATGGTATGATAGGAGATCACCTTCAACCATAGAGAAAAAAATGAGTCTGTGGAAAGTGAAAGAAAGAGGCAGAGACCAATGTCACACTACCTGGGGCCTAGTACATTTCCGGGCCCAAGTATTAGTCCCTTCATAGGTTTGGCTGCATTTAGATTGCAGGAGCTCTCAAGCTTCCTTCCAGAGAACCAGGCAGCCCTGTGTGATTAGCAGGGTGGTGCCCTGCATAAGAGCACCTGACTATAAAATGGAGGAGGAAATGAAATCCAGCCTCTGTATATTGGTCATAAGTCTTGATCTGGGGCTGCATCATCCCAGAGGTAATGTGCTTTATTATGGAATTCATTTGCCCACAAGGGGCAGACTTCACACAAGATTTAGGAAGGCCCTTCTTCAAGACAGCTAGTAAGGTTAGTGTCTTATAACCAAAGGATCTTGACATTCAGACAAAATGTATTAATGAGCAGTGAAACCATTTTTTCTAGCATTTGACAGATGTTGTTCAATACCCTGATTTATTTTGCTTTGAGAAAGTAAAGCATGTTTTACATATAGCAAAGTGTACAAATCATATAGTTCAGTGATTTCACCATGAGTCATATACTCACTACCCAGATTAAGAAAAGGAACATTTCTGGGGCAGCCCAGGTGGCTCAGCGGTTTAGCACCTGCCTTCAGTTCAGGGTGTGATCCTGGAGTCCCAGGATCAAGTCCCACGTTGGGCTTCCTGCATGGAACCTGCTCCTCCCTCTGCCTCTGCCTATGTCTCTGCCTTTCTCTCTCTCTCTCTCTCTCTCTCTGTCTCTCCAGAATAAATAAATATTTAAAAGAAAAAAAGGAAAGGAACATTTCCATCATCTCAGAAAGTTCCTTTATCTCAGTCAGTACCACTTGCCTTCCCCACCACACACACACACACACACCACAAAGGACACAGGGAAGTAACCACTCCTCTGTATCACTGTAATTTGTTTTGCCTTTTCAAGTACTCTTCTGTTCAACATATTCATGAGATCCATCCATGTTGTTGCATGTATAGGCGATTCATTCTCTTTTTATTGTTGAGGACTGTTCCATAGTGGAATGTACCACAGTGATTCATTCATTCTCCCCTTGATAGATATGTACAATGTTTCCAGGTCTTAGGAATAAAGCTTATGAATAAACTCTTAAGAAATAAAGCTGCTGTGGACATTCTTATACAAGTGGACCTAGGTACTTATTTCCCTTGGACACTGATGTAGCAGCAGTCCAAATTCTACATCTTTCACTCTAAATCTATCTATATATTTATATAGATATATAGATCTCATATGCATGCACCTGGATACACTTTGTCGTGAGTTGTTCCTTGATAGTGTAATTGGGAGACCTTATTTTGTAAGTACCTCTTCAAAATTGATTCTATATTTAACGTAACTACCCACTTTACATATTAGACTTGGGGCTGCTCTCTCAGTATTGTGGGGATGCATGCTTCTGTTTATTCAAAACTTGCTAAATGGTCAGTAGTATTTTGTGTTGCAACTAATGAAGCAAATTTATAGGGAGGGTACCTGGCATTAAGCTTATAATTGAAAGTCTAGTTTGTGACCAGGTATAAATACAGCAAAGCTACATGAACCACATAAGATTAAGCTGAGTTCTTTGTTGTAGCCACCTGTGCAATTTGCAATATTAAATAGTGCTGGATTTGCAATGCAAAGCCCATAAAGCAGCGCCTGTATCCCAGCATCCTGAGTGGGGCTTTTCACAAAATATGAGGAGTCTGGTCTTACCCCACCTCCTGTAAATCTTGGTCCAGAGGGAAGCCTCGATTTTTCAACTCTTTCATGTAATTATACACTATAGCAGCTGGCCAGCTGAAAATGTCTTTCCTATGTCCATCCTCATGATTCTGGTGATTACCCTCAGTTGAACATTGGTGCCTGTGAACAGATTTCATCTCCTGTTAAGCTTTCCCCAGGCAACATGAGATGAGGCACACGATTTACTTTTTATGAAGACAGCTGCATTAAAATAATAACAAATAATGGAGAGTGGCCGACAAAGACATATTTGGGGTAATAAAATATGGAGCACAATATGAATTTATTCAGACTAGGATATAATCTCCACTGGTGGCAGGGATTTGTCTCTCTTGTTCACTGATGTTCTTCTGGCGAGCCATAGGAGGGCTCAATAAATATTTACAGAATAAACCCTGTATAAGACAAGGACCTTAGTTACTTACAAGGTTATAAATCCTGCTTTGCTTAGTACTAGCTATATATCCCAGTTGCTTACCCCAGCCTCGCTAAGGACCAGGAAGGAGCCTCCCTAGCTCCATTCATTTGGCAGCAATCCACTTGGCATTTGCGGAGGCTCAAATCTAATGAAGAGGATTTGGGGACCTTCTTGTCTCTAGTAGACTAAAGGTGTTGATTTACTTCATTCTTCTCTCTTCAGCCACAGAGTCAGCTCCTAAGATTCTCTATTCCTTCTCCTTCCTTTAGGCATAAAATGAAAATTGAAACTAGCCACAGTGACACTTTTGTTCATCATGGCCACCTAATCCCTAACCAGGGGTGGTGGTGGCTGCCCCCTTCACACCTTCATGCCCAGCTTACACCAAATCTTTTTCAATGTATCATTTAATGCAGAAAGTGATTCTATCTGAATTTTATAATCTAGCTGTAAGATCCCTGCCTAAAACTTTCTGAATAGAAACCAGAAAACAGTAAACCAGAATCATTTTCCCTTTCAGGTACCTGAAGACATAATGTCAACATAACAAAACTACTTTGGACATGATTACACAGAGGGTTCTCTACAATACCTAACTGAATATGAAGGGAGGAAGGAAAGTATGCACATACTTATAAATCCTAGAAATCATGAACCAGAAAGGTCATGGGAAGTTTCTTGGTCAGCAGTGTCATTATATAGATGAAAACCATGAAGCCAGAGAGGTTTGATCACTTGCTCAGGGCTATATAATGACAAGGCCAGAAATTCTGAATTTCTCAGCCATGGTCACTCACTCCATCCTACCCCCACCCCACCAGCTTTGGGTTTCATTTTGCACATCGAGAAGGTACCACTCATGGTCAAACCCACACTCTATCTCACTGGTTCCTTTAGCCCCAAGGAACAGATTTACTAAAATGTATTTTAAGATATTGGGGAAAAAAAGAAGAAAAAAGATCTAAGCAATTTTAAAGAAACTCTGCCTTCCCTCCCCTGTTTCTGACTTTCAGGGCAGCCATCAATCCTATAGGTCCACGTCAAAAAGCTTGGCAAAAGAAACCCTTTCAGCTTGTTCTGTCAAAAGTATCTAGGTGAAAGAGTTACTGAGCCTTAAAATGTCACAAATTGTTCAGATATTATTCTCCTACGGCCATTTTCATGAATAGCTCTTCAAAGTGACAAAGTAGGCAGTACATAATATAATTACTTAAGTTGAGGTGACACTGGTTCCTGGAAAATAAGGTAATTGCTTCACAGCACTTGTTGCTGAGGCTCCCATGGGCTTCCTCTCTGTCTTCCCAAATCAACTTTGAGGATTTGAGGATCTACTTTCGTGGTGGCAGACTGGAGAGTGTCCATTGTCCTTGACCTAGAGCAGGATAAGTGGAAGGAGAAGGGAGACCACCCAGGGCAATGGCAGCAAAGGTGCCACTTTGTTTCCCAGGCTTTGTCTTTGGGCTCTAGGATAGCACTTAAGAAAAATCAATCACAGCTTTGTGAGTGCTGCCAGAACTGGAAACCGCATTTGAATTTGTCCACTTAAGAAGTCAGCCTCACTTTAAAGAGCTGCAGAGCTAGAGGTTTCTGTGGAAGCAGAGGTACATGTGGGCAAAAACTGCCTTACAGGGAAATGAATGCTAGCCATGCTGTTAGATTGGCACTTTATGGCTACCAAGTTGATGTGAGTTTAGCCATAAGTAAAACAATGAACAGCAACTTTTTAAAAAAAGATTTATTTATTTTTTTTGTAGACATACACACACAGAGAGAGAGAGAGAGAGAGAGAGAGAGAGAGAGAGTGAGAGGCAGAGACACAGGCAGAGGGAGAAGCAGGCTCCATGCCGGGAGCCTGATGCGGGACTCGATCCCAGGACTCCAGGATCGCGCCCCGGGCCAAAGGCAGGCGCCAAACTGCCGAGCCACCCAGGGATCCCCTGAACAGCAACTTTTAAAAAGGGGATAATTTTTCTCTTCAGGGATCCCCTGAACAGCAACTTTTAAAAAGGGGATAATTTTTCTCTTGCAACTAGAGTCTGGAGATAGGTAGTCCTGGTTGGGGTACAGATGCTCAATGATCTCCACAAAGCCCAGGATCTTTTTTTCTCCTCCATCATTCTTTGAATGTTGGTCTTTGATCCATGCATGCTTTGCCTCAGGATGCAAAATGTTTGCTATAGCTGCGGGCCTTATGTAAACATCCAAGGTACCAAAAAGAGGAAAGGCAGGTAACATCCAAGTCTACCCATTTTATTTCCATTTATCATGAAATAATAAACTTTCTAAGAAGCCCATGCCCCAGAAAACTTCCCCATAGATCAAAAGGGGGAAGGCTACGTAGCCAAGCCTACCTTCAAGGAAAGCTGAGAACTGAGTATCTGGCAAGAGACAAAAGGATCGACATTATGGGCTGAGGCTATTCACTATTTATAACTTAGAGTTAAACACAATTGTCAGCCTAATAAAATTGAAATCTAGTTACCAAGGAATAGGGGGAAAGTGGATGCTGAGTAGCTAAGTGATGATGGAAATCACAAATATGTAATCAGAATTGGCCTTTCCAAATAGGAAAGGCATTTACTATATACCTGATTGTACTCAACTACTCATCTCTGTATTTCTGTACTCTCTAGCACAGTATTGTACACCCAGAAAGCACTTGAAAAATGTCTGTTGAATCATGGTTTGAGAACACTGCAATGACTCATTCATTTAGCCATGCCTTAGAGGAGGGTCTGATGTGAAATGTCAATTAAGCATCTGGCTTTAGTAACCCAGTCATTCACTTTAGAGGCATCAGGAGGCCAATGACTACAGATATTCAAGTAGCCAGTGCCAAAAGGCCAAAACAATTTCTAGTTCTTGAAGCTTTCTACTTAAGAAGAAAGTACATAAAAGTATCTGTCTTGATAACACCTAGGATAGAGGACAAGTTACACATGCATTATGATCTCAGTGCCAAGGACCTTTGGCCTAGCCTGTAAGAAATGAAACCACTGAAACATAGCATCACATCCATGTCCCAGAATTAGAGCCCAAATTAAGTATAGAGGGATTTGTAAATAGTTGTCATAAAGTTTTGACTCCCAAAATAACAAAATACTATTGCTGAGAGGTACATTAAAGACCAGCTTAACTCCTTGTTTTTTCAGAAGAGGAAACTGAGGTCCAGAGGGGTTACACATGATTGGTCTAAAGTTACATAGTTAGTGACAGAGACTGGTCTAGAAACCATATAAACTTGAGAAGTGTTGTACAGAAGCAAAGAAACATGGTTTGAGGGAAACAGGACAATGAAAGGCTGACACAAGCTGGTCCTTGGGTGGACCATGGGGGTGAGAGGTGAGCAATAGCAGGGTTATTATGAGAAAGATCCTGAGCGCAGACCCCCAAGGTCAATGGTGCTGAATGGTGGAAGTTGAGTCACTAATTGAACTCTTTTTTTTTTTTTTAATTTTTATTTATCTATGATAGTCACACAGAGAGGGATAGAGAGAGAGGCAGAGACACAGGCAGAGGGAGAAGCAGGCTCCATGCACCGGGAGCCCGACGTGGTATTCGATCCCGGGTCTCCAGGATCGCGCCCTGGGCCAAAGGCAGGCGCCAAACCGCTGCGCCACCCAGGGATCCCACTAATTGAACTCTTATAGCTTACATGTATTGTGCGTGTGCATTATGCTAGGAATTGTGCTAAGTATCTTACGTGGAATCCTCATAGCAATGCAGTGAGATGGGTAGGTCTTATTGTTGCTGCTTTTTACAAATAAGTAAACTGAGGCTTAGAAAGTACAGCAGCCCCCCTTATCCACAGGGCATATGTTTTAAGCCCCCCAGTGGATGCCTGAAACTGTGGATAGTACTGAACCCTATATATATATTATGCTTCTTCCTATACATACATACCTGTAATGAGGTTTAATTCATAAATTAGGCACAGTAAGAGATGGATAACAAAACTGAAAATAAAATAGAACAATTATAGCACAATAAAAGTTATGTGAATACAGTCTCTCTCAAAATATCACATTGTCCTGTACTTACCCTTCTTGTGCTGATGGGAGATGATAAGTTGCCTATGGATGAGCAAAGTGAGGTGAATGATGCAGGCATGGTGATTTAGTGATAGGCTACTGTTGACTTCAGATGATTCATCAGAAGGAGGATCACTTCTTTGGGACTGCAGTTGGCCAAGGGTAACTGAAACCACAGGAAGCAAAACCTCATACATGGGGATGCTGCTATATAAGTAACTTGCCTAGGGACGCCTGGGTGGCTCAGCGGTTGAGCATCTGCCTTTGGCCTAGAGCGTGATCCCAGGATCTGGGATTAAGTCCTACATCAGGCTCCTTGCATGGAGCCTGCTTCTCCCTCAGCCTATGTCTCTGCCTCTCTCTTTTTCTCTGTCTCTCATGAATAAATAAATATTTTGAAAAGTAACTTGCCTAAACCCACTATGGTAGAAGTGGTGAGGCCAAGTCTGGAACTTAGATCTGTCTGACCTCAAAGTCCCTATTTTTTTTTTTAAAGCATCATGCTATGCTCCTTCTTTTGTTCAAGAGCCAGACTCCTCCAACACTTTAGAGAACCAGAGTGTGGAGCCCTGAGGAGTCTTAGAGGTCACTTAGTACATTGCTATTCAATGGGTTGTTCTCAGACCAGAAGCATGCCCACCAGCTAAGAGCTTGTTACAAACAGAAGATCTCCGGCCCCATTCCATAGCTACTGAGTCAGAATCTCTGAGGGTAAGGCCCAGGATGCTGTGTTTTAGCCAACTCACTAGGTGATTTTTAAGGCAGACTAAAATTTAGGAAGTACTGACTTGGTGGGTAGATTTTAGTCCAGCTTCTTCATGTTAAAGATGAGGAGGGGTGCTTGGGTGCCTCAGTTGGTGAAACGTCCAACTCTCGATTTTGGCTCAGGTCATGATCTCAGTGCCATAAGATCCAGCCCCGCTTTGGGCTCCATGCTGGGCATGGTGCCGGCTTTAGATTCTTCTCCCTAAGTGGAGGACCGTCTTACGCTGTTGGTGGGTATGCAAACTGGTGTAGCTTCTCTGAAAAACAGTATGGAGTTTCCTCAAAAAGTTAAGAACAGAGCTACCTTATGACCCAGCAATTGCACTACTAGGTATTTACCCAAAGGATACAAACATAGTGATTCAAATGCACCCGAATGTTTGTAACAGCAATGTCCACAATAGCCAAATTATGAAAAGAACTCAGATGTCCATCAACAGATGAATGGATAAAGATGTGACATATATATACAATGGAATATCACTCAGCCATCAGGAAAGAATGAAATCTTGCCATTTACAACAATGTGGATGGAACTAGAGGATATTATGCTAAGCGAAATAAGTCAGAGAAAAACAAATACCATATGATTTCACTCATATGTGGAATTTAAGAAACAGAACAGATGATCATAGGGGAAGAGGGAAAAATAAGACACAGATAGAGGGAGGCTAACTATAAGAGACTTAACACTAGGGAACAAACTGAAGGTTACTGGAGGGGAGGTGGGGGAATGGCATAACTGAGTGATGGCCGTTAAGGAGGGCACATGTTGTAATGAGCACTGGGTGTAATATGCAACTGATGAATCAGTAAATTCTGCCTCTGAAACTAGGAATACAGTATATGTTAATTAAAGATTCTCTCTCCCTTTCCCTCTGCCCCTCCCCCTCCTAAAAAAAAGCTAAGGAAAAGTTCAGTTCTAATGACTGAACCCTGGTCACTGTGGCAGAGTTGGAACTCAAGCCCAGACCTCCAATATACTGTCTGCTGTGCTCTATGGTCTCACCATGACTGTCCTACAATATGTGCATTAGTACCTGTGTTGGAAACACTGGATGAGGTTCAGTGACCTCTGATCTGACCCAGCATATCATGTGTATCCACTCATGGGGCAGTGGAGGGAGAAACTGGATATGCCTGGGTCCCACACCCAGAAAGTCTCATGTAATTGGTTTGGGTGTGGCCAGGGCATCAGGATTTTTAAAAGCTCTCCAGGTGATTGCGGTGTTTAGCCAAACACTGGCAATGGCTTTTTTTTTTTTTTTTAAATAGTCTCACCAAGACCTGAGGAGGCAGGTGGGGCAAGTCCTTGTGATCCCCTTTCCATAGATAAGTTCAGGCTCTGATACATTCAGTGTCTTGCAGAAAACAATGACACCATCTAGTGACACTTGGTACAGACTAGGTTACCAGCTACTTTCAGTAAATCTTTAAAGCTAGCAGTCAGTCTGCAAGAATGGGGTAAAACCTGTTTTTCTTTTCTGGTTTCCAGTGTTTTCTGGGCTTGTGTTTCCTGATATGAGAAGGGAAAAGAAACAACTTTGAAATGGTATCTGGGACCAAATGTTTATAACTGAAATTCCTTGCTGAATGCTTTTAGGAACTGAAAGATAATCATTAACTAGAGCACCCCCCCCCCCCATTCCTCATCACCCAGCATAATAATGGTCAGGGAACATCAGGAAAACCAGATGGAGGGGACTTGCTCATTCTGCACCAGCACACGTGCCCCATTTGGAGACTAATTAAGAAAATAACAAACCTGGCCATGTTGGCTAAGAGAACTCTCTGCTGGGGTTTGCAAATTTGGACACATTTTTCCTACACACAGCATATTGGAAGAGAATTTCCTATTGTTACTTGCTTCTCTTCTCCCAGTATTCTGATCATTTAAATTATGGTGTGCAGTGTTCTTGCCAGGTGCTCCCTCTTACTTCCTTGAATGTCTTTGGGAAGTTCCTACAGTTCGTTCAGTCTAATTTCTCACCCTTCCCAGGAGAAATCCTCTGCTGCAACCAGCCTCTCTGTTCCCATAATCCCTTGCTACTTCAGGTGTGTTCCCTGGACCAGCAGCAGCAGTGGCAGTGGCATCACCTGGGAGCTTGTTAGAAATGTAGAACTCTGGTCCCATCCAGACTGGCTGGCTCAGAATCTGCATTTTAACAAGAGCGCCAGGTAATTTACACATTGTAGTTTGAGAGGCATTGCCCTAATACGCAGAGTTTTCCTTGTTATCTCCTAGTTTAAAATGCCTGCCCTCCCAGCTACTTTTATTTATCTACTTCCTACTTGTCCTTCAAAGCTTAGCTTTGACCCCTCTCCCATCTGCTAGGTCCCTAATGTTTATTCCCTCCACCTTACCCCTATAGGTCATGACTTTTCAAATTTAAATGTTGAATGTTTCATTGTTCAAATGGTTCAAGTATTACTAGTCTAACTATTAAGATTACATCTTCCCCCAAAGCGCCTTGCACAGGCTTTGCACAAAGTAGGAATTGTTTGATTCATCAAAATCTGTTTCCTGCTTGAAAGCTGTCCTTTTAGCCCTGTCATGTCTCTTTAAGCTGCTTCTGCCTCAAAAAGAGCTTCCCTGAGTTTTTGTCTTCTCAACACCTGAGGTAAATCTCCACCCACTCCAGAGATTTTCT
Organism: Canis lupus familiaris; assembly: GCF_011100685.1. Lineage (NCBI taxonomy): Eukaryota > Metazoa > Chordata > Mammalia > Carnivora > Canidae > Canis > Canis lupus. The sequence goes on from NC_049260.1 coordinate 32,558,123, forward strand.
GAAGGCCTGACTATTCTCTGTAACCTAGTGGGTTCCAACCAAACCACAACCCCCAAAAGGCATAAAAAGTAAAAAAGAAAACCAAACAAAAAACCCCCAGCCTAACCAATTGTGAATATTGACTTCGTACAAAAAAGTTTCCCTAATTTTTTAATTTGAAGTTATTTGGGGGCACCTGGTGGCTCAGTCAGTTAAGCATCCAACTCGTGGTTTCAGCTCAGGTCATGATCTCAGGATCGTGGGGTTGAGCCCTCCATCGGGCTCTGTGCTCAGCTTGGAGTCTGCTTGTCTCTCTCCTTCTGCTCCTCCCCCTCACACCCCACCATAAATAAAAATAAAATCTTTTTTAAAAATAAATTATTTGGGGACACCTAGGCAGCTCAGTGGTTAAGCGCCTGCCTTCAGCCCAGGGCGTGATCCTGGAGTCCCGGAATCGAGTTCCACATCAGGCTCCCTGCATGGAGCCTGCTTCTCTCCCTGCCTATGTCTCTGCCTCTCTCTTTCTCTGTGTCTCTCGAGAATAAATAAATCTTAAAAAAAAGAAATTATTTGTGCTGGGAATTTTTAAAAATAAATTTACTTTCGGGGATGGTATTTTTTTCCTGCTTCACCATGGTGCTCACGGGAAACTCAGGATTGTCAGTGGCTCTCTACTGGGATGTGCCATGCAGTGTTCTCTCTTTTACGGCCCCAGACCCTGAGACAAAAGACACATCTTTGAGGCTACCATCTCCCCAAATTCCAGGAGGAGCAGGGGGCACACATCTTAACTACCTATAAATACCCAAACCCATCCAGGGACTATCAGGTCTCTCCTAAGGCTTGGCACAAGGGAGTGTAGGAAGAAGAGCAGGGATTCCATGCTGATTTTCAACCTCGTGGTTTCCTTTCTGTGTCAACTCTTCCTACCTTGAACATCTTGTAATTCTATCCAGACTCTGTATGTCCTTCAAGGCTATTCTTTTTTTTTTTAATTTTATTTATTTATGATAGTCACAGAGAGAGAGAGAGAGAGAGAGAGAGAGAGAGAGAGAGAGGCAGAAACATAGGCAGAGGGAGAGGCAGGCTCCATGCACCGGGAGCCCGATGTGGGATTCGATCCCGGGTCTCCAGGATCGCGCCCTGGGCCAAAGGCAGGCGCCAAACCGCTGCGCCACCCAGGGATCCCAAGGCTATTCTTTATGGTATCAGCTTTCAATTCAAAAGTACCCAGGTTCTGCCAGCTCAAAAGCCCTTTCCTCAAAGCTATTGTCGATGGGCATCAAGTCATTTTGATGTTCACTGGGAGTCAAATGGCTTGTTTCTTTTCTTTGAGCAGAAGCCTATGCTACCACATATGGTGGTAGACAAAGAATTGGGGTCAAATAAATTGCTGGAGGAAAACAAATTAATATCAGATTCCTACTCTGCTACATATGTGTTTGGTGTGATATAGGAGTAGCTTTCTGCATTCCATGTAGATGGGCAACCACATAGGACATTTTGGACTTTTGCATGATCACATTGGCAGTGGTTGACCTATAGCTAGCAAAGACTGCCACTTCAGAGGGCCTGTGGGCAAGACACTTGCCTGGGAAAGAAGACTGTGGTGAAGGAAGCCTTCTGTGGCTTGGTTCATTTCATGCATTTCCTTAATGAAACTCTCTCCTGGGCATGGAGCTGATTCAGTTACCACACAACCCTCGGGTAGGGCCAAGAAACATAGCATGGGCTTTACTGTTCTCCCATATCTTCAAACTCAGAGCCCAGCCCAATAGGAACTATTTCACCTCAGACACCTCTGTTTGAGGCTTGGTGAAGGGAATCAGTTAAACTAATGAAACTGTTTAAATCAAACCACCACGGACTTGCTTTGTATTTTTGAGATACCATAATTTATTTTAATTCAATGTAGGAAACAGTTTATTTAAAGAACCAAATCCGTCCAAGGTACCCACACACACATAGGCCTTTGATGCTACAAATATAGTAGGGGGAATTTGGGTTTGTTTTGGTAAAGGCCTGATGGACAGGGAGCTCCTGTCTGCCATCCCCAGTCACTTTTCTCCACCCCCACTGGAAATGCCAACTACCTCATTCCCAGGCCTCAGTGTCTCAGAAGCGTGGAAGCCATCTACTCAGAGGTAGTGAGTGTGCTCACAAGCTCATTCCTGTGTGCTGGCATAGAAATGGAGGGATGCCCGAGAAAGCAAAAAGATGAGAAAAGGACTAGCACCTCCTGCCACATGTCTTCTTTCTGTGCTCTTTGCTGGGTCGGGGGTGGGGGGAGAGGGGAAGAGCACACTCTTCCTCAGTATTCCTCCTTTGCACACTTTGGATAAGCAGTGTTTTCACTTTTATTTGCCGATCAATAAACCCAAGGGTAGGTCTTGTCTGTTCCCAGAGATAAAGAACTGCATGCATAACTGGTCTTTATCCAGCCAACCTAGCACAGTTTTTCTTTGTTTTTTGCAGTGTTTCTGAGAGATAAGAGGAAACCACCCAGACATGATGCATGACCGGGGAGGTTTTAAAATACTTTATAAACTCGTGCTCTATTCTGAGCAAATTGTTTTGTTATAGAATAATTTACCCATGGATTAGGGGTGGAAAGAAAGGAAGAGGGCACCACATGTAATCTAAGTTGATTTTTTTCCCCTGCATTTAAAATAAGCAGATGAACACATACGCAGAGAGAGAGAGAGAGAGAGAGAGAGAACATGAATAAATGTTCAACTGAGGAAAGAATAAACTGATTTTCAAAGTAGTAGCATAGAAGTAAGAGAGAGAGAGAACATGAATAAATGTTCAACTGAGGAAAGAATAAGCTGATTTTCAAATTAGTAGCATAGAAGTAAGATAAGGAGAATTTTAGTACTTCAAATGAATACATACCCCGAAAATTCAATGACCTTATCTACAAAAACTGTTTCTGTCATATGGATTCAAGACCAGTATTGGCAAGCAGGACCTAAGTTCAGTTGAAGAGCCAGATATATTGCCAGGAAAATGTGGGCTGGGACCAGGTTAGAGTCCTATTAAATCCATGCCGTTCGAGGTTCTTAGTGGGTTTCTGAGAGCAAGCCAGTCAGGAGGGGTTGATATGAGACTGGGGACGGAAGCTATAAAGTAGAGTAAGACTCAGTGCAAGATGTTTTTATTTTTTTAAGATGTTTTTAATAGCAAATGAAAATTTGGGGTAGCAATTTGAGTGGATATAGGACAGGAGATCATTTAGGAGAAATTTGCTGGTCAGCTCTGGAAAGACCCAAGTCTGAGCCTTGAAATGATGGCGAAAATGCCTGGGAAGATAGAGCCTTCAGGAATTTTGGGCAGAAAGGAGTACAGCCAACAGACAAAGATAGATTGCTAATAGAAAGAAAATTGAAGTTGCAAGCCACGACATCATTATTTCTGAGCAACCAGATAGAAAATAGAATAGTAAAGTCTTAGTGAAGCTAAACAGTGCTTCCTTGTCTGTGTTATATACTCTGCATTACTGTTTCTTTCCACCCTTAGGCTCAGGAACTTAAATTGCTCTATGGTAGACTATTGGCTATATCTCATCTCCAGTGCTGGATAGTAAGTTCCATGTAGGGAAAAAATAAGTCCTGGGTTTTGTAGAATTTCCGCCATAATACTGAGTATAGGGCCTTACTAGAATAGTAGCCCAGTAAGTGTTAATTGGCAGAAATAATTAATGAACAGACTCCTCTCTATGTAATTAATTTCCCAAATTAAATGCTAGATTTGAGGAAAGCAAAACCTGTATTATATTTTGCCCGTTTCATGTTGGGTAAATCAGAGGAGCAAAACCCTGCAAGGAAAGAAAAAAAGAAAAGGGGGGGGTGGGGGGAGGGCGGGAAAGAAAAAAATCATTCGTACTTTATTTCAGAAGTAATTGGTGAGTATAATGGTAGGTATCAGGCAGAAAGATTTGATGTGTGAGCCTTAGGAGAGAGACCAAAATCCAATGGACTTTTCCTTTCTTTTCTTTTTTTTTTTTGCTCTATTTTTATTGAAGTTCGATTTGCCAACATATAGTATAACACCCAGTGCTCATCCCATCAAGTGCCTTCCTCAGTGCCTATCACTCAGTTACCCCAACCCCCTACCCACCTCCCCTTCCACAACCCTTTGTTCATTTCCCAGAGTTAGGGGTCTTTCATGGCTTGTCACCCTCTCTAATTTTTCCCACTCAGTTCCCCTCCTTTCCCTTATAATCCCTTTCAGTATTTCTTATATTCCTCGTATGAATGAAACCATATGATGATTGTCCTTCTCCGATTGACTTACTTCACTCAGCATAATACCCTCCAGTTCCATCCGCGTTGAAGCAAATGGTGGGTATTCGTCCTTTCTGATGGCTGAGTAATATTCCATTGTATATATGTACCACATCTTCTTTATCCATTCATCTGCCAATTGGCTTTTCCTTGATCTTAGATTCATTTAATCAGGCTGAGGCTGAATTGCAGGTGATTTTTGGAGGAGCAAATGGGGGGTTGGGCAGTGGCCAGTCACTCTAACTAGTACTTTTCTGGTGCAGGTCTGTATTTTTGGAAGGTTGGCTTTATAAGAACAGAGGTCTTGTTCCTTGTCATACCTCCAGGATCTAGAACAGCTTTTCTGCCATACAGTAGAGGCTTAAGAAATAACTAAGGAAGGAAGGGAAAGAGGGAAAGCTCCGCTTCTCATGCCTGTAAAAACCTGGCACTTAATTACTCCCAAAGACCCTGTCAGGTTCTGTGTTAGGAACTAAGGATACCAAGAAGGTGAGATGCCACAGTCTTTGCCCTCCAATAACTGATCGTCTAGTAGAGAGAGACGGAGACAGAGACATAACACACCAGGAGGTAAATGCTCCCCCAAAGAGTCATGGTGACCTAGGAGGAGTGAGCCCAATGGAGCTGGGAGCATCTCATCTGCTCAGAGGCAGAGTGGGGGGAAGGGCTGAAAACCTCTTGAACCTGAGCAGAATCCTAATAAACTCAACAATGCTTTGTAGGCTTGAGAACATCTCCATCTCTATAGTCCTAAAACAGACTGTGGGTAGAGTGAGTAAAATGTGGAAGGCTGCACGTCATTGCATTTTAGCCATTCTCTCTATTCAGAGTCATTGTGATTTTGAAAGTGATATTGCTTTAGTACTTACAGGACTTTGGTCTTGGTCTGGGAATGCAAAGGCTACAGTGAGTTCCTGCCATGCAGCAGCTTGTCCAAAACTGGCTTTAGGGATCCCTGGGTGGCGCAGCGGTTTAACGCCTGCCTTTGGCCCAGGGCGCGATCCTGGAGACCCGGGATCGAATCCCACGTCAGGCTCCCGGTGCATGGAGCCTGCTTCTCCCTCTGCCTATGTCTCTGCCTCTCTCTCTCTCTCTCTCTCTCTCTGTGTGACTATCATAAAAAAACAAAACAAAACAAAACTGGCTTTACAAGCATAGCCTGAATGACACAAACCGAAGGCCCACTGTCTGGGCCAGGCCTGCGTGGCACACTGAGAGTGACAGCTTTGTTAAGGATAATCCGTTAGGCCTGGTCTTTGTTCTTCTCTGTGCAATTTCTTGTTCCTTTGACAAGGATTACTGATATAACCGCTCTAAAGTGAGCTTTGCGTTTTAGAAAAGCCTACAGTGATAAAAGTGTGTATTTCCCATCAACACAGTAGATTTTCTGAAGAGGGTGGATAAACTTGACAACAAAGAGAGAATCGGTTGTTAAAAAGTTACTGCTGGCTAAGCTTATTTACATAGAGGAAAGGATCTGGGGAATATGCTGATGGTCTTTAATGAGAAAACCCAGTGTCCGTGAAAAAAAGATCCTGATTTGACTTCTGATTGATTCTTCTTGATTTCCTTCCTCAGGTGCTGACCCCAGCACAGATCAAATCAATTTGCCAGGCAATTCTGGACTCTGGGAAGCAGTATGCCATGAAAAAGAGAAAACCATTCCCCCTGATGTATTCTTACTATGGAACTGAATACTTGGGTGAGTGTAAGTGTTGGCAAAGGCCTGCAGGAAGAAGAAAGTCTCTAAGATCCTCATGGACTAAAAACTAGAAGGTTTTGTTTTATGATATAGGTCATCACCATTTGACAATGAACACTTTAAAATGCCATTTAAGGACAAATATTGGGGGTGCCTGGGTGGCTCAGTTGGTTAAGCATCTGCTTTGTCTCAGGTCATGATTCCGGGGTCCTAGGATCAAGCCCCACATGTGGCTCTCTGCTCAGTGGGGAGTCTGCCTCTCCTTCTCCCTCCCCTGCCCCACTCATGCTCTGTTTCTCTCTCTTCCTCCCTCTGTCTCTCTCTCTCTCTCTCTCACTTACCCTTGCTCTCAAATAAAATCTTTTAAAAAATAAAATAAAAACAAATATTGATAGATGCTACAAATCACAATTTAATGTTTGTTCTCATAGTCTAACAGAAAGGTAGCTATTTTAATGATTGCTTGCACTAGAGACTAAAATCCTTATTCTGAATGGTGAGTTCATTGGCTGAATTCCACCAAAAGTTGGCCAACTGTTTACACACTGGTTGCCAATAGTGTCTCTGCAGAGGGAAACAGGATGAAGCCACTAACATTTTCAAGTGTTTAATATTTGTGGATTAATAGCAGACTACTGAGTCATAATGGCTACTTTTGTGATATGAGGCATGTAAAGTGATAATTAGTTACTTTCTTTTTTAATCTTTCAGTAGCTCCCCAAACTCCCAAGCATGAGTCATGCAAGGCCCTTTGGAGATCACCTGCTCCCTTCTCCAAACTCAAGCTTTCTCTCTCTCCCTTTTCTGACTCTGTCCTGTATAATGTCCTACAAGCAAAGTGCTCTCATGTCTTCAAAATCTTTGTGCCCGTTCCTCTTGCCTAGAATGCCTGGCCTCCCTTAGTCCCTTCAACTATCTGTAATATGTACACCTAGACTTCAAGACTGATCAAACAGCATCAGAGCTACTGAGAAACTTTGTGTTTTTGGAAAAAGAGTTTATTGAATCCTCTCTGGAGAAACATTCACATCTTTCAGGTTTTACCCTAAAGCAAAATTGGTTAGTGTCAGGTCACCTTGCCATACTTTTATTGGAGCCCTTATCATGTCACATTGTAATTAGTGGCTTGCCTGTCCAGCCACGTCAGCAGGCTTTGTGCACCATCAGGATGAGGGCTTTTGCTCACTTACCTTTGTGATCCCTAGAAATTTACCAAGAGCCTGTACATAATGAAGGTACCCAACTTCAGCAGTGAGCTTATAGACTAGTAGTTCTCTGAGAGATTTCTCAAGGAATCTTTAAGTTCCTATCTGAATTTCTCTAGAATCAGACCTTGAGACAAAGACTTGAGTATAAATGGTGTATTTGGGAGATGGTCCTAGAAAGTGTTGATAGAGGAATGAGGAAGTGAGACAGAGTAGATAAAAAGGTTAATAGAGGATGTAATAGTGAGCAACTGTGGATAGCTGAGGCTTGGTTCCACTGGGGACCCTGAAGACCATCTAGAACATGCCTCAATTGTCCCACCCAAATGGTGAGGTAGCTGGGATATTCATCCATCAGCTCCTTGCTTCATGGGTCAAGGGCTGCTCCCAGACCTGTTAATTCCCAAGGACTTTAGTCCTGCACCTGTGGGCTGGGCATATCCCTGTGGCTAGAGAAAGCCTCAAGCAGAATGAGAGATGCTTGAGGTAGAAGGTAGAAGGAGAGGTGCACCAGAATGGTGAGTGTGGGCGAGGTGATGGGCAGGGCATGGGCAGTGTCTGCTAGAGTTCCTTAAGAGAAGTATTCCTTTCATTTTTTTCCATCTTCTTAGAGAAATTAACATTCTAGACATTTGCATGTATAGCACAAACCAGATTGCTATCTACTGCATAAATATTTTCCTGGAAAGCTTTTTTACCTAACAAATTAAAATCCAGTGAAAGAAAGGTAACTTCAAGTGTTATGACTAAATTTTAGGAAGAATTGGTTTTTAAAAGATTTTATTTATTTGAGAGAGACAGTGAGGGCGAGTGGGGGGAGGGGCAGTGGGAGAGGGGAGAGAAAATCTCAGGCAGACTCCCTGCTGAATGCAGAGCCCATCTCAGGGCTTGATCTCAGGACCCTGAGATCACGACCTGAGCCGAAACCGAGAGTCGGACACTTAGTCAACTGAGCTACCCAGGCACCCCAGAAGAATCCTTTTTGACTGAATAAAACTGTAAGGCCATTTCTGGGTGGCCTGAGTGCAAAGATAAAGCTTAACCGTTATGGAGTTGAGTTTAAAGGAGACGTTTTCAGAATATCTTGACCCCAGCACCACCCACCAGTCAACTTTCTCTACTCATTAGGAATGAGTGAAAACTTCTAGAGGGCTAGGCTGACTTTTTTTTTACCTTTGTTAAGCTAGCTCCTTCTCCAAAAGCAGGCTTAGGCCTTTGTTAGTACAGTACCCTATGCTGGAACACAATACCTAGGAAGACTTTGCTCAGATGATACTACCTGTTTTGAACCTCCAGCACTTCTTGCACTCCTTCCTTGGTTCTCTTTTAGCTGCTGGTACACATCTCCAATAATAGCATTTATCGTTTCATATTCTGATTATTTATTTACAAGTCTGACTTTCTCACTATACTGGATGGGGAGGTCTTCAAGAGCATAAACGAAGTCACATGCATCTGTGTATCCTCAAGGTGTAGACAATGCCCAGTACACAGTGCTAACTGTGCAAGATTAAGGAATTAATACCAATTATTAGTGTTTAACTTTAGAGAAGAAAGGATTTAGTTTGTTCATTCGTCTATCTTCAGTACCTAGAACAGTAAAAGCTATTGATAAATTACAAAGTCAAAAAAATCTTTGCCTAAAACAGGGGTTGTCGCTAATTTTTTTTCCATAAAGGGATAGATAATAAATATTTTAGGCTTTGTGGGCTATAAGGTCTTTGTCACAAATACAGCTCAGCCATTGTAGCACAAAAGCTGCTGTCTATAGCTATAGCTGTAGCAGCTATGGACAACACTTAAATGAATGTGGCTCTATTTCACTAAAACTCTATTTGCAAAAAACAGGCAGTGAGTCGGATTTGACCCACAGGCCGTAGTTTACTGATCCCTGTTCTAACATATGTCCCCCAGAAGTCTAGATCTTGGGCAACTTTATTATCATATTTCTGTGTCTGCTTTCAAGTAATATTGCCATTCATTTTTTATACTATGATTGTTTTTTCACTAAATTAAATGAGCTGTCCTTCCAATCGTGTGAACTAATTATGCTTTGTTGATATAGGAGCAGCTCACGGCCTGTCGTCCATTCTCCAGATGCTTCTTTCTTACCATGAGCACCTCAAGCCCTCAGATCAGGAGCTGGTATGGCAGAGTGTGGACTTCCTCATGGAGCAGGAACAGAACTGCAACTGGCCACCTGAGCTCGGCGAGGCCATCGAGAGAGAGAACGAGCTGGTGCACTGGTGCCATGGCGCCCCAGGTCTCACCCACATTATTATCTGAAAACATTGCCTTTCACTGGGCTTAGCCAAAGAGAGGTGTCTTTTCTGAGGAGTGAGAGTATTTTTCACCTTATGTCATTACTTTATGAGATACAAAAGTCAAGATGAAACTTGTCAAAGCTAAAAAAAAGTCTTGATCTGCAAAGGATCTTCAGAAATGATCCTGTAGTTTTAAAAATATATGACCTATATCTATTTGTATATAAATTAAACTAGCACTGTCCAATAAAATATAAGCCACATATAAAATCAAGTTTTTAGTAGCCCCACTAAAAATGTAAACAGAAACAGGTAAAATGAATCTTAATAATATATTTTTTATAACCCAGCATGCCCCAAGTATTATTTCAACATGCAACCAATTTAAAACCTGAGCTGTTTCACATGTTTTTCATAGTAGAGTCTTTGAAAGCCAGTGTATATTTTATGTTAATACCCCATCTCAGTTCAGATTAGCCACAGGGCAAGTGCTCAGTGGCTGCATCGAACAATGTAGGTCTGGAGGCTGGTAATTCAAAATATGGTCCCTGGACAAGTGGCATGGGCTGTATGGGAGCTGGTTAGAAGTGCAGAATATCAGGCCCTACCCCAGAAGCACTGAATCAGAATCAGTTAACAAGATTCCCACGTGATTTATATGCACATTAAGGTTTGAGATGCACTATTACATAATTCTTCTTCAAATGAGGATTTCCATCATCACCTAATAAAAAGTCTAGAGAACTGAGAAGACATCTGCAGTGTACTCTCTGGAATTGAGCCTAGAAACTCTATCAGACTCCATCATTTTTTTCCTTCCTTTCTTTCTTTCTTTCTTTCTTTCTTTCTTTCTTTCTTTCTTTCTTTCTTTCTTTCTTTTTTTTAAATCCCATCACACTGTTAATTAGGCCTTCTGAGAAGGAGCAATTTGAAAGAAGCTAAATTCAAATAAATCAATTAATTTCAGTTGATTGGCCAGGGGAGAGAGATAAAATACCAAAATAACAAAAATTTTGGATTAGGAGTGGATTTAATTTTCAAGGCTATGCTTCAGTGCCATGAGCAGAGCTTTAAAATATATTTGATTCTTCTTTAGTTTGCGACCTGATTTTCATTACTTCCTTTCCCCTCCTTATCTAATTAATGTTCTATAATCCAGCTGCAATTTCAGTTTTTCTTTGGTACAGTTTGAGTTGAAGAATAACATACATTTTAGCTCATTGGCCATATTTTCTCTGCCTGCCACATTTTACCCAAGGAAGGGACTTCAAAGGCTCCTGTGTGTGCTTGTACCAGTGCCAGGGCATTGTGTCCAACCTAATTCCTGCTGGTGATAATTTGAGCCCATTTCTTCTTGCTTTGAACTTTTTGGAGAAAAACAAGTTATTTACCACTCTGGAAATGATAGCTCTTCATGTTACGCTCAGCACTCCCAAATCCCATTTCCCTTTAATCATTTTCATTGATAGTCACTGTATATCCCCCAAGCACCCCAGAATCCTTGAATTTTGGAGGTATCCCAAGTTAAGTACAGAGTGTTTTAAAGGGACTCAATGTGCTACTAAAAGCCTTGCAAAGGATGGGAAGATAATCCATTAAACTGAGTGACTCCGTCAGTTAATTAATGGGGGTGTCTTGCAGGGCAATTTTTCCATCCTCTTTGTACATCACATTCCTTGTGTAAACCATGTACCATAACAGTATAACATAGGATTTATCACCTTGGGGACTTTATTTGTCCTCGTATCTCATTCATGTTCTCTACCTTGGTAAGATTAAACATAGGTTGCAGAGCAAAATCATTTAACCCATGTAGTCCCTGAACTACCAAAAATAAACCAATTCACAAATGAACAAAGAACCAAATAGGGCCTATTATTTATGCCAACCTGCACTCCCACCTCAAGGGTACTAGTCTTCCTTTTATATGAGATATGCTAAATACAGCATAAGAGTGATTATAAATCTGATAAGTACAGGTTAAAGACCATCAAGTCGGCAACAGTAAACTCTCCCAAAATTCTAAAAAAAGATGACTTAGAAAAATCATTTTCACTTGTTTGAGGAAAATATTTTTTGAGAATGGATTTGTGAACAGAGCAGATGGTTTGGGGCAGCAGACTGATTCTGTGAATAAAAACCCGCCAGAGATAATCCAAATGTGGACCTTCATCAAGGATACCTTATCTCTCCCTATAATTGCTTCCTATTGACTGTCCTTTAGCACACCTCTGTAGGTGACAGACAGCCGTAGTTATCTTTCAGGCAGTGTAGAAATAGTTCTGGCCTCAAAGTTAATAACTTTGGGTTCTAATTGTAGCTCCAACACTAACCACTAAATGACCTTGAGAAAACTGCTTTGTGCCTTTCATGGCTTTGTTTCTTCATCTGTGAAATGAGTATGTTGAGATGGAGCAATGAAAGTCAGTCTTTTTATCACCACAGATCCCCTTTATCCTGTGGATCCTTTCCCTTCCCTAGGGATATGTCCCAAGAGATCTGCAGGCACCCACATTTAGAAATAGGCAGTGTGGCATATAGTTTTTCTCACTAAATGCAATGAAGTATAGCAGGCAGATGCATATGACCTCTTCATAACCTTAATGTTTCTGAAATACAGGATGAGAGTCATTTACAAAATCATTAAAACAAATGCCGTGTCTAAAATAAACTCTAGATTGCATTATGTTACATCATTACTGTGGTAACACTGACAGTGCATTTCCTTTCCTCTGTGTGAAACACAGGTGTGGCTGTTTTTTAAAATCCTTTCTCAAGGGCTCCTGGGTATATGACTTTGAATAGAGAACGAGGGCTTGTCCGGTGCAGGTGTCGTTGGTCACTAAGCTTTGTTGTGTACCGTACAATGCATGCCTCAGTGAAATTACAGACTGCAGAAGAGAACTGCATGGTGATTGCTCCAGTATGTTAAAACTATGCGTGCCAAGTCTAGCTATTGTGAGGCTCTGCTAGATTGTGTGCTTTCGCAGGTTTAGCTTTTTAAACCATATTTCTTAAGTAACAATTTTCCCTCCAGTTGTGTTTGGTAAACACATATATTGTTGCTGACTTAAGTTTCTTATCGGTGCACGATAATTAGTGTTCCGGTGACAAAAATGACACGGTTCTTATCAAAAGCAAAGAAATCCAACATTCCTTTCTTTTAGATTAAGCAGCCTTATTGTGGATTTCAGTAGGTCAGGTTAGAAGACAACAGGTTTAGAAGTCTTTCAAGGTCCCTTCCATGTACTGTTCTGTGATCCAGGCTGCAGGAAGAGACCCTCTGCTCTGGCCAAACCATAGGATCAATAGGTATTAAGCTGCCTTTGGCTAATGACCTGGCACAGTAAGTGGACCATATCACCCCTTCCTGCTTCCACATCTCATCTCTGCTTCTGTGTCAGCCTGTGCTGGGGTGAGAAATGAGACATTATAAAGTCAGCAGATGTTTGTGGAGCCTTTGCCATGTCAAACACCATGCCATAGACTAGGGGAGCAAAAATGAGCAAGATAGAGTTCCCGTCCATGGGTAGTTTGCACGATCCTAGGGAAGGCAGACACAGAAACACAATTTTAATATGATATCCTGTAAGTGCTAAGGTTTGTAAAGGGAATGATGAGGACTCAGAAGAGGGCTTCCGGGTGCCCCTCCAGCCTTAGGAAAGGCTTCCTGGAAGGCAGTAATACCTGAGGTGAGTTGGCCCGGCCAAGAAAGTTGGGAAGATTGTGCCAAGAAAAGTCACTCAGAGGCTTGGAACCAGAGTGGAGGAAGGGGAACTGCAGGTGGTTTGGTTTTACTGAAGTGAAAAGCTTCAAGTAGGTAATGGAGGAGATGTCAGCAGAACAGAGTAGGAGCTGAGACACAAAGGGCTTTTTGTGTCTCCCTGGAGGCCAGCTTCACCTGGCTTCTGAGTAGAGCTGAGAGGCATAGATTACACCACAGAGTTGGTCCATCTTGAGGCACGGAGCTGACTTTTGGGATCCCTGTGTCAGCCAGTCACTGGCTGAAATCTCCTCTCATTTGGCTGAGTGCAAATGTCCCAAGAAGAGGGAGCCATGAGCTTTCTTAGCAGCCAACTCATAGCAACTGGGAGATGTAGCACCTGCCTGTAAGGTAAAAGCAATCCAGCAGAGCACCAAGGGCTCCCAGTTCACTTGGCTATTTCTTCCTCATCTTTGGTAGTCAGGCTAGATAGTGTCACTCCCCTAGTAGGCCTTTCCTGCCTCTAGGTGTGGGTCAGGAGCCTTCCTGTGTGCTTCCATGACAGCTCTATTTCCCTCATGTAACCTAATTAATGCCTCCAGTTAGGTTGTAAACACCATGAAGGGAGAGACTTTTTAAAACCTTAGCACCTATTGCTGTACCTGGTATATAGTAGATGCTCAGTTGATACTTAAACAACCACCAAATCCTTTGAACCCTTTTTTTTAAGGTTTAATTTATGTATTCATGAGAGACATACAGAGGCAGAGACATAGGCAGAGGGAGAAGCAGGCTCCCACTGGGGAGCCTGGTGCAAGACTCGATCCCAGGACCCCTGGATCATGATTTGAGCCAAAGCCAGACACTCAACCACTGATCCACTCAGGTACCCCTCTTCTGAGACTTTTATTAACCTCTCTGCCATCTTCCTGCCAACATGATCAGCTCATAGCTACCCCATTGTACTCTCTTGACACCACTGTGGGACATTGTGTCTATAATACTAATCACACCATTAAAAATAAAAACCAACCAATCCACAACAAAATCCCTTCCACTGATTCCCTATGGCCCACAGAACACAGTCTATGCTGCCTAACTGGACTTGTAAAACCATCCATAACATGAACCCAATCTAACTTTCTATCTCCCTGTCCTGTTGGTTAGAACACTATACCTGTGGTCTTCATGTGGATTGTTTGTCCTGCCTCCAAATCTTTGCCCTTATTGATCTTGATGCCTAGAAATGCTGTCTCTAACTCATGTTGGGCCTAGAGTTTCCTATGCATCCTACAAAGTCCTGAAGAAGGCCCTACTTCTAGGCCTCGCCCAACTCTCTCCCTTAGGGAACTTCCACTTTTTTGATCCCTCTAGTGTTATTGACAGCATCATTCATTTTATGTTCCAACAGCATCATGAACTACATGTCCTATTATGTATTAGTCACATGGACAAATTTTTCTCTCTCTTTCTAGACAGTACTTCCTGAAGGTCAAAAATTTTGTTTAAAAAAAAAAAAATTTTGTTTAGCATCTGTTTTGTATAACCCAAGGCCAAGGCTGGCTACATCATTTGGGGGGCCCAGCACAAGGTGAAAATGCAGCCTTCTTTAAGAAATGGATCATTCATTTCAAGATGGTAACAGCAGAGTATTAAACCCAGCATGAGGTCCTTCTGGAGGCCCTTGAAGACTGTACAGATCACGTGCCCATGAAGCAAGCCCTGCCTAGGGCTATGTATACAGTAATCAATGACCACTTACAAATGTATGGATACATGAATGAATCAATGTGTAATAAGTTCAATTCTTTTAAAATCATCTTTTAGCTTGTGGGAGATACTTTGTTCCTAGAACGGAAGGACAGTGTGCTGTAGGCAACCATTGTCAGTAGTTGACTGGAAAGCCTTGGTTGAGGAGAGTCTGTTGTTATGTATTAATCATAGGAAGTGTTAGAGGATGAATTCTAAAAGAATAAAATCATAACTCATACAAATATAAAATAAACATATGTCAACAATTTTACTTAGCTCATTAATTAACGAGGGAACCAGAAAGGTATTACAACTAGTTTCAGAGGAAAATCCTAGGAGCTGACATGTTTATGGGCCATTAGGAATGCTGACAAAGATTTGCTTAAAAAATGCAAAACTGGGCAGCCTGGGTGGCTCAGCGGTTTAGCGCTGCCTTCAGCCCAGTGCGTGATCCTGGAGACCTAGGATCAAGTCCCATGTCAGGCTCCCTGCATGGAGCCTGCTTCTCCCTCTACCTGTGTCTCTGCCTCTCTCTCTCTCTCTCTCTCTCTGTGTCTCTCATGAATAAATAAATAAAATCTTTAAAAAAAAAAAAAAAGCAAAACTGGCTGCTTCCACAAAGGCTGAGGGAAATCAATCCAACCTCTACCAGACAGAATGTGGTTTTCTAGGAATAGGAATTATTTGCATTACTATCAGTTGTTCACAAGGTACTTTCTGTCCCCCCAGAGTTGTAAAATAGCCTGGTCAAAAGATAATGAAAGGCACAGATAACTCTGATGAATGAGGTAGTCGAGATACCTACTAAATTCCAGTCTTCCCCACTTTAGGAGAGAGGTGGAGACAATGCAGAAGAAGGATCTTGTGTTACTAATCTCCTCCCAGAATGGGAGCCCCTGGAACTTGGGGGAAATTGTTTTTATTAATAGCTGTCGCTTCTCTTGTTTCTGTTCTTGCCTGTGTAATGGAGATTGCCTCTGTGGAGGAGTTTTGAAGGCAAATGTCTTCCTTTGGAACAATCGAGTAGGGAAGGACTCACTTCACAGCTGGAGTAGAAATCTTGGCCAGGTCCTCTGGGATCCTTGTTGTTTCTGGAAGGACTCCCAGTTTTGCCTTAAGAAAAGGTGTATTGGTATAAGCACTTTAACATTACAAATTCGGAACCTCCGTTGGGGAATGGGCAGACTGTATAAACACGTAGTCATTTCAAATAGCCAGATATGCATAAGGCTTACCAGAGCATTCACCATTAAATATTAACCCATTTGTGAATTATGGATTATATCACTCTATACTTGTTGCTCTTTCTGCAGGGGTCAGTGATGTCTTTGATGTTTCCACAGGAATTGCCTATCTGTTTGCCAAAGCTTATCTGGTTTCCAAAAAACCACAGTACCTTGACACATGTATCCGGTGTGGGGAACTGACATGGCAAAAAGGTCTGCTAAAGAAAGGACCAGGGATTTGCCACGGTGTAGCTGGCAGTGCCTATGTTTTCCTGCTGCTCTACCGGCTCACGGGAAACTCTAAATACATCTACCGAGCCCAAAGGTCAGCTGATCTTTGCATGTATTTTTTTCTAAACGTTAATCAAATTCATGTTCTGAACAGGTAAGAGTCACATAGCTGGAAAAGTGAAAAAAGACATACATCAGCTGTGTACTCTAGCAATTGGGTTCTCTTCTCAGGTGACGATCAGGGTTCACAGTTTCTTAGTTAACTTGGAGATACTCTGTGTATATATACAAGCGAATGTACTATATATAAAGTTTCATCCCTCTTTTTTTATACAAGTGGTGTAGCACCTTGCTCTCTTAATGATTACCCTAAATCAGCACATAAGCAACTCCTCATTTTTATTGTTGCATAGTTTTACATTCTATAAATGAACCAGAGTTTAGTTACTAGGTCCCATGTAAAAGGATATGTGCATTTTTGCCAGTATTTTGCATTATGAATAATGCTATCATGAATAACCTTGCACATGTACCATTTTGCACATGTATGGGTATATCTGAAAGATAAAGACCTAGAAGTAGAATTGCTGGGCCAAAGGTATGTATAATTGAGATTGTCTTTTATTTTTATTTTTAAATTTTTTAGTGTTGAGTGTGATTTATTGTTATTATATTAATCATACATTCTGATTTTCCTATTAATTTTTTTGTATATATTTTTTATTGGAGTTCGAGATTATCTTTTATTTTGGTAAGAATGTTTCACATGACATCTGTCCTCTTTACATGTTTTCTTTAAAGATTTACTCATTTATTTTAGAGAGAGAGAGCACAAGCAGGAGGGGCAGAGGGAGAGGGAGAATCTCAAGCAGACTCCACACTGAGCATGGAGCCCGATGTTGGGCTTGATCCCACAACCCCGAGATCATGACCTGAGCCAAAACCAAGAGTCAGATGCTTACAGACTGTGCCACCCAGGTGTCCCCCTCTTAACATATTTTTAAGTGTATGATACCATATTGTTAGCTGTAGGCACAGTGTTGTACAGCAGATTTCTAGAACTCATTCACCTTGCATAGCTGAAACTTTATACCTATTGATTGACAACTTTCCATTTTCCCTTCTGTCCCCAGTGCCTGGCTACCACTATTCTATTCCCAGCCTCTATGAGTTTGGCTATTGTAGATACCTCATATGAGTATTATCATGCAGTATGTGTTTTTTTTTTGTTGTTAACGGCTTATTTCACTTAGCACAATGTCTTCATCTATCATTTAGAACAGTGTCTGACACATAATTACTGCAATGTAAGTGTTCATTATTATTATTACTAAAAATTAGAGTTCTGTCATTCCAGACATTTCTCTATGCATAGATGCACGTTCATATATCTGTGTATATATAACTGTGTGTATATATACATATATATATACATGCACATAAATAAGATCCTACTATTATATATATATAACAGTATCATACATGCCATTAACAGCTTGTAATTTTAAATGAACAGTTTTTAAGGGACAACCTTCATTTCAGTTTGTATAGATCTATCTCATTGTTAAAATGGCTATATAGTTATTCATTATAGATGTACCATGATTAATTTCACTAGTCTTTAAGTAATGGATACTTGATACCTATGTGGTCTTTACGAATAACAAGAAAAATTGTCCCAGATATCCAGTACATACTTTCTATGCCCTCATGCAAGCATTCTTGTCACAGAAATTTTAGAATTGAAGTCATTAGACCCATGGGTATTTCTAGCCTGTCTTTATCTTTTGCCCATTTTTAATCCTAATGTGGTGCTTGTCTTGAGAATTGTAACTCTTTGTTACAATATATGCTGTAAATGTTTTCCTACTTTGCCATTTGTCTTTCAATTTAGCTAGTAGTCTTTTGCCAGACCAAAGTGTTTTTTTTAAGATTTTATTTATTTATTCATGAGAGACAGAGAGAGAGACAGAGAGAGAGAGAGAGAGGCAGAGACACAGGCAGAGGGAGAAACAGGCTCCATGCAGGGAGCCTGACATGGGACTTGATCCCGGGTCTCCAGGATCACACCCTGGGCTGAAGGCGGTGCTAAACCCCTGAGCCACCCAGGCTACCCGCCAGACCAAAGTTTTAAGTGTTTTTCTTGTCAAACTTTCAAGATTTCTGGATTTTGTGTTATGCTTAAAAATACCTTTCCCGCTCCAAGATTATAAAAATATTAATTTACATTGTCTTTTAGTACCTTTGTGATTTTATTTTAACCTAAAAAAATAAATTTATACCTCCTTCACCCATTTAAAAGCTATCTTAACTTTCAAATCTTTGACTAATCTAGAATTTACTTTTTTAGGGGCACCTGGGTGGCTCAGTGGTTGAGGGTCTGCCTTTGGCTCAGGTCATGATCCTGGGGTCCTGGGATGGAGTCCCACATGGGGCTCCCTGCAGGGAGCCTGCTTCTCCCTTTGCCTGTGTCTCTGCCTGTCTCTGTGAATAAATAAATACAATCTTTAAAAAAATAGAACTTTTGAAAACAGTGCTATCTGGATATCTATCTTTGTGTTTTTTAATGACGAAACAAAACTTTCCAGTAGTATCTATTGACCAGTTACCCCAATGATTTGAAATGCCAAATTTATCATAAACAATTAATATGCATGTTTGTTTCTGGACTTGCCATATTTTATTATTCATTTTTCTAGTTTTTCTTAGCTATTTTCTCTTATTTATCTTTCCAATTATATTTTAGAATCAATTTTCAGATTAAAAAAAATCCTGCAGCAATTTGATTGGAATTTCAAGAAATTTATAGTTTAGTGAGCATTAACATCCCTAGAATGTTGTTTTTCTATACAGGAACATGATATATTTTCCCTTTATTTAAGTTTTCAGAAATGTCATTTGGTAAGGTTTTGATCTTACAAAGAAGGTCTTGCATGTTTCTTGTTAATTTTATTCCTAGGCATTTTATGTTTCCAGGTTTGTGAGTAGAATCTGCACTATATTTTCAGGCCATTTATTACTGGTATTTATGAAAGCTTTTTAAGATGTGCATATTATTGCAATTTAGCAATCTAACATGCACTTCTTTCATATACATCTGCATTGTATCTTATAAACTATTTTGATAGCTATAATGATATATCTGGCTACCCTTCTGAACTCTGTTACTGTCTCTATTAGATTTTCATTAGAGTCCATTGGATTTTCTAAATAGACACATATGTTTGCAAATAATTATAATTTTGTTACTTCCTTCCTCTTTTATATCCTCTCCCTCCCCCTCTCCCTCCTTGCTTGGTTCAGAATCTCCATAAAAATGTCCATTATTATGAGCCATAGTAATGCTGATTTTATTGAAATACTTCTTTGCTTCACCCTGACCTTTGAAATGTGCTTCTTACACTGTGTATCATGTCGGATTATGACACTCCTCTGTTCAAGATAATCCAGTGGCTTCCCGTATGACTCAGAGTAAAAGCCAAGGTCTGTGCTCTGAACAAAAGGCGCTATAGGATCTTGCCTACCATTACCTCTGTGAGATCATCCTCTACTCTTTTCCACCTAGTTCTTTCTACCACAATGGCTTCCTTTTGATTCTTTTAAGGTGCCAGGTACAACCTGCCTCACAGTCTTTGAAATTTTGGTATCCCCCCTATCTGTAATGCTCACTTTCTATATATATCTCCCAGCCCTCTGACTTCATTCAGACCTTCACTCTAAAGCTATTTTCTCAGAAAAGTCTTCCCAAGCCAATTTAGCTAATATTCAGTGTTAAGAAACATAAAAGACCCTTTATGATATTTGCCCATAGGCACTGAAGGAAAAACACTAACATATGCCCATCCTCCGTTTGAAGCTTCACTGTTCAGGAATTCTGTTAATGTAGTTTGATTCATGGCTCCCTAATCTGTTTGGCTGCAGCCTGACCCTTTACTTCCCAAATCTACATTTCTCTACAAAGGAAAGTCATTTTGGATTCTATTTAGACTAATGCGATACCACCTTCGTAACAGGTTTCATCAGAGATTGTCATGCCCTAGAAAGCCTAGTAAAAAGTGCCAGAACAACCACTATATTTTTTTGGCAGACCAGTCCTAGTTTACAGAGTCTTATCTATGAGGTTCTGGAGTCCAGGGCCCTTCAGGCAGCTTCCATTTTTCACTTCCAGGTAGAGCCTGAAAACGTGCAGCTAATATCTGAATATTTTGGGGGCATTGCATTTCATTGCCTTAGTGTACTGAAATTTCCACTTCATTATAATTCAAAGTTAACTATGCTATGGCCCAAACTGGGGAATCTTCCCTAATTTTGATGGGTCCTCAAACGTAATGTCAAACAATATGTACCTTCCTGTAATAAACATTACTTGGTCATTGGTTGAAAATTATAGTTGCAGAAAAATAGTTGATAATGCTTTCAGTTTCTTCCATCATTAATTATTCCGGGTTTCTACCTCTTCTTGAATTAATTTTGGTAGTGAATATGTTCTATAAAAGCATTTAGTTCATATGGATTTTCAAATGTTTGATGTAAAGCTTTTAACAGTATAGTTCCATGATATTCTAAATTTCCCATGTCTGTGATTATATGCCCTTTTACTTTCCTAATGCTTTTTTTTTTTCCTTTTTGGCCAGACACCAGAATTTTGTCTATGTCATTCTTTCAAGGAACTAGCTTTTGGCTTTGTTTATTGATTCTTTTTGTGTTTCTTTTGCTTATTAATTCATAACTTTCTGCCTTTATTTTGATTTTCTAGTTTTCCTTTCTTTTGTTATTTCCTACAGTTAAAAAATGTTTCATTAGAATATCTTACATCATTCTTATAATAATAGTAAAAATAATAATAAAATTCTCAGATGAATGAATTTTCCGGAGTTCAATTTTTGTCATAATCAATAGGTTTTGATATGTAATGTCCTCAGTATCTGTACTCTTTTTAGCTCTAGAATTACCATCTGACTTCCATTTTGACAGAAGTTTTTAGAAGAATGAATTTGTTAGTTTGAATTTGACATCAGTGGATAGATTTTGGGAGCAATCATTTTTACTTTAATGTGCTAACACACTATATGGGTCAGAACACAATGAAACCACTACTCTCATACATTGCTGGTACTCTTATAAATTGCTATATATTTATTTAGAAATCATTTTGAAAAGCACAAAAATGTTTATTTTATTTTTAGGCAAAAAAATGGAGGATACTAAATATTATATAGACTATAATTTCAGTAATGTGCTAAATAAGTCAAAGATTAGGGGGAAAGAAAGGTCCAGAGGAGAAAGCAAAATTAACTGTGGGTTTCTTTTAAAGTATCGTGGAATGGTAGTCTCTGTTTTACAAACATTTTCACTATGTTTATGTGAAAAATGATATTTGCCCTATATCAAATGCTTGCCATATGCTCAGAGCCTAATATATGATATCTTTAATTTTTACAGGTAATCTGACCCAATTTTGCAACTTCACCATTTTAAAATCAGATTAAGAAATTTGCCAAAGGTCATCTAACATGAAATTATCAGAGTTGGGTATCTCAGCTCCAGATCCCTTCCTCTTTCTGCTCTACCAGGGCTTCTTAATCTAGGGTTTGTGAATTTACTTGAGAAAAGTATTATCTCAAACTGAGATGGAGCATTACCTCCAATTTGGAACATAAGTAATAAGCCACAGGAGAATTAGCAGTAGCTGTGACTCTTGCCAGTAGAAGTCATAGATACAACTCTTGTTATAGATGTTAATGAAATATATTTGACTCTCATCACTACTTAGAAATGTCTGCAGTTATTAGACCCATTATATATTGTTCTTTAATGTGTTAATAAAAAATCCATATATTATTACTTCATAAATTTGGTTTGAAAACTTTTGCTGTGCCTTGATATAATTAATTTCCTTGGGAATCCTGTGTATTTTATTTTCTATATTTGAAGACTTTTTTTCTGGAAGAAGTCCAGACTGCGAAGTGATCCATTGCACTGTAAAGGTTCTGTCTCCTTGAAGCTATACTTTGAAGTTTCATTGCATAATTAAAAGTTTTGAATTAACTCTTAAGGGGCATCATCATTCTACTGTTTAAAATTTTGAACTCCATTGAAAAATTGTTGCATATTCAGGGAAACAGTTGATAGAAAAATGGTGCTGAACAGAATTGCAATATGTTTCCTGCTGACTTATTTTAAGCTACTATTGATAATTCCAAGAGCCCTAAAAAGATCAAATAAGTAATTACTCTTCATAGGAACCCCCCCCACACACACACACACAGTACCAATAATCTAAATTTATGGCAGTATCAGCTCTCAGGCCTTACCAACCTGTGAGTTCCAGCTTCTGAATTGGTGATTATTTGTGTTTTTGACAGAAAGTAAAAGAGGAGGTTCGTAAAGAGATAACACAGGTCACAGCACTTTCAAAGCTGTAAACTACTACAAATGTTATTCATCATAAATAATTTGAATAGGATTTGTGGCAAATAAGGTAGAAGAAAAAGGATCTTTAGAGAATCCAGAGACTAGTGATTTATTTTTAAGGCAGATGTCCTAAAAATAATCTATCTTGTAGCTGAATTTTCTATTTGTTGTCATGATTATAAAATGCTGTTTGCCTTTTCCCATTCATCTTATTCCTTTGTTTGCCCAAAGCACAGATTGTATAAAATCTTGCCCATTTATTTTCACAGTCTCTGCTCTCTGTCACATATAAATGAAACCTAGCTCAGAAATGATATGGCTGCAGAAACATAGCATATTTACTCTTCGAAAGGAACAGTCATACATCAGCTTGCTTCTATTCAAAATACATAAAAATATGGTTATTTATCTGTCTCTTTTTAGTTTTAATTATCGGATGACAGAAGGAATGAAAGCCACAGAAAATACCAAACTGCTTTGCAAACTCTGACAATAGTTGAACTTGCTTGTCAACATAATTTGTTGTGAAACATACACAATTATGTAACAGATCCTCCTTTTAACAGAGAAAAAGGCTTTCTTAAAATATTGTACAGTTTTGCAAAGAAATTGGTGCTAGAACTTTAACTTAGCAGAGAGGAGAAATAAGCAATTCTAGGCCAATAATATGGAAACAGTCATGTTAAAACTGCTCATATTTTTTTTTTCTTTTTCTTCTTCTTAGGTTTGCTGAGTTTTTATTTACAGAGGAATTCAAGGCCGGTTCTCGAGTCCTTGAAAGTATATACAGCTTGTATGAAGGCTTCTCCGGGACGGTGTGCTTTCTGATCGATCTGCTGCAGCCCAATCAAGCCGAATTCCCTCTCTTCAGTGTCTTTGTCTAGAAGGTTCCCTCTCTCACTGTGGCCCTGCAGAAAGTCCCTGAGATTTCCCGAGCCTACCCGAGGCAGTTTCCACATAAGCCACATCCAATGGTATCACAACCATGAGCCTTAACATTGCCGCCCGAAGGAAGGAAGGGAGGGAGAAGGCAGGAAGGCAACATGATACCAGACTTCAGGGAGAACAGTTTGAGAACCTGCAGAATAAAAACACCACAACTCTTCCAAAAACCAGAGAGATTTAAAATTTCAGGGAATTATTGTGAAACTAGAGCTCAGAGGAAAAAGGGAAAGAGAAATAATACGTTTTTCAGTTATGGCATATAAAACAAAACTGAAATGTGGACTCTGTTGATAAAATGCCAGTACCCTTGCAACTGGAAAGAGAATCTGACCATCTGTGGGTGCCCTCCACCCCTAAATTCAGAAATAAACACAGTCAAAAACTAAAGTGATTGCCCAGCTGAAAATTGCTGGGAGGGATGAAATGTCAGGTTGCTGAAAGGACAAAAAAGGAAACTCTTGGTTGTCCTCTGTCTTTACTTATTGAAATTTATGGTTTTTACTGAATGGAGAAATTTGCATAATGGATCTCTATTTTATCATTACCCTGGGCACTTTAAAGGAAACATATCATAACCTTTTTTTTAAACAATTTTCATTTTTAAGTAATCTCTACGCCCAACATGCGGCTCAAACTCACAACCCCAAGATCAACAGCCATACACTCTACCTGCTGAGTAGCCAGGCACTCCAAAACATATCATAACTTAGTTGAAATCCTGAAATTCTGAATTTCTTTAGGCCTTACATCTCTTTTCCTGGCTCCTTTTTCTTTCCTAAAGCTCAGTTAGAAAAGTAAAATTCATAGGCTAGCAAATACTGTAGCAAGTATTGCTGTCCAATGTTTTTCTCAATTTGAAGTGTGAGCTATGTATTCTCTATTGTTAATTTATATTGAAATGCTTATGTAATCCCTATGGAGCTATTAGATGAACTGTAAAATACACTCATGGTAAAAATCATTCATCTCAAAGATCAGGGTAGCTACTACAAAGATATGTTGTTTCTACCTTTGATGGAACACCGTGTCCCCTGGGACAGGCAGACCCTGGCTGAGAAAGGGACCTGGAGATAGTGAAAAGAACATTGGTAAAGTTTATGCTGTTAGATTAAGAGATGAGTGAACTCCTTGGCTGCTCACCTTACACTCCAAGACACAGGTTCCACTAGAAACTCTCTACAATACCCACTGAGCCAAGTTGCCATATTAAATTCTACCCTGTTGTAAACACATAAAGGGGTCACTGGCAATTTCATATATCAGAGTGAGGAGGGACTTGCGTACCATACAAGATATAAGAATTATTGAAATAGTCATTAAATATTTGTATATATGTGATAGATGTAGAATATATACATATATATACATATATATTCTACATCTACATCTATCTCCATGTAAACCCAAACACTTATTAAGTTCGTAGTTCCTAACTTCTTGATTTATAGATAAACTGGGAGGAGTTGGGAATACTCTGTTCCCTAAAATGTGTGTGTGTGTGTGTGTGACCTGGCATGTGTGTGCATGTATGCACACTCATTTCTCTGGGAAGAGGTTCTCTAGCATTCATAAGATTCTCAAAGAATCTGTGGCTGAAAAGGGTAAGAAGTACCTTTGTATATTTTTTTGACTTTATGTTTGCACTCATCAGAACAAGCTAGGACAAAATGATTTTGAAAAGCATGCACCTTTTTTGTTTATTGTTTCATTTTCACATCCTCAGATATAAATATATACACTTGGCCTCAGTTGTTCATCTTTGAAAATACTCAGGTTGGAGCAACACCACATAAAAGGTTTCGGATGACTCCCAAAGTTGGGTTCTAGAAGTTCTTCCATGAATAGTCTAGGCCTTCTCAGAAAGCCTTAAGGCGAAATGCCTTCTATGGAGTAGTCTTCTTTTGAAATGACAGTGGTCCCTGCTTTTCAGCATCTGGTTTTAGATTCATTTCCTTTGGCCTCTATAGGCTGAAGGTAATAAGCATCCAATATACAGGGCTTTATGGAATACATGCTTTTTTTCATCATCCAACAACCCTTCAAGGTGACTTACATAATTGTTCCAAAGTCTCACAGCTAGGAAGGGGCAGAATGAAGATTCAAATCCAGGGTTTCACTTCACAAGTACATTTACTTAGTATTCTAGACTAGAATCCAGGTACAGCAGTGAACAAAAGTACCCCTGGAAGGTACCTTTTGTTTGTTTGTTGATCCTTCCACCATTCATTCTGGAAACCTAAAACCTAGAGCACTAAGAAGTGATAATCTAGTTTAACATATCAGTTTTATTTCTAAGAACTTCAGAAAAACTGGACTCATTCATGCTCGCCCACCCTTTTAAGGTCTAGTAGGGTAACTATGACATTGTGCTGACCCTTATGAAAAGGCAACCTTTTCCTGTGTCGAATCCAAGCAAAGGCCATGCTTGAGTGTGTCTTTATGAACTGACACCTTGGTAAATTGGAAACAAGGGTAAGCTTGTTTAGCATGTCAACATGTTGTAAGTTTCCATTTTCCTGAAAGAGTAGAATTGTAGCTTTAGGAAGATCCTCTTCTATCTTGTTTTTTCCAAGAAGTGGGGAAAAGACCCCTACATATTACTGTATAAAGCATGGCATGTCACTTCCTATCTAATCAATTTGTTCCCTGCTAAGCAGTACCATCCTTTATGGAGTAGGTGCTTAGGCAGGTTGCCCCGTGACGGCCACAAGGGCATTTTCACTACCACTAGTATAACTCTAATGTTAGTTACTATGTGTGCATGAACACTTACAAACCCCAAGGGTAACAGTGGAATTGTGGTTAGATTGAAAGAATCTCTCCACAATGGAGAGTCTGCAATATACTTTAAGAATGGGAAGTTTTGGAGAATATTACAACTCGGCAAATTTGTTTCATTAACACAATTACATACCTTCTCTTCTACACATACTTTTCTCTCCATCTGTATCCTAATAACTGAGATTTGACAGAGTTTTCAGCATATACACCCCTGTGGTTCTTCAAGTAACCAACTACATGATTAAAATAATAGTATTTACTTTCTGATAATTTGAATCATTTTGTTGGTTCATTTTAAGTTAGCATTCTTCCATGGCAATACAGAACTTTAACTTTCTTTGACACACTAAGATTTTAATCAAGGTAGTACTCAAATTGTTTCCTTTTCCATAGAGAGTAAATCTCAATAATTTCAGTGCAACTAATGTAAGCTTGTGATTTATAACCATGATCAGGAAACACATGAATAAAAGGAAAAACATTAGTGATACAAAGAGCCCGCTCCACCTCACAGGATTGTCATGAGGGTTGTCAATGGGTAGAAGAGAGTTTTGTCATATGCAGGTCCTTTATATGTTTTAAAGGGAACATGTATTTTAAGTATCTACTATGTGCATAGAAAACTGTGCTCAGGTTTGACCTCAAATAAGCATTTCAGCCAGGTGGAATCTCCCTATGTGGATGCAGTGTTTGGGGTCTGGATCACTAGATGGGCGAAAATGAAGTGTGTGTTTTTTATATTCTAGAACCAATCCTGGCCATAGTATTTGGGCCTCAGAAGGTTCTGGGGCTTAATAAATAGGAATAGGCTGGTTTGGCTCGGAGCTCCTTTTCATGCAAATATTTATTTTGCTTGCTGCAAACAAAGGATTTATAGTGCCAGTAATGTGAGAAAAGGAGCTGGCAGGCTAGCTCTGCAGGGCAAAAATGAACTGGGAAATAAAGTATTTTTGGTAGAGTTTGGTCTGCAGTAGAATTCAGGCCTCAGAACTGTGTGACATGCAGCAATAGAAATACATTCTCGATTACATATAAGGCCTTCCTTGGGGGATCTGGGTTGTTTATTCAACACTGTCCCAAATTAATATCTCAATGACCAGCCTCAGATTTGCCAAGGCCATGTTCTCTTGGCATAAACTTGGCCAGGAAAGCAAATGAAAAGGCAGCCAAAGGGGCGGGTGGGAAAAGCTTTCTGGAGCTCAGCATCTAAGTGTGAGTTGCCCATGCACTCTTCATGCTGCTAAGAACCCCTCATCTTACTTGTGGGTTTTATTGCTTCCTGGGTCTTCTGATCTCCACCCCCACCCCTACCAACCTCCCCATGATTCAGCAACTTCTTGTCCTCCCTTTGGTCTTTAAATAGTACATTCTGATGTTTATTTTTTTTCCTGTGTGCTTAATCATGTGACCTCCTTTTGCCTGGGAGGGCAGGATTTCTCCTTATCTCTTCCATCCATGTTAGTTCATAGCTAATAGCTCTAGGCTTAATAAGGCCAGACTCCCCTCTGGACAGAAGCGCTGACCCCAAGGTCAGCCACAGCAGGAGTTGGGCCCATTGTGTTGTTAGGTGACAGGTCCAAGACAGCTCACCCCAAGGACAGCTATACAGGGAACAGAATGGCAGCTGCATTTATCCTGCTTCTCCTGCCTAAAGAAACCTGGTCATTTTATTTGTACTGTTGTGAAAAATACCAAAGTTGATGCTACATTACATATCGGAGCCTCCTACATTATCATAAATCTACCAGGTGTGCCCTCTCTCCTTGTTTCTTTAATTGAAAGTGCTAATGAATTGAGGCCTGATGGCTGATGCCTTTAGAGTTAAAAAATATTTTTTAAAATTCCCTTCAAATATGGAACCTTGTCATTTCCACCTAGACTCTTCCACAAGTGGCAAAGTCCCTTATCTGCAGAAATTCCTGCATCTTCTTTCACCTCTGAACTGAATTTGAAAAATCATTTAGCACAAAAACCAAATCATATTTTATTTTTTGGAGGGGTGTATTGGTGAGTAGTATGGCTAAAAGAGCAAGCTCTCCTTCCTTTTCTTGACTTTCTCCTCCCTGAACAATATCGAGGAAGAAGGGAGACAGGGAGAAAAGATACACGAGGTGAGGCTTGAGTGTGGAGGACTGAAAACAGTTTGTGAGCACTTCCTGTTGGTTTCCTCTTTGGTTTTTCTTAGTCTCCCCTGTAAGAAAGTGTGTGTAGGGTGGTGTGGGGTGGGGAGAGAGATGGAGAGAGAGAGTTAGAGATTGACTTAGGGAAAGTCAGTATCACATATGATGTAAAACCCAACAGCTCTGGTGCCAGAGTGGCTCAGTTGGTTAAGTGTCTGCCTTCGGCTCAGGTGACATCCCAGGGGTCCTGGAATCTAGCCAGTATTGGGGCTCCCTACTGAGCAGGGAGTCTGCTTCTCCCTCTCCCTCTGCCCCTCCCCCTGCTTGTATGCTCTCTCTCTCTCGCTCTCTCTCTCCCTCTCAAATATGTAAAATAAAATCTAAAAAAAAAACCCAACAGCTCTTAGATATATCCAAGTGGTAAATAGATATATGCAAGCATACACTGATTAATGAATGGGTCTGCATTGTGTGTTCACTGCCCTCTAATAAATTAGTACATAATTAATGAGGGCCCTCGTTAACACTTCCACTTGTCTATCCTAAGTATTCATTTTCGTGAAAACTTCTGCCAGGTTAGAGCCATTAGTAGTAGCCAGTTGTAGAAGCTAGCAGATGTGAGTTTTACAAACAAAGCCGCAAACGTGAGTCACGTGTAATTTTAGATTTTTCTAGTCACCACATTACAAGAGTTAAAAAAAAATGAAATTAATTGTAATTATTGGATTTAACTCAGTGTATCCCAAGGATGATCGCCTCAACATGTAATCAATATACAATTACTAATGAGATGTTTAACCTTTTTTTGTACTGAGTCTCAAATCTGGTGTATATTTTACACTTACTGCACATCGCAAGTCAGACTCGCCACATTTCAGGCGCTCAAGAGCCACATGTGGGTTGGCTACTGTATTGAACAGTGCAGGGCTGGCACTGTACTGCTATTTCACAGTATTGTTAAGGTCTTCCTACAGCTTATGTATGTTTTTGTTATTATTAGATAAAATGGAAACAAAACACTGCATATTCTTTTGTACAGTGGTGTTTCCCCAAATTCCGAACACTAGTACCAAGAGCTGCCCTGGGGAAAAATAGATTCTGTGATTACATAAGGTAGGCGAGTTCTGCTCTTTTGCCCCCTTTTGGAGATGTATGTAGTGTATTAACATATCTGAGAAAATCCTCTTGGATAAAGAACCTGTTTGCAGATGTTGAGTTGTGTCTGTAAGGTTCAACCTCCTAATTGTTGCTGTTGCCCAGCTGCCACTATAAAAACACGGTTAGTCTGGCGTGCTATGTTTATGTTATACTTATAACATTTGTTTTTTCTACAAGAAGAGTTTTAATACTCTTTCCCACACCCCGGCCCAATAAAGATATCAGAACAACAATTCTGTCCTAGAGTATTAATCCCTATTAATTATCTTGTCCTCACAGAGACCTGAGGTCATTCTTTACTACACTTTCCGGAACAAGAATTCCGAAAATTGCCGCAAGTGTCTCTACATAAGAAAAACTTTGTATCTTTCCCTCCTTCTCCACTCTTCTTGGAGCCTATCTCTACTTATTCTTTCTATTCAGAACCACCCTAGAGCCAAGATACATTTTTGTGTTCTAGAACCACCTACTAAATTGAAACCAGCAGATGGCTTTAATGTCTTGCACATGGGTGTGGATCTTCAGAAAGTACCCAAATACCCACCTTCCTCTCCCACTTTCAGAAATTATGAGCACTCTAAAAAGATGAAAGGAGAAACATCTGACTGTGTAAATGTGTAAACACAGAATACAGTCTCCTAAGTAGAGTAATACTATCCTGCTGTTGCTTTCTTTTTATATTTTGTGTGTGGTGTTAATTTACATGCATCAGTGTGTACTGTTTTTGTAAAGTGTGTAAAGTAGATGTTAGCAATCAGTTTAAAAAAGCTATAAATGATACGTAACTGCTGTCAATCTTCAGCAAATTACCTTTTTGCCTTTGTTTTAGTGGGGACCTCTGATGCCACCCCTCCCCCCAGTTTTGTTTTGCTCTCCATGCTTAAGTGGCAATTATCAATTATCAACTTCGGTCACTGAATTTTGTCCAAGTTGACTGCAGTAGTTCTCATAATGTGGATGTATTCAAATAAGAAGACTGATTTTAATGATCAATTTTATCTCTGTTTTTTTAGGACTTTAGTATTTCAATATTAGAAATGTCTTCTGAAGACTAGCAGCAGAATCCCTTTGCTCTTGAAAATGCAAAGCCAGTTTTATGTAGACTCTCCAGGAGTAGAAATGGAACATTTGAAACACAAGAGTTTGGTTTTAGAATCTGATAACGAAGGGAAGCTCCTTCTCTAAAAAAGGTTAACAGCTTTCCCAACTTTGAACATCTAGTGGAGCTGTCCTTGGAAAGGCAGTCTGAATTTTAATCTCATGGATTTAATGGCGCTAAATTAACAAACATTTTTAAAATGGATTTTGTAGAATTCAATTATTAAGGAAACACTTTGCAAAGCCATATAAGGGGAATTGTCAAGCACCACATGTTTTGGAATGTGCATTTACCAAGTGAATAGAATTTACTTCACCAAAAAAGATTTTTTGCACAATTCATGATACTTAACAGAAATATGATTGTATCATTGGAGAAAAAAAGCTCACCCTCTTAATGGTATACTTCACATTCTCTAGTAAACTGCAATTCCTTATTATTTTAGGGGATACAAAAGAATAATCTGTTGATAGAATATAACTGCTTATTCCTAATTGTATCTAGAAATGAATACTATGATTTAAAGTAATATTAAACTTTGAGGAACTGATCAATAAATTATTAATAAAATTGTACTCTTTGCAATACACTTGCCTCAGCACAAATGCAGAGTTAACATAAATTTTTAAAAAATACACCAAATAATAGACGTAAGTTGTTATTACTTTAAACTTCTAATTTCCACTAGCATTCAATCCAACACCAGTTATCTGTTGTATATAACTAAAATTTTGAAAGTCTTGCAATCAAAATGAGAGGCTTCTTCAAAAATGCCTTTTTTTGCCAAAAACAAGTTCTATGACCTCTTGCATATTATTGTATTTCTTTAGGGGTATTTTGAGGCACGTTCAAAGACCTATCGTTAGCAGTTAGGTCTAAATTTAGAGCAGAACATTCTGTCAGATATTTTACTATATCACAAAATGTTGTAGTACTGTATTTTATAATGAAACCAAATTCTCAAGTATTCTGGTATGTTAGCTATTATTATACCAAAAAAACCACTTTCTATAAGTCTATTATTATGTACATAATATTTTAAAAAATGAGTATTTCAGTCCTAGGAAAAAAGTATAATGTAATATGTGACATTAAATTGATCTTCAGTCAAAATCCATTTAGGTATTACAGGGAAAGAGCAATCTTTGGCTTGAATGTATACATTATTCTCAAGGACAAAATGGTAAGCGAAAATACATAAAGACGCGGTCACTGGGGGCAAGTTAGCTGGTGTGCACACTGAGAAGGATCAACTTGCAAATGCTCATGAGATTTTAGCTTTGGTTGTAGTTGTTCCTGGAGGGGGAAGTGCTATAGTCAGTTGATGTTGCCTCCCCTTCATATGGGGCGGGCCGTGGTTCTCACAGCCGCTGCATGGTATAATGCAATCTTCTTAGAAGCAAGATTGAGTCAGAAGCTTAGAGATGCACCTTACTGTTTGAAAAACTGCTGTTACAATGTTCTAAACACTGTGATCTTTCCAAATGTGTTTTCTGTATTAGTTTTGTACTGTAGAAAATATAATTCATCATAAACTGGACTCTATAGTGTTTAAAGCAATGTTATTTATTGGCTTATCCTCCCCCATATTTATGTACAGTCAACAGTATGAAACCTGTGATAATCCTTTGCCTTAAAATAAAGTCCCATGCTAAATATTGAGTGCGCTGTAATAATTCTAAGCTACAAATTAATTTTTCCTTTAAAGCTTAAGACTGTCAAATAAAATATTACACAAATATTCTGTGGAGTGTTGCTGCTTAGTCTGTATTTGTGACAGTATGTGTATCTTGATCCAGGACATGGTGGCCTGCTGGGTTCTATAAATAGACATTAGTAATCCTTTCAGAGAATGGGCTACCTCTCAGCTGTCGGCTGAACCCTCCCCTTAGCCCTTGTAAATAGATTTTCCCATGCCACACTAGAATGAAGAAAAACAGCCCTTCGTGTTCTCTCCCTCTACAATTTCTGTCTTGATTTCTTCTGAACCTTCATATTCTATTTGTGTTGACATCATTTTCCCAAATAGAAAAATGACAGCTATGCCTTACGAATGATGGATTCACCTAATTTCTGCAGGGAAAGGGACCTTGGATTATTAAGGTCTAATCCCTTATGGAACGGGTTAGGACCCGAGTTTTAGAGAGATTTAGCGACTTGCTCAAACTCTGAGGGACAAGGGTGGGCTGCGCCCATCCTGACGTTCACAAGGTTGTCACAGGTTCAGAAAAGGAATTACGTTAGCGCTGGGGGCTGGCACACTAGCAAGCAGAGGTATGCCTTGGGTTAGAAAGCCGTTTCCTTATTAGGTCCTGGTCTTCACCCTGTGCAAAGCTAGTCACGGTTACAGAGGAATAGATTATGTAGGCAGTTTTTCCAGGAGAGGCGGCTTTGGCTCCTAAGGATTGTCTCTGAGGCTCTTTCCCCACTGCCAGCAACGTTGTAGACCCCCGTATCTGCAAGACTGAAGGGCATGCTCCTTTGGCCCACTGAAACGGCAAAGCCCGGGTACAGGACTTCACACTCGTACTTTGAAAAGCATCTGTGTGGTCTGGTTATTTTTAAATGACCGGAAACGTCGGTCCTTTGAGGAATTAAGCGTTCTCTAGGCTCGCAGAATAGAGACGGGGATGGAAAGGCGTCCAGACCCGGATTCTGGGCCCTACTGGTGGCAGTTTTTCAAAGGAACGTGAACGCGAGCGCGGGCAAAGGGCTCTAGGACCCAGAAGCTGAGCGCGGGGCCAGCGGGGCCCGCCGCAGCCGTTGGGGCTGCGGCGCCAGCAGTCGCAGGGCGCAGGTTCGCGGCCCGCCAGAGGACCGTCGCCGCAGAGACGCCCGCGGCGGGGTTGCGCGCGGGCGGCGCACGGTGCGCGTGGGCGTGTCTCGGCGGGGCCGCGCTCCCCGCCCCACCCCAGTCAGGCCGGGTGCCCCCAGGCCCAGCTCCGGCGCCCCGGCCTGCGGGCCGCCCCCTGCCCTCGGCGGGCAGCGCAGAGCGCGGGAGCAGTCGGGGGCCGGGCATGCCGGGAGCCCCTCGGGCCGCCGCCGCCGCCGCCGCCGCCGCCGCCGCCACAGCGTCTGCCGCCGGTACGCGCCGCTGACGCGCGGAGATGAAATTCCCGGGCTCCGTGCTGGCGTCCGTGTTCCTGTTCGTGGCCGAGACGACGGCGGCGCTGTACCTGAGCAGCACCTACCGCTCGGGCGGGGATGGCATGTGGCAGGCGCTGACGCTGCTTTTCTCGCTGCTGCCCTGCGCGCTAGTGCAGCTCACGCTCCTCTTCGTGCACCGGGACTTCAGCCGCGACCGCCCGCTCGTGCTGCTGCTGCACCTGCTGCAACTCGGGCCGCTCTTCAGGTGCGTGCGGGGCCCCCGGAGCCCCCTCCCCCTGCCCCGGCCGAGGGGGCGGCCTTCCGGGAGGGGCGGGTGGCTGCACTGGGTGCCGGGCCCAGGCCGGCCCGCCCTGCTCCTCGGCCCCACCGTTCCTGTCACGCGAATGCGACAGAATCCGGGGAGAGTGGGAATAAAGCCGGGGCGGATCGCGTTCCCCTTAGGTCCTCGCGTATGAAACTGCCAATATGCGACTGAACTTGACCAGCAGAAATGGCAGTTGCATATAGTTCGACCCCACAAAACAAAAGGCCTTCCTGGGGTCAGGTGGGCTCTGGCAGGATTGGCTTGTGTCGTGACAAACCCTGAGGTGTGTGGGGGCTCAGTCGCCTTTAGAGCAAAAGCGTGTGCAGATTCTTAAATTTATCAAACACGCGGAGTTTCCTGGGTGCCGGGCACTGTTCTGAGCGCTTTACAAATATTAATTTATTTAAATTCTCATACCGAGCTCTAGAAATCCACGCATCATTCTCTTGGCGTGGAAACAGGGTTGTAGAAATGCCTTCCGGCCCTGCCTAACTAACAAACATAGTCACTGAAGCTGGAACACAGTGTGCCATGAAGATAGAAACTTGCAGTTCGTTAAGAAAAAAAACAAAACAAAACATTAGTGACATTTCTAGAAATTAATTTCGATTAACACAAAGCTAGTAGAATGCATGGTAGTGAAGTAGACTGGCTTATCTAAGGGCCATGGAGAGAGTTTAAAATGTGTTATTTTGACAGCTTTCAACTCTGTAGGGAAACCAAAACAAAGGATTTTTATCTATATTAGAAAGCAATTTATAATATTAAATTAGACACAGGTGATAGACAAATTGGGAGAGATAGAAAGGCTAGAGCTCAGCTGCCAGAAAATTCAGAAATTTCAGAAAATTCAGATCCCCCAGGAATCTTTCCCTACCAGGCAGTATTTTCCCCACCCCAACACACACATAGACAAAAAAGTCCAGTAGCAAGATAGATTTTAGAGAGCACTATTATGAAACTTGGCACTTCATATTAAACACAGCTATCCCAGCTGACTCTTAGAATATTGACCTGTAGTTCACAGTCAGGACAAACTTGGTGAACAAGTCTCCCAGGCTCCAGAAGCCACAGAATGCTAGAAAGGAAGAAAAACAGGTATACTTGCGGAACTTAAATGTTGCTACTGACATCTAAGAGCAAGAGAAGAGTTAGGGAAAACAAGGAGCGAGAGAGGGATTTTCAAAGGTGCAACTTGGAGCTATTTAGTGAGGAGTTAGTCCTCCCTGGCCAAGTAGGCCACAGCATCCTGAATGTAATCCCGCTCAGTAAAATCAGTGTGATCTGACTTTGGGCAAGGCACTCATCGTTTATTAACCTTGAGAAGAAAACTCCTTGCTTATGATGTTTAATTGGAGCACCCATGCTCTATTTTTTAAATATTTTATTTATTTATTCATGAGAGAAACAGAGAGAGAGGCAGAGACACAGGCAGAGGGAGAAGCAAGCTCCATGCAGGGAGCCTGACGTGGGACTGGATCCTGGGTCTCCATGATCAGCCCTGGGCTGAAGGCGGCGCTAAACTGCTGAGCCACCCGGGCAGCCCACTTATGATGTTTAAATGAAGTAACAGGTAAAAGGGAACTGACAATTCTCAACGCAGCTTGCGCTAGATGGTTTGGTAGGTGCTTAGATCCCTCAGGACACTGAATCCTCACCATGAAGTAGATGTCACTGTTCCCACTTTATAGATGAGGAAAATGATACCCCAGACGATGTTCACAAAGCTTCTTAGAAATTGAGTTCAGTTTAAAAAAACAAAAACAAAAAACGAAAACAGAGTTCAGATAACGACTTCAATTGCTATCCAGGTGAGTGATCTCTATCATTACTGCCATTTGAAATATTTCTAAATACTGAGAGTTATCCAAGACAAAGCTAATGACATGATGGTATAAAAATAGGATGGCACATATAAACCTGAGCTCAAGGAAGTATACCAAGTTGTAGAGAGTGGTAATTTCTGTATGACAGAGTTATGGGCGGTTTTAATTTTGTCCTGGAAAATATAGAAAAGTACATCATTTTCCCCTTTATTATATACTTCTCTACATCTTTCAGTTTTTTTTCATCTTTCAGTTTTTTTTTCTTTTTTTTTCTTTTTTTTTATCTTTCAGTTTTTATAGTAAAAACATTTTAACTTTCTTTAAAAAAATTTGGCACTTTGAAGAGATAACTTCTCAGCTATATAAAAGGTTTCAATACCATAGAAAGACCTACTTGCAGAAAATTCTGAATGGGTCATTGTCTTTTTTGGGGAAAAACAAAATAAAACATAAAAAATAAATCAACAAATCATCCCCTACTGTCAGCAGGACTCTTTTATTCTAATGCAGCTGATTTCTTTCTTTCTTTCTTTTTTTAATATTTTATTTATTCACGAGAGACACTAAGAGAGAGGCAGAGACATAGGCAGAGGAAGAAGCAGGCTCCCCACGGGAGCCCGATGCTGGGACTCAATCCCAGGACCCCAGGATCACATCCTGAGCCAAAGGCAGACTATCAATCACTGAACCACCCAGGTGCCCCTGCACCTGATTTATTTCAAGGAGATACTTCACCCATGATCTTAGAGCTGAGGTACACAAAACGTGAACCCAAACCTCTTAGCTTCCAGATTAAGAGAAAAGCAATTTGCTGTTACGTAGTCACATGACTTAATATCTTATTGGAAGTTTTCCCTCCTGACAGTTTGAGTCTCTTTTAACTCCAAGATAGCAGCTTTACTTAAAGATCAAAATTATTTCCCCCAAACAAAGGAGAGTCATGGTATGTTTCTTTCCCCTTCTTACTTATTTGACTCACTAATATTTCAAAATTGTTTTTGGAAAATGTAGCTCAATTTATTTTTGGTGGGTACTAACTAGCCAAACTCATGTTCTTTTTAGGTGAGATGCTGTTTTTGAGTTTACTCAAATCTTCACTGCATTACACTGTAATGATTATGGGCTAAATATTAAAAACTAGGCCCTGTTCCTTCTTTCCTTAAGGGAAGCACTGGGAGAGCATCGTATTTCATTTATCGGTCTTCTATTTGAAACTGGAGGATGCCTGGGTGGCTTAGTGATTGAGCACCTGCCTTTGGCTCAGGTCATGGTCCTGGGATCCTAGGATCGAGTCTCGCTCAGGTTCCCTGCATGGAGCCTGCTTCTCCCTCTGCCTGTCTCTGTCTCTTTCTCTGTGTCTCTTGTGAATAAATAAATAAAATCTTTAAAAAAATAAAAAATAAAACGAGTTGTGGTTTGTGTGGTTGTTTCCTTATTAAGGTTAGGTTTGAATGATTGATCATTGAATAATATCTTGAATTTATTTTTTGGTTTTTTTTTTTTTAAAGTTTTTTTGTTTTTTATTTATTTATGATAGTCACACAGAGAGAGAGAGAGAGAGGCAGAGACATAGGCAGAGGGAGAAGCAGGCTCCATGCACCGGGAGCCCGACGTGGGATTCGATCCCGGGTCTCCAGGATCGCGCCCCGGGCCAAAGGCAGGCGCTAAACCGCTGCGCCACCCAGGGATCCCTATTTTTTGGTTTTAAGGATGATCTTATTGTGAATGATAATAGATATTCTGGCAAACCAGAGAGGGGAAAACAACTCTTAACAACAACAAAATCTATTTATCGTTGTTTTGCAATCATGTTAATTTTATTAATTAATTGGGAGAAGGGATAAATATAAATGAGTTTCAAGTTCAAGGGATTTCCCTCCATTTTTATTTTACTGGTATCATGAGGAAAATCTGGGTTTATTAAAATAAAAGCTAAGAAGTACTAGTAATTTTTTATAGAACATTGCAAAATGATTCATCATAGTATTTCTTTGTATAATAAGCTTTCAAAAGACTTTAATAGCCTAAATTTGAAGAGCTTTTTTTTTCTTTGTTTGCAAAGTGCTTTTATGTACAGTATCTAGTTCCATCTACTATAAAACCCGGTGACCTGTCATTTTCTTTTTTGTGACAGTGGAGAAATTGAGGTTCAGGGAGATTATGCAAGTAGCTTTTCAAAGGGCACTTGGCACTTTCTATTTAACCAGTTTAGTTCTTGTATAGCCTCATCGAGCATGTGTGTCACATGAAGATAACATGGTGTATAGGAGATTATAGTCAGTATTTCATTTGAAAATGCGTTTTTATTAACTGCTTTAGAGGGTCTCTGGTACCATGGGTTATTTGTGCAGAAACTAACAAGCATGGTTTCGGATAAGGAATAAAACTCCTTCCACTGTGACACTTGAAAATGGGGCAAAGTGAAAAAAAAAAAAAAAAAAGGATCAGCCTGCTGATTTTGTACATCATGGGTTGGCAGACCATGCCTCACAGGCCAAATTCCCCCACTACCTATTTTTGTAAATAAAGTTTTATTGGAACACAGCCATGCTCATTCATTTAATGTATTACATATGGCTGCTTTTGCACTGCAGTGGCAGAGCTGAGTCGTTTCAATACAGACTGTGACCTGCAAAGCCTAAAATATTTACTCTTTGTAAATACAGAAGATAGTTGCCAATGCTTGGCCTGCATGATACTGAAAAACAGCCTTGAATGACTTTGATGAAAATATTTAATTTAGGGCTATATTTAGACCATCTCTCAAGCAAAAAAAGAAAAGAAAGAGAGAAAGAGAAAGAAAGAAAAAAGAAACACCACATTTGGAGTAATTGGATGAGTCTTGCAGAATTCCAAGAAGAATGGTAGTTTGTTTCTTATCAGTTTTCTTAACCAGTAGTGGCAAGTAGTGGAAGTCTTAGGACCATACACAAACTTACTAAACACCTACTATGTGTAAAACTCTGTGCTGAGATAAATGTATTAATTGGGAAAAATAGTGGATTACGAAGGTGTCCCACTTGGGCTTCAAGGCCACCTCTGTGAAAAGCCATTCTGGAAGCATCTATGGTCCCTATTGGAGACACTGACATTTCAGTTTGTCCACAATTCTGTACATGCTTCCTATTTAATCCAGCACCTTCCTCAGAATCAAGAGAATGGCTTTCTCCTCTGAACCTTTATTTTCATTCATCTACCTCTTAGCACGTGCTGGTGTTTGGTTGATTGTTTAGCCTTTAAACATTCTAAGCCTGATTTGATTATTCATGTAAAACATATTTGTTGTTGAAAGAACAGAAAATAGGTACACATAATTAAAAAATAAAAAACCTCTATTTCGACTACCTAGAGAGAACAGTTTTCACCATTTTATTGTGTATCTTTACTCATATTTTTATTGCAGTAACTGTTAAACTATCTCTTGGGGGGGGGGGAATCCCTGAATTGTGGTGTTTGCTGGTTTCTGTAATGTAAATATTCCTATCATGGCCTATTTCAAGGTACCAGTTTTTTAACAACTGGCCCACATGATTAACTGTTTAACAGTCTCTTGAGTCAGTGTGAGCCAAATCAAGCATTCCAGTGTTTATGTGTGATTTATATGTTTTCATATACATAATTTTTTTTTACAAAAAATGGAATTTTCTATGTATATTATATTCTAATTTACTCCTTTCACTTACCAAATAAACATTTTTATGTATTAGTAGATGTAAGTCTATACTATCAATTTTAAGACTGGGTAATATTCCATTGAATATATGTTTTTTGATTTATTTAATCTGTCTTCTGGTCTATGTTGTATGAAGTTGCTGGGCCTTGGGATCCCTGGGTGGCGCAGCGGTTTGGCGCCTGCCTTTGGCCCAGGGCGCGATCCTGGAGACCCGGGATCGAATCCCACGTCGGGCTCCCGGTGCATGGAGCCTGCTTCTCCCTCTGCCTGTGTCTCTCTCTGTGACTATCATAAATAAATAAAAAAAAAGAAAAAAAAAAAAAAAAAAAAAAAAAAAAAAAGAAGTTGCTGGGCCTCAAATAGTTCTTATAGATTGGAGGTTTTTTTCCTCAGAGAAAATTCACTTGGATTAGTTGAACTTGAACTCATAACCTGTACTTCATTATTT
Organism: Canis lupus familiaris; assembly: GCF_011100685.1. Classification (NCBI taxonomy): domain Eukaryota; kingdom Metazoa; phylum Chordata; class Mammalia; order Carnivora; family Canidae; genus Canis; species Canis lupus. Next base: position 32,598,347 of record NC_049260.1, read on the forward strand.
TCAGTTGAACAAATTGGCCCAGGCCATTTTACCTGTTTTTATGTACTATATTAAAGTGTCTGTGACCCCATTGGACAAAATGTAGCAGACAAACCTGTCTCCCCCACCTTCTCTCTCTCTCTCTCTCTCTCACACACACACACACACACACACTGCTATGTACCTTCTTCCAGGAATAAATGAACAAAGACAACAGTCACAAAATATGTTCACTTCATACTCTTGCATTTCCTTTCTTACATCAAGTTTTATTATTTAAAATTATAAATGTATTCTTGTTGCCATTGTTGCCTTGGGTGAGAGTACAAAGTTAACAACTTTCAATAAAATAAGTGAAGCCATAAAACCTTCTGGCGGCATTATAAAGTTGTTATAAAATTGCATGTTGGGAGAAAAAGTCCTTTAACAATTTTTAAATGTAAGGCCATGAGCATTTTTCTTATTTGAAGGAAAACCCATTTTCCCCCCAACATTTTATTATGAAGAATTTTCAAACATACAGAAGACAACATGAAAGAATTGTACAGTGAACACCCAAGTACTCACCACCTAGGTTCTACAGTTAGCATTTTGTTTCACACGTCTATTCCTCCCTCAATTGATCCCTCAATCCATGTGTATTGCATGTGCACTTCAAAGTAAATCACGCACATTGGTACTCTTCCTCTCTTTGCTATCCATATCATTACCTAGAGAAGAAAATCTAATTTTAAAAGCCAGGTACTCGGTCAGTCTAGAAATGTGACTAGTTAAGGCTCCATCCTTAGGGTAGGCTTATTCCATAAACAAGGCATAGCTGACAGACCTCCAGACAGGATTGACTTTAGTCACATCCCATAAGGGTTTATGAGAGCCGAGGGCTAAGTAGTATATTGTGGTCTTTTAGGAGAGTGCTAGATGGCATGCTGCTCTGTGCTAGGGGATCTCCCAACCATAGCTGCTGCTTTAATTGAGGTGATACAGGGCATCTAGTGGATGTGGGGGGAAAATATATATGTATATGCACCAATATGCTGTATTACTTTCATAACAGTGTGGCACAGTAGATATTATCTCTGCTTTATAATTGAGGGAAACGGTTCAAGGGTTAAAGAACTTGTCCAGGGTTGCACAGGTGCTAAGTGTCATGAAAGGAAATTGAACATTCTTCTGTGGCTCTGGAGCCTGAACCACTTCCCATTCCCTACTTGGTTTCCTTCTTCAGTGGTCTCTGATGTCATCTCTCAATTAGGTTCACACTCATTTACAGTCGACCTGCCGGAGGGCCGCAAGAGGGCTGACTGCATGCTCAGAACTCCTTGCAGTGGATGATTTGAGAGAAGGGGCTATAGTCCAGAGTAGCCAAGTCAAAGCTTTGAGAATCAGGCTAAGTAAGTGTAAACAAGGTAACTGAGAAAAGACAGAATCCTGTCTGCCTCTGATTATCATGACCTGCTGATTTGTTTCCAGGTGTTTTGAAGTCTTCTGCATCTATTGTCAATCAGGCCACATCGAAGAGCCTTATGTCAGCATCACCAAGAAGCGACAGATACCAAAAAATGGCTTTTCAGAAGAAATTGAGAAGGAAGTGGGCCAGGCAGAAGGCAAGCTGTTCACGCACAGGTCTGCGTTCAGTCGGGCATCGGTGATCCAGGCCTTCCTGGGCTCAGCTCCTCAGCTGACTCTGCAGCTGTATATAAGCACCTTGCAGCAGGATGTTACTGTCGGAAGATGTATGTATATTTTTCATTTCTGCCTGTAGTCAGGGGTCAAAGTGTGAAATTCATACGTGCATTCGGTTCTGAGTCTGTGTTCCAGTTAACTAAGCTCAAAGCTTAGTTAAAATAATAAGTGTTCATTTTGTTTATGAATCTGCAGTTTGTGCAGGGTGGCCCAGAAGGGCTCACCTGTGCTTCACTGTACATCAGCTGGGGTGGCTCAAAAATGAGGGGCTAGGATCCACTGAAGGCTCATTCTCTCACATTACTTATGGCTGATGCTGGCTGTTGCTGAGGGCCTCTGATCTTCCCCATTTCATCTCTCTATGTGGGCAGTTTGGGCTTCCTTCCAGCATGGTGGCTGCTTTCAAGGGAAGTCAGTGTTCTGGGAGGAATGAACTGGCAGGTGGAAGAGTATCACCTATGTGGTCCAACTCAGAAGTCATGTGACATTATTTCTGCTGGATTTTCTTTGTTGAAGCAGTCAGGAATCCCATAGAGGTTCAAAGGAAAGGGAGGGGAGGAAACTCTGACTCTCCATTGGGAATGGGAGAGTTCTGGAAATTCATTGCTGTAACCATTTTGAAAAAAAAAAAAAACAGCTTGCTGTTGGCTGAAAATACACTTGTCAGAAGCTGGACTTCTTTGGATTTTGCCTCTGTCATTCAGTGATAGTTCTAAACCAGCTGAGACCCTTGGTTGTCAGGTTCTGGAATCAAGAGCACTCTCCTGTCTTCTTAAAGTTCTTTTTTTTAAATTTTTATTTATTTATGATAGTCACAGAGAGAGAGAGAGAGAGAGAGAGAGAGAGAGGCAGAGACACAGGCAGAGGGAGGAGCAGGCTCCATGCACCGGGAGCCCGATGCAGGATTCGATCCCGGGTCTCCAGGGTCGCGCCCTGGGCCAAAGACAGGCGCCAAACCGCTGTGCCACCCAGGGATCCCTTCTTAAAGTTCTAATAGGGAGCTTGGCTCTTAAACGAACACAGTTCTCTAACCTTTGGATTGTTCTCACATCATCAAATTGAGGGCAGGTTTTGGTTAAGCCAGATTTTTAAAAAAACTTCTACATGCCTAAGACACAAGTGAAAACCTTTATATGAGAAAAGGAAATAACTCCTCCCAAATATTAATGTTATAGGCAAATGAAAACCAGATATCTTGGTAAGTTTTACTATATAGATAAGCAAAAATGAGTTAAAAGCCTTAAGTTGAAAAAAATGCACATTTAAGGTAACACGGGAATTGGAATTGTAAAAAATAATCACTCTTAATTAATCTTGCCTCCCTCAGTATTATCTTCCTTCTGCTAAGGTTAGATTTTACCATCTAGGCTAGCTGGTAAAATGGCTTATTTATGGCAGGATCGAGTATTTGCACATCACAACTTATTCAGGTTACCTCAGAGTGACTGACTCTTAAGATATATCAGGACCTTAAGTTGAGGTCTTGAACCTCGGTACATTAACATTTATGTGAAATGCCTCCTACGGCTGTCTGCTCCCAGGCAGACCGTAGGTACTCAATAAATGTAGCAGCATCCTTATTCTCTAAGGACTTGTAACTGGAATGGGTCTTGACCAGGTTGAGTCCTCTGCATGCCACTCTACCCTTTTCCTAGGTCATTGTTTTTCCATGTGACAGGGGCGTAGCAAGAGACCATATGTGGTGATAGCCTCTTTGATTTTGACAGGTAGATCCAGTTTTTATTCCCCTCAAGTTTTTGAAATTGAAGATTGTCTTTGTTGATCTAAATGAAGAGGCAAGGTTAAAATCATGAAAAGAGATGAGTTTAAGAATAGCAGAGGAATTGTAATTTGGGACTCATAGACTATAGCAAGCTACAGGCAAGTCTGCCAAAAGTCTGGGGTAGGCTGGATTTTTCGGCAGGGAAGGTAAAGCGGGGAGAACTCAGCTGGAGTCTGTTAAAATCAAAACAAGTAGAGACCAGCTTTAAAAATTCCCCAAGCAGCCAAAACCAATCCAGTCCTACAAACAAAGCTCAATTCAGCTCATTCTGTGAGACCAGCCAACCTTGGTCATTTCTTGTTTATGCCTCTGGGAAACCATAAGCAAAACTTTCCAAGGTTGATATGATGCAACCCCATTAAGAAGATTCCAATATTATCAGTTTCTTGGTAAATGCAGACATTTACAGGAAGGCAGTCTCTCAGTCCTTAAGTTTTGTTTTCCTTAGGGCACAGGAGTGAGATTTTCCATTTCATATCCTTGGGTTCTGTTTTAGATTAAAGTTCCTTCACATCCTTTTTGATCAAGATCTTTCACAGAAAACATTGCTGATCAGTTATGTCCTTCAGGCGTATGTATATTAATTTTTCTTAAAAGTATAGTTCTTTATAGGTGGATTGTACTGTATGTCCCGCAGAGCTGAGGAGGGTTGTCCTCAGGTGTCTTTTTCCATGGAGCTGAGGACCATTCTCAGTTGTCTTTCCTCACAGAGCTGAGGAGGACCCCATCCTCAGGTGTCTTGTCCCATGGAGGAGGGAAATGATAATGGCCTCATTTGAACAATAAGAAGATTGAAAAATGAATAATCTCAGGTCCAGCCCTTTAAGGTGGATGGTTTAGTTTCCATAGTTATTTTAGTTTCAGGAAAAGCTTTTGAAAGGAGAAGAATTTTATTTTATACATACATTTGGGAAGAAGACATTTGCTTATTAATACGAAACAGTAGAAATTTATTTAAAAAGATTAAATCAAAGACAAAAAGCCCAATGATAGTGAGTTATTGAAATGCACTTCTCAATCAGCTTCCCTAACTGCCTGTGTTTAATAGATCAAAAAATGTCCTGAAGTTCCAGGAGCTTGGCCAGCTTCGGCTAGCAGCTTGATACTGTCCTTCATTGTTTTTAGTTCTTGTGTTATTTTCTCTGATTTACTGACATAAAGACAACTTTCTTCTCCAAGTAGGATGCAGGTTCCCCCTGCTAAGCAGTGAGGAGGTTTTGTAGAACTACTTCTACAAGGTTGTTTGGGTCTGTTGATAGCAAAAGTTTGGACAGAAGTATTAAGAGTGGTGGACATGACTATAGAAAGATTGCAAATTGTTGTTGTTGTTGTTGTTTTAAGTTTCACTACTTCAGACCATGGAAGGAAGACTGGTAAAAGCATGCCCCCAACTTTTTCTGTCCACTGTAGGGTTATATGTAGGTATCCAGCCATAATTTTAACCTTCCCAGTTCCAACGTATCCTTTTATGTTGATAGGAGAAAGACCCTGCATTAGTAGAGGGAAGAATTTTTCTAGTTTTGGTATTTGGGGTAAGGCAACAATCCCTCTATATCCCTTTCAGTTGAAGGATAGTGTAGAATATATTTCTTCCACCTAAAAAGAAGTACCCACTGTCTTCTAAGGATAAGGCATAATTGGGTCCTTTTGCCCAGATTCTTTTCCCTGGAGTGAAAGAAAAGATCTCATAATCAGAAATGTAATCATAAAAAAAGAAATGCAATCATTTATACAGAGCACATGATCTATTTTACTAGCATTATGGGAATGGTTATGTGAAATTTCTATAGATCTGAAGTAACAAATGAGCTGATCTAGTATAAGTAAGATTTTGGTTGAGGTATGGAAGATCTCTAGGAAAAAAGTAAGTTGAATTAAGTTTCCATCTTTTACCAGATACTTGGTCAGTTTCCAGTGAAGTACCATTGAGTGGGAGCACATTAGCTTCCGACTTCCCCTTCTTACTGCATTTTTATTGCCCCACAATAGAGATACATTAATAGGGAAGATTATATAATTGTCTGGATTCCAGCAGGGAGTGAATTCATGTTCATCTAGGTCATATAAAATAATATAGTTAACAAATATTTACTGGGAGATACCCTAGAGTTTTGCCATTCCCATAGTTGCTTTTTTTTTAAAGATTTTATTTATTTATTTATGAGAGAGAGAGAGAGAGAGAGAGAGACAGGCAGAGACATAGGCAGAGGGAGAAGCAGGTTCCATGCAGGGAGCCCGATGTGGGACTCGGTCCCCGGACTGCAGGATCATGTCCTGGGCCGAAGGTAGGCGCTAAACCGCTGAGCCACCCAGGCGTCCCTCCATCGTTGCTTTTGAAAGAAAGATTTTGGGTAAGAATCCAGACCTGAGTGAGAGTATCCCTTTATGAATGGAGGGTACTCAATGGGAAACCATAATATTTTCTGCCAGCTTACCAGAAGGATGGTTCCAAGGTACCAAAGGAAAATCCTACACCTTTGCCAGGTAGGTTTTGCTATCCTTCAAAAGACAGTGGCCAGGCCACCAATTCAGTTTCATCATCATGAGTATCATTTACTCTGGCACAAATCCGGAAATCATAAGTTTAGCAGAATGTGAGAGTTTTTGTAAAGTGGAGCTAAAAGGATATGTTAAAGCTAAAATAAAGGATAGTAGGGAAACTAGGGAAGAAACCATTGAAGTCCTGAATGACAAGATTAAACACAGAATAAGAAGAGGAAAAAAAAACTTAATACAGGCCTAATCCTTTTATCTTGGGTATGCTATTTCTGATGCTATCTGCCTCAGTTTCTAGAAATTTTCATTGTTTGATCATCAGGTGGTATGCCAGTCCATTCAGATTTGGGGCTTTTTTTCATGAGACACATGAATCCAAGAATCTATTCCTTGAGGTTTGGTTGCTCAGAGGTTAGTTAATAACGCCCCTGGTAGGAGCATTTCCAGTAAGGTTGAAGGGAGTCTGTTTGGAGATGTCTTTTCCAATAGATGAAGTATTCAGACTCTAAGGTGTGATGTTTGATGCTGTCATTTCCCAGGCGCTCACTATGGAAAGATTGTTCTACCAGAGCATAATTATTTTCTATGGACTTAATCAGGCCTTTGCAAAACTGAAGTACATCCCCCTACCAACCCCTTATTAGCTGTGGGTCAAAAGAAATGGAAGCTAAGCACATTGGTCATTCTATAATTATTTCAAAAGACAAAAGTTTATGTATCTTAAAGAGAATGGATCTAAGGTTTAGAAGAGCCAGTGATAATGCTTTTGCCCTGGGTATTTGGAAGATTTCAACTGATTTAGCTAATTGAGTTTAGCAATTCCATTTGTACATTTGACCAGGCCTGAATACTGAGGATGATAACACAGTGACACACAGCTGCCAAGCCGGCCAGGCAGCATAGATTTATCGAAGTATTTGACCAGTATAATGGGTTCCCCAATCACTATGAAGTTCAAAGGGGATTTCCCAAGCAGAAATAATCTTTTCTAGTAGGAATTTAAGTACAGAAGAAGCAGTTGCCTCTCTACATGGGAAAGCTTCAGTCCAATCTGAAAACATGCAAACCATTACCAGAATGTACTTCTGTCCAGTAGATGGAAGCAATTGTATGAAATCCATTTGCTAAATCTGAATGGTCCACTGGGCACATGAAACTGTCTGGGACAGTACAGATAGGTTTCCCTGGGTTAAATTTAGGGCATATGGAGCAAGGAAGATAAATGCTTTTTGAGGCCTTGTCAGCGTTTCCCCACCAATATTGATTCATGAATGTTATTTTTTCAGTTAATCAGTGATTTAATTCATATATGGTAATTGATATACAAGTTTTAAATTTTCTGGCAGGACAGTTTATTATTAGGTACAAATCGAGTTCCTTTTTGAGTTCCTTTTCTTTGTGACACCAACAGCTTTAGATTTCCAATTTTGTTTTTCCTTTCCATGGGCCAATTGTATTACCCTACTTGATTCTCTTGGGTTGTCACTAGGGGAAGCAGTATTCCAGACCATGACAGAGGTTTGGTCTTTGGATCCCCTAAGAGACCAGTGTTTTTGCAGAGACGTCAGCAAGGTGGATTCCTTTGGCTTCTAGAGAATCACAATGACCAGGGACTTTTTTTTTAAATAATAGCCAGACGTCCTGGCAGGAGGATAGCATCAAATACATTTTGGACGTAAGGAAAATTTTTAATTTTGTCTGTGCTGGAAGGAAACTCTGTTGTTTCCATAACATTCAAAATCATAGGCTACTCCAAAGCTGGTTGTGGGGGAAAGAATGTCTCACAGACACTGACGACTCAGAATGACAGAAACTGAGACAAGTCAGAGGCACAGCCCTGGGCTTCAACCCTTTAATGGCTGGTGCCCCTGGAGGAGCAGGCCCCCCTCATCTGCATGCTGCTCTGGCAACTAGACTAGATGAGGCTGTCAGCCCCCTGGGACTGACCACTTCGTGGCCTGGGGCATCCCATCACCACCACCCCCCCCCCCCAGTAGGTGTTCTCCTCAAAGAGTTGGCTCAGGTGTTGGTTGTTGCCCAGGGCTTTCTGCATGTGCTGGGGGGGTGATGCGCATCTTGTGGCTGTTATGGGCCTCCTGGCCCGCCAGCTCCAGGATGTTGGCCGTCAGGTACTCGAGGATGCTGGCCAGGAACACAGGCATGGACAAGCTTAAGCAGTGGGCATAATGACCCTCGCGCAGGAGGCGGTCCACACGGCTGATGGGGAACTGCAGCTTGTTGCCTAATACCAGGGAAAGCACCAGCAGGACTCTGACAGAAACATATAATAGACAGGGTGCTGACAAATCTCTAGGAACTCTGCATACAGCATAGAACTGAAATACTGATATTCATAGTATTTTCCCTATTCCAACTTGAATCTGTGGAAGGCTGAATACTTCTTTCGATTTGACTTTTTCTTATGTAACTAATCAATACTAACATAGCAAATAGAGCTGTTTTTTTCCCCAATTTTTTATAAGAAAAAAACAAACCTGCTTTGCTTTTTAGGGACCTCTGGGAAATCTCAAAGGCAGTTTGGAGTCCAAAAGGTGTCATTAAGTTTTATTTCAGTTTTCATTTTGGAATCAGTGTTGGAAGGTAAAATCCAAAAGTTTCCCAGGAGATTTGAGAGTTAAGATGGGATTGTGGGTGTCCTTGAGTCCATGAATGATTGTAGCTTTGGATTGGTCTTTGGATCCCCTAAGATCCAAAGACCAATTTGTTAAATAAAGTAACAGTTCAATATTTAAACATACAAAAATCACTAACACATTTGCAAATGCAGGTGTCTTTTATTTTAAAGGGAATTATCAAAGGCATGATAAAATGCTAAGAAAGTGTCACCGTGGTGAGATAGGGAATCTCTGCTATTCAGACAAAATACATAGAAGGTGAGGTGGGAACCTGAATAATGACCCTGAAGATACTCAGGTCCTAATCCCTAAACCCTGTGAATGACATTGGTGTGCCTTTAAAATAATCACAAGTGTCCTTATAAGAGAGAGGCAGGAGGAGGTTTGATGACAGAGGAAGAAGATAATGTGAGGATTGCTGGCTTTCAAGCTGGAGGAAAGAGCCAGCAGCCAAGGAATGCAAGGAATCCAGCTCTAGAAGCTAGAAAAGGCCATGAAAGGGATTCTCTCTCCTCCAGGGCCTCTGGAGGGAGCCTGGCCCCACTGACTCCTTGATTTTAGCCCGCTGAAACTGATTTCACACTTCTGACCTCCAGAACTGTAAGAGAACAGATATGTATTGTTTTAAGCCACTAAGTGTGGTAATTTGTTACAGCAGCCATAGGAAGTTCTGGAACAAGTGATTTTACCTCAGACAGAAACATTCTCTTTTTGGCACTTAATTAAAAAAATAACCACGTCTCATTATCTTGGGACTCCAGGTAAAGTTTCAGTCACATATAGTCTCATTCCTATTTATTACTTAAAACATTTAAGCACTCATATTTCACAAAGGAAACTAGGGGGTGGATAATTGTGAATTTCTGTTAATTTAGATAGAGCTTGTATTTACACTCAACCTAGATTTTATTTAGCTACATGATTCCCTTACACATTTCACATCATGGCAGAAATGAACACATCCATCTACAAACCCAAAGATATAGCCTCTTTATAGCATACACAAATAAGAAGCAAAAGTATAAACTAAAATTATACTTAGTAATGAATGTTTTAGTATTTTACTTAGAAATGATCTAGGTGTCCATTCTGTGTCTACTAACTATTTCACAGTACCGGTCAAAGGTCTTCAGTTATCTAAAGATTTTGGAAATGCTTTTCAAGGTGGCATACTACAAAACCTCATTACTGTGGAAATACAAGTTCGTCAGAACAGTGATTCAGTTTGCTTAAAAATAAATTGGTATTTTTGTAATCTTAAACATCAGTAGGTCATTCTAGCCCATTTGATTATAAACCTGTGTAAGTTTAGCAAAAATATATCCAAGAAGCATAAAAAGGTATGCTTGTACTAGATTTCATACCAATATATTAGAGAAAACATATTTTCGTTAAGCTCCAAATACATACTAGTTGAAATTGTTAAAGATTTACATAAATTCCATGTAAATTTAAATTCTTAAAATATATTTTAAAAATTTAGCACATTTAATGTATTTAATTTCTGTATTTTAGGAAATTTTGTTATATTCAGTTTATATAAACAATCCCTTATCTACATATGCCAGTCAGAACAGAGCTTCTTAAATTAAGAAAGAGACTTTAAAATCTAACATATTCATACCATCCAGTGGTAGGAAAATGTTACAATCAGAGATGAAGGCATTTCTGCGTTACAGCTATGGAGACATATAGCTCTAGAGAAACAGCTTCAACTTTACAATTTTAGCCATGGATTGAGAGTAAACACAGAAACAAAATCTTGCCAGTCCAGATTTCAAAAAGCTGTTATCCTCCCAAAGGGCAGGGAATTTTGAATTGACTTAAGCTTAAAAAGAGACTAATAAACAAAAAGACTGACAAACCAGATTCTCTGTTGCCTCTCATCCAACAAGGACTAGATCTCTATAAATCAGGAGTCCATGTAGAGAGATCTCCAGATGGTCAGATCCTAAAACCAAATTCCCACCCATTTCTGCCAACCATGAGGAATAACTTAATGGCCATAAATGAGCAAAAACAAAACAATACATTAGTATACAGGCAATTTTTTAAAAGACAGAATAAGGCAGAGTGAACACAGTTCTCTTGGCACTTTGGCTTCGGCTAGGAAAGCTGAGAAAAGACACTTCTGGGCTTTAGTACATATAAGGTCCATTCTCTGTCAACAGTTTATCTGGCTCTGACAGGTGAACCTATTGGGCATCTCATTTCGAGTTTCAAAGCAGTTAAAAGATATTTTTTCAAAAGGTAAAATCATGTTATATGAGTGATATATATATATATATATATATTAAAAGATTTTATTACTTATGAAGGGGTAGACAGATGTTAAAAACCATTTCAAAAGAGAACAAAGGAATTTGATTAGGAACATTGAAATAAAGATGTCCTTGGGAATAAAACTGGTTTTATTACATTGTGGTAGGGGAGACCATTGAACCTCTGCTAGATTATGCACTTTGCATGTGTATCAGTGACTTGATAGCCTGTGTCCTGGAGCTACCAAGTAACAAGGCCAATGACCATCACCTCACAATCTATAGATAGGGCAGTGCCAGACCTTGAGCTCTACCAGTTCTTTAAGGGTGGGACAATCTAATTGATGACGTGTCCCAATTCAGGAAGAATTGTGGATGCTTGTGTTCTAGGGCCTAACAAGTGCCCTCATAGCCTCATCCACTGGCAAAGCCCACTCACCATTGAGGGAGCCCTGTACTACTGCCATCAGCAAATGCTATTAAAGCGTTTAACTCCATGGGTGTGCATCCTCCTCTTCTTGGTTTGTCATTTTGAGTTGGAAGTGTCTATGGGGAATCATTATAGAGTTTAAAGGTTTAGTTTGCAAGCAAGAATGGATGTATAGCCTGGAAAGCTACATTTGGGGCCTATAGCAGGCTCTTGGATACTCTTAGCCACTTTTCCTTGGCCCTCTGGATTTTAGTGCAGCTGTGGTGAAGAATTCCACATGCGGTGCCAGCATCGCACATCAACTACAAGTCCCAGCACACATGGTAATATTTCTCTTTTTTCTGCTTAAGGTTTTCTCCTATGCCAGATAATGCAGCTCAAGTATAGATGAGAAGTATCGGGGAACACTTGTGGGGGCATCTGCAAACCAAAGGAGATGGTAGTCAATGGATATAACCTCAGCCTCAGCCTCTGTCCTTAAGATGGATAATTTGGGGTCCAAACTGTACAATCCTCTGTGGATCCTTAGAGACACTGAACTCTACTTGCCACAGTGGTAACCAGCTTAACATAGTGGTTCTTAGCCCTGCTGCCTTTATTCCTTCCCTTTCTTTCCTAGGCTTACATCCTAGATGAACCACCTGCATCCAAATGCTTGCCTCAGGCTCTGCTACCTGAAAGTAGTCATCTGAATAGAGGTAGTAATTTGAACCACAGTGGGCCAGGCACGTACAGCTGTGGAAAAGATAGCTAGATCCCTCCGGGGTACAAGTTCTGTCAGAGACTGTAAAAGAACAGAGGGGCAAGTGTGTTTGAGGTTTGTGCAAGACAGTGAATGAAGTTGATCATCAAGGATTCTTAGCTGGATGGGGGGAAATAAAAGGGTTCATTTGATTTGAAAGCTATATAAAGTACTTAAAAAAACAGTTGTAGTAGTTCTTAGACAAGTGTATTGAATGGGTAGAAGGTGGTGGTTAGCATAGGATGTTTCAGTTAGTGATTTCAGGGGTACTTATTGTGTCTTGGATTCCTTGGAAAGCATTCTTAATAACTCATCCCTACTGTTTTATTTCTGCCATATTTGGGGAAGGGCTGAAGAGGCTAGGATTCACTGGTCTAATTTTATAATACAGTTCTTTGAACTTGGTAACCGGACATAATTGCCTTCATTTTCACTAGGGCACTTCCCAGAGATGTACCTTGGCCAGACACATTGTCTAGCTTCACAAAAAAACTTAACGTATCACCTATTTCCAGGACCAGCTGTGTTTTATGAACTAGTCTAAAGATAATAGTTTTAATTTGTACCTTCTTAGAGGCACGGGAAGGGATGTTGAAGGATAGATAGCTGTGTGTGTGTGTGTGTGTGTGTGTGTGTAGTGCTTTATATAAGTTTAGAAGTTTCTGCCACAACATCTTCTCAGCTTTTTGCATGTACACACGTTCACTCACATGCACATAGGCACACACATACACAAAATAGAAAACTTCAAAAGGAGTCTCAAAGGAAATACACTGAAATGTCAATTAGTTGTCTTGGGATACTGAGGTTATGGGTTTTTTTTTTCTTCTTTCCATTTATCTGTCTTCTTCATGCTTCCTCAGTGAATGTGTATTAGTTTTTGTTGGGGGTGAGGAGAGTGGTTAGGCATGATCTACTGGTGTAGCCATGGGTTTTTGTCTTACTCATTTGTGCATGCCCAGTTTGGCACGTATGGATTCTCAGTATATATTCAGTGAATGATGAAACCTAAAGAGCAGGGCAGTTGTATTAATCTCATTTTTTACAAATGAAAAGGCGGAGAGTATCATTGAAGACATCGCAACTACAAATGATAGAAGTCCTAATTTAAAGTTGCTTAAAAATAAATAAACATAAAAACTAAAAATACATGTTTTATATGTATAGATATAGATATATTTACCACCTCCTATAATAAATTCAGAGGCAGAATGATCCCGTGGTTGACTAGTTTACTGATGCAATAGCATCATCAAGGACCTCGGCATTTTCTATCATTGTACATTTCCCCTTGTGATTGCAAGAGGACGGTGTATTTGTAATATATTGCTCATAGTAAACCGCCACAAAACGTAGTGACTTAAAATAACAGGCCTTTCTTTTGCTCACGAACTTGTAATTTAGGTGAATCTCAGCAGAGTCAGCTTATCTCTGCCCCACGTGGCATCACCTAGAACAGTTTGAAGACTTCCAAGATGGATCACTCACATGGCTGGCAGTTTGGTACTGTGTTTACTTTCGGTTGCTTAGCTAGGGCTGAGGGCTGAAGGCCTTGGGTCTTTTCCATATGGTCCTTTTGTTGCCTTCCTCACAGCATGGCAGCTAGGTCTTAGGAATGACTGTTTTAAGAGACATGCAGTAGAAGTTTTCCGTTTCTTAATATGTTTGCCCAGAAACTGGCAGAGTCATTTTTGCCATATCAGTCACTAGATCTCAGATTCAAGAAGAGGAGACATAGACTCTACTTCTCAATGGGAAGAATGTCAAAGAATTTGGGGGCCATGTTTTAAAACAGCTACAGATGAGGTACCTGGGTGGCTCAGTGGTTGAGTGTCTGCCTTTGGCTCAGGGCATGGTCCCAGAGTCCTGGGGTCAAATCCTGCATCAGTCTCCATGTGGGGAGCCTGCTCCTCCCTCTGCCTATGTCTCTGCCTCTCTCTCTCTGTGTCTCTCATGAATAAATAAATAAAATCTTAAAAATAAACCAGCTACAGATTGTTATAGGTCTAGACACATGTAGGCATGACCAAGCCAGGGGGAAGAGAGGTTTCTTCCTGTGTGCTTTTTTTTTATTGGGGACCTTTCATTCAGCAGAATTCTCCTCAGGTTTCGTTGGCCAGACATAGGTCAGGCTAAACTAGTCCCTAGCCATGGTAATAGAGAGTTATAGATGCCTCTAAGGTATAGATGCCCCTGTCCCCACAGAGCACCTGGGTGGGGCCTGGAATAGATAGATCAACCTCATCCACTTAACCCAGTGATTAGACCATGCATATATCATTTTTTATGTTTGTGACAAAAAATCGTAGGACCAAAAATTGGTCTACACAAATCTTGATTTACTTCAGGGGCCAAACCTGTGAGTGTCTTCCTTAAACATATGGGAGAGCAAGCATGTAATCAGGATTAGAGTCCTGCCTTCAAGGAAGAATGAAGAAAGGATACCAGTTAAGTGGGAGGCCCATAGTATCTGCAACACCAAGGTTCAGGAGGTTTAAGGACCCAAAGCCAAGACTGAAACCAGGTTTTTGGAGGCTTGGCCCATGGCTAGGCTTTTAGCCAACACTGCTGCTCATGGAGATGGAGAATATTAAGAGGTAGAGAGGACTTAAGAGGTCATCATGTCTGACTTTGTACTCTGTGTAGAAATCCCTTCTTTGGTGTCCCTTACAGGTGGTCCACAAGTGTCTGCTTGATAATGTTCAGCAGTAGAGCTCTCAGTACTCAAAAGGCACCATTCCACTGATAAAACTTTCTTATTGGTATGTTCTTCCTTGTGTAAGTGGAACTTTTCCTTTTCCCCCAGAAGACATCAGGCCCAGGTGCTGTATGTGCCACATTCGGGGGAAAAAAAGCCACTAAGCATTGGTCAGATTCCGTTCTTCAAGATTTTCCAAGTGTGACAAACCAGCCATACCACAATCAACCCCCACATCCCCACCCTCAGATTTTCTATAAGGAAATAACCTGAGAGGAGAGGTGAGAGAATAGGGGCTTCTATTATCTATGTGGTAAGAGGCCACTCCCTCACTTTCCCTCCCAGAAGCCACCTAAAGGGGGGTTTCAAGCTGAAGAGTGCTCACAACATGGGTAGCCAAACACTTCATTTCCTGCCTTCTAAGCTGGGAACCCACAGGCCCACCCCACTGCTGTTCTCCTGAAATAGCTCTTTGGGTGTACCCTGGAGTTTAGGATTATTCACAAGTAGATAGACTGAGGCCTGATTATCATTTATAGATTTCTGAAGGTGAGAGACTTGAAGGAAGAGATCAAGGTACCATATGCCATTCCAGGTCTCCTCGATATCAGCTAGCTATTGTAAGTTACAGACCACCTAAAACATAATGGTTTAGACAGCAAGCCTTAATCGTTGCTCATCAGTCTGCAGGTCAACCGGGCAGAGCTAGACCAGTCTGGGCCGGGCCAGGGCGATCTTGACTGAGCTTGCTTCCGAGTACACACTCGACCTCTGGGTCATTTGGGAGTCACTGATCTAGGATGACTGCACTTGGGATGGCTCACTTACAGGTGCTCTTCACTCCCACAGCAGGCTAGCCTGCTGCTTGTGGGGCTCGGGGAAGAGTTAAAGCATGCAGAGCTGCAGAGCCTCTTGTGATCTAGGCTTAGAAATGGGTCACTGTCACCTTTTCCATATTCTGTTTCCACAGCACAGTTGAGAGAAGATTGGGGGGAATAGAAATCCCTTTCATGATAATACCCCCACCAAGTTGACACCACTAAGTAGATATGATATTTTATTTATATTTTATGGAAATCAGCCTCCTTTAACCTTCAGCCTCCTTTAACCTTCAGCCTCATGGTTAGACCTGATTTTTTTCCCACTAAAGCAGCACTAACACATCCACTCCCCATTACTACAGGGCAGATCTCCAAATATTCACAACTATCTTATCTCCTTTTTCTTTTCTGTTTTTCAGATCTTCCAGTCATTTCTCTAATGGAATGCTTTGTAGCCATCAATGTTACTATACTTGAAATACAATCTGGCTTGTCACTTTTTTTTCTTAAAACACATGGCATTCATAATTACATATGATATTGCAAACTTATTTTGACAGAAGCTGTTAGCAGTGGGATTATGTTATATTTTATTTTGTTTTGTTTTGTTTGGCTTTAATCTGGACTCTGTGATTTTTTTTATGTGCCCAAATGTTGTATCTTTGGGAGGAGCTAAAATATAGAATTGTTTTATATGGATAGATATAAGTTCTCTCAGTTCTTTTTGTCATGCTGAGAGGAGCTAAGCCAAGATTTACCTATCTGTACCTGTACAATGTATTTTTAAACATAAAAAGGTAGGGCTTGATATTTTTTCTTGTTCGTTTCCTTTTCTTGGATTCATGCCCAGTATATCAGCCTGTTGAGAACATGTTGAATCATAATTCTCTTATCTTCCCGGTTTGGTCACAGCTATACATATATGCCTTCAGTAGTTGACAAGAATGTGAGACTAGGACAGCCCCAAAGCCATAAGCCTCAAGCTCCTTGGCAAATGCCCTTTATTCCGAATGGAAGTAGTGAAGAATATGAGTACAGACTGCTTATCCAGTTGCAGATCCATCTAACTGCACTCATATTAGCATATGAATTTTCTGTAACTTGCCCACAAGGATGTCATGAGGGCTTTTCTGGTGTTTTTCTGGAGGCCTGCTAAAAACCATACACAGTGTCTACAGTATCCACCCACTTTTTAACTGCAGATATTTTTTCTTTGTACATTAATTCAAAATATTGGTATTGTAAAATATTAAAGCATATAGACAGGAGTAGAAAATAATATAACAAACACCCACATACCTCCTTGTGTACTTTACCAAATATGCATATGACATGTTTGCTTCAGAATTACCTTTTTTTCTCTTTAAGAAATAAAATATTAGTATAACTGGGGCACCCTGAGACCTTTCATGATTTCAGTATTTAATGTTCTCATGCACAATTTATAACTTAATTACATTTGTACAGTATCCACAAATACCATATATTGATCTTTTAGGTCTTTAATCTTTATTATACTGCAAGCATCATTCCGAAATTTGCATTTTTGCTCAACATAATATTTTGAGAACCATGCTTGCTGATGAAAATAGCGCTAGGTTATTTTTTGTGTGTGGCTTACAACAATTTTCTGTAAAGGGACAGATGGTAAATATTTTGGATTTTGCAGGCCATCGTGGTTCTGTGTCACTTATTCTTTGTTTTTGTTTGTTTTTACAACCCTTTTAAAAATATCAAACATTCTGTGCTCTTGGGCTATACAAATATTGGGCCTAGTTTGCCATCCCTTGTTCTACCATATGGCTCTAACACTATTTCTCCATTCTCCTTTGAATTTTGTATGGCCCCCTAGGTCTCAGTTTCTTTTTTCTTTTTTTTTTTTTATAGGATAACCAGAGGTGGATTCTTTATTTCACAAGTTTCAAGATACAGTACAAAACAAGTCTGTACATCTCTCTATTAACAGAATTTGTTTACACAATTATATTACACTTCACCAGCCTTTATACCTTATTTAATTAAATACAAAATAAATTTACAAAAAAGCCTACCATGGTGTTCCTTCCAATGCCAGCTTATGGTCTTTTAAACTTCTCCTAAATACTGGTAGTGGTTATACCTTGATCATATCAACATTATGATTTCTTTTTTTAAATCAAAGAGTCTCAGTTTCTTTTATGAAGCAGAAGTGACAATGACTGTCTTGCCTACCTCCTTAAGAGGGTAAGAAGACAAGGCAGATAATAGATTTGAAAGTGCTTTGAAATGTTACAAAGTCTGTTTTATTCCTTTCCTCTCTTCTCCCTTCCCTATTCCTTCTTTTCCTTGCCTTCTCCTTCCTTTTTGTTGGCCCAGGTGGGCTCTGAATTAAATTTCCATGGAGAGAATCAGGAGTTAATTGAGAAACCTAGATGGGCAAGACACACATGAAGACCCTGTGGGACAGCTAGGGATTGGGGAGGTCTGAGCCCAAACAATGGAGTATTAAATTCTCGCTGGAGGTTTCCTCACGGCTCTGAAGCATCAGTGCTGGGAAATTCAGGGGGCATTCTCATTCTGGGCAGCCTTGAAGCTGAAACACAGCTGGTACTTTGTTTAAATCTTCTGGGACTAAGGTCAGGAGCTTGGGCTCATAGCCTGTTCTGCTATTGAATAGTGTAACCAAGCTGACCTCAGAGACCTTTTGTCTCTTAATTTATAAACTGCATCTATCAACACAGGCTTCACAGGATTGTTGTGAAAATTAAGTGAGACAAGCAGAAAACATTGGCATGTGGTACAGGCCCTTGGTTACGATGCTCACTAGAGGTTAATTTACTATGTTATTAAATGTTTATTTATAGAGGGTCTCCTTTCAGGGAAACCATACTAGATAGCAAGTCTGCAAGGGGTGTGTGCCTACTTTTGGGCAGGGTACAGCATTGATGACTTTAATGGATTTTAATGAAAATTTTAACCTTATTAAAGGTGATTCAAATGAGTTTGCATTTTATGTTTTGGCTCCTTCTCTGGTCTTGATGCAAAGCAGTGATGAATTAATTTTTCTTCATGAAGGTATTGCTAATTAATTTAATTTCTTTAATACATAGATGGCTATTCAGATTTTTAATCTCCTCTTGTGTCACTTTTGGTTAGTTGTATTTTTCCAGCAATGTTTCCATTTCACCTAAGTTACTGAATTTTTTGGCAAACATTGTTAATAGTATTTCCTTATACGTTTAATGTCTACAGTGATAGTCCCTCATTTCTTATATTGATGGTTCATATTCTTTTTTTTTCCTTGATCAGTCCAGTTTCACTTTGAAACAATATTCTTATAATTATGCATCAGTTAAAAAGCATTTGAGGGAGGTGAAAGTTTTTTTTTATAGCTTTATATCAATTTTGTTGATTTTTTCCAAAAAATCAGCTTTCGTATGTCTACTTATAAAACTATTCTAAAAATAAGAACTTTCGGGATCCCTGGGTGGCTCAGCGGTTTAGTGCCTGCCTTCGGCTCAGGCCATGATCCCTGGAGTCCCGGGATTGAGTCCCGCATCGGACTCCCTGCATGAAGCGTGCTTCTCCCTCTGCCTGTGTCTGCCTCTCTCTCTCTCTCTCTCTCTCCCATGAATAAATAAATAAAATATTTTTAAAAATAAATAAATAAAAATAAACAACTTCCATTTGAGAAAAATATGTACAAATAATAGCATTCCTCATACATTACTGCAAATACCTTCTTAAACACATGTTTAATAGCACTTGGCCTGGTGATGGGCATGTGAAAATACTAAAGATTTTTTTAGAAAGGTGAATTGAATTCACATTTTTATTCATCAAGTGTGACATACTCAATCCTTCCTCCTCCTCTCCAGTCAAAGATTACCCTGACTGCTGAGTGGGGGAATAAAAGGTTGGCCAAAGGCTAGAGATTTGTAGATGAGCAAGGGGAACATGTAGAAAGGGTCAAACTGGCTCACATAGCTCTATTATAATGTGAGTAATAGTCATTGGTATTGCTGGCCTTTTTTATTAAGGCTGATTCTGCAGTTTTTCAGCATGTAGGAGACTGAGAAAGATTTAGAGAGCCAAGCTTTACATTTCCGTAGATAAGTAGTTTTTACTGCTTGCTTCAGATTGGAAGCTATATCTGGTATTTCTAATTGTGCCTAAAGAGACCTAAAAGTAATTTGGAATCAGTGGATAGAATGAAATTGAATTTTCTCTAGGGAAAATAATGTTAAGCATAAATTTAAAGCATCTTATAACAAAGTTATGATATGAACTATATGATAGTGGCATATGTTCATTGTGTTTAGGAAAAAGTAAAATAAATTCATGACTTCAGAATTTCTGAGATTGCCTACTTTGAGTTGAACTTAAGGACATGCAGTTGTTACTGTCTGTTTCTGTGAACATTTTCTGAGTTCTGGTCTATGGACTAGGATCCAAATGACAGGGTGAATTAAAGGATGTACATATGCGCGTGTAAGTAGGGCAATGAATTAGCTAGAAAGAATCTAGAAAACTTGCTAATTCTTTGATTTCAAAGTTCTCTTCATTTTTAAACCTTGTAGAAGTGCATTTGAATTACTTTAGTTAATGCTTGATAAAAAAGGTGGTAATACATTGAGCAAAGAGTTGGTTAACTGGTTCCTTCTCTTTTAAAATAGCAGTGACTGGCAGAACAAATGTGCCATGAAACTCAATTAGTCCAAAGGGAATGGAGATTTCTGGGGCATTCAATTTTCTGATAATCATGGGCCATCCAGAAACCTGTTTTGCTCATGTATTTTTCAGCCTTATATTTGTTAGCTTTCTGTGTCTCTTTGGACGAGATCCCATGTATATTAGAAACATCCTTTTTTTCCCCCATTTTTAAGATCCATTTACTTGATTCAGAAAGGCTCTAGAAGTTCTTTTATACAAAGAGAATAAACAAAAATAAAGACAAAATTAGTACTGATATTTTCCTATTTCTACTTGATGAATAATAGTTGGACATATAATCTTAAATATATTGACATTATTGCCTATAATTTGCAATTACTTTATGGCTCACATCACTTTGAAACAATATTCTTATAATTATGCATCAGTTAAAAAGCATTTGAGGGAGGTGAAAGTTTTTTTTTTATAGCTTTATTCTATAAAATGACCCTCTTTTATCAATTGATTTTGATTGTTACAATCTGCTCACTTGGAAAAATTAGTTACATTAGTATTTATTTTGTCATTTTTTATCACTACTTTCTATCACCTCTTGAGATTATCTTACAATAATAGGCAAGGAATATAGAATTTTAAAGGTGAGGAAATTGTATTGTCCTGTATCAGTGAAGTAATCTAAGATCAGTCTATGTTTCTAAAATAAATAAAGAAAATGTACACACACATACACAAAACCTAGGGCCCAATTTATACATGAAAGAAAGTCCTTTAATTACAAATAATTTTGCTTTTGGGCACCTGGGTGGCTTAGTCTCCTAAGCGTCCAACTCTTGGTTTTAGCTAAGGTCATGATCTTAGGGTTGTTAGATTGAACCCTTCATAGGGCTCCATGCTCACTATGGCATTTACTCGAGGTTTTCTCTCTTTTTTTAATTTCTTATTTATTTATTTATTTATTTATTTATTTATTTATTTATTTAGCAGTTTCAAAGGCTAGGCTTTTTTTATTTTAATTTTTTTTGTATATTTTTATTTTATTTTATTTTATTTTATTTTATTTTAATTTATTTTTATTGGTGTTCAATTTACTAACATACAGAATAACCCCAGTGCCCGTCACCCATTCACTCCCACCCCCCGCCCTCCTCCCCTTCTACCACCCCTAGTTCGTTTCCCAGAGTTAGCAGTCTTTACATTCTGTCTCCCTTTCTGATATTTCCCACACATTTCTTCTCCCTTCCCTTATATTCCCTTTCACTATTATTTATATTCCCCAAATGAATGAGAACATATAATGTTTGTATTTTTATTTTAAATTTGACTCCTTGTTTCTTTTTTTTAATACATTTATTTTTTATTGGTGTTCAATTTGCCAACATATAGCATAACACCCAGTGCTCATCCCATCAGGTGCCCCCCTCAGTGCCCGTCACCCAGTCACCCCCACCCCCCACCCACCTCCCTTTCCACCACCTCTTGTTTGTTTCCCAGAGTTAGGAGTCTGTCATGTTCTGTCACCCTCACTGATATTTCCCACTCATTTTCTCTCCTTGAAAGATCAAGGATGGTGCACTGTTTGGGACATGCTTGTAGCATATGGCTTGGTAAATGAAGAAGCTATGTTACACTGGCTTGGATACATTATTTTTTATTTAACAGTAAATCCTTGTTACTGCCTAACTTATTCAACAAGTGTCTGTTGAATACCGACTGTGTGCCAGGCATCAGTTAACAAAACAGAATCTTTGTTTCGGTTGAGCTTGTATTCTATTAGGGACATGAACTTGACATATTTCTCTTTTACCTAAAAGAAGAGCACTGGGTAATTGGAAAATTGCTTAAATATGGGCTCATTGAAGTTAGCGGTTATTTTATTTATTTATTTATTTATTTATTTATTTATTTATTTATTTATTTATTTAGTATGTATGTATGTATGTATGTATTTATTTATTTATTTATTTATGAACGAATGATAGACATAGAGAGAGATAGGCAGAGACACAGGAGGAGGGAGAAGCAGGCTCCATGCCGGGAGCCCGACGCAGGACTCGATCCCGGGACTCCAGGATCGCGCCCTGGGCAGAAGGCAGGCACTAAACCACTGAGCCACCCAGGGATCCCTGAAGTTAACGGTTATTTTAAATTTTGATTACTAACCATTTTACTTGCATACGTCCAAACTCATCAAATTGTACACATTAAGTATGTGTAGTTCTTTGTATACAAATCATACATCAACTAAAGCTGTATAAGATTACTACAGCTTGTTTTCTTCTTACCCTGAGATTGACTTAGGTGTATTGTATTGACTTTGCCCCAGTATGGAAGTTGCTTAAACCTCTTCTCTATGTTAGATGTCTGTGTTTGAATTGTATAATGCTTTCATCAGCCTGTAACCAGATGAATTTATTTAGCCGTTGCAAATCCAACAAGGAAGTGATGATATATATATTTTTCTTCACCAAAGAGCATTTCTCAGCTATACTCAGTATAGCATACAGAGCTGTTATAGCAGTCTAAACAGTGGTCTATAAGATTATGTAATGGTGTATGTCAGTGTATATGTCAATACGAAGTCTGTAAGACTTGAGGATGGGTTCATATCCATTCCTCCTAAATTGAAATCACCTCTGAATGCACTGGGGGGAAAATGCTCTTGTGTACCATCAAGACTTTTAATCCATGCTTGGCTTTTGTCTGGGTGTAGGCTTTGATTTTCTTTTCGGATTCTGTGGCCATAATCCAGTGGAAGTTACCTAATGCTACTCATTGGGAAGGAACCTTCCCCTCTGCCCAGCATATAAGAGTGTGTTGTCAAGGTTGTTTTTGGATTCACTGGAGGATGGCAGTGCTGCTTATATAGCTTATCAGGTTTCCTTCTAGAGCCTGTGGTTGAGGAATCCTGCACAGGACCTTTTGATTCCACATCCACATATCTGCAAAGTAGATTTTGATAGTACAGCTTAGAGTTGGGGGCACTGAGCTGGTACAATCACACACAGAAGGAGAACAGATGTCTTCTTTGCAAAGTCCAAGCCATTTATTTATCCACTGTTTATTATTTATATTCTGAATATTTCTAAAGGTTTTCGTGTTATTTACAACCCATAAGCACATACAAAATAAGGCCACTAAATAAGAAGAACAGAAAAGCATTTGAAAGGAGGGAAGAGAAGATAGATTTGGAAGAAAATTATACTGAGGATTATTGTGGGAGTTGAAAAGACTAGTGGAGGTAAGGATGTGTGTACAAGTATTTGTGTGAGTGTCTATGGCTCAACTGTTGGCAAAGGCAGAAAATGGAAGAGATTATTTCCGTTGTGGAGGGTCAAATGGCCATGCCTGATTATTTACAAAGCTCTCTGTACATGAGTGTGTTTTAAGAAGGTTTGGTGTGTCTTGCCAAGTTGAGAAGGTGCAGCAAAATGCAGAACTTCTGTCTTGGGGTTCTGAGTGGTCCTGCTACCATTTTGCTGTTAGATAACCTGATGTAGGGGCCCACACATGGATGGATCAGGTACTAAATTCCTTTGGCCATGGAGGGCAAAGGTTTTCTTTTCTGTAGCTCAACTCACTAATACCTCTTCTCTCTGCCTGAAGCAGAAAGATAAGGAAGTTGGTAGGACAGATAGAGGAACCTGCCTCACTTTTTTTCCAATCATTTTTTGGGCCTTGGGAGGTAATTCGCAGAAATTAGCTTAGGGCAGTGATGCCTACCCACTCCCAGCATGATTTCAGGAAGTCTTCATATAGAGAATTCTCACATAGTAGAAAATAGATATGAAATTTGGGCTTGGTGGAAGCAAGGAAGAATTGGACAACTCCCCAAATACTCAGAAGGGATTCTCCACACTCCTTGAGGCCCTGGGCAGTTTGAAAGGTGGTAGGGTCCTGCTTCTTGTCTCCCATCCATAAAGGAGATGAGAAGTGAAGCTAAGAGCACTGCTAGGGAAATGGACCTTATTATGTTTATTTAGGCAGAATTGCCTTCTGGTTAAGACACCAAGACTCTAGAGCAAGACTTCTTGGGTTTGAATTTTAGCTCTGCTAGTTGAGTGATTTCTGGGAAGTTATTTAGCATCTTCATGTATCTGTTTTCTCATCTGTATATTGAGGATAATAAGAGTATTTATTTTATTTTTTATTGAATTGTTAGGATGAAGTGATTAGTACCTGTAAAGTGCTTATTACTCTAGTCCCTGGCACAAAGTAAAAGTACAATAATTTTTCTGAACATAAAAGATGAGCTGGAGGAGATTTTTATCATCCAGTTTCCTTAGGCAAGAAATCAGAATATTTGGGGGAGAAAACTAGCAAAATCATGCAGGATCTCTGGGGATTATAGACAGTAATAATCACATCACGAGTGCTATGAATGATGGGCCATAATATTTGTTCTGACAATTCTGAATACTAGATGAGATATAAATATGTATTGAAAGTCCTCAATTTCTGATGAAACATCTGGTAAACTGGCAAGTGTTCAAGTGAGACTTTAGTAGTAGTAAGGTCTTAGTCACTAGAACTTTAAAATGTATTTTACAGTATTAGGGTGTATCCCTGTATCTTCATGCTTCCATGTGGGATCATTTTCATTGGGCCCAACATACCAACTTAATTATTTTCTTTAGAGCAGGTCTGCTGGTGACAAATTCCCTCATTTTTGTTTTGTCATAATATGTCCTTCTTTTACCTTCATATTTGGGTATGGAAGTCTGCTTGAGATCATTTTCTTCCTACTTTGAGATGCTCATTCCTTTGTTTTCTGGCTTCCATTATTTCTGTTGAGATGCCAATATCCTTGTTGCTTCTTTGAAATTCATCTGTTTGCTCGCTTGCTTGCTTTTTAAGGTTATCACTTTGACTTTAGTGTTCAGCAAATTTAATATTATATGCTTACTGTAGTTTTAATATTTATCCTACTTGGGTTTTAGTTTTATATTTCAGCAGTTTGGGAAAATTTTTTTTTGGATCTAATTGGTGCAGAGTTTATTCTTAATCCAGGCATAGTTTACAATTAGGTTTACTTTGCATTATCTTGAAGAAAGCATAGGGTTATCGTATAAGAGGTTGTAGCCAAGCGTTTGTTGTTTTTTTATTTGAAAAACAGTTATGTACTTTAAAATACTCATTTATCTGCCATGCTTTGAAAATTTATTCACCCAATCAAAGCCTTAAAGAGCTAATAAAATTCCTTTTAAGTGGAACGTCCTTGAAACTATCAGGGCAATATAGTTTTTCCAAATATTCTACCATAATTTAAATTCTAATAATTTAGACCATTACTCTTCAAATTATGATGGCTCATTCAGGTTTTTATGTATATACATTTTAGTATTCCACTCATAAGTTAGCATTTGTAAAAGGTATTTATTTTCTTGTTCTTTATCTTTTGCAATAGAGATTTTTATAGGAGAAGAGGCAGAAAATATGTTAGGGATTAAGTTGTGCTCATGTATGGTATGTATTTCCTCTGATTTTTGTGATAAAAGCTGTGTTTTGAGGGGACCATGTGAAATGAGAAACTAGGTAAAGATGGTTGAAGATGATCCATGTTTCCTTTTTAAAATCCTGGCAAATACCAGAGTGGCACCTTCCAATGGAGCTGTGGTCTTCTTCTGTAGCACTTGCAGCCTGAGGACAAGCTGTTTGAGGTCAGCCAATTAGGGTGACCGTTTTTTGAAAGATTCAGTAAGGATGTGCTTAAGGCTGTCACTGAACATTCCACAAGCTTGCTTATTTCTCTCTCGGGCTGTACATCTGTGTTGTTTTGTGTTCAGGTCAAGTTCTGTGTAACAAGGTCATGTTTTCTGACTTCTTTGTAACTTGCTGCCTTTATGTTTCTGAGATTGAAACACAAAAGAAGTGGCTTTGCTGAGTGAGTGGCCTGTTTCTGTGGGGAGTTTGGAAAAATTCTTAGCCTTCATTTCTTTAAATATTGCTTCTGATTCGTTCTTTTTCTTTTTTCTTTTTCCCTATCCCCTGACATTTCACTTTCCCATAAGTCTCTTATCCTTTTTGTTTCTCCATTTTCTTCTGACTTGCCTTCTGCCTGGCAACTAATTATCTTATGGCTATTTGTAATCTATTAAAACTGCTTGTTGATTTTTAAATTGTAGTTACTGTATTTTTCAGTTCTATCATTTTCAGTTCAGTTTTTTTAAGATTTTTATTTATTTATTTACGAGAGATACAGAGAGAGAGAGAGAGAGAGAGAGAGAGAGAGAGAGGCAGAGACACAGGCAGAGGGAGAAGCAGGCTCCATGCAGGGAGCCCAATGTGGGACTCGATCCCAGGTCTCCAGGATCAGGCCCTGGACTGAAGGCGGCACTAAACCGTTGAGCCACCCGGGCTGTCCCTTCAGTTTTTTTGGTTTCTTTTTGTCCCTTCAGTTTTTAAGATAGTTTCCAGTCTCTGATAAATTCTCCATTTTCTCATATAACTTTGTGAACATATTAATTACAGATATTTTTAAGTCCATGTCAGGTAATTCCACTATCTGTATCACCTATTGGTCTATTTTTAATCATCTGTTTTCATTCTTGGGTTTTGATCATTTCTTGGTTTTGTTGTTGGCATGCCAACTTATTTTTAATGAAATGTCAGTTATTTATATTAAAAATAGAGATAATTTGAGACTCTGGATGAATTATCTTTCTCCAGGAAGATTTAACTTTTATTTTTTTGAGAGAGAGAGTAGGGATGGCAGGAGGTGAGCAGAGAAGGGCAGAGGGAGGGAGAGAGAATCTTAAGCAGGCTGGATGCCCAGTGTAGAGCCTGTCACGCAGCTCGATCCCATGGCCCAAGACCATGACCTGAGCCAAAATCAAGAGTTGGACTGAGCCACCCAGGCACCCCTGGGAAGATTTTTTTCTTTTTTTCTTTTCTTTGTATATTTTTTATTGGAGTTCTGTTTGCCAACATATAGTGTAACACCCAGTGCCATCCTGTCAAGTGCCCCCCTCAGTGCCCATCACCCAGTCACCCCAACTTTTGTTTATAGCAGGTAATTAGATTAGATACAGTTCAGTGTGATTCGGTTACAACTTGAGTTGGTTGAATTCTGTACTTCAGTGTTTGTGAGGGCTGATCTATTTCTGGTCACTTTTACTTCTAGCATCTAGTCTTTTGGGTTCCCACCATAAAGCTTTCAGTATATACTAAGATCATTACAGGGCCCAAATGTCAAGATTTGCTCCCACACTCACCAGCTTTGAGATACTGCTGAAAGCTGTGTTCAGAGTCTTAGTCTCTTAGTACCCACTATCATATGGGCAAATACCTTAAGGGGAAAAGCAGCTTCAGAATTTTTTCTTGGGACTTTTCTTTGAGATCTTGGACCCAGAAGTACTCACTACTTTGGTAGATCTCTGATGCTTTCGAATGGATGTTTTTCCAGTTGTTCTGGGCAGAAATATTGGACCAAAACAAACTAATCTACTATTGCCAGCATGAAAATCCTCTTTTTGCTTTTTAATGCCGTTTTTTAGGGAATTAAAAAAACGAAAGATAGAATTGTACTTTTTAAAAAAGATTTATTTATTTCTTTATTTATGATAGATGAGAGAGAGAGAAAGAGAGAGAGAGAGAGAGAGAGAGAGAGAGAGAGGCAAAGACACAGGAGGAGGGAGAAGCAGGCTCCATGCAGGGAGCCTGATGTAGGAGTTGATCCTCGGTCTCCAGGATCACGACCTGAGCCTAAGGCAGGTGCTAAACTGCTGAGCCACCCAGGGATCCCGTACTTTTTTTTTTTTTAATGTTCATTGATGTCTCTGGGTAAGGCTAATATATTATTCTTAAATTAGTCTGTGCAGATCTGGCCTTCAAATTTTGTTAAACTTTTTAGGATACGTATGGGACAGTGTGAAATCTATTATGAGTGTGTTCTACATTTAGGAACTACAAGCAACTAAGGAGATAGACAAATGACCAATAAGCACGTGAAAAGATGCTTGACATCATTAGTCACCAGGAAAATGTAAATCAAAATCACAATGAGATACTACTCCACACCCACTAGGACGGCTAGAATCAAGAAGTTAATAATAAAAATTCAAGTCAATAACAAATATTGGCAAGGATGTGGAGAAATTGGAACCCTCATATACTGCAGATGGGGTTATAAAATGGTGCAGTTGCTCTGGAAAGCAGTATGGCAGTTCCTCAAACAAATATAAAATTACCATGTGACCCAGCATATGATAGACGGAAGAGAACATATTTGTACATGAATGTTCATAACAGCACTGTTCTCAATAACCAGAAATAATCTAAATTTATAACAACTGATGAATGAATTTTTAAAATGCAGTTTATCCATACAATGGAGTATCATTCAACCATAAAAATAAATGAAGGCCTGGGACACCTGGGTAGCTCAGCAATTGAGAATCTGCCTTTGGCTCACGGTGCGTTCCTAGGGTTCTGTGATGGAGTCCCACATCAGGCTCCTGCAGGGAGTCTGCTCTCCCTCTGCCTGTGTCTCTGCCTCTCTCTCTGTGTCTCTCATGAATAAATAAAAGAATCTTTCTTTAAAAAAACACAAGGATCCCAGGGTGGCTCAATGGTTTAGCGCAGCCTTTGGCCCAGGGCATGATCCTGGAGTTCCGGGATCGAGGCCCACATTGGGCTCTCTGCATGAAGCCTGCTTCTCCCTCTGCCTGTGTCTCTGTCTCTGTCTCTCTCTCTGTGTCTCTCATGAATAAATAAGTAAAATCTTAATAACAAAACATGAATGAAGGCCTGATACGTGCTGCAGTATAGATGAACTTTGAAAACATTATGCCAAGTAAAAGAAACCAGTCACAAAAGACACCTATTACATGATTTCATTCCCATGAAAGTCCAGAATTGGGAAATCCATAGAGACACAAAATATGTTAGTGGTTGCTTAGGGCTGAGTAGGGGAGGGGGCTTAGAAAAATGAGAGCTAATGGGCACTGGGTTTCTTTCTGATGTGATAAAAATGTACTAAAATTGACTCTGGTGATGGTCATACATATCATGAATCAACTTTTAAAAAACCCCACTGAATTGTATACTTTAGATTGTGAGTTGTGTGGTATGTGAATTCTGTCTCAATAAAGCCATTAAAACAAAGTACCAAAGCAATATTTGTGGTAGCAGCTGGGGAGGGAGGGTGGCAGATGTGGATACAAGCTCATGGTGATGATGAGCTCTCTGCTTTTCAACTTCTTTATTAACAGTTTGTTAACCAGTTGTCAGAGCCTAGGGTGGAGTTAGAGCAGAACACTGGGAAAAAAATAAAGTAGAACACTGAGTTCTAGAGTAAGTGGTCAGGTCAGGTATCACTCCAGGGAGTAAGCTGTGGAATCCTACAAGAACAGTGAGCTGGATAACTGGCCAGGAAAATCCAGCAGTGCCAAGATCATCCAAAATGATCTTGCTTCTTCTTGGGCCCCATATGCTGAAGCAGTACTTAGCTTCCTTAGTTAAGCCTTTGGTCAGAGAATAATGTACTGTTCCTACAGCTCCTTGTTTTGCAGGCGTCTCATGTACCTCAAAGAGAATTTTTTTAGAACATAGACTTGAATCTCAAAGACATTTTCTAATTTGGATCTGACTTCTCAGGAAATGTTGGAAACAGGTGCAACTTCTTGATTGAGAAAGGCACATGGAAGCAGATGTAGTTGCATAGGACGCCCATAACCACAGAAATCACCCTCTGGTAAGGGGCTTTGGGAGCTCTCGTTGCTCAGTTCAATTATAATTCTGTGAGAGATGTGGAACTTTAATTCCAGATTCAGTGGTGAAAAAAGGCTGTTCACAGGTTGTGCAATTTTTAATTCATTTATTCATTCATTCACTCAGTATACATGTATCTGTTACCCACTATGTGCCAGTCTTGGTTCCAGGTGCTAGTGATAAAAAAATCTGTATGAAACAGTAGCTACACCAAGGAAATGGCACCCAACCCAAGATATCTGGCAATGAAATAAAAGTCTGCATAGGTGGCTGGCTGTGAGATCTCACTAAAGGGGTGTTTCATTGAGCTTGGAAGAGTCTTGGAAGCCTTTAGCACTACTGAATGAATGTAGTTGCATAAAGGCCAAGGAAAAGCATCGTTGATGACTTCACACTTTAACTGAACCTTGAAGAACAAGTAGGGTTTATCCAGGCAAAGAGAAAAGGAAGGCTGGTGACAGAGAAAGAAAGGGGTTATGATCCTGTGGCAAGAACCATATGAGAGTCAACAAGTGACAGGACTAAAAAGGAAAGAAGAAAAGAACTTAGAGCAATACTTCTCCAACTGGATTGGTCATACAAATCACCCTGAAAATCTTGTTAAAATATGAATTTGGATTCGCTGGGTCTGAGTTGGGGCACTTCTAACAAATTCCTAGTCAGTGTCACTGCTGCTGGTCTGTGAGCCCCGCAGAACAGCAGGAGTAGAGATCAACTTGGCTGTGACGGGACAGGAAGATGAGAAGTTCTACTCTAACACAGAGCTTTCTGGATAGGGTGATCTGGGGTGATGGTCTAACAGGTTGTTAGAGGAAGCATTGGAGGAGCTTTCAGGAAAATAAGTTTTGTTCTGTTTGTGGTTTTGTTTTGCGGCACCTAGAAGATATCTAAGAAGAGAAACCTAGTAGGCCCTTGTATAGGAGAACATAAAACCATGGTTCCTAAGCATGAGAGAAAGATGTGCCTATGAATGAAACTGAAAAGAGGCTGCCAGGAAAGCAGGAGGATGATTAGGAGCAAACAGTGTGATCACTTCTACAGGAGAGGTTTCGAGGTGTGAGTAAGCAACATCCCGTGTTATAGAGAGATCAGGAAGCAGTAAGACCAGAATCCAAACTGCAAGAGGTTGAAGAATAAAGAGTGAGTGTTTTGATTAGATGTAGCTCAAGAGGGTTAACCCAAAGTGTCAAGGAAAGTCCAGTAGAAGATGGAAAGAAGTACAGGGTGAAGGAGACATCCTTCCTCTCTTTCTCCCACACCCCCCCTTTCCCTTCCCTTCCTTTCTTCTTCCTTCTCCCTCCCTTCCTTCCTCCTTTCCCTTTCCCTTTCCCTTTCCCTTTCCCTTTCCCTTTCCCTTTCCCTTTCCCTTCCCCTTTCCCTCCCTCCCTCCCTCCCTCCCTCCCTCCCTCCCTCCCTCCCTTCCTTCCTTCCTTCCTTCCTTCCT
This sequence comes from Canis lupus familiaris, assembly GCF_011100685.1. NCBI lineage: Eukaryota > Metazoa > Chordata > Mammalia > Carnivora > Canidae > Canis > Canis lupus. Next base: position 32,629,681 of record NC_049260.1, read on the forward strand.
TCCTTCCTTCCTTCCTTCCTTCCTTCCTTCCAGCATTATTATTATTACAGCATTTTTGCAACAGGAGAAAAGACCAAGAAGATACTATAATGAATCTCCTCTTATCCATCACACAGCTTCTACAATTATGTTGGTTTTTGCAAATGAGGGATGGTTTTTTAGATGCAGCTGACTTAGGCATATTCATACACTCAAGGAAAAGAACCCAGATAGAGGGGCAGCTGCAACTTTAGAAGAGAAAGATGATAATTGATGGAGCAAGGTTTTTGAGAAGGAGGCAAGTGGCAGAGTGTAATACAGTTAAAGATCCTGGCTCCAGATAGTAAAGAAAGCACTATTCAGCTACTGGATTGAAAGAGAAAGAGATAAAAAGTACCGCCTTTCAGAAATCTGGTCAAAATTCCGATTTTCAGAAGCTTCCTATGCTAACTCCTTCAGTTGCCCTCTGCCACCGTAAAAATCACTCCATATTCCTTTAGGACGCCTTGGTTTACCTCCTTGAAGTCAGTCATTAATTTTGGGGGAAAATATCTATTCCACCTAAACATTTTGCAAGGTTAGTCATTTTATATGAAGATCCAGTATCCATAGAGAGTAGTCACATATAGAATTCCCCTCCGAAGAGGAATCCTGGGAAATAAAATATTCTTCATCACTTAACATGGAGATTCAGTTTTTGGTGTCATCAGGAAATGGGTAAATTCATGCCTATTAACAATTTTTTTTCTCTGTGAAATAGAAAAATCTTGTTTGGAAGGAGATTATTTGGCAGGAATTGAGTGGGAAGAAGCTCTGAGTGTGGCAAGATTTTGGAATAGTGCCAGAGCCTTCTATTCAGCTTTACCTAAAGTGATGTCTTGCCTTCTAATGAAGGATGAGAACAGAATGCCCCCCCCCCACACTCATAGAAAATGAGAATAGGATTATTAAGGGATGTTAGACTTCTATGAAGTACCACTTCAATGGGCAGGATGGCCAGTGGATCCCCTTTTATGTTACCTGTGGGAAGATAAGGTTGGGAAGTGGCTTCAGAGAGCTTCTCTCCACTTACCTCTGAATAAGTAGGTATTTGCATGAGCATCACCCTAAACCATTCATTAGATAACAGCTTAAATCAAGAGGTAGAAATGTGCATTCCAAGCATTTTGTACAAGCTTCTTGTCTTCCAAGTACATCTCTCTTCTGGGACCCCTCTCTATCTGTGACATTTTGCAGTGAGCACCCAACAGTGGGAGGGACAATTGAAGTCAGTGATTTTAAGACACTTTCTTTGCATTCTCAGAAAGTTTTACTAGGTGACTGCCACTGAGCACCAACTGGGTAATCACTAGCTCATTCTCTTCATAGAAAAAGAAATACAATTTGGAAATAATTGACCTAATGAGAAAAATGGATAAATGCTTAAAAAATTGTTTGGGTCATTGTATTACTAAGTACCAAAAATATAACAATATAAATATTATATGTGTATGAATACACAATTTACATTTTAATTATTTATGCTTAGCTCATCTTCTGCAGATGAAGTATGTTTCTTGTAGTGGGAAAAACATAAGGACTTAAAGAAAAGGATTCAACATTAGATCCTTAGGGCATAGAAATTTGTAAAAATAGAAAATATATAAAACATATAAAAATACATCGCTGATATGTACTGCTTTACAACACTCCACTGAATTAGCCTCTCAGGAAAAATAATTCAGTCCAATTGCTGCCCATCTCCTCCTGTGGTAGTGTTTCTATCTTTTAAATTTGATTAGTAGATGACAGTCTTTCCAGTGAGTGATTTTGATGATTTCAGTCAGTGCCAAAAGACTGAAAAAACTGATGCTTTGAGTAAAATTGAGCTTCTCCCAGGCAAAGAAGTACCAAGGCTTCAGAGCTTTCATGTCCACCAAATATAGATGGTTTCCCATTGATTTGGAACTTAAATAAGGAAAAAGCCCTTAATTCCCACACATTTCAAGTTACACATTCAAGTAGAGGCAGTTATGTTATATGGACACTGAACCTTATAAAGCAGACATTGGAAAGTATTATCATCTCAATTTTATGGATGAGAAAATGGAACCCAAAGAGATTACCATTTCCCTAGTGTCACCTGGTGGGCTAAGACTAAACCAGAGCCAGACACTTGGTCCCTTACCACCAAGCCCTGCCTCCAGGTGCTCCTTGATCCAGTATGTGAAGGTTCTGCCAGCCTGTCATAAGTGATCATATTTCAGTTTCAACCACACAATTTGTGTCCATGGATTGGCAGCACGTTTCTCAGACTGTAGCTCACAACCACCATTGTCATGCTCTCGAACACGGTATCATGGCCCGTTTAAATGAGCCATATCTTGTCCCCACCCCAAACTTCTGCTTTGTATAAACTGGATAAACCCATTAGCCACAGGTCATTTCAAGAAATAAGCAGCTAGCATTGAGACTTCTTCAAACACTAAGGCCTTTCAGCCTAAGACAAGATGCCCAGTAACAGTGAGGTTCTCATTTCTTCAGCAATCTGTGGTTAAGGGTCTTAAATGTCACTGAAGAGTAACGAAAAGTGAGCATTCTATAGTCAGCATAGAAACTGAACTATCTGTTCCCCTGCAGATAGAGAGGAACTCACAGAGCAATTTATTACTGAGACCTTTCCGTCTGTGTACCTACTACTGGTACATGTTGAGAGATGCCAAGACGACGCGTCAGACGTGGTCATTCTTGACTCCTCTAGAGCGTATAAGGGAGGAAAGAGAGCACAGCCTGTAAAGGACCTTACATATTATTCAGACAGAGCAACATGGAGTTAGGAAGATGCTTCAATTCTAGTTGACCCTTAAGCAGACCCTGAGACAAGGATCTGAGTGCACATGTTTTTAGAGGAGGGCATTAAGGAGCACAGGAGAGGGGACTGAGAAGAAGGGAAAGACAACCAATACAGGGAGCATTATTAGACAGCCATCCCCATGGGTGACCAGAAAGAAGCCCTGTGAGGAGACACCAGCAAAGACTATAAGACATAGACACAGGCCTGAGTTAAGCTACCCAAGGCGTGGGGGTGGTTGGGGGGCGGCGCCCAGGTGGTTGGGTTCCAGCTCTTGTCAGGGCTGGACTTGAGTATTGAGGGCTTTCCCAGGGGCACAGAGTCCCTTCCACAGCCCTGGGGCAGAGCAGCCCTCTGAGGCCCTAGAAAAAGCCCTGAGGCACAGTGATCACATGCTGACACCTGGAAATCAGCCTGTGAACTGCAAAGAGAGGGGTCCAAGGAATACTGGGAAGGAAGTGACAGTGTCCATGGTAGCAGGATTCTTGGAGCAGGTGACACTCGACAGTGTTCTTTGTCTCCTCTCCCCAGGTCTCTTCATGGTCCTATCCCTGTTGTCCATTGTGTATGGAGCCTTGCGCTGCAACATCCTAGCCATCAAGATCAAGTACGATGAATATGATGTCAAAGTGAAGCCCCTGGCTTACGTCTGTATCTTCCTCTGGAGGAGCTTTGAGATTGCCACTCGAGTCATTGTCCTGGTCCTCTTTACCTCTGTCCTGAAGGCCTGGGTGGTGATGGTTGTACTTGTCAACTTCTTCAGCTTCTTCTTATATCCCTGGATCCTCTTCTGGTGCAGTGGCTCCCCATTCCCCGAGAACATTGAGAAGGCCCTCAGTCGGGTGGGCACAACCATCGTGCTGTGCTTCCTCACCTTACTGTATGCCGGGATCAATATGTTTTGCTGGTCTGCCGTGCAGCTGAAACTCAACAACCCTGACCTCATCAGCAAGTCCCAGAACTGGTACCGGCTGCTCGCGTACTACATGCTGAGATTCATTGAGAATGCCGTCCTCCTCCTCATGTGGTATCTTTACAAGACCGACATCTATATGTACGTGTGTGCACCTCTGCTGATTCTGCAGTTGCTCATTGGCTACTGCACAGCCATCCTCTTTATGCTTGTGTTCTATCAGTTCTTCCACCCTTGCAAAAAGCTTTTTTCTTCCAGTGTTTCTGAAGGCTTTCGACAGTGGCTAAAGTGTGTCTGCTGTAACTGTAGGCAGCAGAAAGCCCATGAGTCTGTAGGAAAAACAGATCTCAGGTCAACAGGAGACAGAGATGAGACACCTTCCAGCAGTAAAATAAGTTCTGTGCCCAGCCAGATTCTGAATGCTGATGAGCTCTGCTCTGCTTAATAGGACCGGAGTCTCTCGGGGCTCACACATACTGGTTCTTGGGTTGATCCTTGTACTTCATACAAGAGATGGGCCCCACACAGTTAGCAAAGAGGGAAGTTAGCTCTCAACTCCCTGTGAGTTGCTCCACTTTAGAGAGCTCTTGGGCATGTGGGAACTATGGAGAGAAGCCAGGGAAACCCCTGAGCACTGGAGGGGCAGCTTGTTCTCCCAGGCATTACCAGCCTTTTCATTGACAAGGTCCCCATGCTATCTGAGTTGGGCTGGTTGGATCCATCAGATAGAATGAGGACAGGAGATTTCTTGTTTTCTGAGGTTTTTTCTTTTAACTGCTGGCATAGGTGGCCTTTCATTTTTTTTTTTTTCCTCTGAGCATAGCTTTCATCAAAGAGCTGTTCTCATGACCAGAGAAGGTTACTAGGGTTTTGTCATCAGCAGTATCATTCCTGTCAGAGTGTCCAGAGAGGGCTGTTCATGTCACTTTTTGAATAGACAGATGTTCCATTTTTTCTCATTAGGGCTCTTTGTACATAACCACCTGTAGCCACCTTGGCCTGCAATCTCTGATTGATTCAGAAGTCTAGATTTTGGAGACTTTATTCCCAAGGATCCACAGATGCAAAATTGTATTCTGAATTTGGCTTTAAGCCCTAGAATTTTAGGAAAGTTGTATTCCTTCAATGTGTTCAAGAAATTCTGGATTAAGAGGGTTGTTAAAACATCAAAATGATGTAGACTTTTATAAGCAGAAATCTTACTTTCTCGGGATGATCAAAAATAAATGAATCTGCTGGAAGATAGGTTTAAACCTCTGCAAGGTTCTGTCCCATCCTACAGTTCTGGGAAATTTTTAGTTGAATTTTCTAGGATTTTCTTCCTTAACAAAGAAGAAAAATAAACTCACAGTCTTCTCTTCCCCTCTTCCTCCTTGCCTGTCAGAAAAATTTGAGATAAGGGTTATATTGATTAACTTAAGTTTTTCTAGAAAACTCCACAGAACACTCTTGCCAGGTGTAACTATATGGGGCATTTTAATTGTCATTATTTGAAGGAAAAGGGTCTCCTCTCCCAAGTTAGATACTGACTTCAGAAACTTTTATTTTTTTATTTTTTTCAGAAACTTTTAAATATAGAAATAGATGAAATGGTCAGAGGATTTTTAGTCTTTTTTTTTTTGGATTTTTAATCTTTAACTGAATGTATTTTGATTTGGCATAATTATAAGTTATTTGAATGAGATCTGAAGTTTTATGCTCCTATACTCTCCTGTCTCCAGTATAATTTCTCCTTTAATCTGGAACCATATTTGTTTCATATAAAGATTGTGTAGCATATCCTCAGTTGTCTTGGGAAAATGCCTCAATGTAGTGCCATTATGCCTACCCTAAAAACCTTGATAATGAAATATTTGGAAACTGATGACCTGTCATTGACTAGGCTAGGACATTGCAGTTCAGTCAGGGTTGATGATCTAAAGACCCGTAATGGCTTAACTTTCTGACCTATCCAGTTTCTAATAGGCAGTCTGTCACGAGACAGGTTAAAAATGGTGAGTTTGAGCAGGAATTGTGGTTAGAATTAGACAGGAAGGAGGGTCAGATGTTTCCAACCTTGACTTGGAAGCGTGTCTCAAGAATTATTACAAAATCTGAGCCTTCAAATGCATTTTAAGTCATTTTAACATAAAGGATAGCTAAACATCTTAAATGACCCCAAACCAAACTAACAGTGATGGTCTGTCAGGCTCCCATAACCCAATTATAAGCCACATTTATAAGGACAAAGAGGTTTGGTAACCCTTAATATACAGCTATCCCTGCTGTGAGGCCATGTGTATCCATTCACTTTGGGGGAGAAAAAACACTGTTTTTTTCTGTATTGTAAAAATCTAAGTCATGGTGAACTGAGAATTTTTGTTTTAAAATTTATATTATACCTCTGAAATGGTAAAATTATAGTTCAGACTGCAGAGCTAGGTTGCCCTAAAGACAAACAAGTAAATTCCCTCATGTGTTGAGAACTAAAATGTTTTTCATTTTAATTCCAATTTTTAAAACTCTCAGTGCTTCGTTTAATTAATTGCATGCCATAACTTGTCATGACAGCTGCTCCAACTGAATCACTATCATTTGGCTGAATGGAGGTGAAGTATTTCATCAAAATACATTGAAATAAGATCAATCACATTTAGGCTTTGTCTCTTCATTACTGGAGGCAGTGCAACGTAGAGATCGGCACCTCCCTGTGTAGCTCTGCAAGTTACTTAGTGGCTGTATGCCTCAGTTTCTTCACCCACCAAATCTGGATGATATACTTGCCTGGCCTACCTCACAAGGTTGTTGGAAAGATCAAATTAAATAATAGATGTGAAAATGCTGTGAAAATATGTTAAAGTGCCATACATATTTAAGGAGTTGATACAGTTATTCAAGTCCATAAACAGGTTATTATTATGCTTTTACTGTTAGAAAAGAAACTAGCAGTATCATCCACATGAGTGTCTTGAATGAATACGTTGGCCTTTGACCTCATGGAAGGGCAAGTGTAAATGGTCTTTATTCTTGGAGAGATTGCAGCAGTTGCCCTCTCTCTTGCTGTGGGTTGCTTACAAAAATTAGCACCCAAATACATGATACTTGGAGGAAGACAACCCACTGAAATCTGAGAAACTGCCTCCAATGATCATGAGCTGATCATTTGTGCATCTTTCATCTTTCATGAAGGACATAGTAGCTAGTGTCTTTTGACAGTTGTGCTTTACAAGCTGAATGCCTGGTCTTGTTAGACTTTAATTGAATGCGAGTCTAATCTTTTCAGCCTTGTAAATGGGAAAATAAACATTAAAAATGTCAAATACAGCATTTCCTTGGAAACCACCTTAGAACATTAGTGCTGTGGTTATGAGTGTTATGTGTTAGTACTTCTCAGTCAATAAACTGTGGATGTGAGCTTTTGCAGGCTGCTTCTGTGCAGCCAGTGACTATAACAAATATTGTTTATGTTTCTTCATATAATAAATTAATTTTTCAATTTCCCCTTGTGTTTCATTCCTTACACAGTCCTTTCATGGCTTTTTGATGTCAGGGACGATTTTAAAAACAAATTTGAAAGTGGTTTCATTGTGATTAATTATGGTTTTGTAACCTCACCTGAAAATTCTTTCTGCCAGGATGAGAAAGTGCTAGGATTTGAGAGTGCTAGCATTCTGACTTGCAAGACACCAATGGCTTATAGAATCTTCTCTGTTTTATAAGGCATTCCTTCCATTTGTTGAACCTGCACTGCTGGATACTAAGACTCTGTCTGTTGATTTGCTGTGTGTGATACCAAAAAAAAGAGGCAGTACAAATCCAGATCTCCACTAGACAAACAAATATTATACCGATTCAGAAATATAAGCTTCATATTAACTTAAATAATCTTCATATTAACATAAATAATCAAAGTAAATGACAATCCACAGTTGGAAGAAAAACTATCAGTTATTGATGAGGTCATTTCAGAGCATGAGATAGACATGGATTATTGCAGTAATTTCTTTTCTTCTGAAGATGGCCTTGCAATTTGGAAAGACTTAGCTATAGGTTAAGTCTTTGGAAAGAGAGCTTTTGGCATTCAGTCAACCCCTTGAGAAAACTGAATGTCAAGTATTGCGTTTAAGTAGGTCAATCTAAAAGTACTTCATTCGGTGTTTGTAAATATTTCATTTTGAAATAATTTCAAGCTAATAGAAAAGCCTCAAGAACACTGCAAGGGATTCTTTTTGTATCTTGCACCCAGGTCTACCTATTAATATCTTGCTGTGTTTGCTTTGTCATTCTCACTTGGTCCCTTTTGCCCTTTGTTCTGAAATACTTCAGGGTATGTTTCCTAAGAGCAAAGGCATAGTACAGTGACCGGATTCAGGAAATTTAACATGGATTCAATACTAGTCTTCTAATCTAGCATTCATGTTCCTTTTAACAATGGTACCTATCACTTCATTTGTTTTCACAGAGCTTCCCCAATGATGGGAATCTGCTCAGTCCTCTTCTTGGAGGGTATCTTTATGTAAAGTTAAAAGAGTAAGTTTTAACTTCCCTGTCAACACTGGGACTTTGAAAAGATAGTTGAAGAAAACACTTTCACGTTATCAGTACCACTGAATAGCTTAAAACCATACATTTGGGATGTTTCCTGGTAAACTGGGTGATTTTTGCAGCATACACATTTTAGGCACCACATTTTGCTGCTTCATATGTGAACCTAAAGCTCACTCCTCCCACCCCACTGTGATAGTTCTGTTTTACGGCGTTTAGGCCCAAGTTTGTGAAGATTAGGAAGGAGATGAGGGAAAGAGATGTCATTCCTCTATGGCCATATTTCTCTGGGCACCCGTCTTCCAGGAGACTATGTTCTCTCTGCATATCTTTCCAAATGGGAAAGAGCTCAGAAATGTCAACTATATACTGTAATTAAATGAGTAACATGTTGAGCCCTTTTCTTTTTCTTCCCAGAAAAAGGCACTTCATAACAGCTGAGACCTGGACAGAGTTGGGAATTCAGAAACCTCTCCAATCCTGTCATTCCCCGCACACAGCAAACCCTACCAGACTAGGCCCTTAACCTGCTAAGGAGGTGTGTCTGTTGCAAAAGCCTGCCCTAGGGAATGCTCCACAGCTACTTGTCACCCCCTTTGCATGGTCATTTCTCTGGAAATGATTAGGGCCAAGGAGGTCAGAAGCAGTGTTGGTTTAAGCAGGTTTTGGAAGCCAGAACATCTATGAGGAATATATAGCAGTAGTATGCAGCAGCATCTTTTTGTGGCAGGCTATCAGAAAACCTCCCAGCTGGACTCCTCTGCAGCATACACCCCCATGTGACATGGTTTGCTCCTCCCAAGGAGAGACTCATCCAGATAGATCTTGATATTCTGACTGTGCTTCTGCCTCCCATCCTGAATTAATTCTTTCCCTCTGAATGATGGGTTCCTGATTGAAACCTGATTAGCCTGCTTCCTAGAGCCCTGGGAATATCATCCTCCTTAGACATCTGCATTATGCATACTGGTTTAATTTCTTATCAATCAGCTTCCTATTTTAATTGCCTACACTGTACGGTTAATGAGTCAGGGTTTCAGGAGCCATAGCACTCAAGAAACAAAATAAGATTTAGAAAGTCTGTTTTGGAGTGGGGCTATAAGACCATCCCTGCCAGCACCCCAGTGCAGAGAAGAGTGGTTCCCCAGTGTCACCTTCTTTTAACAAGGTGACTTTAAGTGCACTTAAAGTGAAATTTTTTTTAGAACAATGGTGCGCAGCCGTAGGGCTGCAGACCTCCAAGACTTGGATAGGCATTGCCTTCCTCTACAGTAATGAGATGTTTGCAGGCTAACTAGAAATCTCTGGCACACATTTGTGTGGTTAATTTTCAAACTGATGGGGATGCTGTTGAGAGTGATAGAACAGGACTGATGAAATGCGTTGCTGTATTAAAAGTCACTTTGTCATTATCCTCCCAGCTCCTACCATGAACAGGTATTAAAAATTCAATCACTGTCATGTGGGAGGTGACCTTAAGAGACCTCCTTTGTGGGGTAGTGGAAAGGGAGGTGGGCGGGGGGGTTGGGGTGACTGGGTGATGGGTACTGAGGGGGGCACTTGGCAGGATAAGCACTGGGTGTTATGCTATATGTTGGCAAATTGAACTCCAATTTAAAAAAAAAGAAATATATAAAAAAAGAGACCTCCTTTGTAACTGGAAATGTTGGGAATTACTACCCTAGAAAGCTTTTTTTTCTCTGCTGGAATATTTTCTCAAGTATACGTATAGTGTACTCTTTTCTTTTGGAAATGAAGTTCACATGCAAATCCAAGAGATGAGAAAATATTTTTATTTTTAAAATGTGGGGATCCCTGGGTGGCATAGCGGTTTAGTGCCTGCCTTTGGCCCAGGGTGCGATCCTGGAGACCCGGGATCGAATCCCATGTCGGGCTCCCGGTGCATGGAGCCTGCTTCTCCCTCTGCATGTGTCTCTGCCTCTCTCTCTCTGTGTGACTATCATAAATAAAAAAATAATAATAATAAAAAAATAAAAATAAAATGTGATGTGAGTCTTCTGCCTTCGCAAAGTAAATTATCCACCTTCACACAAAGTACGTCATCAAGGTGAAACACTTTTACACCTTCAAAGCTCTAATATATCCATCAGCATAGTAACTGTCACAATAGTCCAGTGATTTCTGTGCATTGTTCAGTTAACCTCCCAAGTCACCTCCTTGGATTTATTAGGAATTATTATGTCAAGGTACCTGCAGCTACAATTTGTAGAACACCTGATTAAAAGCGGTTTTTAGACAATAGGATTTTGTTATCTGACCTAACAAGAAATCTGGAAAAAGAGATGGTTCAGATTCTAATGGACCCAACAGCTTCAGGCTTTCCAGAGGCTTTCCAGCATCCTTTCTGCTGTCTTCAACCTGTCACCTCATCTTCATGCTTGCCTCCTTGTAATTGCAGATGGCAATCTGTGTCCCACGCATCACATTTACACAACTGAATCCAAAATTAGATGATTTCCCTTTGGGTAGCTCTATTACTTCTGGAAGAAAAAAAAAAAAAAAACTTCCTGGAAGTCTCTCAGCTGCTACGGCAGAACTTCCCTAATTTCTTACTGGCTAGGGTCAAGACACAGCCCCACCTCTAAAGCTGTCCCTGACAAAGAGAATGCAATTACCCTGCTCTCTTACAACTGCCCGGCATTCACCCCCAGGGGCTGGCAAAGGGGCCACCATCCATTAGCTTATGGGAGAAGGAACACCCACAAAAACAGGGTTCTGCTAGCAACAGCAAGGGGGAGAAACAGTCATTTGCTGGGCAACCTGGGGTGTCTTTCTTTAAATTGAAGTATAATTCACATAAAACATTACAGTAATTTCATGTGTACAAAATATTGATTCAACAATGCTATATACATTGCTTGATACCACAATAAGGGTAGTCACAATCTGTCACTGGAATATTATTGACTATATTCCGTGTGCTGTACTTTTCACCTATGAGACTTTATTTTACAATTGGAAGTTTGTACCTCTTAAATCCCTTTATTCCTCTCACCCCCCCCCCCCAATCCTCCTCTCCTCTGGCAACTGCCAGTTTGTTTTCTGTATTTGAGAGTATATTTTTGCTTGTTTGTTCATTTTTTTTTTTAGATTCCACATATAAGTGAAATCATATGGTATTCGTCTTTCTTTAATTTATTCCACTTAGTATAATGTCCTCTAGGACCATCCATGTTGTCACAAATGGCAAGATCTCATTCCTTTTTATGGCCGTGTAATATTCCACTATATATACCATATCTTCCTTATCCATTCATCTATAGATGGACACTTGGGCTGTTTCCATATCTTGGCTATTGTAAATAATTCTGCAATAAACAGGGGTGCAGATATCTTTTTGAATTGGTGTTTTCATTTTCTTTGGGTAAATATGCAGTAGTGGAATTACTAGGTCATATGGTATTTCTATTTTTAATTTTTGAGCATTCTGTGCTGTTTTTCACAGTGGCTGCACCAATTTACAGCCCCACTAACAGTGCACAAGTGTCCTTTTTTTCCTCCACATCCTCACCATTTGTTATTTCTTGTCTTTTTTGATTCTAGTCATTCTGACAGGTATGAAGTGATATCTCACTGTGGATTTGATTTGCATTTCCCTGATGATGAGTGATGTGTATTTTCCATGTGTATGTCTTCTTTGGAAAAATGTCTATTCCAGTCCTTACCCATTTTTTAATTGGATTTTTTTTTTGGTGTTGAGTTGTGTAAGTTCTCATTGACATTTTTGAAAATAAAGACTCAGCTAAGTTGATGATTGGATAAGAATACAAAAGCTCTCCATTCCTTCTTTCCAAAAAAAAAAAAGAAATCCTATACTTACCTCCTCTAGCATTACGTGTCCCTAGTTAAGAAGCCATTCTTCTGCATGTGGAGTTAAAAATATACCTGCCCTACGACCCAGCAATTGCACTGTTGGGGATTTACCCCAAAGATACAAATGCAATGAAACGCCGGGACACCTGCACCCCGATGTTTCTAGCAGCAATGGCCACGATAGCCAAACTGTGGAAGGAGCCTCGGTGTCCAACGAAAGATGAATGGATAAAGAAGATGTGGTTTATGTATACAATGGAATATTACTCAGCTATTAGAAATGACAAATACCCACCATTTGCTTCAACGTGGATGGAACTGGAGGGTATTATGCTGAGTGAAGTAAGTCAGTCAGAGAAGGACAAACATTATATGTTCTCATTCATTTGGGGAATATAAATAATAGTGAAAGGGAAAATAAGGGAAGGGAGAAGAAATGTGTGGGAAATATCAGAAAGGGAGACAGAACATAAAGACTGCTAACTCTGGGAAACGAACTAGGGGTGGTAGAAGGGGAGGAGGGCGGGGGGTGGGAGTGAATGAGCTCTCTGGAAAAAGTTGTGTATTGAATATATAGTGGCAATTACACCCAGTTAGTCTGTGAGGATGCCTACTAGTGGGATTGTCTTAGTGTTACAAGATCGAAATCATGGAGGAGCTGTGGGTATTTAGGAGGAGCAGGAAGGAAACCTCTCCTCAGCTCTGGAGGATCAGGAATCTCAGAGGTTAGATGGGGGAAAACCAGATACTCATTCATTAGTTGCACAGATATTTAGAGTGCTCCCATGTGCCAGATGCTGTACTAGGCACTGGAAGTAGACTGGTGAGCAAGAAACTAGTCTGATTCTTGAGAACTCATAGTCTATTTGAAGAAACAGCCAATCTGGTGATTTCAATGCATAGAGGTAAGAGCTGTGATGGAGATATAGCTAAGAGGTCCTAGGGAGAGAGATAAGGAGTCCAGATCTGGTCTTGGAGGTTCAGAAAAGGTACAAAGAGAAAGTGACATCAAATCTGAGACTGGGGGTAAATTTACCATGAAGTCTATCAAGCTTAAGCCCCAGTGAATGCTGGGAGGTGTAGCATGTTCTAGGTGGGAAGCAGAAGTCAGGAAGCAATTGGAAGGCAATCTACTAAGCATTTCTGCCACACTGTCTGAACAGATCACAGAAGGAAGGAACCTGAATCTCTAAGGAGTTTGCTGTGATTTCTTTTTCAGTCTGAATATTCTTTCATCTTGTACCAAATTTGGAATTCATATTTTTCATGCTTTTGTTTTTCAAAGCCTATCCCCAGACCAAATTATCTGTTTCAGGCACTATAAAACTTGGATCTGCCCCTGGCTGAGATCTGAATGGTGAGGAGGAGTTTGCCTGATGAAGGCCCTGGAAAGAATGTTCCTGGTAAAAGGGACATCATGTGGAAAAGCCTGGAATTAGTACAAAGGACATTTATGAGCAGCGAAACAGCCTGTAGGTCATTGTTGCTGGAACATGGGAGAGAAGTGAGACTGGAGAGGTGATCAGAAGCCACGCAGTGACAGGGAGGAAGAATGACTGTTGACAGGAGCCAGGCCTCTGCTAAGTGTCTTATACACATGATCACTTCTGTTCCTCACCATAATCCTACACAGCAGTTACCACAATTGTTTTCATTCTGCAGAAGAGAAAACTGAGACTGGTAAGCTAAGGGAACTTTCCTGTGATAGCCCAGAAAGTAGCAGCGTTGGGATTCAAGCCCATTGCACTCTGGTGCCAAAGCCCAAGTGTTTAATCCCTAGACCCTCCTGGCTCCTAAGGTTTGCCCAATTTGCAGATGTGGTTAGGTCTGGCAGATGTCTGAGACAGAGGAAAGCAGCAAGCCTGGTGGCATTTCCCGGGGTACCCTGGTGTGAAGGGGCAGGAGCAGGTGTAAGGCAGCTCTTACTGAGCATGGAGGAGGTGTTCCTCCTGAGCCTCCAGGCTGGGGGCTGAGGCCGGGTGCCCTCCACAGCTCCCAGCACTGGAGCCATGCTCTGAAGAGCCATAAAGGGGTCACTGGGCAGGACTCATGAAGCTCCCAGAGGAAAGTACTCTGGGGTTGAGATCCTCTGCTTCTACAGCAATACCTGTGCTCAGGGCCACACTCCTCTTTTCCTGGAAAAACTGCTAGGACTTACTGAAGTCCAACTAATGAATTAGAGCACACCTGAGCCCATAAACCTGGTTTAATCAAGTCTTATTTTTTTGTTCTTTGGAATCAAAAAAATTACCACCATTTAGATAAATTAGAAAAACATTGTTTTCAAGCTGATATTTTAAGAAGATTATTAAGTGCTTGCATTGTAGAGGAAGGCAGTTGGATTAAGAGGTCATACATAGTTACATGACACTTGATGATGTCAGTCCAGGGAACAAGAAATACTTCATCTCCTACCCAGATCAATCACCTCGTTCTTCAAAGCCCCTGAGGACAGTGTTTCTTTTCTTTTTTTTTTTAAGATTTTATTTTTATTTATCCATGAGAAACAGAGACAGAGACAGAGAGAGAGAGAGAGAGGAGAGAGAGGCAGAGACACAGGCAGTGGGAGAAGCAGGCTCCATGCAGGGAGCCTGACGTGAAACTCGATCCCAGGTCTCCAGGATCAGGCTCTGGACTGAAGGTGGTGCTAAACCGCTGAGCCACCCGGGCTACCCAGGACAGTGTTTCTTGAGAGAAGGAAAGAAGACATTTTATTATCTCCCCCACCCCTGATGCAGAACTCTAGCTAGCTTATCTGAGACACATCTGGAAGGATCCTTTTCCCCACATTAGAAAGGCTTAAGTAGCTTAATTGAACAACAGGCTGTAAGACATCCCCTATGTATTTCCTTTCACTGCCAATGCTCAACTCTTGGAATTAGAAAGACCAACAGGACAAAAAACTCAATCACCTGCTCCAGAGGGCACATCTTTCACTTGTAAAGGATTTCATGTGGACTAATCATGGCCCTAAAATCTGACCAATTGGCTCTGGACATCTTGAATTATGGAGAGGGTCCCAGGAGTTGCAAAAGGAGGCAGAGGGTCTTTAGCCACTGGGGTCACATATCTCTAGTATCATGGGTTATAGAGGAGGGGGAAAAAGATCCTAATTCTTCTGCTTGAATGTTGACATCAGTTCTTAGGTCTTGGAACTCTTTGGGATTGCTTTACATTCACCTCCCACCTGAATTCATTCTCTACTTCCTCTGGAGAACAGATTCTGAAGGAAAATGATAAGCAAGGTTTCTGTTAGGTCCCAGAGAACTACTAAGGCAAGGTGGGACTCTGTACCTGACAGGGCTACCTGGGATTATAGGAGGTAACAAACATTACATTTCCAGGGCCCCGATATCATTGACAAGCTTCCAAAGGGAAATGAGTTTTATGCTAAAATGTCATCTCCTTAGCACTCTGATTCAGCATCCAGTACTACTGAATGCCACGATGTCTAACCCAGCATTGACCAGTGTTAGCAGCCACTAGCTATCTGTAACTACTGAACACTAAAAATGTCCCTAGTCTGAAGTGAGATTTGTCATAAGTGTAAAACACATCAGATTTCTAAGACTTGATACAAAAAAGAATGGGGAAATATTAATAATTTTATATTGTATTACATGCTGAAATGATAATATTTTTGGATATATGGGGCTAAATCAAATGTTGAATCAAATTAAAGTTGATTTCACCTCTTTCTAGTTACTTTTTAATTTTTTTTAAAGAATTTATTTATTCATGAGAGACACAGAAAGAGAGAGAGGTAGAGACATAGGCAGAGGGAGAAGCAGGCTCCCAGCAAGGAGCCCGATGCAGGACTCAATCCTGGATCCTGGGATCAGGACCTGAGCTGAAGGCAGACACTCAACCGCTGAGCCATCCAGGCAGGCATCCCTGTTTTTTATTTTTTAAAGACTTTATTTATTTATTCATGAGAGATGCAAAGAGAGAGAGGCAGAGACATAGGCAGAGGGAGCCTGATGTGGGACTCGATTCCAGGACCCCAGGATCACAACCTGAGCCAAAGGCAGATGCTCAACCACTGAGCCACCCAGGCACCCTCTAGTTACTTTTTAGATGTATCTATTATAAAATTTTAAATGTCATATGTGGCTGGCACTTGTGGTTTGTGTTATATTGGACAGGGTTGCTGTGGATATTTGGATAGATATACTGAAGACCTTCATAGACCATTCTTTTCTATGAAGAATGCTAAGTACACCAGAAAAATGCCAGATCAGCCAGGTCTGCTCCTTGGATGGCATTTTCTTCCCCTGTGTGAGTTAAATTGTATTTACAGTGAGAACAAGTACTCCTTACAACTATTTCTGTATTCAAAGAGAGTGCCTGGAGGAATGGAGGAAATGTCACTCTGTAGAGTGTTTCTCAAACTTGGCTGCCCATTAGAATCACCTGGAGGGGGGTTTTAAAAAATTCTGAAGTCAGGCTATACCCAGACTAATTAAATGTCTGGGAGTGGGACCCAGATATCAGTTTGGTTTTTTTTCCCCTCCTTTTCCCCAGGTGATTGCAATGTACCTGGGCATTCCAGTATTCCAGAAATCTTGCTTTATCAACAGAGGTAGGTATCTGGGGCTTAAGAACAGGTGAATCTTTCATCCAATACATGTTATCTAAAGGTAGCAAAAGCACTGATTTCCCCCCACTGTGCTCAGATGTCCGAATAAAATGAATGTTTTAATAGAATGATCTGAACTTCCTCATGATTCCCAATCCCCATTTGGCACACACGCACACACACAGTACCCACAAAACCTTGCTAAGCTTGGCATCTCTGCTTTACAAATGAAAGTCTCTTTGGACCAACTGGATGTCTTAGACTTAAAATACCGTGTCTTCCAAAATGCCTCCCTACCCTCCTCCAGTACTAAGACGGCAGCATCCGAGTGGGAGAGAGACTGTGGGACCGCCTGGCAGAGGACCTTGTGGCCTGAGGCTGGTCTTTGAGGCCTCGTCAGGCCAGGGTTAGTTCACACCTGGGTCTTACACATTCTGTTAGAGTCTGCTGCTGAGGTCTGCAGCCGGAGGGCCTGTCCTCTGCTTGCTTCCTCGGCCTTCTTTGGCTCCCTGTGAGCTGCAGACCCCAGAGTCCATCCTGTTCCCTCCTTTGGGCTTGGGGACTGGGCCGTTCCCCACTTGGACAAGGGCCGATGGAAGGCTTGGGCTCAGCATCACGTCCTATCTCCTCTGGGCAAGGCTGGGCTTCCCAATCCCTGTAGCCACCCCAGAGGGCTAGTCCCTGTGGGGGACTAGGGCCACCCCTGAGGGCTCTGTCTGTGTGACTGCACCTTTCCTCCCCCTTGATAACACACGATTATGGGGGGGGGGGCACCAGATAAACGTCCCTCAAGAGTCACCAACAGGAAGATGCGCAAAAAGTCCTAAACCTTTGGTATTCTCTCAACTGACTCAATATGCCCCTTCCCAGGCTTCAGTCTGGGGACTGGCCTGAGGATGCAGGGAGGTCCCTCTTCCCATAATCACCCAAGGGCCCACAGCCCATTTCATCTTCCTCAAAGGCTGGCTTTCTCTGGGGCAGCATGTCCCCCTTGTCCTACATGCCCCAGGTTGAAAGAGTGTCCTCTCTGCTCTACAAGAGCAGCTGTGGCCTCAGCCCTCCAGGATTTGCTTTTAATGTGCTCTGGGAGGGCCAAAAGAGCTCAGAAAGTGGTTCTCTCTCTCCCAACAGCCTGACTTCCAAGATCATGTCTTAGCCTCAAAAAGTCTCTTTACCAACCTCAAATGGAAAACTCTACCTTCCTCTCTCCAATTCTAGCCCATCCTACATGCCTTAATTCCCCCATCCCAAGCAGATGCTGCCTCGGGGTTACCAGGGACAGGGTCAACGGGTGGAATGCAAAAGAGAAAAGCCCATTAATATGCATCTTAAGATTATCACACCTATTACAATTATACAGGAACAGTTTACCTAGTGCCAGGCCCTGTTCTGGGGGCTTTACACCAATCAAATCACCTTTTAAAAAAGATTTTATTTATTTATTCATGAGAGACACAGAGAGAGGCAGAGACATAGGCAGAGAGAGAAGCAGGCTCCCTGTGGGAAGCCTGATGGGGAACTCCATCCCAGGATCCCGGGATCAAGCCCTCAGCCAAAGGCAGATGGTCAACCACTGAGCCACCCAGGTGCCCCAAACGAAATCACCTTAATCCTGGTGACAACTTAATGACGAAACAGCACAGAGAGGTTAAGTAACTTGCCCAAAGTCACACAGCTGGCAAGGTCAACCAGGGATTTGAATCTAGACGGGCTCCAGAGTCTATGCTCCTAACCACCAGAGCTCTTCTTTCCCTCCACGTGGCCCCTTCCCCTCTGTGGCCCTTCACTTCTCCTCTTGGGAGACACGAAGGTGACAAGTGGTGAGGAAGCACGGGAAACCCGAGAGATCTTTTCATGTGGGAGACCCAAGAGCTCTCACTACTGAAATGCCTTCTGGGAGGAGTTGGAGTGCAATATTCAAAAAGTAAATAAATGCAGGGGAAAGGCGACTTCAACCGTATTTATTATCAACCATGAAAGCGCCCTCTCCCCACAGGACCTAATGGTCTCTGTGGAGTCCCAGTCCTTTGTCTCGGGCTCTTCTGAATTCTAGACGGTTCCATTAGCTAGACTTGTTGATGATGCAACGCTCCCATCCCCACCCCGTAGCTCACTCATTCCAGCCTCCTGATTCCTCCAGGCCATCATCGATACCCGGCCAGCCACAACTTGCAGCATGTTTTGATGAGACTATATGTAGCTTTTCTCTTTGCGTCCTCCTTGCGTGTTCTACTTCCTCACCCCGCCTGGTTCCTTGCGCACAGGTGGACAGCCTACCCCAGACTCCCCGCCCGCCCCCCCACCCCCCACCCTGCAGTGCAATGCCCAGCGCCCTAGGAAGTGCGGCGGCGCGCAGCGCCCAGGAAATTTGCGGAGTGATTCACTCCCGAAAAGATCAGTTGTCTCTGGGACTTCATTGCTATTTCAGCTCCTTTCCCTACTGGCTTACTTACTCTGCAAATCTTTCAAAGTTCCACGCCGTCTCTGGGTTCCTTTATATTTCAAACATATGCATTGGGCTCTGTGCTGAACTGCTCGCGTCGAAATGGTAGCACTGCCAGTTCTTTCCGGAGTGACTCTGGGCTAGGTGCATTCAGCCCTCTGTGCCTCAGTTTCCGCAAAGGTAAAATCAAGATACAATTGTACTGTCTCATAAGGCTGACGAGAGGAGATGAGCTAACACACATTCAATGCTTAGACTAGCGCCTGGCGTATTGTAAATATGCAATAAATGTCCGCTACACAAAAACAGATGCCTTTTCTTCATTTACCTTTTAATGTCATTTCTGCTACCCTCGGGTTTCTGGATCCCACATTTGCCATCACGTGGCAAGACACGATATTTTAATATTTTTAAAAGATTATTTATTCATGAGAGAGAGACAGAGGCAGAGACACAGGCAGGAGAAGCAGGCCCAATGTGGGAATCGATCCCAGGACTCCAGGATTACACCCTGCACCAAAGGCAGGCTCTAAACCGCTGAGGCACCCAGGCATCCTTTTTTTTTTTTAATAATAAATTTATTTTTTATTGGTGTTCAATTTGCCAACATACAGAATAACACCCAGTGCTCATCCCGTCATTGCCCCCCTCAGTGCCTGTCACCCATTCACCCCCACCCCCCGCCCTCCTCCCATTCAACCACCCCTAGTTCGTTTCTCAGAGTTAGGAGTCTCTCAGGTTCTGTCTCCCTCCCTGATATTTCCCACACATTTCTTCTCCCTTCCCTTATATTCCCTTTCACTATTATTTATATTCCCCAAATGAATGAGAACATACACTGTTTGTCCTTCTCTGATTGACTTACTTCACTCAGCATAATACCCTCCAGGTCCAGCCACGTCGAAGCAAATGGTGGGTATTTGTCATTTCTAATGGCTGAGGAATATTCCATTGTATACATAGACCACAGCTTCTTTATCCATTCACCTGTCGATGGACACCGAGGCTCCTTCCACAGTTTGGCTATTGTGGACATTGCTGCTAGAAACATCGGGGTGCAGGTGTCCCGGCGTTTCACTGCATCTGTATCTTTGGGGTAAATCCCCAGTAGTGCAATTGCTGGGTCCTGG
This sequence comes from Canis lupus familiaris, assembly GCF_011100685.1. Taxonomy (NCBI): domain Eukaryota; kingdom Metazoa; phylum Chordata; class Mammalia; order Carnivora; family Canidae; genus Canis; species Canis lupus. The sequence continues at coordinate 32,649,913 of NC_049260.1, forward strand.
GCAGGTCTATTTTTAACTCTTTGAGGAACCTCCACACAGTTTTCCAGAGTGGCTGCACCAGTTCACAATCCCACCAACAGTGTAAGAGGGGTCCCCAGGCATCCTTATTTTAAATATTTTAAAGTTTCTACTGATTCACCCGTTTCCTCACATTTTTCAACTACATGATTTCTAAACGGACTCCTGGGCAGTCCTATTCTTCTTGGCCATTAGGTGGCGATGTTTGTTCAGCCAGGTACAAAACAATGGCAATGCCCTTACACGGGAACCCAGCCTGAGTTCAGCATGCTGTTTCAGAAGTCATATGCAGTCTAAATTTTCTACCCCCCGCCCCCGTCCCCCGTGTCCTCTGATGGGCGGTTCCTTTCCTTCTGCTTCTTCCTCCTTCTATTGCTTGACCCACCTGTGTTATACATCTGACCACCTCCTCATATATGCACCTTGTAGACGGTGACCTTGCAGACATGGTTGAGGCTTGCACCTAGCAAGGTGCCTACCAAAAATAATGCTTTTAAAAAGAGATGCTTTGAGAATTCTGGAAAATTCAATAGTAAGTCACCAAATATTAAATCTCTAAAGGGGCAGGAAATGCAAATGGTCAGCCAGTCTCTCCACTCCAAACTCATCCCTCCATTCCAAGCCCACAGCAGGGCTAAGGTGACCAATCATGAGGTCTGTTGCCACCCTGACACTTGTCATGACCTCAGAGTCCTTGTCAGCACAGCTCTCCAGGATGTTTTCATTAAACAACAGGTCAGCAGGACAAACCCACATTTGCCACCCTAGGTAGGGCAAGTTTCTGGGTTGGAGTGTGCATATGTACAGTTCCCAGGCATTACATCCTGCACTTAGGGCCGCTGTCTAGACCTTTCCACCATTCCTCTTTCCCAGTATGAGAACAACAGCAAAGCATTAATAACAGCAGCTATTATCAATGAGCCCGTTCTATGTGTAAGACATTAAGTGATTAACATGCACCGTCTCATTTTATCTTCAAAACAGGGCTGAGAAGTAACAGTTACACATGTGGAAACCATGGTTGAAGTTTAATTGGTCTAAGGGATGCCTGGGTGGCTCACTCACTTAGCTCTCACTCTTGATTTCAACTCAGGTCATGATCTCAGGGTCATGAGATTGAACCCCATGTCGGGCTCCATGCTCAGTGGGGAGTCTGCTTGGGACTGCCCCTCCCACCTCAAATAAATAAATAAATAAATCTTTTTAAAAAATCGGTCTAAATCATGCAGCCAGGAAGTGGAAAGAGCTGGAGTTGAGTCCACGCCATCTGATTAGAAAACCCTTGCTCTTAACCTCTCACTCCCTTGAGGGCCTCCAAGACATTACATGTTCTTGCTTCAGCGGCCAAAAGTAGAACAATGCCTGCCATTGCCCTTGTTCCCACCCCACACTCACACTTACCAGATGTCACTCTCCCTCAGCACCCATGGCTCACAACTGCAGAAAGGTCAGACTTGGCAACTTGACCTGCCACTCAGGAAAAGCTGTGATTGTTTACTCTGGGGTACCATCTCCAGCAAGCTGCAAAAGAGCCCCTAGAAGACCCACATAGGCAAGTTACCACAATGGCAACTTGTAGTTGGACATAGAGTGAGGGAGGTCACACAGTCTGCAGTACTGAAGCTGCGGGAACTTGGAAATGTGGGGGAAACACAAAGGGTGGCTTGCAAGGAGGCATGCCTATTCTAGAGCTAAGGTTTGGCTTCTCTGAGTAATTCAGTAATGTCTCCACACCCTGAGGAAGGGTGAGCTCCTAAAAGGGCCCATAAAGAAATTATCCTCTGGGTGGCTGTTGAGGTGAGGGAAGGGGTCAGCTCTTCCATAGCCTGGGTGAGATAGGTTGACACGCCATTTCTGGGACATGATGCTTTCTACAAAGACTGGCGGCAGATTCCGCATGCCTGCTGCTTCGGCCATGTGTCGCATTTACCTTACTGTTTTGATGAAGAAGAGGGGAAGAAACAGATGGCCGTGATCGTTTTGGTTCACTGCATGGTTGCTTTTATTGGCCTGAAAGACGGGTAATCATGGAAACTGAAAGGCTTATTCTGGAAGGGCCCACTAGCCTGGTGTTGCCATCCATATCTTAATTTTTAAAAGATTTTTAAAATTTATTTATTCATGAGAGATACAGAGAGAGAGAGGCAGAGACATAGGCAGAGGGAGAAGTAGGCTTCCTGCAGGGGGTCCCGATATGGCACTTTATCCTAGGACTCAGGATCACGCCCTGAGCTGAAGGCAGACACTCAACCACAGAGCTATCCAGGCATCCCCATATCTCTTGTAACTTACATTCCAGAATTCTTCTCTCTGTGACTTGCAAACCACCAAGGCATCCCAATATTAATTTAGGGGGTCACAGTCAGAATTTTTTTTAAAGGAAATAGACTAGAATTGAATACAAAGGAAAATATAAAAGCACATACCATGTCAATTATTCTTTGGGGGGAATTTTTTATTCCATTCTATACATTTGTGAGTATGCTGAGTCACAATATAAAATGTATTCTTACTGTGACTGTGGCCAGAAATGTTTGTAAATCTCTTAACACAAGTCTTACCTGGACAGAATGGAAAATCTTCCCTTTTTTGCAGAGAAGGACAGTATTTGTAATAGATGCTGGACACAACTCAAATAGCCACAGACAGTAGGAAAGAAACATCAAATGGGGAATAATTATACAAAGGGAATTTTATATATACAGGAAAGTAAGTGATGAACTATAGCTATGTGTAACAAAATGGATGAATCTTACTAACTTTATTTTGAACATAAAAACACAATGAGAAAATAATGCCTACTTTACAATTCAGTTTATTCAAAATTTTTAGAAGGAAAAATTAAACTCTGTGACTTAACTTATAGGTGGTAAAATCATAAAGGAAAATGACAATTGCATAAAGTCAGGCTACCGGTTACCTCTAAAGGGAAAGGAGTTAGACTACAATCAGGAAGGGATAGACCAAGTGAGGAATACCAGAGGGCTGGCATGTTCCATTTCTTAAACCTGGTGGTGCTTACATGGATGTTTACTTTAAAATTATTAGTTAAATTGTACATAGATTTTTTAAAAAGATTGTATTTGTTTATTTGAGATAGAGAGCAGGGGCATGGAGAGGAGCAGAAGGAGAGGGGTAGGAGGGAAGAGAGAAGCAGACTCCCCCCAAGGGAAGGAAGCCCCACACGAGGCTCAATCCCAGGACCCTGAGATCATTACCTGAGCCCAAAGCAGACGCTTAACTGACTGAGACACTCAGGCACCCCTGTATATTGATGTTATTATGCACTTCCAGCTATGCATCTTTCATGATTTTTAAAGAGATTTTCAAAAGTGATCAAATTGGTACCTTTAAAATCTACATTTTTATTAGTTGCTATAAAATGTCTCATCAATGAAAGGTTCACAGAAGCAATGATACAGTTAAATTATGCCAGGGCCTGGTAGTGTTGTTCAATCAAAAATTTCAGTGGTAATGGAAGCATTCTACGCCTACACTCTCTGATACAGAAGCCACTAACTATATATAGCTATTGAGCACCTGAAATATGGCTAGTGCAGCGGAGAGATTCAATTTTAAATTTTATTTAAATTTAATTATTTTAAATCTAAAGACCCACATGTGGTTAGTGACTCCCATATTGGGCAGTACTGGTCTAGACTCATTTGCTTGGTAAAACCAAAAGTACCAAAGCTTTGTCCTTAGGCCATTCTAAATTTTAATCCTACCTCTGTTTCTACCACCATGAGACTTTAGGCAGTAGCACCGTCACTGTCACTCTTTTGTAGAGCTTCTTTTGTAGCTCCAACTCCAGAGAAACTTTTCTGCCCATGTTTCCACGAAGGAATACGTTCAAACACCAGCCTAGCCCTTAAATACAGAGAGAGAGACCACCTGCGCAAATGAATTTTTGTTTTGTTTCATCTTGTTTTGTTTCTTAGACCTACAGTTTATACGTTTTATCTTTTATGGGGCAGGATGCATTATTTATTTCTTCCCTCAGTGAATAGTTTTTCAGGGTTTTTCCCTTTTGGTATGAATATTATATTATTATCATTACATGTTACTGAAATTTAATTCATATTGTCTCAACATTTTTACTTTTGTGTGTTTCTAATGTGTCTTAAAATATGACCAGAAGCCTTGACAAATTTACATGGTTTTAAAATAGAATTCTCACTGTGGAAGGAGCCTCGGTGTCCATCGAAAGATGAATGGATAAAGAAGATGTGGTCTATGTATACAATGGAATATTAACCATTAGAAATGACAAATACCCACCATTTGCTTCGACGTGGATGGAACTGGAGGGTATTATGCTGAGTGAAGTAAGTCAATCAGAGAAGGACAAACATTATATGGTCTCATTCATTTGGGGAATATAAAAAAAATAGTGAAAAGGAATAAAGGGGAAAGGAGAGAAAATGAGTAAAAATATCAGTGAGGGTGACACAACATGAGAGACTCCTAACTCTGGGAAATGAACAAGGGATAGTGGAAAGGGAGGTTGATGGGGGTTGGGGTGACTGGATGATGGGCACTGAGGGGGGCACTTGACAGGATGAGCACTGGGTGATATGCTATATGTTGGCAAATTGAACTCCAATAAAAAAATAAATTAAAAAAATAGAATTCTCATTGACTAATTATATGGGATGAATTGTGTCCCTCTTCAAATTGGTATGTTGAAGTCCTAACCCCCAGGAACTCAGAATGTGACTGCATTTGGAGATAAAGTCTTTAATGAGGTAATTAAGTTAAAATGAAGCCATTAGGGTGGGTCCCAATCTAATATGACTGGTGTCCTTACAAGAAGAGATTAGATCAAAAGACCCACACAGAGGGAAGAGCACATGAAGACGAAGGAAAGGAGGGCCATCTATAAACCAAGGAGAGAGGCTTCAGAATGAAACCAACTCTGCCAAAACTTTGATCTTGGACTTCTAGCCTCTAGAACTGTGAGACAATAGATTTCTGTTGTCTAAGCCCCCCAGTCTGTGGTATCTGGTTATGGGAGCCTACTATAACAGCCCTTCCTCCCATGAGGCTTCCCAATTTATATATACATGGCCTGAAGTTTTTGATCAGGTACCTCAAGTCAATTGCTGCAGTTTATATTAAAATGGTCTGGTGGTTGAAATTGATTGCACATTTCTATGTGAGCCAATAATGTGAAGCAAGTCTTTAAAAGGGTAGCACAATTGGTCTGAGATTGCACCAGAGACATGCTATCATTAAGACAGAGGAAGCCAAGATCCCCCTTCACTCTTGACTAGTCAGACAACACCTAGAACATTTTTCTCAGTTCTGTGCACCACATTTACAAAGGAGGTAAAACTCATGCATTTTTGGGCACTGTGCTGGGTGCATTGCGTACCCTTCATTATCTCACCAACCAACCCAGTGAGGTAGGTATTAATACCCCTCCTCCATTTTTCAGATGAGGAGGCGAGAGTAATAGAGGTGAAATTGATTGACTAAAGTGATACAGCTTCAAGTAGAGGGTCGAGATTCAAACAAAGACTATGCAATTTCATTGACCCCTTTGCTACTGAAGGAGGTCCTTCCTTCTGGGTGACTTCAGTGGATCCAAACCCTGCCTCATTCTTCCTTTGCCTCCTTATTCAGAGATCTCCATGTCCCCCCACTTCAGCCACCCTGTCTCATGGCCATACTCTGAACCTGGTCATCTCTCAGAAGTATACCATCTCTAAAGTTTCCAGCTCAGACATGACCCTTTGGATCACCACCTTCTGCTTCCCTCTCTTCCTCATTCACTCACACTCTAGGTGACTATTTCAACCTCATCAAAACTTTTGATGTCTCTTTGATTCTTTGACTTTGCCTCCCTCCTGTGTGTTCACTTTCTGATGCTCTACCTATCTTAGACTCTACCATCCATCACTTCATTCTCTCGTACATGTCCTGAACTCCCTCACACACTGTCCTTCCGTATCACCTGTCAGGCAAAACCCAACCCTGATCACCTCAACTGCCTTCTTCCTCTATACTTGCACAGAAGTTGTTAAGGAGAGCCATGAAAATTACCCACAGATTCATACTGCTGCTGTTCTATGATCTCAGAGACAACTGGGTTCTTAATTTTGTTTTCTACAGCCAAATCCTACATCTGAAAAGCAGACACAAAACTTGAAAGCTTTCTTCATTTTCCTGAAATGTCCATTAACCACTTAATCAACAGAAAACCTTTCCTGTCCTTTCACAAAGAAAATGGAAACCACAAAGAGGAAGTTCCTCAAACCCCTGCCACCAGCCCTACAGACCTTTCTGCATCTGCACTCTTTCCATCCTTTTACAAGAGAAGAGCCCCTCCCCCTCTGCCTAAGATTCCTTCCTTCTATGTACTCAGGAACCTTGCTCTATCAAAGATCCTCTGTGTGTAGCTCCTTCCCTTTGTCCTAGCTCCTTCTCAACAACAGTTACAAGCTCTTAGTTGAAAACAAAACAAAACCAAATCCCTCTGGTGTCCATATTTCTTCTCGATTCCAGCTGTGCTCTCTCTTCCCTATCAGAGCCAGCCATTTTGAGGTGACTCCAGTTTTTCATCTGAGCCCATTAACATCTGGTCCCCTTGGATCACCATCATCTACCGAGCATGCTGTCTACTGAAACCTCTTACTGAGGTCACTGGTAACTTAAACTTATTGCTAAATCTGGGGTCATAAGTCTGTATTATGCCTCAACTCTTGGCATCAAATGACTAGTACCTGAAAGTCTAGTGGCTGCCAAGCACCATAGTTACGGGTTTGCCCTATCTCCTCTGACTGCTTTTCCTCTTCCTCCATTTCAGACTAGTCCTTTTCTGCTCTCTTCAAACTAAGTCTCCAAGAAATATCTGCCCTGGGCCTCCTTCCTTCTTACTCCTGTACTCTCCTATGACCTTGCTTACCTTCAACTTACTTTTGCCACTCACAATTATGTCTCCCGCCAGACCTCATTATTTTTTAAAAGATTTTATTCATTTATTCATGAGAGACACTGAAAGAGAGGCAGAGACATAGGCAGAAGGAGAAGCAGGTTCCTCACAGGAAGCCCGATGCAGGACTCGATCCCAGGATTCCAGGATCATGACCTGAGTCAAAGGCAGATTCTCAACTGCTGAACCACCCAGGCATCCTGGCCAGACCTCATTATTGAGTTCCATATGTATACATCCAATTAACCAGCCAATGCTTCCCCTTGGAGGTCTCTCATTCCCAACCCACCTAAACTCAGTCCTATACAAAAATGAATTGATTACCCTTCTTTGCATAATGGTTGTTCTTGGCCATTTTCTTCATATGGCATTGCGGTTAACCTAGCTGCCCAAACCAGAAACCAGAGGTCAGACTTGACTCCTTCCTGTCCCTTAGTCTCATCCAACTAATTGCTCATTCAACAAATCCTGGCAATATTACTTCTGAATTTTCCATTTCTCTCCCTTGCCTAGTCTAAGTCACATCACTACCATCCCTTGCAGTGGTAGGATATATCTATCTGCTGTATTGTTTGAGAACATCCAATTCTGCAGTAGAAGACAAGAAAACAAATGGGACAGGTGAAACTCAGACAATACATAGGCAGAGATCGGTGTCTTGGCTCAGGTGGCCATAACAAAATACCATAGACTGGATAGCTTAAATAACAGAAATTTATTTTCTTACAGTTCTGAGAACTGGAAGTGTGAGATCAAGGTGCCAGAATGATTAAGTTTGGTTAAAGCCTCTCTTCCTGGCTTGTAGATGGCTGCCTTCTTGTTGTGTCTTCACATGGCCTTTCCCTGGTGTGTGTGTGTGTGTGTGTGTGTGTGTGTGATAAAAGAGAGATTCCTTTCTCTTCCTCTTTTTATAAGGACACCAGTCCTATCAGATTAGAGTCCCACTTGTATGATCTCATTGAACCTTAATTATCTCCTAAAAGTCCTATCTCCAAATACACTCATACTGGGGGTGGGAGCTGCAACATATAAATTTTGGGGTGACAAAATTCTGTCCAAAACAATGGAAGACATGTGAGATAAGTAAAGTAAGTACAGAATATGCATGTGAACCTAGATAGAAAAGGATGGAACCAACAAGGAAACAATAACACTCCTGACATATATGATAAATATACATAAAGTACTCGAGGCATACTGTTTTACATGAGGATTATGAGGGATTCCATATTCGTGAAGTCCTATGTTGGCAAAAGTCTTAGCCTTCCCCCCACCCCCGCCACTGGGGGCCCCATCCTGGTCCCATGTGTCCTCTCCCTAAGAAATACAAATCAAGTCCTCAGGTTGTTCAGCAGACTTACTGACAGCTACAGCTATGGGTAGGTATACCTGTCTGCATCTCTCAGAGGAAGTGTGTGCCACCAGTCCTAGGCACTTTCCGTCTGTGGACCCCTGGCTCAAACCTGAAGTCTAGTGCTCACAACCACACCATCAACAGGTGGGCTGACACAGCAAGAGACAGACAGGATGTCTGCCCACTGCATATACCTGGATTCAGGAATTGGGGTCCCTCCGTTTGTTTGTACCCTATGGGTAGTATGTGAACCTACCTTATCTCTTTCCCCTTGCCATTTGCTGTGTGTTTTAAGGTTTGCCTGGTAAAGTATGTGACTCAAGTCTTTGCATGTGTTCTGTGGGTCTTTTCTGTGACCTCTGGGATAGTTCGCCTGGTAGGCCGCCCTTACATTCAGGCAGTTTCCCACATGACAGGTGGATTGCATTAATGGTGCCAATTCTTCACCACTCCCTATGTGCACACCATTGGTAATGTGGCTTTACAGTTCCCCCAGAGAAGAGATGAAATGTGTTTTCCTGCCCTTTGAAATTGAGCTCAATCATGTGCTTTGCCCAATGGGATGTTGGCAGGCATGACACTCATAGAGGCTTGAAAGAGCACTTTTCTGCTTGGGCTTGCTCTCCTGCACCTCTTCCACCTGTAGGAGAAGGATGTGCCCATATTTGCCCACTGTTACCAGGAGAAGGATAAAAAACTGCAGGGTGTGGAGTTATGGCCGCCCAACCCACTCTAAATCAGCTGACTCCCAACTTGCCCAGCCTAGATTAGTCATCTATCAGCTGATCCACATACTTGCAAGAAATAGTACTGGATGCTGTTCTAAGCCACTAGGTTTGGGATCTTTCCTTAGACAGTAATGGCCAATTTACATACTCACCAAGACAAATTCTGGAGCCTCCTAACTTTTATTTCTGTCTATAGTGCTCCTTCCCAATCCATTTCTTGTTGAAGTTAGAGTTATTTCTGTGAAGTTATTTCTTCTAAGACACAAATCGGATCATCTTATTCCCCTCCTTAAACCTTTCAGTGTATCTTGCCTTTATCTTTAGGATAAGTCACAAACTCCTGCATAATCTGGTCTGTGCTCATTCATCTAGCCAGCCTCATTTTTGACATTCCCCATCCTCTCTCTCTCTTAATTTCAAATACACTGAGCTATTCACAGATCCTTGACTGAGCCATCTTCTCTGTTTGTCTCTAGGCCTCTGGGCATGTTGTTTTCTCTATAGGAGGCATATGTTAGTTTCTTAGGACTGTTATCACAAAATGCCACAAACTGAGTGGTTTAAACAACAAAAATTTATTGTCTCATAGTTCTGGAGGGCAGAATTCCTAAACCATGTTGTCAACAGGTCCCTGCTCCCTCTGAAACCTGTGGAGGAGTATCCTTCTTTGCCTTTTTCTAGCTTTTAGTAGTTGCTGGCAATTCTCGGCATTCCTTGGTTTGCAGCCATAACACTTCTTCCCCCCTCATGTCTTCACACTCTTTGTTTATAAGGACACCAGTCATATTGGATGAAGGGTCCATCCCACCCCTGTATGACTTTATCTTTCTTTTTCCCTAGCTTCATTGAGATATAATTGACAAGTAACATCTTGTAAGTTTAAGGTATATAACATGATGTTTTAATACATGTATATATTGCCAAATGATTACTACAATAAGGTTAGCTAACCCATCCATTACTTCACATAATTAATGTTTCTTTTTTGTGGTGACAACATTTAAGATCTAGTTTCTTAGCAACTTTTAAAGCATATAACACAGTATAATTTACTGTAGTCACTATGCTTCACATTAAATCCCCAGAATTTATTCATCTTAGGGGCTGGAAATTTGTACCCTTTGACCAACATCTTCTAATCTCTCCCAACCCCTAGTCTCTGGAAACCACCATTTTACTGTTTCTGCGAGTTAGACTTTTTGAGATTCCACATATAAGTGAAATGAGACAGTATTTGTCTTTGTGTGTCTGGTTTATCTCACTTAGCATAATGCCCTTCAGGTTCACCCATGTTGATGCAAGTGGTAAGAGTTTTTTCTTTTTATGGCTGAGTACATTTTCTTTAGTCATTCATCTGGGCCATACTTTCTTGTTTCTTCTTCTATGCATGCCTTGTCATTTTTCATTGAAAACTGGATATTTTGAAAGTTAGGATATGGTGCCTTAGATTCTCCCCTATTCCAGGATTTGTTGCTTGCTATGGGTTACGGTTGTTTGTTTTGTGACTTTCCCAAACTGCTTTTGTAAAGAATGTATTCTCTGCCATGAGTATTTCATGAGGTCTCTTTCCTTGAACTCACGGTCAGCTAGTTATTTGACAGAGATTTCCTTAAATACCTGGAGCTTAACTGAGAAAGAAGGAAGAGAGAGAGAAATAAAGAGAGAGAGAGAGAGAGAAGGAAAGAAGGAAGGAAGGAAGGAAGGAAGGAAGGAAGGAAGGAAGGAAGGAAGGAAAAAGAAAAGAAAAGAAAAAAGAGAAGAGAAGAAAAGAAAGAAAAGAAAAGAAGAAAAGAAAAGAAAAGAAAAGAAAAGAAAAGAAAAGAAAAGAAAAGAAGTCTCCTCTCCAGGTCCTTGAAGAGTGGCTCTGTGTTTGGGGTGCTCCTTCAACCCCTTAGCCAGGCCATTTACAATTCTGCCTTAACCTTCACTTCTTACTTGCTCAAAGCCTAAAGATCAGCCAGACGTGGAAGCTTATGGTTTTCTTAGGTCTTCTCTGTGCACGCATCCTATCCTGGACATGTGCGTGCATGGCCTTCTGGTTTCCTCAGTCTACACAGCAGGTTGTCAAAACCCTTCATCGTACCCCCAAGAATCTCAGCCCAGCTTTTCCCGGCAGGCTGTCAGTGCCCTGAGTCTTACATTTCCCCCCCAGGTGACGGCGCATATCCTTCCAATGTCTTGGAGGAAAGACCTCCAAAGAGCTCTTGATTTTGGGGAAACAAAGTGCTCCAGTCCCCCAGGGAACCCCAGATAGGTCAGAACCCACAAACCCTGTTCCTCAGGAATGGTCTGCTCTGCTCCCTCTACAGATAGGGCCCCACAAGGGCGTGCCATCTACTGTCTTCAGGACCACTGCCACGCGGGGGCAGGGGATCCTACAAGGGCAAGTGAAAGTGCCACCAGAGCTCTCCCACTGGGTTTCCGTGGCCCTTCTCTGGGGGAAGCACTTGCTCGCTTGCTAGAAACCTTTCACTATCTTCCAGAGCTCAGATAAGGTTTATTCTGACCGTTTTCCCCAGGCGTTCCAATGATTCTGGGGATGGACAGGCCCCTGATTTCCTTCCTTGCCTGTGTTAATCTTCTCAGGCTGCCATAACAAAACACTCCAGATGGGTGGCTTCAATAACTGAAATGTTATCTTGTCACTGTCCTCGAGGTTAGAAGTCTAAGATGGAAGGGTCCTCATGGTTGATTTCTGGTGCAAGCTCTCTTCTGGGCTTGCAGATGACTGCTTTCTGGCTATGCCTTCCCTTGGCCTCTGCTCTGTGGCCATGCAGAGAAAGCGAGAAGTCACTGGTGCCTCTTCCTCTTTTTCACAAGGACACGGTCCTATGAGATGAGGGCCCCACCCTTACAGCCTCATTTAACCTTAATTGCCTCCCTAATGGCTCTATCTCCAAATATAGTCACCTTGAGGGTTAGGACTTCAATATATGAATTTTGGAGGGGTATGATTCAGTCCATAATACCATCATCTTTGCTGACCTCATAACTGACTTTTTTTTTTTTAATAAATAAAAAGTTTTTCTGGGCACCTGAATGGCTCAGTTGGTTAAGCGTCTATTTCCGTTCAGGTGGTGATCTCGGGGTATCAAGATCAAGCCCCACGTTGGGCTCTGTGCACAGCACAGAGTCTGCTTGAGACTCTCTCTCCCTCTCCCCCTGTCCCTCCCCTCTCTCAAATAAATAAATAAATCTTTATTTTTTTATTTATTTACTTGAGAGAGAGAGCACAAGGGGAGAGGGGGAAGGAAAAGCAGACTTCCCACTGAGGAGGGGCCTGACTCGGGGCTGGATCCCAGGACACTGGGATTGTGACCTGAGCCAAAGGCAGATGCTTAACCAAATGAGCCACCCACCCAGGTGCCCCAGTAAATAATCTCTCTCTCTTTTTTTTTTTTTAAAAGAAAGCTTTTCTAATACTGATTTGTTCTTTACCCCCTGGACAATTTTATTTGAAGGCTACTTGTAAGGAGTTTGGGGAAGTTTGGGAGCCTTATTGTTTTTTTCATTCTCTATATTGGGAGGCAGCCGAGGAGAAGGAACTTGAGAAAATCTTTGGCATAGTCAAAAACAATGCCTGTAAATGTTGCTATTTAACAGACTCAATTATCCTGGGGAATGTGAAGTGGATACAGCCAGGGAATACCTCATGTTGACCCTGGGCTCCCATTGCTCGTGGTGCCCCTTTGATTTCAGCTGTTTCATTAACAATAGCAATTTTATACAGTTACCCAAAACCCAGGTGTTGCCCATCATCAGACCATACTTCTAGAGAGTTTATGAGACTTTTGGCATCTCTACTCGTATGCCTGTCATATTTCCATGGACATTGCTGTTTCTGATGGGCCCATTTCAGTTTTAAGTCAAATCAGTAGTTGTAAATTTGCACCACACAGACTGGAAGTTTTCCAATTATATATGTATGGACATAGATACTTAAATTTCAAAAGCAACTGAAGAACTTTTGAATGTCACTCATGGTCTTCAAACCTTTCGAAAATTGTGGTTTCATTTCCACCAAGCCATTTGCCTTTGCTCAAAGTTGTTAATCTACTGAACCCAGGGAACTTTAGAACGGGAAATGACTGTGGTCTCTGATTTATATAAAAGTTTGTCTTCAGTCTGAATATCTTCACTTCCTTGAACTGACAGCAATATTCACATTTTTAGCCTGTAGTTTCAAGTTCAGTGCGTGCAGATGTCTTCCCATATTGGTAAGAAAATAAAACCTTATGATTCATTTGAACCCTTGTTGGTTGAGTTTCGTAGACTTCTTTAATTACTATAATTATGCAAATCACTGCAATGCAAACCCCAGAGAATGCTGGCCAAGTCCAGTGTGTTTTCCCAAATATTTTAGGGAGGTTTTCAGTTGTTAGTATCCTCCTGTTGTCTCCTGCTGCTCCTGGGCGGGGAGTCATCTCTGATCATCTCATCAGGACTTCTCCTGCCACCTGAGCCCCTTCTAGCTTACGTCAGCCATGGCTAGCATCTGCCTTATCCTCCTGGATGACCATTAATCCAAGCTGATGCTATGTCGTGCTGGTTAATCAGCTTTCATGAAGGCAAACCAACAGCATGAAAGAATTATGGCATAGGAAAGGGAGAACCAGCAATCATTATTGTGCGTTCCTATTCTCCAAGATCATCACCATGAATGAGAAGGCCTCTCACTGGCCACGTCCTCTCTTGGGCCAGACTTTCTGTCCCGTCCTGGGGCCTAGTTGTCATTTCTGTGAGAACCACTTGTATCCACTATGACATTCTCTTCTACAACCTCCAGTGGAAGCTTGAAATCAGGTATCACGGTAAGTTTCTCCACACAAGGATGTCGCCCTTTCATTATACTGTGCTGAGCACTTTAGCTCTCTCCCCACCACACCTCTGACACCTAGGCCAGGCAGTGCCTTTGAATTACCAAAAAGCCCCTCAAGGTGTGTTCCCAAGTGAAAGAGCAGCATCTCACCAAAATATATTCTGCCCCCAACTGCCAGAGAAATCTGTACACACTGAAGACTGCTTTGAATGTCAGCTTTTAAAAATTTATCTTAGGGGTGCCTGGGTGTCTCTGTCAGTTAAGTGTCTGCCTTCAGCCCAGGTCATGATCTCAGGGTCCAGGGATTGAGTCCCGCATTGGGCTCCCTGCTCAGTGGGAAGTCTGCTTCTCCTTCTCCCTGTGTCTGCTGCTCCCCTTGCTTGTGCACTCTCTCTCTGTCAAATAAATAAATAAAATCTTTTTTAAAAAAGAAAACACTTCTTTATTTTAAAATAATTTCAAGCGTGCAGAAGACCAACCAGGATAGTACAAAGAAATCCAGTATGCTCTTGACCCAGATTTATCAACTATTGATGTTTTTATCACATTTACATTATTCTTCTCTCTCTAGGCTATTTTTTTCTGAATCATTTCAGCATATGTTGCCTACATTTAGTGTGCATTTCCTAAGAGCAAGGCCATCACCATGTTTGTGATACATATCGCATGTTTGTGATACGACAAACCAACGTCATGGTCCTCACGATGTGGCACACTGAGAAGGACACACATCAGTTCTAGGATATTCCTGCCTGGTATGCATAACCTGACTCTAGTCATGAACAAATATCAGACACACCTCCAATGAGGGACATCCTACAAATAACCAGTCTGCCTTCTTCCAATATGTCCATGCCATAAAAGAAAATAAAAGCCGAGGAACTGGTCCAGATAAAGACACTGAAGATACATGGCAACTGGATTCCATGCATGATCTCAAATTGGATCCTGGACCAGAACAAAAAGTAAATGTTGGAACTTGTACTGTGGTTATGTATGCTAACAGATTTTGCATGTGACTACACGTGTTTACATAAAACATCTTCGATTTCTCACTGGCAAGCAGTAAGAGCCTATTAGTTTTTTTTAGGCCAAACATTATTTGCTGAAAGTATCAGGGCCATGTGAAATGCATATACCTTTTCTCTTGGACAGGATCCTATTACACTGCCAGTATTCTTAGGAGAGCTGCCACTTGAATCTCTCACGTGACACTTAAGTTACTGGCTGACATCTTCACAAGGATGAGTCTTTGCTAACTGCCCAGGGTGGTACTGTGAGAGCTCACATACATTCTGGGGTAGGGAAAAGTGATGGAGAAGACACAGAGCCAGAGCTTTCCTCCTTCAAGTCCAGGTAAAAGTGGTTGTAGGGATCTAACACATTTTGCTCAACAAACTTCAGGCTTCTTGGGGCTGAGCTGGTTCTGCATGTGTGTGGTTACTGCAAGGACCTGTCAGTGACATTTAGGCTGTCGGAAAGGGACTGGAGACCAAGGACTATTCTATCAGTCTTGTGACAAAGAGTTGTATTACGTGTTGCAAACAAAAGCAGCATAGCAGAGTTCAAGTCGGGGCCTTGGACGGCAGCTGGTACCATGAAATGATTTTATTATTTATGGTGAAGCCCTAGCTTTACAAAATGGTTCTGGTGGCTCAGGTAAGCAGTAGTGCAACAGACTTCCCAGATTTAACTCTCAGCTCTGGCATCAAGCAGCCTTTTGACTCTGGGCAAGCTACTTTATCTCCCTGGGGCGCTCATCTCTCATATGTAAAATGGTGTATGAGTTTCCTGTTGCTACTGTAACAAATTTCCAAAAGCCAACTGGCTCACAAGAGCATGAATTTGTTTTTTTACAGTTCTGGAGGTCAAAAGTCTGATATCAGTTTCACTGGGCTAAAAGCAAAGTGTCAGCAGGTCTGTATTCCTTCTAGAAACTCTATGAGGGAACACATAACCCTGCCTTTTACAGATTCTGGAGCAGCATTCTTTGGCTGATGGCCCCTTTCTCCATCTACAAAGTCAGCAGCCTAGCATCTTCTCTTCTGTGATTTTTGCTTCATTCCTCACATCCTCTCTCTATGTCTCTGAGCCTCCAATAAGGACCCTTGTGATTACATTGGGCCCAACTAGAATAATCCATACTAATTTCCCCATCTCAAAGTCTTTAATTACATCTACAAGGTCCTTTTAACCCCATAAAGTAATATATTCACATGTTCCAAGGATGAGTTCTGTTGGGGAACGTGATCAAAAAAGGCATGACCACTAATTGACCTGTAAGCTGGACCTGGGCACTTAGAGGCTCCTTACCCCCTGCTCTGTCCTTGGACTGTGGGTTCCACTTGCCTTGCCTGCTCCCAGAGGCTGCTCCCAAGACAGAGCCTTGAGATGGTGATGTGATGTTGAAAACATCTACACAGTATACATGATTGAGCCCAGTGGGGGTATCTTTATATAAACATTTAAAATTTGGAGGAAAGTGTGGGAGTCTATTCATCTTGCTGCCACCCAAGATAAGCCTCGTGGGTAAGTTCCCTCTGCTATTATTAAAATGACCATCTACCCACATGGTGTGGTTGCCTCTTCCTCTTCTCCCTGCCCTCTGCATAAGGGGGCTGGTTTCAGATTACACTAGGAAAGCTCCCAAGAGGGTTGTAAACCTACATGTACCTAAACATCCTTGGTAGGAGGACAAGTATTCATCCTACTACAAATGGATATGATAATTTTATATAGCTTGCGGGGTGGTTATGGAAAATAAATGAGGTAAATCACATGAGGCTCTTGGCAGGTATAAAATGCTTTACAAACCTGTGATGAAGACTGAAGTAAATTTCTAAATATTGATTTTTTTTCCAAGAAAAACAAAGAAAATAGGCAATTTACCACAGGAGGCATACTCAAAAGTTTTAAATTCACATAAATGATTAGTGAGAGAAAATATATGAGCTTCCTGTATTTTCTTCCTTATTCTGATGAATTAATGCATGTAAATCACATTTAACCTAGAGTTAAAAATGTAAATCTTCATCACCAGACACTTTAGCTTTCTATTAAATGAAATGCCAGTTAAAAATCATGTCCTTGATGCCTTTAATGACCTATATCACTAAATGTCTCTTCTTTCACTTTATTTTCTCCCTCAAACAGGGGATAGAACATCTGGATCCCATTCTAGCAGCTGTATTCAACTTTCACTAAGCATTGAGACTGTGGTTATGGAGTAGAAGTGAGTTTCATTACACCACACGTTAGTAGAAACCCTTCTAGGTATAAGTGGTAGAAAGTCCACTCAAACTGTTTTTTAAAAGCAGGAAGTGGTAGTGGTGGGAATTAATGGTGTATGTAACTGCGTTTGATACTATAATGTGGCCACCAGGTTGAACTTCAGGAACAAGAGATTTCCTGCCTTGCTGTGAGCACCCACAGCACAGATTGTTTCAGTGAAGAGAGTCATCTTGTCCAAGACCACTCTGAGTCATCCCAGCTCCGGATCTCCCCACAGAGCTGCTGAGACCTTACTTAGACCACACATGGATAATTCAACTTCCCCTTCTACCCACTCCTACTTTCTTATTTTTCCCTACTTTCCACGGGTATTTTCCTTCCAAGGCACCCTGTACAAAATGTCCTGAACACTAATCTCCAGCCTCAGAAATCCAGTCTATAAGAATAACCAGAATGTCCAAGTGTCTTAGGCAGATCAGACCCGAAAATTCAAACATGGCCATCTCATATCTGTCTCCAAACCTCTCCAGCTTCCCTATCTTCTGATTTGATTTTGTTTGTGTTGACATAATTCTTATGCAACTTCTTAGCACAAGATAATAGTGAGAGTCTACAGCAGCAGCCAGCATATATCATTCACAAAGATAGAAGAGCTTCAGCCTCTGTACTCCAGAGTCCCTAACAACCCCTTCCTCAGGCAAAGAGCTCTAAATGGCCTTCTCTGGGTCGAGGACCCACCCCTGGGACAAACACTGTGTCCAGGGAGATGATGTCCCCTCGCTGGTCATCCTTAGGCAAAGGAAATGGGGCCACATAACTCAAAGAAGCATATAGAGTGGGAACATGGCAGTTCTCGAAAGAACAGCATACACAGCAGAGAAAAAGGGAACAGAAATCAAGGCGCCTAAGTGGCTCAGTCAGTTAAGCATCTGACTCTTGATTTTGGCTCAGGTCATCACCTCAGGCTCGTGAGATCAAGGCTGTGAGATCTGCATCCAGGCTCACACCAAGTGTGGAACTTTCTTAGGATTCTCTCTCTCCATCTCCTTCTGCTCTTCCCCTACCCCATGTGTTCTCTCTCTTAAAAAAAAAAAAGGAAAAAGAAAAGTAAAGAAAAAGAAAAGACAGAGAAATCCACTTATCATCACCAGGAGCAAAACACACTAGGAATCTTGGTGTGGTAACATGCCTCCCTTTCCTCAGCAGTTTCACACATACTTCTGGGAATACATTAGGAGCCTAATTTAATTTGAAAAATCAAGAAAGAATTATACTTGGGAATGCGCAGTCAGGGAATTTCCTGACGACTTGGGTCTGTTCATCTCCTTTTTTCTCAGCCAGAGGTGTCCAGGATTTCAATCACATCTGAGGGTGTTACTCATGACTGTCTACTGGGAGGGCGAGTACTTCCGTCTGTTCGCCCACAATCTGGCTTGACACTAAATGCTTAGGAAACCATGGAAGCCAAAGCAGCTGGCAGAAGATACAGATGTTCAATTTTCTTTATTCTCCGTGTCCAGTCAATCCCAGTCAACCATTACTGGTTGCTTCTTTATCAAACCCTCCATCTTTCCGAGAGTGGTGCACATTACAATTTACTGGAACAGTTTTCTCAAATGGGAAGGTACATTCCATAAAAGAAAGCTTTTACTTTTTTTTTTTTTTCAGCTGATTTCTCTTCTTCCAGCTGTGAAATTGATTGAAGTTCTTCAGGCTCTCAAGAAATCTCTACTCACAGCCCTGTGATTACTTTTACAAAGAGGGTGAGGGAAGCAATGGGAGGGAATGGTTGATTACCCGCAGAAAATATTCTTTCTTTTTTGCATTTTCTCTCAAACCATGGAGGGAGCGGAAAGGAGTCGAACACGTCAAGAAAAGAGTTTATGTGAAACAGAGCATTATTTCTGAGCATATGAATATTCATCTCTGAGCATATGAATATTCATGGTACCCTTTGTGTCCCTTCGCTAGAGGAGCACAGGTGTCAGGGGGTTAATGAGAAAATGTGAGAGAGGCTTGAAGATATATATTTTTTAATTTTTTAAAGATTTTATTTATTTATTCATGAGAGACACAGAGATAGGCAGAGCCATAGGCAGAGGGAGAGGCAGTCTCCCTGAGGGGAGCCAAGTATGGGACTCCATCCCAGGACTCTGGGATCAAGACCTGAGCCAAAGGCAGACGCTCAACCACTGAGCCACCCAGGCGTCCTGAGGCTTGAAATTTTAGATGGGATAAAGGAAGAGGAAGCAGGAGGCTGGGGAAGAGAAGAGGGGGAAGAGTAGAGAGGAGATTTTGCTAAGTTTCACAGAGCTTGATGCAGCCTCAGTTTGTAGTACTCCCCCTGACCCCCTTGGAGGAGGCGGAGCATGGCAGAGAAGGAGAGAGCAGATGTTTAAGCTGGTTTATTCCTCATTGCCTCACTTCTTTAATTACATGAGAAAGTGAGTACATAACCTGAATTACATTTTGTGCATCAATAGGCAAATTCCAGTCAGAAAAACAAACCAACACATTTAACACAGGGAATTTCACACAAGGAATTTGCTGCATGGATGATAGGAAAGCACAGAATCCCAACACAAGTGTGGAGGCAATGTAAAGATTTACAGCTACAGGAAGTGGTTACCCTCAGGGTTGGAGGGACACTGGGAGGAGGTGGTATAACTCGAGCCCAGAAGCCAGGGCTATCTGGCAGGAGCCAGAAGGACAGCGGCAATGGCCAGCAGGAGCTCGTGCTATAGAGGGAAAGGCTGACTGCTAGGAGCTAGAACCTTCATGGAAATGCAGCCACTTCAGAGATGCCACTTGAAGCAGAGAGCTAGGGGTCAGGGGCGGGGGTGAGGAACACCCTGGCTTCTCTCCTGCTCCTCATCTTTCTGTTTGGCTGACTGTATCGGACACCAGAGGGCCAAGGAGCCTGGCAAATACAATTCTCCCTGAAACAGAACAGAGCAAGGAAGGAGTGGAGAGTAGATCTCAGAGCAAAGAGGCCAATAATGGGCACATGTTTTCATTGTCCGTGTTTCTCTAATTCACCTCTGTGTGGAATGGAACCACAAAGCTGTCTGTCCTTTATGTGGGTTACTCATGATCCAAGAGCAATGGAGAAGGCCACAGTTTAATACCTTTCCTTAAATATTTTTTTGAAGATTTTATTTATTTATTCATGAGAGACACAGAGAGAGAGGCAGAGACATAGGCAGAGGGAGAAGCAGGCTCCTCGCAGGGAGCCTGATGAGGGACTGGATTCCAAGACCCCAGGATCATGACCTGAGCCAAAGGCAGATGCTCAACCATGGAGCCACCCAGGCATCCCCCTTTCCTTAAATATTAAGTGAAAAATAATATTACTTCTCTAATTGTCCTAATTCTATAGGCTGTTTCAAAGTGGCTCATAAGTAAACAACCACCAAAAACAGTTTCATGCTTCTCCTCTTTTGATTCTCTCATTCCCATTTGGTCCTGCTATTTCTGCTTTGAATTCTTCATTAACTATAGCTGTTGTACAACCACCCTTGTGTAATTTGTCAGCTTTGATCTCATACTGGGGTTACCATCCCACCCTCCTGTCTCTTTCATGTCCTGAAGACATAGTAGTCAGGAAAAAAAAAGCTAAATCTGGTTTTTGGCACCTGCCACATATACCTTTGTTTCGACCCTGTTTACATATCTAACCTAGAGGATGTCATGTCTTCCTGGGAATACTATAGTCATCCAAACATTTTGCTATATTTGTTATATTTTTACTTCCTGTAATTGTATTTGAAGTGATTTTGGATGGGGTTGACACAGTTAGGCTTTTTTTTTTTTTTTTTTTCTGGCATCCGGTTAGAAGTATAGCCAAAGTGCTTGGATTTCAAATCCCAACTTTACTATTTCCTAATTACATGACCGTGGCCAAGTAACTTAACTGCTCTGGGTCTCAATTTCCTTATCTGTAAGCATAATCATAGTAATAGAAACTACTTTAGGGGCGCCTGGCTGGCTCAGTTGGTAGACCATGTGACTGTTGATCTCAGGGTTGTGAGTTCAAGCCCCATGTTGGGTGTAGAGATTATTTAAAAATAAAATCTTTATGAATCACTGAATTCTACTCCAGAAGCCAATATTGCACTGTTAACTAACAAAACTTAAATAAAAATTCAAAAACTAAAAAGATCTTATAAAAAACTATTCTATAGGGGTTGAATTGTTAGAATCAAGTGAATTTATTTATATACTGAATTTAATATGCGTGTCTGTGTTTGGCATGTATCAAATCATATGTAAATATATATGTTTGTATATGTATGTGTGTATATGTGTATGCACACACATATGTATCTTAGAAAATTGGCATGAGGTAAGTATGCTATAAGTATCAACCATCATTGTTGTTATTATTCTCAACAAGACTGTAAAATGCTGCTCAGTCTGTCAAAAGATATGTAATATTTTTATCCAGCATGAAGTCATGGCTGGTTGAGTGACTTTTTAAAAATTACTACTTGATAACCAATTAATCAAAAAGTTAAGTCCCTGTGTAAAATATATACCATCATTGGACTGTTATTTGTCTCTCAGTTGTAGAAATTGGTCTCATTTCCTACTCGGTTTAGTTATGACTGGATTATTTTAGACCTTTTTTCTGCAGCTTTTTTTGTGGTTTAAAGATTTAAAGTTCTTATGGAAACAAGATTTTCAGTTGACCAATGATTAGCTAATTTCTGATAATAGAAAAGGAAACCGATTGCCCCAAGGCTGCTGTTTTCATTTCCTCATGGGAAGAAGAAGCAGAGCAGAGAAGAAAGGCAGACACAAGGCATTGAACCTTTGTCACCATGGGGAACTGGATTGAGAATGAGGGGCTCTCCATCTTTGTCATTGTAAGTACCAATGAGAGAGAAATGATAAATTCTTGAACTTGTTGGGGTTCTCCGGAAAACTAAAATAGGGCAAAATTATTTTGTTCGTTTGTTTTATTTCTTTGAGAAATTGTATTGAAACTGATTTACCATGTGAACATACATCTATCTGTAAGCAAGACTGAGTGCATTCTTCCAAACTTATTAATGATAAGAATGTATCTGGGGGATCACTTCGCCTACTTATTACTTGAATCTGGGAGTACTAAAGTAGCCAGCATTTCACAGAGCAAGTAGAAGACATTTCATGCTAATAATCTACAAGTCTAAGTTGTTTATTAATATTTACTCAGAGGCAAATTCTCCACTTTTTATGTGCTTATACCACTTAAGAATGGGGAATCATAATTTTACACCATCTTCCAAATAACAGGTACAAGGCTGACTCATGTATGGGAAATTGGCCTTTATTTCAGTGATTACACCAAAACTAATTGACGTTCTCAACTTTCTTTTTTTAAAAAGTACCTTTTTTTCTCTGAGGTAAACTTGAGTTGTTTACAAGGTTTATAGAAATTCAAGGGAAGGAAATTGAAATAAACTAGACTCATAAATACAGTGGATATATATTATGTATATATATAAATATATATGTATAAATCTAGTTTATTTTAAGAAACAATTTTTGTAAGTAAAGATAGGGCTAATTTTCATGTTAATATCTTTAGTCTTTTACCATAACAAGGACCAACTATTATTTTAAGATGGCGGTCTCAGCAAAGCGATCACGGACAATTGGGAAGATAGAAATGTGATTTATAATTAGCCTTTCCAAATAGCCAATGAAAGTATTGTACTGATGCTAAAAAAGAACACTTGTGAGTGGAATTTCTGAAAGAATTTATCATAAAGTAAATATTGAGCCTTTGAGTTGCAGACATAGAGAGGAATTTGTGTCACAAATAAAAGCAAGAAATACTGTGTCATTAAAAAAAATATGCCAAACCAACATTCTAATGCCATATAGAATTCTTCTGAGGACTCAGAGCTGTTCACTTGGCTTCTTATCACCATTTTGAGAACAGATTATTCCTATAGAAAACAAGTTCATATTATACTTTTAGCTCCTACCACAGTTTTCCCCAGGAGATGACCTCCTCCTAAATTGCACACTCATATGCTTCACAGTAAAGACACATCTTGGAAAGCAAGAGTAAGAATGGAGAAGTAGTTTTAATACCTTCTTCTTCATAAAGAGTTCATTCTTAAGCACCCATAGACATTTAATGGCATTAAAGCACAAGTAAGAAAATATCACTACGGAGCTGAAGGTTAGAGACTGAGCAGTGCCTCCACTTAATGCAATCTGTGCTTGGGATGCAATGAGCAGTCAAAATGTAAAAGGGTCTCTTTAAAAAAAAAAAACAAAATCCCATGCTCCTTACCCCTTGTTCCTGTTCAATATTCCCTCTTTTAAAAGTTAAGCAAACTTACCAAATAGAATCAAAGGCTTGACGTTCTAGCTGATGTGACTCCCACTAGCTGGGGTGGGGTGCCATGTGGTGGAGGGAGGCGATGGCACCCACGAGAATAGGATACAATGTCTTACAGGTGCAGGGGACTATATAGTAGCATATGCCTTTCCCTTCTTTTTTGAGAAGACTCACTCACCGCTATCTATTTAAGCTCCAGAAGAAAAGAAGAGGAAAAAGACAAAGGGGTGATAGACTAATAATAACCTGGCATACTGGCTGGTAGAGAAAGAATCATGGGAAACCACACAAGGTGGAAAGGTCAATCACAAAGTGTAGTGGCACTGTTGTAGGAAAAAGCTGACTTTGAGCTGGTTACACCCAAATTTGTGATCAGCTTCGTTGAAGGCTAGACTGGGGAAGTCCTGACCCCAGTCTGACTCTAATCTTATGTGAAATCTACCTATGGAAATGTGGAAACTTCACGCAACTATTTCTCTTTTTGCAGCTGGTGTGGCTGGGGCTGAACGTCTTCCTCTTTATCTGGTTCTATGGGGTTTATAACAATGGAGAAGAATTCTTTTACACTCGAAAACTTCTTGGGGTAAGTAAAAGTTCCATCTCATGCAATATTGACTGGCTCACATTTCTAATCAAAGATTCTGGTTCTTATTCCTTTCAACACTTTATTTATTTTTTTTTTTTTTGTTTTTTTTTTTCCTTTCAACACTTTAAATAAATATTCTGACCAACCCAAATAACACCACTAGCCTCGATCCCTCCATTGCAACCACCTGGGCACGAGTCTTGAGGCCACCCAGTGTTAGATAAACTAAAGCGTTTATCTGGGAATCAGAGATTCCCAGCAGCATCCCTCCTCTCCCAAGAACTACTGTGCCACTGTTTAGCTTAAAGAAGAAATCTGATGCCAACTCCAGAATGGCAGGCAAATTTGGAGAGATCCATCCAAGGGTGACATAGGTGGGGCAAGTGAGACTTTCCATATTCTTTAAATCATCTGATTCCTGACACTTTTGTGCATGGAGAGCTCAGCGACATGTTGTGAAATGATCTTTGGGAAATAAGCCTCTCCCTCCAGATGGAATCATTGAGGAACTTGTCCAAGAGTCACACTGACTAGGCCAGCAGAGTGAAGGCTGCCAATTTTCCTTGGGGTTCTTTACCATCCTTGATTTCCTTGAGCTGCCAGGGCTCTTCTTCATGACAAATGAAAATAACTACAATTACAACTGCCCTCACAGGATACCATTTGTTAGATCATGCTGAAACCGTGAATTCATACTTAATACCAATGGTAATGTGTATTATATATCATATATATAAATAATTATGACACATAATTATATTGTACTATTATAATTGTTGTTAGCTTATTCAGGTTGACACTGAGAAGGATGATTTCCCTTTGCTTTCCCCTCCAAAATATGCAACTTCTGTAGGCGTTACAAAGAACAATTATAATGTCAAAGCATTACACCAGACCAACTTAAGTTACTGCAGAAGTGAGTCTGAGAACTAAGAAAATTTTCTTTAGAAAACCCCAGTTTCTATATTGAACTCTAATTAATAATACACGTGCTTAACTATTTAGGGGGACGTGAACTAATGTCTGCAAGTCACTTTGCAATGCATCAAGAATAAGATGTATTGATGGATGGATAGAGGGATGGGTAGATGGGGGGAGAGATCTATGATGGTGGAATCTGGGAGTTGGGAAAACAGGTGTCATTATGAAAGTATTTCAAATTCTCTTTACATTTCAAAATTTTCATAGTAAAATGTTGGGGTGGGAGAGAAGGGCCAAATTAAAACGAAGGATCCCAGCAGGCCCTAAAGATAGACTCTTGGTTCTGAAGGGCCTTCCTTCTCAGATTACTTGGTGTCTCATCTGGGAACTCTGGTCAAGTGGCAGAGGGGTATCCTGTGCTCACAGAAGTAACCTGCTTCCTATCCTGCACCTTCCAGTTTGCACTGCCGTTGGCCAGAGCCCCTGCAGCCTGCCTGAATTTCAACTGCATGCTGATTTTGCTGCCAGTCTGTCGAAACCTGCTCTCCTTCCTCAGAGGTTCCAGTGCGGTAAGAGCAAACATTTACAAAATTGAAAACTTCTCAAAATTTTCAAAGGCCATCAAACTAAATGTCCTTTCTAAGGAAAAGCAAAAATGCCCTTTCTAAGGTGAGGATCCCAACCTCTGTCCAATATTCACGAGTCAAGTGATGCCTGATTCTCCATGGTATTTCTATATTTGTTGTTGATGGAGCTCCCCGGGACAACCATTTCACTTGGAATGGACATTTTTAAAAAGCCAACCAACCTACACCTCAAGAAGAGCAATCAAACACTTGTGCATCCACATACACATGCACACACACACACACACACATCAGACATATATGATATAATACATTATGGACTTTATGAGGCTGACATGGGATTTGGGAATCAATCTTACAATGCCATGTTTTTCAAAATATTTAAGTCAGACACAGTCACTTTGTGGATAACATCCCAAGCAGTTGAAATCAATGAATGATGAGCCACAGTATAATGAGAGTGACTAAGAGGTATTGAGTCCATGGAATTGAGGAGTTCAAAGCTTTCTAAGTGCTCAAGACTTTTTTTTTTACCCTCACTTTGGCAATTTGGTGATCCCCTAAATGTACTATGCTAGAAGAAAGAAAAGATTATGTAAGAAGAAACTTTGTAACCTATAAAATGGTATATGAATTTCTTATTGTTCTTATACAAAGATGAGAAACAAGGAACTTAGAATCTACTGAGATCTGTGTACAAAAATAAATACAATACAAAGCAAAATACGATGGGTCCCACAAAACATTAGAAATAAGGAGCTATGGGGGAATCAAAGAAGGGGGGAGATTTGGAATGAAGGTGGGTCAGGGAATGAAGAAAGGTTTCATCAAAAAGGTAGCATCAAATATGGGCATATGAGGATCAAATAAGCCACTAGGAGATGTAAATGAAAGAGAAAGACATTCTACATGGAGAAAATGGAATGAGCCACGGCAAAGAAAGTGGTGAGGAAATTATATTCATGAAAGCCCCATATGGGCATGGCATGTGGCTTTTCATTGGATTTGTTTGCGGTTCCTGATCCCACCAAAGAGGGTAGCTCGGAAAAGTAAAAGGGATTGATATCTTGGTGAGACCCATTCCACGGGATCTTTAGTAACTAATAGCCTCTGTTTTTCCTCTTAATAAAATGTATGTGTTTTATATTAACTATCTTTAAAAGAATCTATTAAGTAGAGATAATTTATAGAGGAGAACAGTGAGCAATCTACTTTGATGGGGATGTAAGGATTGTAAAGGGCAGGTGTCTGAGATAAGGCTGCAGAGGACAGCTGGAACTTGGCTGGTAAAGTGGGACCTTAAATGTATAGCTGAGAAGTAAATATTAATTTGGCAATCATGGAACATTTGGGGGAAGGATCTGAACTGTAAATAACAAGTAGAATTTGCCTTACATTCTGCCTTATTTTTCCTAGTCTTACTAGATTTACTAGTTGATCTAGGAATATAGGATTAGCAGGATACAACTAATAGTTGACACTGATTATAAGGATTTCTAAATTATCTTCTCATTCTAAGAAACTGCAGAGGTAAAATTCCATTTGATTTAAAGTTTTGTCAACGAGCCCCCTGTAACATACAAAGCCTGATATATTGTAGGTGCCCAATGCACATTTGTTAAGAGGCTCATGTACTGTCGCTTTTCATTTTTAGGGAGGCACAATTCTTCTTTTAGCCTTCCTTCCTATGCCCTGTTTGAATACTTTCTATTTAGAGGAAGTACACCCTGAGAAATAGGCAGGGTTTTCACCAGGATGGCCTGTTAAGAAATCCTTGTTACCGCACAGGCCCCAATTGCACTGCCGTTGAGCTACCATGCCCTGTGAAAAGCACATGTTGTAATGGTTGCTTTCTGGCTTCCTGTGGCCCAGGAGGGAAGATCTTCATGAGTGTCTTTAAAGACAGGGACAAAATAAGGCTGTTCTTCAAATTGCACAGAAGCTTTGCTAATCAGAGAGATCTGTATGTAAGAGAATGTATTTTTTTAAATTAGCAGCATGCAACATTCTTTTATAAACACGGAGTGTCTCTCCTTCTGGGTTTCCCAACCTGAAATGTGACCTTGACAAATGAAACTTCTTTTCTGATTGGGATTAAAATAAGTGACCGTGCTGTGAACAGTGTTGGAAATCCAAATAGCTGCCACTTACTGAGTCTTCACAGAGCTCACTTCATAAAGGCTGCACGTCAAGTCGGTGAGATGGGGATGCAATGAAATGGCAATGTTGGAATTCAAATCCAGCTCATTGTGTCCCCAGAGACCATTCACTTCCCCACGTGCCACCTAAACTCAAAACTATCTTATTGTCCTATGACAGTCTTTAAAAAGTCCACCATCTATGTGAATGTTGGGCGTGCTGAATAGCCCAGGCAGAAATGGCAAGACTGTTGTAACTTCAAGGATTTGTTAGTAGGATGTTGTGCAAACTACATAGTCATAGAACTTCCCTTCAGTTTCCAGTGGTCTTAATCAGTTAGACTTTGCTTTATAATCCTTGTGATTATTTGGAGAAATAAAGCCCCAGTATTGGCCCACCATGGGGAAGATAAAGACTCCTTTGTTGAGGGAGATGGGGAAGGATGGGGCTTAGGATGCAGAAGTCCCCAGAGAATCCTTAATAAACCCAACTTGCCATGCAGAAACTAAATTCTCATTGGATGACAGTTCTAGTCTTCAGATCAGAAAGAAAAAGGAAGGTGAGACTGTTAGCTCTCATCTGTAACCTTATATAGTCTGAGAGTCAGAGGTTGTCAGTGTGGTTCTGTGTTTAGCCACATGGTCAAGGGAAGTCTGTTGGACTTCCTGTCTCACAGGGGTTTTTTTTTCTTTTTAGCTGAAAAGCAGGTGAGACAATGCAACTGTAAGAATGAATATAACATCCTAAAAGTATATTAATTGATTAAGCTGTCAACTGCGAGTTGTCAGTCAACAAATATGTGTTGACTGCCAGCTACATGCTAAGTACTGGGGGACACACGGTGAATAAAGGGTAATAAATACATGGGCCATGAGCTCATAAAAGAGATAGAGAATAAACATGCCATTACAAAGTTTTAAACAGTGCTATACAAATAAATTAATGTTTTCTTTTTTTTAATTTTTATTTATTTATGATAGTCACACAGAGAGAGAGAGGGGGGGCAGAGACATAGGCAGAGGGAGAAGCAGGCTCCATGCACCGGGAGCCCGACATGGGATTCGATCCCGGGTCTCCAGGATCGCGCCCTGGGCCAAAGGCAGGCGCTAAACCAGTGCGCCACCCAGGGATCCCTGTTTTCTTTTTTTGTATATCTTTTATTAAAGTTCGATTTGCCAACATAGAGTATAACACCCAGTGCTCATCCCGTCAAGTGCCCCCCTCAGTGCCCGTCACCCAGTCACCTCATCCCCCGCCCACCTCCCTTTCCACTACCCCTTGTTCGTCTCCCAGGAGTTAGGAGTCTCTCATGTTTTGTCACCCTCTCTGATTTTTCCCACTCATTTTCTCTCCTTTCCCCCTTAATTCCTTTCACTATTTTTTATATTCCCTGAATGAATGAAACCATATGTTTGTCCTTCTCCGATTGACTTACTTCACTCAGCATAATACCCTCCAGTTCCATCCATGTTGAAGCAAATGGTGGGTATTCATTCTTTCTGATGGCTGAGTAATATTCTATTGTGTACATATATCACATCTTCTTTATACATCATCTGTCGAAGGGCACAGAGGCTCCTTCCACAGTTTGGCTATTGTGGACATTGCTGCTAGAAACATTGGGGTGCAGGTGTCCCGGTGTTTCATTGCATCTGTATCTTTGGGGTAAATCCCCAGCAGTGCAATTGCTGGGTCATAGGGTAGCTCTATTTTTAACTGTTTGAGGAACCTCCACACAGTTTTCCAGAGTGGCTGCACCAGTTCACATTCCCACCAACAGTGCAAGAGGGTCCCCCTTTCTCCACATCCTCTCCAACATTTGTTGTTTCCTCTCTTGTTAATTTTCCCCATTCTCACTGGTGTGAGGTGGTATCTCATTGTGGTTTGGATTTGTATTTCCCTGATGGCAGGTGATGCGGAGCATTTTCTCATGTGCATGTTGGCCATGTCTATGTCTTCTTTGGTGAAATTTCTGTTCATGTCTTTGCCCATTTGCTGATTGGATTGTTTGTTTGTTTGCTGTTGAGTTTAATAAGTTCTTTATAGATCTTGGATACTAGCCCTTGATCTGATATGTCATTTGCAAATATCTTCTCCCATTCTGTAGGTTGTCTTTAAGTTTTGTTGACTGTTTCTTTTGCTGTGCAGAAGCTTTTTATCTTGATGAAGTCCCAATAGTTCATTTTTGCTTTGTTTCCCTTGCCTTCATCGATGTATCTTGCAAGAAGTTGCTATGGCCAGGTTCAAAAAGGGTGTTGCCTGTGTTCTCCTCTAGGATTTTGATGGATTCTTGTCTCACATTTAGATCTTTCATTCATTTTGAGTTTATCTTTGTGTATGGTGTAAGAGAATGGTCTAGTTTCATTCTTCTGCACGTGGCTGTTCAATTTTCCCAGCACCATTTATTGAAGAGACTGTCCTTTTTGCAGTGGATAGTCTTTCTTCCTTTGTCAAATATAAGTTGACCATAGAGTTGAGGGCCCATTTCTGGGTTCTCTATTAAATTGATGTTCTCATTTACCACATATCCTACTGCCACTAGGTTTGGACATTATCATTGGCTTCTTTGCCTGAGTTCTATAGATTCAGGGGTAGCTTTTGTGATTTCTTCCAAATTGCATATAAACAGCAAATTTAAGTGAATTCATGGCATGTGTGGTGAGACCAGGTGCACATAAAATAGAGCTTTTAAGGTTTTGAAATGGTCATGTTACGGAAACTCATGTTATATACCCCATTAAATATGCACTCCTTTTTAGTTCCATTTCACACTTAAAAAAATTTTTTTTCAGGGTGCCTGGGTGGCTCAGTTGACTGAGTGTCCAACTTTTGATTTTGGCTCAGGCCATGATCTCAGGGTTAGTGGGATCAAGCCCTAGTGCCCGGCTCTGTGCTCCACACAGAGTCTGCTTGTCCCTCTCCCTCTACACAACCACACACCCTACCCCCCGTGTGCACACACACTCTCTCTCTCAAATAAATAAAATCTTTAAAACAATTTTTTTCTCTTCAGAAAAAAATTTTTTTTCTCTTGCAGTTTGAATGGAGCATAGGAATCTCCTGAGATGACTCCATAATCTCCCTTACACTTGAATGTTAGCTTAGTGAGATCGGGACAGGCTCTAGGTGACAGTAACAGAGGAACTTTCTTGTAGAAGTCAATGGCAAGGGGCACCTGGATGGCTCAGTGGTTGAGCATCTGCCTTCAGCTCAGGTCGTGGTCCCGGGGTCCTGGGATCGAGTCCTGCATTGGGCTTCCCACAGGGAGTCTGCTTCTTCCTCTGCCTATGTCTCTGTCTCTCTCTTGTGTCTCTCATGAATAAATAAATAAAATCTTTAAAAAAAAAAAAAGAAGTCAATGGCAAAAGGCTAAGAGGTAGTTCAGCAAGGAAGCCACGGGGCATGATGGCAGCTTGAGTAATTAGGAGGTGGCTGGCAGTAATCCAGAAGTGGCTCAAAAGCATAACGTGGTATCTGTGTGATGAGGAAGAACAAACAAGCCCTGGGTGGTCACAGGCAGCAAAGCCCTTCCTTCCCACCCCACCAATCAGCTGCCTTGCTCTCCTTTCAGGAAATGGTGAGGAAATTATATTTGGAAGCTCCATATAACATGACCTGTGACTTCTCTTTGGATTTTCCTTTTTTTTTTTTTTTTTTTTGGCCATCCTCAGCATAACATAGAGGGAAAAATTAGGGATTGGTGCCTTGGTGAGACCTATTCCATTGACCCATTAGTGACTAACGGTCTCTGTTTTTCTTTTTCAGGAGATGTACGTGTTTCATATTTAGTGGTTTTTTTAAAAATTACCTATTAAGATTGGAGTATTACTGAATGGACCTTTATTTCTCAAGCACATCTCTCCATTGTTCTGGCATTCAGTTTATTTTTCTCTAACACTGCTGCTCAAGCTGATAGGCATCAGAATCTGTTCTATATTTTTGATTATCTATTTTGGTGATGATAAGTGTAGAACTATGGAGACACTGTAAAGGCCACATCAAAACCATATTGCTTTTCTTCAGATTCAGCATGCAGGAGCATAGTATTTTCCCCCCCCAAATTCCAAAACAGTTTGTCAAGGAAGTAAAAAAGAAAAAAGTGTGGCAAGTATAGATATGTGGGTAAATACATTTCTATAGGTTTAGAATAATCATCTTAGGTTCTAGAAGAGTGAAATGGAATTTATTTAACCAAATAATTATCGAGGGATTTTTTTAAAAAAGAGCTATTTATTTATTTTATTTTATTTTATTTTTTTATTTTTTTATTTTTTTTAAGATTTTATTTATTTATTCATGAGAGACGGGGGGGGGGGGGAGAGAGAGAGAGAGAGAGAAAAGGCACAGACACAGGCAGAGAGAGAAGCAGGCTCCGTGCAGGGAGCCCGACATGGGACTCGATCCCGGGTCTCCAGGATCAGGCCCTGGACCCAAGGAGGCGCTAAACCGCTGGGCCACCCGGCTATTTATTTATTTTAGAGAGAGAGAGCAGGGCAGGAGTTGGGAGGGCAGAGAGAGGATGAGAGAAACTTAAGCACACTCTGCATTGAGTGTGGAGCCCGACATGGGGCTCAATCTCACGACCCTGAGAGCAGGGCCTGAGCCATACCAAGAGTCAGACACCTAATTGACTGCTCCACCCTGGTGCCCCAAGGGATATTTTTTAAAGCATATGATATATTGCTCTGCACATAGGAAGCTTACTCTCTAGCTGGGGAGCCACACCATACTAGTAAAAAGTTAAATAATGATACCAAAAAACCCTCAAATATTTATTAAACACCTCTTTGTGAATCTAGGAAATGGACCTATGAGAGAAGAACTCTGGTAAAAAAAGAGGTGAGGAAGTTAGAAACTGAGCATATTGTTCAATGTCACACAGCTAGGTAGTAGAGCTGAGATCTAACACATGTATATCTGATGGCAAAACTTGCCCTCTGAAATGTAAGTCAGTACTAATTTCTGATCCTACTATTTCCATTTTCTCAGTCTTAGGACTCCAATTGTGGTCCATCACCCTAATAAAGACTATATTAATTACCTGTTGCTGTGTGACAAATTTCCACAAATTCAGTGGCTTAAAGCAACCCCAATTTATTAGCTCACAGTTCTGCAGGTGAGAAATCCAGCATCCTGTGTATGGTTGGGTTCTCTGCTCAACATATTACAAGGATGAAGTCGAGGTGCCCCTTGGGCTGAATTCTCAAATGGAAACTCGGTAAAAGTCTTCCAAACTCATCCTTACTGGCCAAATTCAGTTCCTTGCAGGGGGGGGACTGAGTTTTCTGTCTGCTTACTGACAGCCATTCAGGATCTGAAAGTCCCTGTGTTCCTTCCATGTGGCCTCCTCCACGTTAAAGCCAGCAACATTACACCAAATACTTCTGGCTCGTTGAATCTCTGAACACTTTAGTCTCTGAGTTCTGGACCCAGATTCAAAGGGCCATGTGATTGGCTCAGGCCCACCCAGATAATCTTTCTCTTAAGGTCAACTGGGACTTTAATTACCTCTGCAATGTTCCTATTGCCATATGATGTAACAAACTCGTAGGAGTGACATCACATCATATTCACAGGTCAGGTCCCACCCCCACTCAAGGGAAGGAGATCATATGAGGTCATTGGGGATCATCTGAATTTTGCCTACCACCCCAAGGACTCCAAGAAACTGTGGAGGAACCTAGCAATTGGGAAACAGGAAAATGATAATTCCTTAAAATTGTACAAAGTTGTAAAACAATGAACAGCACTTGAAATAAACACACAAGACAATGAGGCCATGTAAGAAACCAAGGACAATTTTTCACCAACAGAAATGTAAATTAAGTGATTTCAAACAGGAAACCCTTATTTTGAGAGCCTGAGTCACTGCCTAGCTCCACTAGTGGACACTTAGTTTATAGCTGATGCTGATGGTGGAACTCAGGTTCCCTCCACACTTACCGTTCTACAGCGCATGGAGTAGCTGCCTTCTGCAAGCCCCACTCATTCTCTGCCTGAGGATTTTCTTTCAGCCCTCTCCTGGGGCAAGCCTGAGATGCCAAGGAGTTGATGCCCTGGGACCAGCCGTCGGTCTGTGATGGATGGGAACTGGGGGGTATCAATACCTAAGCTTTCCTGCCCCTCAGATAAAAAACAAACAAACAAAACAAAACAATAAACACCTCTGAGGCATTTTCTGTATCTCTCAGAGTCCTCTAATCAAAGAGACCATGGTATGATATGACATAGGATATGATATGATATGATATATGATAGTAGTATCTGATCTGATTAATATGCCTTTCATTGGTTTCCTTCTCTTCTGGTCTCTCTTCTCCTGACCTTGCTTTCTGTGACCGCCTTGCTGTTGAGTACTTACACTTGAATTCTTGTCTTGGGTTTTGTTTCTTTTGTTGTTTGTTTTTTTGGGGTTTTTTTTTAGACATGTAGAATAATAGTGACTATATCTTTGCATTTGGTTTGGTGGGAAAGGATATGAACTTTAAAGACAAATAGACTTGGATCCCAGCCAATGGGAGATTTAGCTTTGGTTTTTTTATCTGTAAAATGAGGACAATAATTGCTATTTCATTGCCATTGAATGAGGTAACGATTATGGGTGAATGGCCTGGCTCACAGAAAGCATTCAATAAAGGCTAATTCTTTCTTCCTCTCTCTGGAATCCTCTGAGTCTTCCTCACTAGTATTTCTGCTGTTCCAGGAATCTGCTCTCGTGCTCCCATACTCTCCGTAGACGTAGCTAACTGAGAGATAGTGGCATAAGCACAATTTTCCACACAACTACATTTTTTTTCTATCAAATCAGGACATTTTATTAAAAAATGTGAGCCATGGAGCACCTGGGGGGCTCAGTCGGTTAAGCGTCTGACTCAATCTCAGCTCAGGTCTCAATCTCAGGGTTGTGAGTTCAAACTCCATGTTGGGGCTTAAGCGTGGAGCCTACTTAAAAAAAATAATAAGTCAAATATTAAACATCCCTAGATTAAATTGAGTATGTTTAGAACCAGATACTTATAATACCTAAGATTTTCTTTGGCACTTGGCTCTCCTTAACAATCCTCTGTATTTCTACGGCAGTACATTTAGACTTGGGAATAGCAGCCAGAGCAAGCATTTGACCAGTTTTCAGGAGGACCAAGCTTTGATTCAACCATAAAGCAGAATTTGTTTATTTGTTTCTACTTTGGGCATTGATCTAAATCAAGATTCAAACTCACATATTCTAACATGTTATTAGTAGAACAATTACACTTGAGTACTGGCCAAAATATTATTTTTAATATCAAAGTAATCATGCAAGGTATAAAATATCAGAATATTGATACTCTGGCATCAGATAGCCTGGACTTAAATCCCATCTCTGCCACTGACCAACCATGTGCCCTAAGGCAAAGTAACCTCTCCACACATTTTTCCCTAATCTGTTATACAATGATACAATAATGGTACCTCCCTGATAGGACTGATGCAAGAATGAAAAGTCAGAATGCATATAAAACACTTAAAATGGATCCTTGCACAAGCTCTTTGTAAATATTAGCCATTGTTCTCTTTGCTATTAACATTTGGCTAATGATATCTTGTGATGTCTCTGTCAACAGAGATGAGTGGACAATTTTTTCTCCTCCCCGCCAGTGTATGTCTTAGAAGGGTGTTATTCTAAGATTATTCACTTGTTCTAGAAATGTTCACTTATCTATGTCCCCGTTAGACTTTCAGGGTCTTATGAAATGAATACACTTTTTTTTTCTTGGAGAGAATCCTATTACACTGCCAGTATTCCTAGGAGAGATGACATTTGAATCTCTCACCTGACACTTAAGTTACTGGCTGACATCTTCACAAAGATGAGCCTTTGCTAACTGCCCAGCATGGGACTATGAGAGCTCACATACATTCTGGGGCAGGGAAAAGTGATGGAGAAGACACAGAGCCAGAGCTTTCCTCCTTGGAGTCCAGGTAAAACTGGTTGTAGGGACCTTACACCTGTTGCTCAACAAACTTCAGGTTTCTTGGGGCTGAGCTGGTTCTGCATGCATATGGTTACTGCAGGTACCTGTCAGGTAGGCCACTCACTAGCTGTTTGACCTTTGGAAAATGACCACAGGCATCTGAGCCTCAGTTTTCTCATCTATCAAATGTGTAAAATGGCATAGTTTAAGGGTGGTTATGAGAATTGAATGAGATGATATATATCTACTGCCTGGCACACAGCAAACGTTCTTGTTAACATTATTATTTTCTTTTCCCTTTAATCCAAAGTGCTGCTCAACAAGAATTCGAAGACAACTGGACAGGAACCTCACCTTTCATAAACTGGTGGCATGGATGATTGCACTTCACACTGGTAAGTTTATTAAGATATTTGAGATTGCAGAGAAAACTTGGAACCAGAGAATTCCCTCTATCCCTAGATACTTTTTATTTTCTAGGAGATATAAGTCTTTTTAGGTAGATTAGGTTTTTGATTGGATATGTTGAATTTTTTAAATTTATTTTTAACTGAAGTATATTTAACATACAGTATTATGTTGGTTTCAAGTATATGGCATAGTGATTCGATGATGACATGCATTATAAAATTCTCACCATGATAAATGTAGTTACCATCTGTCAACACACAAAGTCATTACAGTATTATTGACTTTATTCCCTATGCTGTACTTTACATCCCTGTGAGTTATTTGTTTTATAACTGGAAGTTTATATCTCTTAATCTTTTTTACTTATTTTGCCCATCCCTTTTCTCCCAACTCGCTTGGCAACCATCAGTTTGTTCTCTGTACTTATGAGTCTGCTTCTGTTTTGTTTTGCTTGGTTGGTTTGGTTTTTAGATTCTACATATAAGTGAAACCATATGGTATTTGTCTTTGTCTGATCTATTTCACTTAGCATAATATCCTCTAGGTCCATCCATGTTGTTGCAAATGGCAAGAGTTCATTCATTTTTATGGCTGAGTAATATTCCTTTGTGTCTATATACCACAATTTCTTTATCCATTCATCTATCAAGGGATACTTAGGTTGTCTCCATATCTTGGCTAAAAATGCTGCTATAAACATAGGGGTTCAGATAGCTTTTCTTAAAATTAGTGTTTTCATTTTCTTTGGGTAGGATTACTGGGTCCTATGGTATTTCTTGTTTTAGTTTTTTGAGGATCCTCCATAGTGTTTTCCATAGTGGCTGTACCAATTTACATTCCCACCAAGACATGTTGTACTTTCTGAATGAATTCCACTAAAAAATATTCACCACTCTTTCTCCCATCCCAATATTAGGATTTATTTCTTCAAGTCTTAAAACTTTTTAACCTTGGGCTTTTCTGACAAAATCCCAGTGTCTTTACCCTTTTCCATGCTTTGTAATATAAAAAATGTTAGTTCACAAGTGAGAACTTTTATTTATCCATTAAAAAAATACTAAGTTGAGGGATGCCTGGGTGGCTCAGTGGTTGAGCATCTGCCTTTGACTCGGAGTGTGATCCTGGAGTCCTGGGATCAAGTCCCACATCAGGCTCCCTGTGTGGAGCCTGCTTCTCCCTCTGCCTATGTCTCTGCCCCCCCCCCCTCTCTGTTTCTCATGAATAAATAAATAAAATCTTTTAAAAAATACTAGGTTGAACATGTAGATTTGTGGATTTCTTGCAGTAATCCTAGGGGGGACCACAACCCATAAGTTGAGAAGATATCTTATCTTAAGGGTAAGATAACCCTTATCAGCTAAGTGTCTTCTTTATTATTATTGTTATTTTATGTCTAATAGGTATGCATATGTATATACGTATTCTATCTTATGTGTTATTTTATAATTATTAAAGCAGTGATGTTGACACAAGGGATGTATCTAGGGACCCTTATTGAATCATAACTAATTCACTTAATAAATAAGTGATGTCCCAGGCAATAGGCATGCACACAATGTACAGTGATGAACAGAAGAGACTTTTATTCTGCCTTTAAAGAGTTTACACATAATTTGAGTAAAATAGTCTTAGATTACAGATATTTAACTGGATTTCTCTTATTAGTAGACTGTGCAGGCTTTCTAAGCTGTGGCTAACAAAATGGTTCAAATGCAAAATGCATGATAAAATCTTATCAGAAAGTAACATAGCATAATGGTCAGAAGCAAAGATTTGAGTACCAGATTGCTTGTATTTGATTCTTAACTCTACTGCTTCCTAGCTTGGTGATCTTGGGCAAGACATTAAAGCAGTCTATGCCTCAGTTTTCTCATCTGTAAGTTGAGATGATACTAGTAGTACCTACATCATAGCCTCCATATAAGGATTAAGTCATTATAAAGCACTTATAACAGTTCTTGGCACCCAGTAATTGTATATAAGTGCTTGTTAAGGGCAGCCTGGGTGGCTCAGCAGTTTGGCGCTGCCTTTGGCCCAGGGCATGATCCTGGAGACCCGGGGTCAAGTCCTGCGTCGGGCTCCCTGAGCCTGTTTATTCCTCTGCCTGTGTGTCTCTGTGTCTCTCACGAATAAATAAAATATTTTTTTTTTAAAATAAGTGCTTGTTAAGTAAGGAATGCAATTTTCAAAAAGATATTCACTCTTGTGGCCATTGGTTTATATCAGTTCAATAAAATTTTGTTGTCTTTCTGGCCTAATGTCAGAGTCAGTTGAATGAGCCAGCCAAAGACATACATTACATGAGAGTCTTCTTGTTTGAGCATAAATATATTAGGAGGAGAGAGACCATGAGAACACAGCTAAATATCCTCGGAGACCAAGATTATTTTTGTAGAATTTTAGAACTTGCTTGGATCTTTAGGATGGTGTCATTTAACATCTTCATTTTACAAATGAGGAAACCAAGACCAGAGAGGTCAAGTGATTTGTGTACGATTTCACAACTGGAGAACAGCTTACCCACTAGAACTGTCTTGCCTCTCTGGTCTGGAGACACAGTTGTTGTGTCTAAGTGTCCTGGGCCATTCCTGTGTCTCCCTGTAACTTATCACAGAGTCAGAGGCTAGAGGCAGAAACCCAGCTTACAGTAAAATTGTGCTCACCCTTCACCTTGTTTGTTTCTCTTCTCTCTCCTCTTCAGCGATTCATACCATTGCCCACTTATTTAATGTGGAGTGGTGTGTGAATGCGCGAGTCAACAATTCTGACGTTTACTCAATAGCACTCTCTAACCTTGGAGATAATCCTGGTGAAAGTTACCTCAATTTTGCTCGAAGGAGAATCAAGGTAAGGCCCCTCTTTCCTAATGCAGGTGTTCCCTAGGCCATTAAAACTGAGACTAGATTTCAGTGAGTGAAGAACTCCACTTGGGCAGAACAACAACAATGACAAAGGTTGACTAACTGTCAGTGGGATGAGCCTGCCTGTTGTTTCTAAGAATGTGGGTACAGAGAAGATGTCCCCCACATTCCCGACCCCATGTGTGGAGGGTCTGTAGATGGTTTCCAGTTCCTGAGGCCCACCTGTGGCATCTGGACTAACTCAGGCTCAGCCATGACAATGCCCACCATCAAAGAAAGACAAGAACACATGTCTAGTCAAACAAAGTTGAGTTATTACTTACTGCAGCAAAAGAGGCCTCCCACCATGAGAAAGTCTGGGACATTCCAAGAAGGTGTTAATAGAGGCTTGTTGTAGGACATGGACTTGTGTTAGGTGGTTTTGGAGGGGTTTAAGAAAGCAAGGATTTGCTCTGCCTCAGGTATGGTCAGGAATTGGGGGGAGGTCTTTCGAGAATTGGGTATCTTGGCAGCAGTCACTTGTGTTGTTGTCTTGGCTCTGACATAATTTTGGAGTGGTCTTGTTTTTGTCTCACTCCCCCATGGTCACAGAATGACGTCATCTGATGTACTATGAAATTGTTCATGTGAAATAGGGAACACTCCCGCCTTGGTATTAGTCCCAGGCCAGCCAGCAGAGGCACTTTTCTTCTCTCTTGCCTATAACATCTGAGGGGTGGCCTATGTCTGCTGATTATCATCCATGAGCAGCTGAATGCACTGGGAGTAACTCTGTGGTCTTCCAGGGGCAGCCATTTGGGATAGCCACAGCAAGGACTGCTTCCCTTCCAGCAGTTGCTAAAGCTTCCTACACTCAGACAGAGAAGCTCCAAATCATCTTCATGTGCCCAATGGCTTGGGGGGGATGGCCAAGTCACAAAATCATACACCGAATTCCAAATACGGTTCCTCGTGTTTAGAAAAGATGATCAGAAAAGTCGCGTAACTTTGTAGAAATCATTCTCTTCAGGCTAACATAAAAAAAAATAAACTTGCATAAAAGTAAACAAACTCCTTTTCTGTAATGCCTGGGATAATTTTTCTTTCCTATTGCTCATTGTACAATGATACAGAAGGAAGGCAATGTGAACATGCCAGGTGAGCCAACTGCCATGCTCTGCCTGGATCTCTTTGAACCACTTGTACTATGTCTGTGTTCCCTCCACCTTTCTGTGTTTCCACTTTCAATTTCTGATACCTGGGTTTCTTTCTTCTTTCTAAGGGAGTCCTTTTGCCCACAAGCTCAAAGAGATCTGGAAGGGCCTGGAAGGCTACCTCTCTGTGGGCAGCTGTTAGCCAATAACAGATGGGCACAGGCCACGAAAGCCCAGCTTCCTTGCCTTGAGTCAGGATGAACTCTGAGGCATGACTCACCCCCCATCATTCCTCAGCAGCATCAGGCTGAAGCTACCCTCTCTAAAGACTTGGCCTAAGATCACCCTCTTATTTGACTTGTTTCTCTTTCCTGTCCTATAACCCATCTTCTTACCAGTCTCTTCTGGAGCACACTTTTTAAAAATCACTTGCTCATGAATCCTCATCTCAATGTCTATCTGCTTCAGGGGAACCCCGCCTGAGATGGTAGGCATGCCCACAATACATTTGCAGGCTAAGCACTATGGCCCTTTCCAGACCAAAGGGAGAAGGAGCTTCAGACCTTTTTAGGATGTCTTCAGACCCTTTTAGGACATCTTATAGCTCACCAATGTTCCTTATTAGACACTCCTTCAGAACTATTTCAGTATATTGATTAGTACTTCCTATGACACCTCAACCACATAAGATGTTTTTAAATTGAGAAATATCTATTCCAAGTCTACATCACTCTGTGAGGGATGGTTAGGATTATCTAA
Organism: Canis lupus familiaris; assembly: GCF_011100685.1. NCBI lineage: Eukaryota > Metazoa > Chordata > Mammalia > Carnivora > Canidae > Canis > Canis lupus. The sequence continues at coordinate 32,690,692 of NC_049260.1, forward strand.
GGGGGATTGAAAATATCTGTTGCTCTGTACACTGGACATTTTATAAATAGGTAGTCCTGCATTTAAGAGCCTGTGAGTAATGTGTGTGTGTGTGTGTGTGTGTGTGTGTGTGTGTGTTTATATTTTACAGAATCCTGAAGGAGGTCTATACGTGGCTGTGACTCTGTTGGCCGGCATCACTGGCATTGTCATCACACTGTGCCTCATATTAATTATCACCTCCTCCACCAAAACCATCCGGAGGTCTTACTTTGAAGTGTTTTGGTACACACACCATCTTTTCGTGATCTTCTTCATCGGACTCGCCATCCATGGAGCTGAGTGAGTGTTTCATCTCTGAGGTGAAGTCCTTTAAGTGCTTCCATTTCCAGGTGTGATGCTGTTAGAGGCACTGTGATCTCCTTGTCTGTTTGTGGTTAGCCTCTCTGCTGAGGGAAAATGAGGAGGGGCCCACAGAGGTCAGTCTGATAGAGACCATTCAGCAGAATTTTAGTTTCTTGTACCCGATTAATAGCTATTATTTCTGAAGTAATTTAATAATAGCTATTATTAATGTATTTATTTCTAGCAAGCTAGAAAAAATACACCAAAGCTTGAGTACCTCTGCAAGTGTGTAAAACACATTAAGGGTGCTGGAGGGGTCTTGGATGTCTGCAATGATGTTTCTTATGGCTTAATCGCTAGTAAATTAGACACTCCCAAACTGGAGGGGCTAATGATTAATCAGCTGAAGGGGTTTGCTGTAGTTCAATGAGCTTCAATTCAAGCTGGACATTTATTGATTGCCTACTGTGTATGAGGACTGATCTCAGGCACAGTGGGGGAATACTAGAAGGAAAAATGCATGATTATTGCCTTCCAGCATTCTAATATGACAAAGGTAAGAGCTCACATCTATTGAGCATTTGTTATAGACATGAAATGTTTCTCTTAGGTAGAGATGCTCTTACATCCCCATTTCCTGGGGAAATTGTAGACAAAGGAACAGGCTAACAAAGGTAAAAGATATAGCCCAAGTCACTCAGTTTGTAAGTGGCGGAGCTAGGATCGGAGCCCAGGTGGTGTAAAGCAGACCACCAGCAGACAAATACTCTCATAGAGACTCACAGTGCCTGCATGTGTGGTAGACAGTTCCCAGTCTTACTGGGAATCCTATTTCTTTTTTTTTTTAATTTATTTTTTATTGGTGTTCAATTTACTAACATACAGAATAACACCCAGTGCCCGTCACCCATTCACTCCCACCCCCCGCCCTCCTCCCCTTCTACCACCCCTAGTTTGTTTCCCAGAGTTAGCAGTCTTTACGTTCCAGTTTCCCTTTTATGCTGTTTCACACCAGCTGATTCTCACACCTGCACACAAAAGTAGGCTGGGGGGAGTTCCCTGGTGAGTTTGGGTCTCCATATAACTCAGTGTGAAGAGAGCAGATGCTCAAGGCTCTGCTTGATGTTCTCTGCTGGGAGCCAAGTTAGCCTCGAGGTGACTAAGACCTGAGTGTGAAAAGGGGAAGGGTGAGAAGAACCAGCACTGGGCAACCACTGAAAAATCTGCGTAGACAATCTCTTGACTCTCCTCAAGCAATCAAATATCTTTAAATGAGATTTGGTCATAATCCAGCTGTTTCAGAGAACCCTAGAGACAAAAACTGAATCCCTTCTCCTCTCTAGCTTAGTGATTCCACCACTTTCTTTCTGCTTGTATAGTTTCACAACTATGCATTTCCCTTTGGAGCAGACAGAGGAGATAGATAGATCTGCCCCACTCTCCATCTGAAGACAATCTGATACTTACACTGGTTGGCTGATTGCTCACAGTCTCATGGCCAGGCAGCGGCTGAACTGGGATTAAAACCCAGGTTTTTTGACTTCTGGTCCTGGCAGTGAGAAGAAGGGAGAATCCATTTTTTTTCTTTCCTCACACTTCCTCTCCACGTGAACTTGGGCATTAGGGACTTTGATAATTATCATTTGTTGTATTTTTACCTTGTGTTGGCATTTTTTATGCATCAGGCCAATTGGTCGCTAAAGTACACCTTTGATTAAGTATGGCTAAACCTATTTTCTGGCTGAAGAAAGTGAAGCTCAGAAGAAGTTGAATAACTTCCCCAAGACCACCAAACTAGCCAGTGGTGGACCTGGGATTTGAAACCAAGGCTGTCTGACTCAGGCCCAAAACTGTTTTCTCGCAATCATTCTGCTTCTAAGTTACTAGTTTCTCTAAGCCTTCGATGTTCTCATATGCTAAATGGGGGTGCCAATACCTACCATTCAGGCTTGTTATGAGAGTCAACTGAGATAATTTGTGTAGAGTAACTTTCCCCAGGCCTGGCACATAATAAATGCTCAATACATGGTAATTCTCTGCCCCAAGACCTAGGGATAGAAAAAAATGGTTAACAGCCTTGAATTAAAACAGTCACAGAATATATCAAGTGGCACAATACATGTTAGGTCCCCCATACAACTATGGCAAAAGGCCTCCTGTGTCTCTTCTTAGTATATATTCTGAAGACCCTGTCATTTATGTTCCTTGAGGTTGGGAACATGACTTACCTGACTCCATGCCTCCCTTCCTCTGTTCCTACTAAACTCACATCATCTTGTGTGTTAGCAGTTGCTTCAATTACAATTTATGGAATTGAAATGAATGGGTTCTGAGCACCTCAAAGGACATACCATTAGTGTTGATACCTCTGAGAATGTCACAATCTCCACAAGGTACCCTTAAATTGATTTTGACCTTTTGATTTTAATTTAGACAATTTTGGAACAACAAATGAAGCACTTGGACTAAACCTCAGAGCTACTGTGTGACAGTATGGACCGTCCCCCACACAGGGGTGCCTATCCGTGGGGTGTACTACTAGCCCATGCTTTGGGGCCAACCTGTGTGCTTCTGGGACTGTCTTCACAGGGGCAGGGTGGGGGCATCTTTTTGCAATTTGCAGAAAGGCACTGTATGGGCCTTGCTCTGTTAGATTTGCAGTTTTCCTGTTTTTTGCTTGCTTGCTTATAAATGAAAATAATCTTGAAGCAGAAGCACAAATGCTTCCTTTGAGAAAACACATATTGATGATCCAAAATCTATATATTCTTGTGCCATCGTACATATGGTTTTTTTTTTCTATTGCTGAAGAAGACATATTTTCTCTCAAATCTACTCAGGGATCAATAAGATATAACTGTTAAATAGAAAGTACAGAATCCATACTAGAATACTTGAGATGTTCTTAGAATCTCAAAAAAATAAGAACTTAATTTCTTTCTACTAAATGGTCTGGACTTACATTTCCTCCCCAGGCGAATTGTACGTGGGCAGACTGCAGCGAGTAGACTGGAACACAATTATAAAGTTTGTGCGGACAATATCTCACAATGGGGAAAAATACCTGACTGTCCAATCCCACAGTTCTCTGGAAACCCTCCTATGGTATGTACAGTTCATGTTTACTATTACAATTTCATTACCAACAATCTTTAACCTGTCTAAGAAATACATACAAATGCCATAGAGATGTCCATTATGAATGCCAGAGAACTACTAGAATGTTAGAAGTATTGACTTTTTTCTTCTCTACTTACTGTCTAGAATTATTTCTTAAAGAGTAAGGATTGCATTGGACTATTATGAACATCCTGATATAAAACATGGAAGAGCATTGTTTTTGAAAGTGCTGTTGAAGTTGAAGCAATTCCATCTCTTCTCTTCCAGATGTGAGGGCCACAATAATAACAGTTAATGATTTCCACAGGGATCCATTCTGAGATAAGTTGGATAGCTCAGATAATCACTTAGAAGGAGCTAAAAGTCTCCTCAGATACCAGGAAGTATGACTTTCTTTTTTTATTTTTAAAGATTTTATTGATAAATTTGACAGAGAGAATGAGAGAGCACACAAGCAGTGGGAGGGGCAGGCAGAGGGAGAGGGAGAGACAGACTCCCTGCAGAGTGGGGAGCCCAATGTGGAGCTTGATCCCAGAAGCCTGAGATCACGACCTGAGCCGAAGGCAGATGCTTCACCAACTGAGCCACCCAGGCACCCCCAGAAATAAGACTTTCTATACAGCTTTCAAAGCTGGGAAGGAAATTGATGAAGTGACACATAGGGCTGCCTTTAACCATCAGGAAGCATGTCTATACCATACAAAGGATACTGGACAGCCAGGTTCAGACCAACGCCCATTGGCTTTGCATGTGGAGCAGGAGTGTGGCAAGGATGACCAAGGGGAAACATGCTGGAATATTTACCTTCTGTTGGGAGCTCTTGTTGGGTGCTCTGCAAAGTTCCATTTTGTGAAGTGGGCCCTGTGTTCTTCATATCTTTTCCTCCATTGACAAGTAATGTACTTTATTGGTTATCATGCTAACCATTGGTATAAAACTAGGTAAAAATCAACATTTGTATAGGGCTTCTTTTTTTTTAAGATTTTATTTATCCATTCATGAAAGACACACACACACACAGAGAGAGAGAGAGAGAGAGAGAGGCAGAGATATAGGCAGCGAGAGAAGCAGGCTCCACGCAGGAAGCCCGATGTGGGACTTGATCCCGGGACTCCAGGATCATGCCCTGGACCGAAGGCAGGCGCTAAACCGCTGAGCCACCCAAGGATCCCCTGTATAGGGCTTCTGAACAGGATTGTTGTTGTTGTTGTTTTTAAGCACAGTATAATATAAAGGCAAATGTCCCATCCCATTATCTCCTTTCTTTTTTCTACACTCTTAACATAGGAATTTTCTTTCTATAAGACACAGTCTGCTGTCCAAGGACTTAACATCTTTAAGGATCCTTGCTCATTAATGAAAGCAACGAGATGTATCAGTGAACTGCTCCCACTACATGCAGACATCTATTGATTAAAAAAAAAAGGGATTAAAAAAGGAACTGCATCGAGGGTCCTCTTATGGGTTAGGGGAAGGCACATTTCCTTGAAGACAGCTGGAATCAGTGTACTACTACCTTAACAGGCATCTACCTCAAAGGAGCTTCTGGGTTTCTGGGATTAGAGGCAATGTCCAAGACCTTGCTCCATTCAATGGAACCCCATTGTGGCCCCCAGGAAGTAGATGCATGATGCCAGCCTGTTTTAAAAATCTGTCCCATGAAGACAAAGGCCAGCAGCAGAATATTTCTGACTTTCAGAGCAGATATCCTTCCACTTTGGCTGGAGGTGGGGACATTCAGGTGCTCTCAACTTCCAATAAAATGTTTCTCAAAAAAATGTAATAGAAAGATCATATGTGAGGCTGTAGCAAGCACTCTGTAATTTTATTTTTCTTTCTTGAAATCCATTCTGGAATGCCATATTTTAAATGATTCTGCCTTCTAAAACTGTTTGCTACTTCAGGTATTAAACTAGGAACCTAACTGGGATGGAGTCCCAGGATGGATTTGCTTATCCTAAAGGTTTTCATATAGTTAGAAGTACTACAAGGTGATTCCAGTATTGTGAAACACTGAAGATTCTGATGGGAGGGGAATCTAAAGAAATCTGAAAATCTTTGGGCTTGTCCCTCTTCAGCAGGTGCATTGCATAGCTCCTAGAACTTACCAGGATATTGGAGAAACGGCTAAATTCTTTGGATGAAATTTCTTATCTTGCAAAAGATGAAGCTTTGGCTACAAGGATGAGAGAAAGCAACTGCAATGTTGCATTAAAAAATATGGTGTTGTTGAAATGCTATACTTAAGAGAGATGTTAATTCTGAAACTAATCTTGCTCCGCTGTAGGGTCACTGCAACTTCTATTGCAACACCAGGAGGAAATCTCATTCTTGTGGGCAGTTCCTCTTGGGAAAGTTTTATACTGTAGATAAAGTTTCCCAATGTGGCTAAGGAGAATGTTCATCTGCGTTAGCTCAAAATTTTATTTTAATTTTAGATATTTTTCATGCATTCTGTTGTATTAGAAATTTATGAATCTGATCCTGAGTATTTAAACAAGCCTACAAAGATTGACTTCTAAAATGTTTTGTCCCCATGAATCTTATATCAGCTATTACCCCTTAACACACCGTGTTTTCATGTTTTGCTCTGATTACAGACTTGGAAATGGATAGTGGGTCCCATGTTTCTGTATCTCTGTGAGAGGTTGGTACGGTTTTGGCGATCTCAACAGAAAGTGGTCATCACCAAGGTATGATCTGGTTTGGGAGTTACTAACAGTATCTAACTATATCATGTTTACCCAGGTTCCCTATAGCATTGCTCGGAGCTGGCTTCCTCTTAGTTTCTTAATTAAACATAGGACAGAGAGAAGACCAACAGTTTATTTCAGTGTACTTAGCTTGATAATCAAATGATTGGACTTTTTAGCTGGAGGAAGTACAAATTAACATTTTCTGTTGCAAAATAAAGCTGATTGTTTTGCGTGCACAAATCTGTGTGTATGTGTGCATGCGTGTGTAGAAGGGAGGAGGAACACACAATGATGATGTGAGCAGATAAGAGTGCAAAAGCAAAACACATGATTTCAAAAGGGTACACACTGAGCCTTAAAATACTCAGATGCCAAAAGAACCAGGGAGCCAAGGGCAGGAGTGACTGAGGTTGAGATAATTTTCCAGGCCTCCCTTTACCTCCTTTTCTGTGCTATGTATATAATCATAGAATATCACAGCTGAAGAACCCAAAGTCTCAAGGAGATTAGTAACTAAACTGCATCCAGAATTGAGTCTGCTAACTCCAGGTATATGACAACTTTTTCCCCATGCTTCTGTGCTGCTTCTCATTACTAACTAAATAGCCAACTCAATAGATAGAAACTCCTGGTTGTCATTTCAGGAAACAACAGACAAAACTAGTTTTATCAAATAAATTTTTAAATGTTTTTCAAGATTTTATTTTATTTATTCATGAGAGACATAGAGAGAGAGGCAGAGACTGGAGCAGGCTCTCCGCGAGGAGCCCGATGCCAGACTCGATCCCAGGACTCCAGGATCACGCCCTGACAAAGGCAGATGCTCAACCGCTGAGCCACCCTGGTGCCCCTATCAAATACAACTTAATTCCATTCAATACAGTTCAAAAAGTGTTTACTAAAAGCTACTACGGGCTATTCTTGCACAACACTGAATTCTTCTTGTCCTCCACCCTAGCTTTTCTCTCTTGGCATCTGTGGAAGGCCACAGTAAAGTTAGTCCAGCTGGCACTGGAAATCTTGAAATATAGGAAGCTACAGCAGTTCTCCTTTTTTACTTATACTGTATTATAAGAAAAAGCCCACAGAAGAGCAAGAAGGGCTGCCACAAAATTTCCCTTACTAGGCTAGACCTGACTAAGCAGGCAAGTATTTCCTTTAAACATATTTTAAAGGCAACCTTGTTTTCCCGTGGAGCAAAGAGTCATTTTCTACTCATAAAAACAGATACTCATTTTCTTCTCAAAAACAAGTAAGAAACAAGGTGTCATCCCAAAGTATTCCAATGTCCATTCCACTAGTGCATTTTATGGAGTTGAATCCCGATTGCACCTGTGGCAGCAAAATTGCAATGGGGGAAAAATGTTCTCACCACACAAAGTTGCGACACAGTGAACACCATATTCAAAATAATTTTTGTCAATTTTTATTTTCTGTTTTCAAAACGAAGCTTTAGGTCTCTTTATTTTAGTGATGAAAGGACATTGGGTACTGCTTTATCATGTAAGATGGATTGAAATCACAAGTTTGGGAAATGCTTGGCGATGTTTAGCAAAAGCGTTTCCCATCTTATCCCTCTTCACTCACGGAGGGAAAAGCTCAGCACTGTTAGTCAACATTTAGGAAGCTGCTATGTTGTTTCTATTGCTTCTTCTATTCCTTTGATGTGCCTTGGTTGGTTTTCCAGTTGTACATAGAAAGTCCCGTGTATCTCAGGAATCATCCCAGAAACAGTATATTACTTTCTGTATTATAATGACAGCTTTTTATTGTGCTTTCTTTGTAAAAGTTATTTACCACCTCACCAGCTGCTGGACATTTGGACCGTTTTCAGTTTTTGCTGTTGTAAACAAAGATGCCATGCCCTTGCACACATGGAGAATGGGGATGGCCATGGGGTGTGCTTTGGGGGAGACAAAGAGTGTACTTCCAGGGTCGGTGGAAATGTAGACAGGCAGAATCAGGTGGATTCCAAGGCAGATCCAAGGTGTGAGTCAGAACAAAGATAGATCAGTACATGCGGCTTGGCTTGCGGGATGTTGCTAAATAGCCAGCCCAGGGGATCTCCTTCTCTCCAGCTGCCAAGGCTCTCGAGCATCCCCCAGGAGACAGGAAGGCCGGGCAGAGAGCCATCTCTTCTTCCTGTTGCTAGGACCTGCCTTGACTTCTGGGAGAAAAAAAATATCACAATAGGCTGGTGTCTTAGGCTGGACTCCCTGGCAAGACTCTGAGACAAACAATCACAGACAGAAGGTTTCTGGGATGTGTTCTCAGGAGATGAACCTGTGAAAGAAAAGAAAATCAGAAATTGGGGAGGAAATGAATGACTCTGGGCGGTTGCAGCTGCAGCCTCAGCTGATCCTACAAGGAGAGCAGGGGGTTGGGATGACGTCTGGGAGTTGTCTCAAGTTGAGGACAGAGCCAGTCCTTTTTTTTTTAAGGTTTTATTTATTCATGAGAGACACACAGAGAGAGGCAGAGACATAGGCAGAGGGACAAGCAGGCTCCCTGCGTGGGGGAGCCTGGTGTGGGACTGGATCCCAGGACCCCGGGATCATGACCTTGAGCCAAAGGCAGATGCTCAACCACTGAGCCACCCAGGGGCCAGTCCTTTGTACTCCTGCTCATCGTATGCTGTGGGCTCCAGCCGAGGGCAATTCTGAATGAGGGCCACATCTTTTGGAGGAAAGGCTGCGTTGGCCCTGAAGAATGGATGTGGGTGGGCATGTTCGCTCAAACTTTTGTCTGTGTGGACAGTGAAAAGGGAAGTATTTGGGGAAAGTGTAGTTTCCAGACACATGTTTTATTCCATAGGTGGTCACTCACCCTTTCAAAACCATTGAGCTACAGATGAAGAAGAAAGGATTCAAGATGGAAGTGGGACAGTACATTTTTGTCAAGTGCCCCAAGGTGTCCAGTCTGGAGTGGCACCCTTTCACACTGACCTCTGCCCCGGAGGAAGACTTCTTTAGCATCCATATTCGGATCGTTGGGGACTGGACAGAAGGACTTTTCAATGCTTGTGGCTGTGATAAGCAGGAGTTTCAAGATGCGTGGAAACTACCTAAGTAAGTACAAAGCACATATTTATGAAAGTGTATGAGTTCAGGAAAAGAATGTCACTAGGTCCCCTGTCTCACCTCTCACTGCCCTGTCTCCTTGGTCTGACCAAACACAAGTTCTACAAATTCAGGTAGCTATTTCTGTGTTCCCCATTTTATGTGTGCAGTGTGTTTAGGCATGTACTTATAAATCTTGTGCGGAATATGAAATATTTGAATCCAACATTAATAATGAATATTCCCCAATTCCTTTCAAAATGTAAGGGGCCTTGCCCTTTTCTAACAAACGAAGTTCTAGTATATCAAAGATATTCTTAAAATTTAATTGACATATGTTATTTGAGGGTAAATGCCATATATTATTCACTTTGTCCCGTTCTTCCCACGTGCCTGAGATGGTGCCAGGCACTTAGAAGATGCTAAAGAAAAGCTTGTCGGTTGACTCAGTGAATAGACAAATGAGAAGTGAAGGTGTTAAACTTAGAAGATGTTATGACAGAAAATTCGCACTTCACTTCAGTGTGTAAAGTAAGCAGGAATTTCAAGTGTGGGGTGCCCTGGCAAGAAGTACAGGGTGTGCGTGTGTGTGAGAGTCTGTACGTGTGTATGAGTCTGTATGTGAGTCTGTGTGTCTGTGTGTGTGTGAGTCTGTGTGTGTGTGGGGGGGTTGGGTGTGGGTGTGGGGGCGTAGGTCAAAGGGTGGAGAGATGAAAAAAATACCCCCGAGAGTTACCAAATATTTTCAGTTAGCTAAGACTTCCTCTTCTTACTTCCAACCACAATGTTGACACTGAGTTGGTTACTTGAAAGCTATTTCATAGAAGAAAGTGCCCCACAAGGACACTGTCCCGGGGCGATGTGACACATCACACATCCCCGGGGCGAGCTGTGTCCGACTGTGCAGTGCAAGGCAGCCCTGTAACCACGTCCTCGCGCTTCCCCCCAGGATAGCGGTGGACGGGCCCTTCGGCACGGCCAGCGAAGACGTGTTCAGCTACGAGGTGGTGATGTTAGTGGGAGCAGGGATCGGGGTCACGCCCTTTGCATCCATTCTCAAGTCGGTCTGGTACAAATATTGCAATAACGCCACTAACCTGAGGCTCAAAAAGGTAAGGCCTTCAGGGTTTCTGAGGGCGCGGGCAGTCCCCCCCCAAACCCCCACCCCCGGGGGAGGCCGCTGAGAGCCTTGGGGCGGAGCTGGCCGAGACCCAAGGAAGTGAAGACAAGTTCCGGCTGGGTCCAGAGAGACCCACACCTCCTAAAAGGGCTGTTCACACGTCGGATGTGCTCGTGCGTCAGCAGGCCTACTGTTGCAAGTAACACGCTGCACTTGCAAGGCGTTCGTAGAAACTGGGAAGAAAGGAAGTTGGGGTAGAAAGTATTCACAACCCCAACGCAGCAGCTGCCCTCTTTGTGGCTCCTCTGCCGATGTTTTCCTACGTGTTTACATACTCTTGGGGAGTTGTAAATATTGAGTAGGAATACTTCCGTGTCCTGCTTTAGGAAAACAGTGTTTTCCAGTGTTGGCACAGGCTTTGTCATGATCTTTTTTTTTTTTTAATGATTCTTGTATGTTCCTTTGAGGGGATATAGAACAATTGTTCTATCGTCCTGTGTTAGATACTGAGATTGAGTCCATTTACGTCCCCCAATCCTTTTTTTTTTTTTTTCCGCAAGGGGAGGGCAGGAGACATGTCCTTTCATGAAACTTACTTTCTTATGGGTATTTCCTCACAATAAATTTCCAGGCCGGGCAGCCCAGGTGGCCCAGTGGTTTAGCACCGCCTTTGGCTCAGGGCCTGATCCTGGAGACCAGGAATCGAGTCCCACGTTGGGCTCCCTGCTCTGCCTGTGTCTCTGCCTCTCTCTCTCTCTCTCTCTCTCTCTCATGAATAAATACATAAAATCATTAAAAAAATAAATAAATTCCCAGGGTAATTTTTTGGTCACATGTAAATTTGGTTTCATTGCCCGATAAAGGACATCTTGAATAAAACATGAGTCATTCTAATAACTTTGGAGATAGCCTCTAATTGGGACATGGAGCATAAGTTGACTTTTTAATTTTCCCCTTTCTCTCTTTACTATATGGAGGAGGTTTGGGAAGAAGGGCGTTTTTTCCCTTAGAACCCAGGAATGTCTGGCATTAGCAGGCAGTGGAGTAGTCCTGTGGCAGCCACTGCCAGCCTAGGTGGCATTGGTCTTTCTGACAGGAGGTACAAAGGAAGCCAGGGAGGTGAGGTGGGCAAGAGCAGGCCCAGGAGGAAGGTGGTGAGCTACTGTTTTCCTAAGCCATGTATTTCTGAGACTTAGCTATTTATTTACTGCCCCACAGGGTGAAGGCCAGTGCAGGCTCTTGTGAGCTAGCTTGTGAAATGTCCAGAGCTTTCTGAAAACCTCTGTTTCTAGGCATCCTGAGCTGCAGGAAAAAGTTGGGGGAGGGGAGGTTAGAAATACATATGTCATTCTGATGAGGCCTATTTAAGTATAATCTGCCTCATGATCTGTTGCTCTTGCAGATATACTTCTACTGGTTGTGCCGGGACACGCACGCCTTTGAGTGGTTTGCGGACTTGCTGCAGCTGCTAGAGACCCAGATGCAGGAAAGGAACAACGCTGGCTTCCTCAGCTATAACATCTATCTCACCGGCTGGGATGAGTCTCAGGTGAGGGAGAGATCCCGGCTCTCGGATCCTTCCTACAATGCCCGGGGCTGATTGCTTCCCTTTGGTTATTGCCGTGTTTTGTGTACTGTGTTTTCATTTCATTTTGTTTTGTTTTTTGTTTTTACCAAGAAGAGTTAATGGATTTGGTGATCCGGCCTATTCACTCTCACTCAATATCCCCACATGTTCAGACTCTTGAGACTAGATTCAAAGTTGGTATCTGTGGAACAGATTAGCGCTAAGGAGCCCACAAGGATATAAGAGCCATGCCTTTGACCTTGTGAGACTCACGTTCCTACCAGGGGTCTTGAACCAGCTGGACAAGATGATCCATAGGGTAATGGGAAGAAAATATTAGCTGTCTTTCTCCTCTCTTTATGTCTCTCTCTCTCTCTCTCTCTCTGTCTTTCTCTTTATATCTATACACACACACATATTCCATTAATTTTATGTTTATATGCATTTCACAATATACATAATGCATTTAGTAAGTAGTAATAATAATTGTGCATAGTTATTAAGCATGTATAATGTGCTAGGTATTTTTATTAGTGTTTACATAGATTGGCTAACTTGATCCTTAAAATAGCCCTATGAAGTAGAAACTCTTATTATCCACACTTTACAGATGAGGAAACCAGAGCCCAGAACAGGTTAGGTCATTTGTCCAAGGGCACCCAACTAGTAAGAGGCAGAGGCAGAATGTTCCAGAGCCTGCACTCTTAGGAACTCCCACTAGTTTATGATTATTATTTATAAATTAAGCAAAACATATTTAATGAAGATGAAATATATTTGTGTGCATATGTGTATATGTATATAGCATATGTGTATGTATATGTGTGTGTGTGTAATATAACATATAACGCATAATCCATAACATGTTTTATCTATCTATCCAGGGACATTTAACAATGAAAACAATTTATAAGACAGCCCCTCCCAACAAAGAATTATCTGGCCTCAAGTGACAAAAGTGCTGAGATTAGGAAACTCTGAAACAAGTTACTGATTCCTAGGGGGTAAAATCTTCCTAAATAAGCAAACATTAATAATTTGGCCTGGAAGCAGCATAAGCAGCATAAGCTCCCCCTGCATGAGGAGCCAAGGCAAGAGTCTCCTCCTATCCCTGGCCAGTGTCTCAGCTGGCCATAGCCACACATCCTGGGCATGTTTCACATGCACCTCGTACTTGTGAAAACGGACTCCTCATTTGGGTTTCGGTGTATTGTTTATCATAGATTCTCCAAGTCTTAGAAGAGTCTTGTTACAAATGTAGATCCAGGAACACATGACCCATAAACTTTGCTGCTCCAGAAAAAGGGATTTCAAGATGCCATTTCTGCAATTTAAAAACAAAACAACAACAAATATTTGATAAATGGTAAAATCGATAAAAATGAAACCCAGAGAAAAAATGTGATGAGCACTGGGTGTTATACACAATTGATAAATTGTTGAACATTAAAAAAATCTATAAATACAAATTACTTTGCAGTTTTATGATTTAAAAAGCCAGGCACAATTTTTTAAATGGGAAATTTATTTGCATCAAAAAATAACTATTTTCGGGCAGCCCGGGTGGCTTGGTGGTTTGGCCAAGGCCTGATCCTGGAGACCCGGGATCGAGTCCCACGTCGGGCTCCCTGTGTGGAGCCTGCTTCTCCCTCTGCCTGTGTCTCTGCCTCTCTCTCTCTCTGTGTGTCTCTCATGTATAAATAAATAAAATCTTTTTTAAAAAAATAACTATTTTGCTCTACGAAACTGGTCCCTACAGGATTATTAAACCAGAGTGGTCATCCTTCCTTACCTCCTCCATCCCCATCATCTATCCCCTGTCCAGTGAATTTAAAATCTGATTCAAGTTTTAAATAAATTTAAGTAACCACTTTTTAAAAAAGATTTTGTTTTTATTTATTTATGAGAGACCCAGAGAGAGAGGCAGAGACATAGGCAGAGGGAGAAGGCTCCTTGTGGGAAGCCTGATGTAGGACTCGATCCCAGGACTCCAGGATCACAATCCGAGCCAAAGGCAGATGCTCAACCACTGAGCCACCCAGGTGCCCCTAATTAACCACTTTTATGAAAAATATCTGTTGGTCGAGCTGAGGCCTGGTAGAATGGTAGCAGAAAACAACACGTGACTATGTACACACACACACAGACTAGCTTTAGACTTGATTTGTTGTGTCATTATGTTGCCAAAATATGAATGCATTTTAATCTGTAGTTACTTTAGTTCTTAGTGATTCTCCTAAAGGAGTGGGAGTAAGTATATTAGGGGGAAGAGAGAAAGTCACATGCAGAACAGAGAGAAAAACAGTGAAACAGTATTTAAATCCTACCCACACCTTCAAAGCCTGATGTCAGGTGCTGCCAGGCTGCAATCTTCCCATCCTCCCATGCCAACTCTCTTAGCTTTCACTGAGATATTTGTGCCTCTCCCATGGCACTCATGATACCCTATTTTACAAATAGGATGATTCATGTTCTTACTTCCAGGTTGGCCCTTCTAGATTATAAATTCCCTGAAGACACCCGGTTTATTCATCTTGATGTACCTTCTAGCCTTCAGATATATATGGTTAGCGAGAGCTTGGCCTGTGAGATACGTCAATCTATCTGTGCTTTGGTACAGTGTGTCTCTGTTTTGTGACTTCATGTCCTTTCCCACAGGCCAATCACTTTGCCGTGCACCATGACGAGGAGAAAGACGTGATCACGGGCCTGAAACAAAAGACCCTATATGGACGGCCCAACTGGGATAATGAATTCAAGACGATTGCAAGTCAACACCCAAAGTAAGGAGTAAGGACACCAAAGCAAGGTGTCCTTGAGGCTTGTGCTCCGCCGGAAGCACTGGCTCCCAAACACAGCTAGATTTGTATATTCTGAAAACTAACATACACCCAGATGACTATATTGACAACCCATAAAAGGTTTTAGTTATGCAGGACTTTATGAGGGAGTCTTTAAATCACACCAAAATTACCTGGAGTTATTATCAACAAAGATGCTTGGGGGCCTCCCCCACCTCTGACTTTCTGCACCCTGCTCCCCCCAAGTAGGGCCATAACCCACTTCTTTTCCTTCAGCTCCTAAATCTCTTTTAATTCAATATGATTTCTATCTTTATTATTAGGGAGATACCGTCCCTACGTTCAGTGTTTAGGTTTTGGGTCTAGAATCATAAGTTGTCGGACATCCTAAGGTCCTTTCTACCCATTCTGAAACTTTGAGGGGCTCCTCTACCTTGCTACAACACTAGATAAACTCAAGAAATCACCACAAATAGACCTTCAGGCCTTTGCTTTCTATGCATTAATGAGCATATGAATCACTTGGGGATCTTTTCACAATGCAGATGCTGATTTAGTAGGTCTAGGGTGGGGCCTTAGAATCTACACTTCTTTTTTTAAGATTTTATTTATTTATTTGAGAGAGGGAATGAGCGAGCTGTTGAGCCTGAGCAGGGGGAGAGGCAGAGAGAGAAGCGGACTCCCCGCTGAGCAGGGAGCCCCATGCAGGGCTCCAGCCTAGGACCCCGGGATTATGACCTGAGCCGAGGGCAGATGCTTAATCAACTGAGCCACCAGGGTGCCCCGAGAATCTATGTTTTTAAAAAGTTGACTAGGAGGCTACTGGTCTGGAACCACACCCTGAGGAACTAGGCTTTAGCATCTAAAACAGAGAGGGATGAAGCCCCACCCAGCTGTTGGCAGAGTCGGTGAACCGAAAGCAGACGTGTTCCTGATTTCTAGATGCTGGAGCCGGTTGGAGACATAGAGCCCTGAAGGCAATTAGTCCACAAACTCACAGATTCGCCACTGTTTTCTCTGTGGCAGAGATTTCTACAAACTCCACTTGAATATGGTTTCCCAGGGAAGTCAACTGCCTTCCGTAGCTGTCCCCACAAACAGGGCTGAGCCACTCTCGCACAGGGTTAGTGGGAAGGACAAAGGAGCAGGAGTGTGGGGGGGGGGGTTTCCGCCCTGGAGCCAAAAATCAAGAGGAAGTTCCCCCATGTGCTTTGTAATCCAAAAGCCTGAAACTCTTTTATTTTTCCTTTCTTTCCCCAAAGCACCAGAATAGGAGTTTTTCTCTGCGGACCTGAAGCCTTGGCTGAAACCCTCAGTAAACAGTGCATCTCCAACTCTGAGTCTGGCCCTCGGGGAGTGCATTTCATTTTCAACAAGGAAAACTTCTAACTGCTCTCTTCCATGATATCAGTGTGGGTTATGCTGCCAAGTACCTAACCTAATAATGCTAGTTGATGATGTAAGTTCCACCCCCCCCCACCTTAAAAAAAGAGAGAGAGAGAGAAATCAAACTGTAAGGGGAAGGTTTTCCTTGAAAGGAATGTCAAAGATTATTTGATAGTGATAATTTGCATTTGCATGGGGCTTTATGGTTTTCCGAGTGTTTTTACAAACTTGATTTCATGTTTCACTCACAACGATGCCAAAGAAAGGTAGGACAAGTGTGCACTTGACGGGATGAGCACTGGGTGTTATTCTATATGTTGGCAAATTGAACACCAATAAAAAAATAAATTTATAAAAAAAAAAAAGAAAGGTAGGACAGGATTCCTGGACTCAGTGTTTAGGATAAAAAAAAAAAAATAGGGACGCAAAATGGTGAAGTAAATTCCCAAAGATTATGAAGCTTGGACCAGATCTAGTCCACGCGGCCCTGGATTTGTTTGGCGGTCTTTCCGTGATCCCAGGCTGCCTGGAAATAGGCTCATATACTCCCCAAAAGAAGCAATAACCCAGGGAGTGACCATTCATTTTCCATCTGGTGTTATCTTTGTTATCATTATGTCATATGGAATGACATTTTGCAAATATTTAGGAGGTAATACATGCCAAGAAGGATTGAACACTCAAGAGTGACAGGATGGACATCTGAGCATATACTCCAGGTTAGCAAAGCAGCACACCGACTGGGTCAGAGGTTCTTCCTCCAGAAGAAGGAATGGAATTAATTAGCCTGGAATTAATGTATTACTCAGCATTTACAATGAGGCTTGGCAGAGTGGATACTCAATGAAAGTTTGTTGAATGAATGAATGAAAACATATTTAGAACCATACAAGGCCTGAGTAGAAATATTTTAAAGCCTTAAACTAAGAATTGTGACAATTGTGTACCTGATAGGCCCAGCTGCTTTAAATAGCATCTACCCCCTTGTTTTACTTAAATATACACACAAAATGGCTCTTATTTGTGTGACTACTGACTGGCTTATTGTTACATCATCATCAAATTTATGTCCTAGAAATAAAAATCCCCAGCTTACTGTGTAAGTATTGAATTCACACCCAGTAGAATGTTCTAGATGTCCATGAGTTCAAGAGGGAGTCTCTAAATCACTGTTAGTGTGGCCAGAAACAGGTTTTTTTTCCTTTGAACCGCTCTTATTTCTGGAAACTAAAAACAGCTTTATTTGCCCCACCCTCTGGAGCCACAGGTATTTAGAACTACTTAACTTTGGTAATGAGGAAGAAAGAGAAGAGAGCTGGGGGAAGGACACAAAACTGGGTTAGGAGGAATGGGGAAGGGTAAGGGAAAGAGAAGAGGAAGAGAGGGAGAGAAATCAAAAAAAGGCAAAAAGGAAGGAGAGAGGTGGCAGGTCTCACCCCAGATTCCACAATCTTGTATGTATTGGATGGAGCCGATGGAGGCTTACACACACTCATTTTATTTTGATTCCATATAGCATTGAAGCTGAGAATTTTGAGGCTGGGCGGGGGGTGTGGGGTATATTTCGAGGATCAGGATGAAGTAGTGAGAAAGTGAGAACTCCGTTGTTCCTCTGGACTCCCATGCTGCACAAGTCACTGCAGGCCCGTCCTGACAAGTCAGGCCTGCCTTGGGAATGTCACCTCCCCCAAACGTCCCAGCAAGCTTTTTCCTCAGAGAAACTTAGATCCAGCCTGTTCACACTGCACCCCAGGTTTCAGTTCATTCATTGACCAAATTTTTATTGTGCTATTACTCTGACTCAAGGCCCTGGTGCCCAGAGTTTCAATTCTTTACACCAGAATGTGAGCAAGAGGGGGAACCACAGTTCGAAGGAGTCTGAGAACCTTGGCCCTCTCTAACTTCCGTGACAGAAGTAAAACCAACTCCATCTGCTGCTCTGAAAATGTGTCTCCAGGGGTTTGTTTGTTTTGTTTTGTTTTTTACCTTGATGACATCGCAGTTACCAAAACAGAGAGCCCTGCCCTGTGTTCTCCTGGTCCTGAGATGAAAAATGAATGTAGAAGTGCTCGTCATAAATCCATTCCTCTCCCAAGCCGCTAGCTGCCAGCTGCCAGCACAGCTTTTCTGGCTTTTAGTATTTAGCACTTAGTAACAGATACCGAGAGAATTATTAAGCATTGCTTTTAATCTCAAGGCTACAAACGCTTTTCTTAGTTCTCCTGTTTTTGCAATATTACATTTATGAAATGTGAATTCTTGCAGGTGGTGTATTTGAATCGTTTGTGGGGGAGGGAGGGTTTGGGAGGTAATTCCTAGAAGAACTATTAAAACTGTGCTAGACTATTAAAAATGAATGAGCATCCTTGGTGTCTGTGTTGTTAATCTTCTTCGTATTAAAGGGTGGGTTCATGAAGCAAGGATGTGCTCTGCCCTGGTAGGGCTGGGATTCTCTGTGATTTTGCATGTGGCAGGCCACACAGGTCATGATTTATGGGTGAGGAAGGGGAAACTGAGTACTGAGTTTTGTGCTCATGTCTTGGTGACCTCATGGCAGTGGTATGAGGCATGAGTGTCACCTCATGCTGTAGACAGAATCTCAAAGGCAAAGAAACCCTAGTATGACTCCCCGCCCTTTTTTTTCACTTCCACTCATTTTGTAGGCTCTGACTTTGCAGTTAGATGATTGTGAATATAGACATATGCTCATGGTTCTGTCTTGGCCATTGTTCTGAGTCAATCAGTTATGATCTGCTCTGTCTAGAAAATGGATAGAGATGCGGGCATATGTTCTTCTGGGGGGTTGGCAAGTGCTGCCACAAGGGGAAAGGACATTACCTGAAGGAAATGCCAATGATAGGAAGAGCTAATGTTGGGGCACCTGGGTGGCTCAGTGGTTGAGCATCTGCTGTCAGTTTAGGTCGTGATCCAGGGGTCCTGGGATTGAGTCCTGCATCAGGCTGCCCAAGGGAAGTCTGCTTCTCCCTCTGCCTATATCTCTGCCTCTCTCTGTGTGTCTCTCATGAATAAATAAATAAAATCTTTGAAAAAAAAAAAGAGCTAACATTTAGCAAAACACCTTCAATTATGCCAAACAGTTTACATACACTTCAGCTAATCCCTTAGGACACTGAAAGGTAGCTATTTTATCCCAATTCTGTTGATGAAAATCGAGGCCGAGGACAGAGGATAAATGATAGGCACGGACTATCTCACACCTACTGTGTAACTGTGTCAACATCAGCGCACACTTTTCTGGTGAAGAAGTCCCATGTTCTTTATACTACGCTAGCAGATTAGTCAAGGTACCAAGGATATTTTCAAAGCTATTGTGCGAGGTACAGATTATGCACTCAGAATAGCTGGGTAAGAAGTGTTGGCTGGGACACCTGGGTGGCTAAGCGGCTAAGCATCTGCCTTCGGCTCAGGACATGATCCCAGAGTCCTGGGATTGAGTCTCACATGGGGCTTCCAGCTCCACAGGGAGTCTGCTTCTCCTTTTGCCTCTGCCTCTCTCTCTGTCTCTCATGAATAAGTAAATAAAATCTTTAAAAAAAATTTTTTTTTAAAGAAACGATGGCTAACCCAATTCATGCTCATTTTTACTTTTATTTATATTTATTTATAATGTTTCTTCAGCTTTATTGACAGATAATGACCAATAAAATTGTAAAACATTTAAAACATCACGACGTGATGATTCACCAAAAAATGTTTTTCCCAAGAAAAACTTTTACCTATACAAGGCAATGAACAAATCCAAGGAATTTAACGCTGATACAGAACTATCACTTACTCTCTGTTCTATGTACAGGTGACTCTGCATCCCCTTTGCATTAGGGGTGGGTACTGTCAGTTTGTCCTGTTACTGATGGTATTAAGTTTGATCACCAGATTTCTCTGTTATAAATGTAAAGTTTTCCTTTTACTTTTGTAACTAGGAAGTCCCATTTGGAGAATGCTTACTCTGTGACCATATGAATCTCATTTTCTCCTATAGCCTTTTTTTAAAAAAAAAAAAAGATTTCATTTATTCATGAGAGACAGAGAGAGAGAGAGGCAGAGACACAGGCAGAGGGAGAAGCAGGCCCCACGTAAGGACCCCGATGTGGGACTCCATCCCAAGTCTTCAGGATCACGCCCTGGGTCAAAGGCGGCACTAAACTGCTGAGCCACCCTGGCTGCCGTCTCCTACAGCCTTTTACCCAGTCGTTTTAGCATACATCAATGAAATTTCACTGAATCAAGTTTTATAACGATGGATACAAAATATCTGGATTCTTAAACCTCAATAATTTGCCAATTTCTTTTTTTCTCCACATTTATTGAGATATAATTGACACTTAACATGGTGTAAGTTTAAGATGTATGAAGTATTGAATTAATACATTTATATATCGCAGAATGATTACCACCATAGGGTTAGCTAACACCTCTGTCCCGTCACTTAATTACCATTGATTTGGGGGGTGGTGAGAACATTTAAGATTTAGTCTCCTAGCAATATTCAAGTATATAATACAATCAAGTATATATTATAATCACCATGTTGTACCTTAGATCCCCAGAACTTGTTCATCTTGTAACTGTAAGTTTGTACACTTTGGCCAATACCTCTCAATGTCCCCCACATCCCAGCACTGGGTAACCACCGCTCTACTCTATTTCTCTGAGGTCAGCTTTTATAGACTCCACATATATGTGAGATTATACAGTATTTGTATTTCTTTGTCCAACTTATTTCACTTAGCATGATGCCCTCCAATTTCATCCAGGTCATTGCAAATGCAGAATTTCCTTCTTTCTCATGGCTGAATAATATTCTGCTGTATATATATAAAACATCTTCTTTATCCATTCCTCTGTTGCTGGGCACTTACGTTGTTCTACATATTGGCTATTGTGAAATAATGCTGGAGTAAACATGGGAATGTAAATATCTCTATGAGATACTGATTTCAATTATTTTGTATATATATACCCAGAAGTAGGATTGTTGAATCATAGGGTGGTTCTATTTTTAACTTTTTGAGGAAGCTGCATATTGTTTTCCACAGTAACTGCACCAATTTACATTCCTACCCGCAGTGCACAAGGGGTCCTTTTTATTCACATTCTTGCCAACACTTGTTATCACTTGTCTTTTTGATGGTAGCCATTCTAACAGATATGAGACAATATCTCATTGTAGTTTTAATTGGCATTTCCCTGATGTGAGTGATGGTGGGCACATTTTCATATACCTGTTGGTCATTTGTATGTCTTCTTTGGAAAACTATCTAATTCCTCTGTCCAGTTTTTTTAAAAAATTTATTTATTTATGATAGACAGAAAGAGAGAGAGAGAGAGGCAGAGACACAGGAGGAGGGAGAAGCAGGCTCCATGCCAGGAGCCTGACGTGGGACTCGATCCCGGGACTCCAGGATCGCGCCCTGGGCCAAAGGCAGGCGCTAAACTGCTGAGCCACCCAGGGATCCCCCTCTGTCCAGTTTTTAATTGGATTGCTTGATTTTGCTGTTGAGTTGTAGGAGTTCTTTATATGTTTTAGATATTAACCCCTTATCCAATACATAATATATATATTTTTTCAATACATGATATTTTTTATTTTGATTGCTGTTTCCTTCACTGCGCAGAAGTTTTTGGTTTGATGTGGTTCTGCTTATTAATTTTTGCTTTTGTTGTTTGTAGTTTTGGTGTCTTATCCAGGAAATCACTGCCAAGACCAATGTCAAGGAATTTTCTCCTTATGTTTTCTTGTGGGAGTTTTATGGTTTCAGGTGTTAAGTTTAAGTCTTTAATCCATTTTAAGTTCATTTTTGTGAGTAGTGTCATATAGAAGGATTTTATTCTTCTCATGTGGTTATCCAGTTTTCCTAGCACCACTTATTAAAAAAGCCATCCTTTCCCCCCATTGAATATTCTTGACTCCTCTGTCAAATATTACTTGACCACATATGTGGGGGGTTATCTCTGGGCTATCAGTTCTGTTTTATTGGTCCATGTGTCTATTTTTTAAAATTTATTTTATTTTTTTTTCATGTGTCTATTTTTATGCCAGCACCATACTGTTTTGATTACTGTAGCTTTGTAGTATAGTTTGCCTCTAGCTTTGTTCTTTCTTAAGATTGCCTTAGCTATTCGGGGTCTTTTGTGGCTCTATACAAATTTTTGAATTGTTTATTCTATTTCTGTGAAAAATGTCACAAGCATTTTGATAGAGATTGCACTGAATATATAGATGGCTTTGGGCAATATGGACATTTTAACAATATCAATTCTCTTGATGCATAATATGAGATATCTTTCCATTTGTTTCATCTTTTCCAGTTTCCTTCATTCAATTCTTATAGTTGTCAGTGTACAGATATTTCACCACGTTGGTTAAGTTTATTCCTAAGTATTTCATTATTTTTGATCTCATCATGAATGAGATTGTTTTATTTCTTTTTTAGGTGTTTTGTTGTTAGTGTATAGAATCACAGCTGTTTTTTGGATGCTGATTTTTGTATCCAACTTTACTGAATTCATTGATTACTTCTAGCAGTTTTTTGGTGGAGTCTTGACAATTCTCTCTATGCAAGGTCATATCATCTACAAACAGACAATTTTACTTTTCCCTTTACTATTTGGATGTCTTTTATTTACTTTTCTTGCCTGATTGCTCTGGCAAGGACTTCCAGTACTGTGTTGAATAGAAGTAAAAAGAATAGGCACCCTTGTCCTGTTCTTGATGTTAGAGGAAAGGCTTTCAATCTTCCACCATTGAGTATGATGTTAGCTGTGGGCTTGTCATGTATGGCCCTAACAATATTGAGACATCTTCATTTTATACCCAATTTGTGAGAATTTTTTTATCATGAAAGGATTTTGAAACATTATATGGTCTTATTCATTTGGGGAATATAAAAAATAGTGAAAGGGAATAAAGGGGGAAAGGAGAGAAAATGAGTGAAAATATCAGCGAGGGTGACAGAACATGAGAGACTCCTAATTCTGGGAGATGAACAAGGGGTAGTGGGTGGGGGGTTGGGGTGACTGGGTGACGGGCACTGAGGGGGGCACTTGACGGGATGAGCACTGGGTGTTATGTTATATGTTGGCAAATTGAATTCCAAAAAAAAAATAAATAAATACAAAGGAAACTAAAAAAAAAAAGAAAGGATTTTGTATTTTGTCAAATATTTTTTCTACATCTATTGAGATGGTCACATGATTTTTATTTTTTTATTAATGTGGTATATTATATTTATTGATTTCTGTATATATTTCTACATCTATTGAGATGGTCACATGATTTTTATTTTTTTATTAATGTGGTATATTATATTTATTGATTTCTGTATATTGAATAATCTTTGGCTCTCAGGGACAAATCCTACTTGATCATGGTGTATGACCCTTTTAATGTATTGTTGGATTTGGTTTGTTGGTATTTTGTTGAGAATTTTTGCATCTGTGCTCATTAGGGTTATTAATGAGTTATATAGGGTATATAACCTATATAACTGTATTCATTTTTTATGATGTCCTTACCCAGCCTTGGTATCAGGGTAATGCTGGCTTTCTAAAATGAGTTTGGGAATGCTCCCTCCTCAGTTTTTTTGGAAGAGTTTGGGATAGATTTGTGTTAATTCTTCTTTTTTTAAAAAAATATCTTTTTATTAGAGAGGGAGAGAGCATGCACACAAGATGGAGGAGGGGCAGAGGAAGAGAATGTTCAAGCAGACTCCGGCAAGCCAGCAGGCCAACACAGGGCTTGATCTCAGGACCCTCATATCATGAGCTGAGCTGAAACCAGAAGTCAGATGCTCAACCGACTGAGCCACTCAGGCACCCCTGGGTTAATTCTTTAAATGTTTGGTTGAATTCACGAGTTAAGCCATCTGGTCCTAGAGTTTACTGTGTTGGGAAGTTTTAGATTACTGATTCAATCTCCTTTCTTGGTTTCTTCAGATTTTTATTTCTTTATGATTCAGGCTTGGTAGCTTGAACGTTTCTAGGAATTCATCCATTTCTTCAAGATTATCCAGTTTGTTGGTGTATAATTATTCATGGTATTCTCTCATGATCCTTTGTATTTCTGTGGTATCGGTTGTAATGTCTCTTATTTCTGATTTTATTTATTTGAGTCACATCTCTATTATTCCGAGTTAGTCTAACTAAACTTTTGTCATTTTGTTTATCTTAACATAGATACCAGCTCTTAGTTTCATTGATATTTTCTGTTATTTCTCTGGCGTTTATTTATTTTTGTTCTGGTCTTCATTTCCTTCCTTCTGCTAACTATGGGCTTGGTTTGTTTTTCCATTTCTAGTTCCTTGAGAATTAAAGTTAGATTGTTTATTTTAGTTGTTTCTGTAAGCATTTATTTCTATAAACTTCCCTCTTAGAACTGCTTTTGCAGCATCCCATAGGTTTTAATATGTTGGGCTTCCATTTTTTTCTGTTTAGGGACATTTCTCAACTTATCTTTGATTTCTTCTTTGACCCATTAGTTATTCAGAAGTATTTGCTTAATCTCCACATATTTGTAAATTTTCCAGTTTTCTCCAGCTATCAATTTCTGGCTTTGTACCATTGTGGTCAGAAGACCCTTATGATTTCAATCTTCTTAAATTTGTTAAGACTTGTTTTATGACCTATCATTTGATCTATCCTGGGGAATGTTTTGTGTGCATTTGAGAAGAATATTTATTCTGTTGCTTTTGGATAGAGTGTTCTGTATGTGTCTGTTATTTCCATTTGGTCTAAAGTATGGTTAAAATCCAATGTTTCCTTGATTTTCTTTCTGGATGGTCTGTCCATTGTTGAGAGTGGGATATTAAAGTCCTCTACTATTACTGTATTTTCTAGTTCTTCTTTCAGATCTGTTAAAATTAGCTTAATAAATTTAGAGACTCTAATGTTGGGTGTATATATATTTATGATTGTTATATCTTCTTGACTAATTGATCCCTTTATTATTATATTTCCATCTTTGTCTCTTATTACTATTTTTGGCTTAAAGTCAATTTTTTCTGATGTAAGCATAGCTACCCTCTGTTTTCTCTTGATTTTCACTTGTGTGGAATATGTTTTGCCATCTATTTCAGCCTATATGTGTTCTTAAAGCTGAAGACTCTCTTGTAGGTAGCATACAGTTGGATCTTATTTTTTATCCATCCAGCCACTGTGCCGTTTGATTGGAGAATTCAATCCACTAACATTTAGAATAATTATTGATAGGCAAGGATGTACTAATGCCATCTTTTAAAATGTTTTCTGGCCATTTTGTAGTTCCATTTTTCTTTCCTCCTTTCTTACTGCCTTCCTTTGTAAATTAATGATTTTACATAGTGCTGTGATTTGATTCCCTTCTCTTTATCTTTTGTGTATGTATTGTATATTTTTGCTTTGTGGATCCCATGAGGTTTACATTAAACATCATATACATATGTATCAGTCTATTTTATACTGATAACAATTTAATTTTGATCACATACAAAAACTGTAAGCCTTTATTCCTCCTTTTGTTTTTGATGTCATCATTTACATCTTTTTATGTTGTATAATCATTAACAACTTGTTGAAGGTATAGCTATTTTAATACTTTTTTCCTTTAACCTTTATACTGAAGCTAAGTAGTTAACATGTTGCTATATTATAGTATTAGAGGAGTCTATAACCGACTCTGTGCTTACCTTTACCAGTGTGTTTTATATTTTTATATGTTTTCATGTTGCTAATTAGCATCCTTTTGTTTCAGCTTGAAGAATTCTTTTCAGCATTTCTTTTTTTTCCTTTTTAAAAAATTTTAATATATCAAAAGGCCTACTTTAGTGGCATGCTAGTCCCATCAGAAAATAATCCCAATAACCCCTTGTCAGTAACATGCAAGTTGACCAGCCAACTCTTTATTTCTAAACCTCTGTGTGTACATGTGTGTCTTTTAAACCAAAGCCACAGGGCTCAGGTGACTCCTCCTTTTACACTGTGCTTTCCACTTGTCAACTGGCCGGTGTCTACCCCCAATTGCAGAAGGGTGGGCAGGGCACATGGGAGCCCTATAGTGGCAGTGAGGGAAAACCAAATCTCCACTCAGTAGGAGATCCTTATTTCCAAACTATTCACCTCAAATCTGGCTCTCCATGACCAGAATGTTTTTCCTCCTTTAGGAAAAAAACCACACATATCTGCACACCCATATATATAATTTTTTTGTTTTTACATTTAAATATAAAAATACTACTCTTGCTTTGTGTTATAAATGGAGGACCAAGCAATAAGAACTTTTTCTGCTAAGGTAGGTCAATCCATCCTTACACTGAGCTTGTCTTCAGGTGAGGGCTATCTCACCACAGGCAGGGGAAGCCCTGCACCAGGAGGATGGGAGGCACATTCCCGCCTGATTCTCTCATAAGTCTCACTTTTAAGAGAAAATTGGTTATAACTTTATTCGAAGTGGATCTTCCCACCAGGAGGGGAAATCCTAACCTAACCCCGGAGTAAGTAACCCTCCCCCACCTCAACACTCAGCTACCTCGAAGAAAGAGCCCTCCCCCTCCCTTCACAAACACTATTCTCTGTCCGGATAGCTATGCCTATTGGACAAACACACCTGATTAAATGGGAACAGTGGTTATGTCTCCCTACCCCCTCTCTACTAACATACTAGACAGCTTTCAGTGACAGGGAAAAAAAAGGGGGAGAGTGTAAAAAATTAAAAACTTGACCCCTCTATCCTGGCCAAAGAAAGCAAGATATATTAACTGGGCATGAGGAATAAAAAAAGACCTTGATATTCTGCCCTTTGAGTTACAGCTATTAGGACAGTCAAGAGAGGGGCAAACACAGAGGCAGGATGGAGAATTAGGAGGGGTTCGATGGCTGCAAGTCTAGTCCGCTTAGTTTTTGTACTGGAAGTGTTCATTGCCAGTTTCGTTGAGAAGACATGTGCAGATGAGGGCTTCTGTCACCGAAAAGGGGTCGCAGTTGGCAGAAGGGTGACGGTCTTCAAAGTAACCCTTCTTCTCCTGGCCGACAGTCCGGGGAATGCGGATGCTAGCACCATGGTTGGCCACGCCGGCAGAAAAGTCATTGATGTTGGATGTCTCATGGAATCCAGTTAGGCGCCAGGCATTATCCAGGCCTCCCTTGGGATCGTAGGCTCAGATGTGGTACTGGTGCCACTTGCTCAGTTTCTCAATGGACTCCTCAATGTACTTTAGACCATTCTCCTCTCGCATGGCCTTGGTGCTGAAGTTGGTGTGGCAGCCTGCACCATTCCAGTTTCCGGGAATGGGCTTAAGATCAAAGGTTGCTATCACTCTGAAGTCTTCACATACATGATGCAAGATGAAACGGGCCACCCAGAGATGATCTCCCATGTTGATTCCTTCACAGGGTCCTATCTGGAATTCCCACTGGGCAGGCATGACCTCAGCGTTTGTCCCAGCAATCCTGATGCCAGCGTACAAGCAGGACCGGTAGTGAGCCTCCACGATATCCCTGCCATAGGCTTTGTCCACTCCCACACCACAGTAGTACGGACCTTGGGGCCCAGGGAAGCCATTGGAAGGCCAACCAAAAGGGTGCCCATCTGTGCCCATGAGAGTATATTCCTGCTCCATTCCAAACCAGGGGTGCTGGTTGCTCACCATGTCCATTATCCGTTTACAGGTATGCCTTAAATTGGTTTCTGCAGGCTTTCTGTTGTATTTGAAGACTTCACAGAATACCAGCTTGTTGGGGTCTTTGCAGAAAGGGTCACGAAACATGGCAGCAGGGACAAGATACATTGAAAGGTGCTAGAGCCATCAAAATTCCATTCAGGCAACTCTTCAACACCCTTGGGCTCACTGTCCAAGGTCCGGGTCTTGCAACGTAATCCTTCTCCAGTCCCGTCAATCCAAATATACATAGCTTGCACTTTCTCGCCCTGAGGCAGGGACATGTACACCTGCTTGATGCCTTTGTTCAAGTGGGAACTCGCAGAGGTGGCCATGGTGGAAGTTGTTCTGGGTGGGTCGCAAGCAGCAGGGCAGGCAGGCTGCGAGAGCGAGGTGCGGTGAGGAGAGGAGGCCGGGGCACTGCTCAGAAGCTCCCCTCCACTCCCATTCTCGGCTCTGCCTCTTTTCAGCATTTCTTATAAGGTATATTTATTGGTGATAAAGTCCCTTTGCTTTGTTTATTAGAGAGAATCCTTATTTTTGCCTTCAATTCTGTAAAGGAGTGCTGCTGGGTAAGGTATTCTTGGTTGGCACTTTCTTTCAGCACTTTGAATATATGATCCCATTTTCTCTTGGCCGATAAGGTCTCTGCTGAGAAATCAGCTAATAGCCTTACAGGGGTTTCCTTGCATGAGATTTTTTTTCCCTTGCTGCTTTTAAAATTCTCTTTTTGTCTTTTGTGTTAGACAGTTTTATTATGTATCTTGAAGAAAATTGTTTTGTATTAAAATCTTTAGGTGACTTATTAGCTTCATGAACTTGGATATTCAAATCTCTTCCCAGAGTTGAGAAATTCTCAGCCATTATTTCTTTAAATAAGCTTTCTATCCCTTTCCCATCTCTTCCTCTTCTGTGCCTCCGATGATGTATACATTATTTCTTTTTAGGGTGTCTTACAACTTACCTAAGCTTTCTTCATTCTTTTTTGTTCTTTTTTTTCTCCTTGACTAGATAATTTCAATTGATTTGTCTTCTAGCCCACTGATTATTCTGCTTGCTCCAGTCTGCTGTTGAAGCTCTTAATTGGATTCTTTAATTCAGTCATTTTATTTTTTAGCTACAAAATTTCTGCTTGGTTCTTTTTCATCATTTAAAAAATCTCTTTGTAGTGTTCCTCATTTCATTCTTATCTTGCTTTCCTGATACTATTTTAAAAAATATTTTATTTATTCATAAGAGAGACAGAGAGCGAGAGGCAGAGACACAGGTAGAGGGAGAAGCAGGCTCCCTGCTGGGAGCCTGATGTGGGAACTCGATCCCAGGACTCCAGGATCACATCCTGACCAGAAGGCAGATGCTCAACCACTGAGCCCAGGCATCCCTCCTGATACTATTAAATTGTTTATCTGAGTTCTCTTATAGCTCTATGAGCATCTGTAGAATAATTATTTTGAATTGTTTGTCAGGCAATTCCTGGTTCTCCATTTCTTTGGGGCCAGCTGCTGAGGTTTTACTGTATTCCTTTGTGGCATCATGTTTCCCTGATTCTTCGTGATCCCTGTAGCCTTGCATTGGTGTCTGCACATTTGAAGAAGCAGTCACCTCTCTCAGGCTTTATGGACTGAATTCAGTAAGGGAAACTTTTCACCTGTGTGTGGGGGCACATTGGATCAAGTTGTAATCTACTGGGTCTAGTGGTGCAAGTGCCAAGTGTGGGGGTACATGGCAGCACCAGATCTGGAGAAAAGTATTCTATCTCTTTGGCTCAGTCCACTGGGACCCATAGCATCAATAACTATGTGGTCCTTAGTGAGCACTGTGAGGAGTCTACAGTGGCTGTGAGGGCCATTGAGATCCTCAGTAGCACCTCCAGTTCCAGGAGTTAAGGATCAAGGTAGGCAGTGGTGGTGTCCTGGTGGTATATGCAGACCTAACTATGGGGGCCAGCTGCAGGTGCTTATGCGGTGGCTGGGGCCAGTTGCAGACATACTCCAGTTGATGGGCACCAGGGCAGGTAGCAAGGGCTGGGCTAACTATGGGCTACTGCAGAGGACCTGACTATTGTTGTACTCTCCAGTGGCTGCATACCCTTGCCACAGGAGTGCACGCTGGTGACAGGTTCTGGCTGGGGGTGTACACATAAAAGCTGGATGGGCTAGCTCTAGGTAGGCATGGTCGTGCTGGCCAGTGATGGAAGACAGGGCCTGATCTGGGCCCACAAGTAGCTGCAAAAGCCCTGGTTGTTGGTGCACTCACTCATAGCTGTACACATTCCCCCTGTGCTTGCTGGCTGCAGTAGAGGCCAGTGACTGGGTCAGGACAATGGTGGGCAGGTGCACAGCTGAAGGTGCTAGCCTTCAGGGCAGGCACCAGTAGTGGGGTCATCAAGGAGGGCCCTAGTCTCAGGTCTTCCATTCGTGTGGCTGCAGAAGCTAGCACTGGCTGTGAGCAGGGCTCCTGGCCTCTGGTGGTTGTGGATGGGGGCTCCGATGGGTGGCCCAGCCACAGAGACTTCAATGGCTGCAGGTGCTGGTCTCGGTCCATGGTGGTGCTGAGAGGGGGGAAGGTCAGGAGAGACTCAATCAGCTGGGTTCAGCAAATGAATACCTGTGGGGCACAAGCTGGAGAGATGTGCACAGGGTCTGTGGCATCTGTGCAGACTTTTGGCTTCATCAGTGACAAAACCTGCAGCTTTTCTGCACAGTGGGTCTCTGGGAACAATGATTGCTGCTGCTGTGTGTTTGCTAATAACAGCCTCTGCTTTTCTTCCTTATTCTTAGCTGGCTCAACGCATCTCAACATTGCAGGTCTGGGTGGGGTGACACTGAAGCGGAACCTTTGTGCAGTATCCCAAGAGACTGGGGAAGCTGGTCACTCAACCCTTTTTGGGCAAGAGGAACTCTTTCTAGCCAGGAAGTTCTTTCTTGGTGTTGAACAATGCTAGCCTGGGAGGTGCAATGATATGGGCAGAATGAATCTGTTTTCCTTCTCTTTTTGTGTGATTACTCTCACTTTTTTGTTCCAGTGTTTCTAAAATGTCCTATGTGGGCCCTGGAGCTCCCCCAAAGCTGTTTTTGTCCATGAATAGTGTCTACTTATTAAGCTTTGTGGGGAGGGAGACCAGGTTCTCCTATGTCACCATTTATTTCATGTAACCTAAGTTTTACTTTTAAACTAAGACCTATCAAGAAATGAAATCATTTGTCTTGGAGAAAAGAAGGTTCTAGGATGACTCAATAATATTTATGAAATTGAAATCTACTTTTTGATACTTATTTTATTTATAATGTATTTCTATCTGTCAGAGAATGGCCAGTTATCCACATCGTGTGTGTGTATTATGAAATAGCATTGCATGAGGAAGAAGCTAAGTTATAAAAGGACAGAATTTCACAGCTCTAAGTGTTCTTGGGTAAAAAACAAATTGCTGGTGGAGGCTAGAATGTCTGACCCCTAGAGATTTCTAAAGATTCTACAAAAGATCAACCAGAGGGCCTGAGATTCTTTTAAA
This sequence comes from Canis lupus familiaris, assembly GCF_011100685.1. Lineage (NCBI taxonomy): Eukaryota > Metazoa > Chordata > Mammalia > Carnivora > Canidae > Canis > Canis lupus. The sequence goes on from NC_049260.1 coordinate 32,721,927, forward strand.
ACTGTAGTCTTGGGGCACCTGGGCAGCTCAGTGGTTGAGCGTCTGTCTTTGGCTCAGGTCATGACCCCAGAGTCCTGGGATCGAGTCCTGCATCTGCCTATGTCCCTGTCTCTCTCTCTGTGTCTCTCTTGAATAAATAAAATCTTTAAAAAATAATGAAACTGTAGTCTTTATCATCTTGATGAGGAATGAGGTAGTTTCAGCAATTGGATATTCTAATTAATACTAATTATTGTTAACAGATGACCAGTTTTCAAGGAATCAGGATACCATAGTTTAAGAAGAGATAAAATTTTTGATGTTTACTGTGTTGTGGGGAAGTACTAAGGAAAACTGTACATGAAGAGTGGCGACTGTGAGTTTATTTTCACAATCGTACTCAGAACTAGTGACCTGGAGGCTGTGCCTGTCTGACATTTGGAAATAGCCCAAAGTATTCTATTCTGAAATTTATCCTTCAGAGAAGACTACTGAAAATACAGTAAACCTGATTTATATATATATATATATATATAGGCTCAAAAGTTCTTCATAAATTTTAGAATTGCATTCAAAGATTAAGTAATCACTAAGTTTACCATTATGTTAGATCACTCGATTACTAAACATCGCTTCCTCTTTTCAGTCATGCCTTTCCCAATTAAGTAACAATAACATCTCTAACCCTCCCACTCACATGGAAACAGCTCAGCATCACTCTTTCAGGTCAGATGGGGGGAAAATTCGGGACATGAGGCATGAATCACCTTTGTCCTTTCTAAAGGCTTTTAGAGCAAATTTCAGAGCTCCTTGGGTAGGTTGATAAGAGTAAAAACCATGCTATCTGAACATCTCCTGAGGTTAACTAATGCACTTGGCACCCCAGGGCACACTATTCACAGGGGCCATTCCAGATCTGGCTACTGAAGGACCACAAAGCTATCTGATCACTCTGTTTTCCAGTTGGAGGCTCTGCATAGCCCACAGCTAAAATATTAAACTCAGAGGTCTGTGTTGCCAACTTCATGCTGCATTTATTACTTGCTGTTTCATTCTGTGAGGGCAAATGTGCCCAGGACTTTACTGAGATTGAAGGTAACAGCAAGTTTGACCACATCCAACTCAAAGTGGAAGTAGGCTGTCAAACATCCTTTAAAACTATGAGTTTTTGCACTTTTTTCTTTTGTAGCAAATGTTCAGCAACCTTTACATTCCATTTGGTTTATCTAAAAAATGCATTTTGAGACATCTTCTTTAAGGTATTATATATCAAAGGGTGAGGAGTTGGGAATAGGGAAAAAATGAAACACAAACAGATGGTATCAGCATTAACTACAGGGAGAGAAACGAAATGGGGAATATTAAAATAAAATAAAGCAGTTCTTTTTCCTTGCTTGTAAAAAAAGCAAATAATGCTTAAATTGATTGCAATCTGGCCTCAATTTTCTACGTGTCTCTGTATCCATCTCCTCTGCAATGTGACTTTGCAGTTTCTTCTGTCAAAAGGAAGTCTCTGGCAGCCCTGGTGGCTTAGCTGTTTAGTGCCACCTTCAGCCCGGGGTGTGATCCTGGAGACCCAGGATCGAGTCCCACAAAAGGCTCCTTGAATAGAGCCTGCTTCTCCCTCTGCCTGTGTCTCTGCCTCTCTCTCTGTCTCTCATGAATAAATAAATAAAATCTTTAAAAAAAGAGGAGGAGTCTGTAGGCTTACCCCTTGAATTTGGGCTCTTGTTGTGACTTGCACAGATCAATCGGATGCAGCAGAATTGATGTGTGAGTTCCAGAGTCTAGACCTCAAGAAACCTGACATGCTTCTGCTCTATCTTTTGCTCTTTCACCTTTTTCATGATAGTATGTCCTAACTAGCTTGCTTGGAGATGAAACATGTAGGGCAGAGCAGAGTCAGCCTACCAGGCCCAACCAAGACACCAGACATATTCGAGAGAGCTCAAGATTAACAGAGCTTTCTAGACAACCTATGGCTGACTGCAGATGCATAAATGAGCCCTGATCACATCAACAGAATCACCCAGATGACTTGTAACTGGATGCATAGAAAATGTAAAAAATTCTTGTTTAAAACCTCTAACTTTAGAGCAATTTGTTATGAGACAAAGCTACTGATAGAAATTATATCAAAAGTTGATGAAAGAGATGGATGGGTCCAATATGAGAGTTTTAGGGGACTATATTCATGCTTACATTGCAATGGCAAACTTTTATGGGAATTACCATAGGGTACCTATTGACTTTACTTTGAGGAAAACACTATATCCTCAGAATCATCATGACTTACATGGAGTTATGCTTGCTTTGAAAATCCTGGGCTTCTTAGAGCCTAAAGGTGTTGTTATACAGAAAATACAGGTAATTTATATTAGACACTTCTATCCCAATCCCTAGCACATTGTTTCATCCATGTAGAAATAAGCTACCTGGCAGTCTTACGATCTGAAGTAGAAGTAAAAAACTGGAGATGAGGGCAGGGAGGAAGTGTCTGGGCAACGAAAATGGAACTAAAATTCATCAACAGTACATTAAACTCTGGTGAAACCAATCAGAAACTCACCCAGAGCTTTTTTTACTTGCCATAGCGAGCTTAGGAAGCTTGGTCCCAAATCCATACTTTATGAGAAGTGGTAAGTGAAAAGAAACGAGAAGAGTTTGTATACACCATTGTGTGTATACTTGCAATTTGGTACAATACGTGCAATGGCAATCACGTGTTTAATAGACCACTCACGAAACATGTTAAGTCAGCTCAAACATTCAGACGTAATGGTTAAGATTTTTGCCCATGCCCATGTTTAAAGGGTAAATCTTTAATCATCCAGAAAGTGCAGACATTGAGAATGACTTGCAACAGGTGTTCCCAGAGGGCTTCAGTTTTATGTTATTAATATGTCTGATTTTTTGTAAGTTTTGTATCATTAGCATGAACAATTCCAGTACAGTAATGTCCAGATTTCTGGCGGGGGGGGGGGGAGAAGAGAACTTGTGTAGATTCTGCCTAAGTAAAATTTATGAATTGATTGAAAGATCCAAATAAAGAATTAGTTTGCTTTAAAATCAGGGAGGGAAAATAAAAATTATGTGATATTCAAGGCATTAAAAGAAGAAAAATTGAATTTTTATTTTTCCGTAAATAATTCCTTAAGTCTTCTGCTAGAAGCGAAAAACAGACTATACTAACTACTTTTTCACTTTCCACTTTCTTAGTGGCATTTAAAAAACACAATTTGCCATTTGCAGAAATGACGATGTGTTGACTTTCTGGTTAAAGGTCTGCTGCAGGGGTGTTGATCGCTTTGAGACAGCAGATAACTATTACTTGTCTCTAAAAGTTTACACTGGCCCAATGAATCACAAACATGCCTAACATGTAGAAAACGATCGTCCTGTTAAGTAGTCATGAAACACGCAAGCTGCATGGCAAAGACGGATTTAACTATGTAATAACATTTAGATACTTTCAGTTTAAGGTGGCGAACCAACCCTAAGCAATTTTCCTCCTCTCGCCCCCAAGGCTCTTAAAGTGCATTAAAAATAGATAATTGTATAACCCTGCAAAAAGACTGGATGAGGACCTCAAGGGATAAAAGGTTTCAATATATTTCTAGAAGCTGGATAGTTGGTAGAGAAATGATAATTTGGGGTGCCTGGGTGGCTCAGTGGTTGAGCGTCTGCCTTCAGCTCAGATCATGATCCTGGGGTCCTGGAACTGAGTCCCACATCGAGCTCCCTACACAGAACCTGCTTCTTCCTCTGCCTATGTCTCTGCCTCTCTCTGTGTGTCTCTCATAAGGAAATAAATAAAGTCTTTAAAAAAAATAAAGAAATGGTAATTCATGAATTAGGAGGGAGGAAACCAAAACCAGAAGTATCTGAAGAGGAGGCCAAAGCTTAGAAAGATGCCCTACTTACCCTGAAGGATGCCAGAGAGTTTAGGGATGTGAGATTATCAGATTTAAAGGAGGAGAAAAGTGACATGGAACTGAAAAGAGTCCATTATCCAACCAATAGAAGTTCCAGAAAGACAATATAGAGATAGCAGGTACAAGAAAAGTATCAAAGGAAATAAGAGATAATTTATTTGAGCTAAATAACACAAATCATCACATTGATAAGGTCCACTGAGTAATCAGTTACACATGACATATATGTACATATATATACATATTAATAATATGTATTACTATTTTTAACTTTGGGTTGAGTTGTATGCTAGGATTATTCTTCCTTCTCTATGGATCTAATGTCATGACTATACCACGAAAAAGGGAATATTCCTAGAGTGATATTTAAATAGATTCTTTTTAAAAATCTTCGCAGGGTATCCCTGTCCTGTTTTCCATCGGTCGAGTTCACTTCAAGGAATGTAGACCTTCATGATATTGTGATATAATCAGTACTATACATACTTTGGTCTTTATTCCAGGCTTCTGGCCAGAGGTCCTAAAAGCTTTGGAATTTCCTAAGCAATAAAGGCACTAGACGGCTCTTCGGTTCTAATGTTTGGTCTTTGACCCAGTTTCTGACACAGAACTCCTAAACTCTTGGAATTTCCTGAGTGATAGGAAAATTTTTGGTTCTAATGAAGTGACTCTTGATGGGCTCCTGGATGGCTTCAAGATGGAGGCCTGTCTCTTGAAAAAACACACCATGATTAGAAGCTTGGAAATTTCAGCCCTACCCACCCATTCTCCAGGGAGGGTAGGGGGGCTGGAGACTAATTTAATAATTGAACCAACCTCCATAAGAATCTCTGAACTACAGAGTTCAGAGAGCTCCCAGGTTGCTAAACTCCTCAAGGTGCTGAGAGGGTGACATAGCCCAAGAGGGCAGGAAAAGTCAAGCCCTCCCACATACCTGGCTTTAAACACCTCTTCCACCTGGCTGTTTCTGAGTTGAACCTTTTGATAATGAACTGATGATCTGATAAGTAAACGGTTTTCTTGAGTACTGTGAGTGGCTCTAAGAAACCATCAAATCTGAAGAGAGGGTCAGGGGATCTCTGACTTACAGCCGGTCAGTCAGAAGTACAGATGACAGCCTGAGACTCATGACTGGCATCTGAAATGGGAGCAGAGTTGAGGGACTCAGCTCTGAACTTGTGAAATCTGAGTTACCTCCAGGTAGAAAGTGTCAGAACAAGTGAATTGTAGGACACCCAGCTGATGTTGGGCATTTGGTCGGTCTGGGGAAATGTCCACATATTTTGTGACCAGAAGTGAAATGGTGTCAAAAGGAAAAACAGTTTTTCCTTTTTTCCACTCCCCCCCCAACACACACACAAACACACACACACACACACACACACACACACACACTTTCGGAGTGTATCATCTAGCCTCGGTGGCATGTCAGGAAATAGACCTCCTGTACTTTGATGGGACATTTCATTTAGGTCTGCAAGAAAAGGAGCAATCAACACACATGGGGCTCTGTCCAAGAGGGCCTTTAAGGAGGCATTTGAGGGAACCTGAGAGGAAGCACACAGTTTGTGTCCTTTAACCTAGTTAAACACTCAACTGTGAAGCAGAACAAAAATATTTTCAGACTTCCATTTCCTTTCCTTGATGTATTGATATATGACATACGTAAAGCAAAGTATATAATGAACACTGATCTTAAATGTACAACTCAACAAATGTGTACATACATAGGTGCCTGTGTAACACCACCCAGATCAATATAGAGAGCATTTCTGGAAACCAATTTTCATCATGCCTCTTGACAATCAATACCCTGCCCCCTAGAGGTAACCATTATTCTGATTTCTAATATCATATATTTCTTTTTGGAAGCTCTTGAGTTTCATGGAAACAGAATCTTGTAGTATATGCAGTTTTGTGTCTTTTGCTCAAAAATATTCCTGAGATTCATCCATGTAATGGGAGGCAGGAATTTGTTCTTTTTCGTTGTGTAATCTTCAATTGTATGACTCCACTAAAATTGATTTATCCATTCTCCATTAGTAACACTTGGTTTATTCCCAGTTTTTGGCTATTATGAATAAAGCTTTACAAACATTTTTGTCTGTCTTTTGGTAACCATGCATTTATATCTCTTGGGCAAATACGTAGGAGTCAAATTCCTAGATCATAGGGCAAGTGTATGTTTAGCTTTACTAGACATTGCCAGACTTTTCCAAAGTGGTTGTCCCAATTTATACTCCTGCTAGCACTATGAAGGTATAGTAATTAAGATAGTGGGGTGTCGGGGCAAAAGTAGAAAAGTTGGCAAATATATATATGATATATATTAACATTTATATATATGTTACGTTCAAATTTGTATGTATTTAAGTTAATAGTATATATTATAAGTATATATTAATGTGCCATTGCAATTAAGTCAAGGGAAAGGATGGTCTTTTTTTTTTATAAATGGTGCTGGAGCAATTGTACATCCATATGGAATAATATGGACCTCAACCTCTACTTCATACTACACCCCAAAATTAGAGAAAACATAGACTTAAGTGACCTAAATTGAAAAGGTAGCAAACAAAGCTTCTAGACTAGAACAGAGGAGACTATATTTATGATCTTGGGGATAAGCAAAGATTTAATAAACACTATACAATGATCAATCACTATCCATAAAGAAAAAATCAGACTTTATAAAATTAGGAACTACTATTCATCAAAAAATATTAATAAGAAAATGAAAAGACAAGTCACTGACTGGAAGAAAATATTTATAATACATATGTCCATAAAGGACTCAGAATCTGAATATATAACGAATTTGTACAGATCTATAACAGAGACAAAAAAAAACTAAGAATGGACAAACCACTTGGACAGCCACTTCACAGCAAGACATATCAAATAACCAATAAACATGAAAAATTCTCAATATCATTAGTCATCAGGAAAACAGAGATTAATATCACAAGCAATACCACCTCTTTTCCACCAATATAGCTTCAATCGAAAAGTTTCAGTGTTGGTGAGGATGTGGAGCAATTGGAACCCTCAGATGTTTTCAGATTTTTAGGCGTTACTAAAATTAACCTCCCATAACTCTTTTATGAGAAGTCACTTGATGCAGTATTTTTGAAAAATGAGGAACTAATGTAAAACAAATGAGGAAATAAGACTTAGAGAGAAATGTCTCTAACCCAGGGGGGCAGAGAAAGAATGCCTCAGGATTATGCCTGTGCAGTTTTTCAGGCTGAGCAGCTATTTCAAATAGAAGCAGGAGAAAAGAACACTCCAGGAAATTAAGAAACGTGATGGAATAAACAGAGATAGAGAGAGTTGGCTTCTTGAGCATATGGTAAAAGCATTTGATAGGAGTTTTTAAAAAGGGAATCCATTCAAACCTCAGTCTAGGAATATTCCCCTTTTTGTGGTATAGTCATGAGCTTAGATCCATAGAGCAGGAAAAATAATCCTACCACACAACTCAGCTCGAAGTTAAAAAATCTACATATTGTTGTTATTGTTACATAATATATGTCATAGTGATGTAAATGTCTACTTGTTTTTAAATTTTAGAATTAATTAATAGACAAAGCACAGAAGAATTAGCTGTGCTTTAAAAATGGAAAGTAAAATTATCAACCTTGACAATATAAAATTAAAGGTACAACAGAAGGGGTGCAGTATTGGAAACACCTGAGGGAGAAAGGGGATATGCCATCCAGATATGTAGATATGCCATGGGAAATCTAAAATCTCACTTGTCCAGACGTGGGACAGGAAATAGCTGAGAGATACCAGATCTTATGGGAAAAATGGACAGATGATAGGGGGAAATGTCCAAATGCTCCAGCCCCTTGGCTTGTGTAAGGTTCCATAGGTGGCAGTAAAGCCATAACCCTTCAAAGACCGGTTAATCTTACTTCTGTATAAAAAAAGAAATTAAGTTGTGTTAGAGAGAGTCATACATACTTTAAAGTAAAGAGAGTCATACATGGTGTACACTTTGGTTTAGAGTTCAACTTCACGGGGATCCTTGGGTGGCGCAGCGGTTTGGCGCCTGCCTTTGGCCCAGGGCGCGATCCTAGGAGACCCGGGATCGAATCCCACGTCGGGGTCCCTGTGCATGGAGCCTGCTTCTCCCTCCGCCTGTGTCTCTGCCTCTCTCTCTCTCTCTCTCTCTCTCTGTATGACTATCATAAATAAATTAAAAAATTAAAAAAAAAAGAGTTCAACTTCACAACTACACGAGATGTATACAAGGATATTTACACAGTATTGGAAACATCATAATTGCACATTGATAATAAATTATAGTGTAGCCACACACTGGAATACCTATAATACAGCCATCTAGTTAGATCTATATGTATGATCTCATTAATGTAAAAAAAGAAGCCTGTGTGTGTGTGTGTGTGTGTGTGTGTGTGTATTTAGGTGCATGGCAAAGGTCTGGAAAGATGCACACCAAAATATTGATAAAATACCCTGGGGAAGTGAGAGGGATTTGGGGTCAGGTGAAAGGGAATTCTCACTTTTACTCTATATTACGTTTTGTTATATTATATGTTATTATGTTATATTATGTTGTGTTAGGTTTTAAGTATTTTAATGTTTTTCACATTTTCAGATTTTTGCATAGTTATTGTTGACAAAACATTGCCTATTCTAAGTTTTGGTGGGGAATGCAATTCTGACCAGCCCATCTTCTATCATCCCTCTTTTAAAAACACTTCAAAGTTTCCCTCCTTTTTCAGGACAGAGTCCCATGGTTTTGTTTTGTTTAAAGGTTTTATTTATTTATTTGAGAGAGAGAGAGAGTGAGAGAGAAAGCACAAGTAGGCAGAGGAGCAGAGGGAGAAGGGGAGAAACAGACTGTTGAGCAGGGAGCTCACCTTGGGGGCTCGATCCTAGGACCCCGAGATCATGATCTGAGCAGATGCTTACCCAATTGAGCCACCCAGGCACCCCTAGGAACTCCATGTTTTTAACATGACTTGAAAGGAACTGTGTTTACTTCTGTGCCTTCCCTATACCTAATATTAAGTGTCCTAGAAAGTGCCATCCTGCCGTGTGCTTACAAGTAAGACTGGACATTTTTGGAAAATAGCACTAGTTTATGATCCTTTTTGTATACAAAATACACTCCTTGCTCAAGGTTGACAACCCCGAAGGCCTGGCATCCCATCACAGAATTAAGCTCAAAGTCCAGGAACCATAGTTGAAACTCAGGAGTTACTCTACTTTCTACTTGCAAGCCAGTCAATTCTCAGCTAACGGCCAGCAACACACTACTAGCATTAAGTTTTCCATCTTTTCCACCAAGACAGGATTCACAGATACATGAAATTCTTCCCAAGTGACTACAGGCAACGTTTTTAAAAAGATTTTATTTATTTATCCATGAGAGAAACAGATAGAGAGAGGCAGAGACATAGGCAGAGAGAGAAGCAGGCTCCCTGTGGGGAGCCCGATGTGGGATTCAATCCCAGAATCCCAGGGTCTTGCCCCCAACCGAAGGTAGATGCTCAACCACTGAGCCATCCAGGCATCCTTACAGGCAACATTTTTAACCAATGTTTTTCCTCTGCATAACAGAGATCTTCACGTTTTCAATCTTTGATACCTGTTTCTTTGCCACCCACCAACAGATCACTATGTGAAAGTCACTAATTTTAGGTTTTGTTACAGTATGCCCTACTTCCAATCTCAATTTCTATGTCAGTCAGGACTAGGTTATGCTGCGGTAACAAACAACTCCCAATCTCAATGTCTTAAAGCGATAAAAGTTTACTTCTTGCTATACTACATGACCATTGCATGTTCGTTGGGTATAAGAAGAGGCTCTGTTCAACATTTTCCTTTTTTACAGACCCAGGCTGGGGCAGGCTCCATCTCCCTGCTTCTACTATATGCAGAAGGCTTTATATGCTTCATCTCATTTAATCCTCATAGTTATTATTCCTGCTTTTCAGAGGAGGAAATTGAGGCATAGAGGTAATAAGCAATGTTCCCAGTGTTACATCTAGGAGATGGAATAATATGGATTTGAATTTGGCTGGTGTGTTGCCCACAAAACTTGAGTACTACCCTATATCTTCATAGAACAATGATGATCAAGGTAAATGAACTGAGGTACTGAAATTCACTCCATGGTAGGAGTTGACCTCAAAAGATGATCTTGCAAGAGAATTCTACTTTCAAACTTAGAATTTTAATTAGTGACAGTATATAAAGGCAAAATCAGGTTATGCCATTAAATAAACAGTTAACAATTGAGAATAATGTACAACCATTTTAGTAAGTCCATTTATTTCAACAAACTGTTTAAAGCATGATCATTAAATAAAGCGCAGCACAGTTTCCAGATCCGGGGCCACTGTGAGCTCTGGAGTGCTTGAGATTATCTAAGAAGACTGGACGTGGGGGGGTAATGGCCATAGAGGGGGAGCTGAGATAGATGGTGAGTGTGAAGGAGCATTCTAGGTGGGAAAGAACCACTCTGAATGGGGAAAGCTGGATTCTTCTTATTAGACTTGCTCTGGGAGCTGAACAGGGTGTGCCAGGTGGAGCCTTTTGGATATAGCCTTTCATGGGGTGTCCCTTTGTCTCCCAATGCAAGATGAGAGTTCTGTTGTCTTGTCTCTAGTGGAGCTCCAAGAGACTAGGAACTGAGAACGAACATAGAGGACCATGACATTTTGAGGTCAAGTATGAGAATTGTCTCCAACTCTCAGGAAGGGAGGATTGTCTTCCAACCCAGCAGGCATTGAAGGTGCAGAAACATCCACCGATGTCGGTGAGACTGTGTCAGGCAGCAACTGTAGCCACAGCTGCAGAAGAGATGCCACCCTCCCCCCATTAGTGTGTGAGAAAGTTGTTCACACTTTCTTTCTTACAAAAATTTCTGTCCTTGACTTTTCAGGAGCCCTCACTCTTGTAGTGCTTTTCTTACTTCGATGCCTAGCGGGTAGTCTTTCCCACCACAGTAAGTGGAAGACTCCTTCTGCTTTGGCCAAAACCATAACCTACCCCGAGTCCTCTTTCTTCAAAAAGCCACAGGCAATTTATTATCAAATCCCGTCAACTCTACCTTCACAATGTTTCCAGCATCTGACCTCTTCTCCTCCACTCTTCCGCTGCTACCATCTTAGTCTGAGCCACCATCTGTCACCCGACCTACAGCAAGGGCCTCCTCACTGGGCTCTTTGCTTCTGTCCTTGGCCACCTCTGGTCTACTCTCAACACCGCAGCCACAGTGACCACATCACATCAGGGCTATCTCCTCTCACGCAGAAATGGGCCTATGTGATCAAGTCCTCTATTATCTACTTGGTCTTATGTCCCATCACTCTCTCCCTTTCTCACTCAGCTCCGACCACGCTGGCCACCTTGCTGTCCTGAAAACACTGTGAGTTGTTTCGCCTCAAGATCTTTGCACCCGTGCTTCCCTTTGCCTGATATGAATCTCATCTCACAAATCTGTATGCTTCACCCCCCCTCAGCTCCAGATCTCTTCAAGCATTCCCTGCAGTGGGGAGGTCCGCTCTGACCATCCCATGGAAAATGGCAGCCCTGCCACTGGGCCCTCCTTGAATCTCTCCCTCTCCCTTTCCCCTGTGCCACAGCACTCCAACCGGTACGCTTACGTCCTCCTTGCCTGAGAACTAACCTACTTCCCTTGAGATCCTGCTGACCACTGGCCTCGAGGAACAAAGGACCAGGCTTGCGGGAAGAGAAGGCCTGACTGCGCTCAGAAACAGCCCTCGCTGACCACGGTATCCTCCATGAGAGACTCCTGGGAGCCTTGATTATGGGCAGATTGGTAGAATCAGGACAAATGACTAACTGCTGAGCACCAGCTTCCCCTGCATGTAGCCTGGTCACTGTTTCCAGAGCCTTCCCCTTTAAAAACCTCCTGCTATTCCGGGACGGGCTCTTTGGGACATTAGGCGCCATCTTTCCAGGCTGCCCCCTCCCGGAGTAAAGCAACCTTTCCTCCCTCTTCTCTCAAGTATTGACTTCCGGGTGGTGAGCAGCAGAACCTGAGTCTGGGTCCCGCCCTCCGTCTGGTAACACCCGCGTTCCTTCTTATTTATTATTACTTCTGTAGAGCACTTACCACTGTCTGAACACATTAGCTTACTGTTTGCCTCTCCTCTGGAATGTAAGTTCCATGAGGCAAGGGCTTGTTGGTCCGTTTCCCCAGCGCCCGGAACAGCGTCTGGCGCAGAGTGAACGCCAAGGAAGCATTTACCGCGGGATTTACTGACCTCACCCCGTGCTGCCTGTGGGAAGAGACCAGGGGAGGAAAATAGGCATTGGGAGGCTGGCAGGAGGAGGCCTGGAAGGGGCTCTGAGGAATACACAGCAGACGCAGTGGAGAGACCTCGAAGGGAACAGCAGGATTTGGAATTCCAGTGATTTCTCTGAGGAAGGGTTGCCATAAATCGGACTGCCACTAGTTCTACTCGAAGCCTGGAAAATGTGGGTTCCAGTGTGACGGGCTTAAAGCTTGACAGATTGTAATCATTTTAACAAATGGATACATTTTCTAGGCAAAGCAGGAGATCTATGGCTAGACACCCTGGGTGACAGATCAAAGCTAGCAGAGCCATCTTTGAATCTCAGGGAGAGACAAACTTTCGAGTTTCTCATCAGCACATAATCAATGGCGTCCGTCTGTCCCCTGGTGGCAGCACAGCTAAACTGCACAGGGAGCTAAATTCCTTGAAGAAGAGAAGGCAAAACAAGAATTTCAATATTATACCTTCAGGATAAAGACTTTTAAACACTGAGCATGTTTTTCTTCCGTGAAATCCAACCATGCTTCCCTACTGGTGTGACTTCAGATCAAAGGGGACCAGTTTAATGGAAGACATTACCCTGCCCGGTAATGGATTTGGATGTAGAACACGACCCCTAATCCAGGCCCTACACAACCTCCCACATAAACCATCTGTCAAATGTGTTTGTAGAAAGGGTTTCTGTTATGGCCAGGAAGTTAGCATAGGCAACTTCAAAGTCCCCTCCAATTCTAGGATTCTACAACTTTATGATGAGCCCTTCTCCATTCCCTTCTAGTCTATGAGTCTGGGCATTCCTAACTTTTCCATTTCCAACTTCCACTTGCTGGAGCCATCTGCATCCCCTTGGAGTCTTCACCATGTGCTCCTTCCTTCTGCTTAATAACACTTTTTTTTTTTTGCTCCTGAGTATTGTTTGTTTTAAGGGCTGGCACAGGATCTCTTTAGCCATATATGTGTGCATTGTATGTACCTCCATGGGAGGGAAAGTTCCCTCCCATGTGCAAATATATTTGCTTGCTATTTTCAAGAGTCTGAATTGTTTTCTGTCTTCTTAAGACAAATTATTATTTTTAAATTACAGAGGAAATGCAATATATTCATATTTAAAAGGTGCACATCTTAAAACCCAATAACTCTACTTCTAAAATATTTTTGGACAGACATTTGCAAACACAAGGCAGTTTGTGCAAAGATATTCATGTCAGTATTGTTTGTAAGAGGAGAATGTTGGAAATTACTCAGTTGCCCATGAGGACAGAAAGGAATAAACTATGGCCCACCCATACCGTATGATGCAATATAGCAGCTAAACTTAGCAGTGTGGCCCTATACATATTAACATGAAAAAATCCCCAGGGTATATACTGTTGCCTAAAAGGAAGTCTGCAGAATCGTATCTATTATATACAATTTTCCAGTGGCACATGCATATATGTATATAAATTTAGGGAAAATCCTGGAATTATATACATCAAAGTGCCAGCAGTTATTACCTCTTATTACCCTTGGGAGTGGATGACAAGGTGGGAAACCAAAAGGAGACAAGATGGAGGGCAAGGGCCTTGTTAAGCTTTGGTTACATGGAAGGGCTTCAAATAAAAATGCATTCGTGTGTAATGTAAATAATTTTTTTAAATTACTATATAACTGTTTAATGGTTTCTAACCTATAATCCATGAAGTCCAATGTCATACCTCCTCTTTTCTTCTCCATGATTCATTTATTTCTTGTCCTAGTGGTGGACATTGTAGTTTCCCTTTTGTAAATTTGCTTTTATGAACAATATGGCAAAGAAAATTCTTGTTTTTTTTTTCTTCATCCATGAATGTTATTATTTCTGTTGTATAGATTCTAGCAGCTGTGGTTATGGGCTGTAACACTTAAACATTGGATAGATGCTGCCAGATTGCCCTCCAAAGACAGTATACTAACGATTCATAGAACAGTAGTTCTCTGATGAGAACATACCAAGGTTGTACTAATAGCAGCTGCTCCCAGACATACTGCCTTGGCCTTAAGTCCAGACAATGGCTGACTTAATTTTCTTCCCTTGCTTATTATTGGCCACTGTGGGACTATTGCAGTGTCTGGCCATCAGCCAAAAAGCGGAAGAGACTGGGACAAGGTGGCCTAGGAGACCATGAAACAGAGACAAACTAACGACCCATGGACCATATTGACCCACAGACATGCTTTCTTTGGCCTGGACAATGTTAGGCTACAAAGTGTTTAAAAACCACAAAATCAGGGCACCTGGGCGGTGCAGTTGGTTGAGCGTCCAATTCTTGGTTTCTGCTCAGGTCATGATCTCAGGATCATGAGATTGAGTCCTGAGTTGGGCTCTGTGCTGAGTGTGGAACCTGCTTGAGATTCTCTCTCTGTCTCTGTCTCTCCCTCCCTCTGCCCCTCCTCCCTCTCTAAAATAAATAAATGAATCTTTAAAATCTTCAGAATCAGTGACAAGTGTTAAGGGAGCAGTGCTAAAATTCCACTCATGATGTTTCCTTTCATATGGTTCCCCATGTGGGCCATCACCAATTCATGTAACGTTACTGATCTTTCTTTGCTCCCTCACTCATTCCTGCCCTGGGAAGTGGAATGGCTGCTTCTTATCTTCCTCTTTCTAGCTGATTCACTAGAGAGACTATGTTTCTGCTTGGGACTGGGCGGTGATTCAAATCCTGAGGTTCAGTATTAAAAAGATCAGTCGTTCAGGTAAGTCCTATTCTCCAACAGAAAGGTGATGTTTTGACTGTATCCTTTTTTCTTGTCTCTTAATTTGTTCAGAACTCAAGTAGGAAAGACCTGTACAATTTATTGGGCCCCCAAGTCCAAAATCCAATGTTGAAAAATATCAAGATCTTGAAGTTGAGAGATTTCACAGTATAATGGATATTTCTGAATTTTTTATGAAACTGAATTTCTTACAAAACTGAGGAAACTTGAGACCTTGTTTCTAAATGTTGATGATGGCTGAAGCTGATATGTAGCTTCCATCTTTGAAGGGGCATGTGCTATTCAATTCATTATGGTCCCCAATGCTTTTTCTGATATTTAGACCAAATCCATTGGCATTCAGTGTACAGTAATTGAGTTGTACTAGACAAAATAATGACTGCCCCAACATATCCACATGCTAATCTCTAGAACCTGTAAAAATGTTACACGGTAAAAGGAATTTTGCTGGTGTGATTAAGTTAAAGAACTTAGGGTGATGACATTATCCTGGGTGGGCCCAATGTAATCACAAGGGTCCTAGGAAAGGAAAGATGGAGGCTGGAGGCTCAGTCAGAGAAGGAGATGACAGAAGCAGGGGTCAGAAAGGAGAGAAAGTTGAAAATGCTACACTTCTGGCTTTGGCAATGGAACCACTAACCAAGAAATGTATGTAGGCTCTAGAAGCTAGAAAAGGCAAGGAAACAGATGCTTTCCTAGAACCTCTAGAAGGAATGCAGCCCTACTGGGGCACCTGGGTGGCCCAGTGGTTTAGCATGTGCCTTCGGCTCAGGTCATGATCCTGGGGTCCTGGGATCAAGTCCCACGTCGGGCTCCTGCAGGGGGCCTGTTTCTTCTCTCTCTGCCTGTGTCTCTGCCTCTCTCTCTGTGTCTCTCATGAATAAATAAAATCTTTTTTTTTTAAAAAAAAGGAATGCAGCTCTGCTTAAACCTTGATTTTATCCCAGTAAGACCATTTTGGACTTATGACCTCCAGAACTGTAAGAAACTTAATTTGTTTAGTTTGGGGCCATCAAATGTAAGCAGCAATAGGAAACTAATACAAAAGGTAAGGAGAAAGTGAAACATTTCTTATATGCATATCTATTGCTAGAGGGAAAGCAGAAACTACATCAAGATGGCTATATATTTCAAAATAATGTGGGAAAACATTTCATTGTGGAAGGGTAGTGGGCATTGCCGATTTCTTACCAGGCATCCCATCCAATACTCACTGCACCTTTCACACCATGTGACCCAGCAATTACACTCTTAAGCATGTGCCTGAGAGAAATGAAAATGTATGTCCACATAGAAACTTGGTCACAAATGTTCATGACAGCATTTTCATAATATTAAAAACTAAGAATCCAAATTTCCATCAACTGATGAATGGATAAATAAAATATAGGATGCAAGAAAAGTACTGATTTTTGGGGAAATGTTCAGCCCTCTTCCACATCTGATACACTTTGTGGAAAGCTAACACTTATCTGGTCTTAAGTGTAATTGAATCCTTGCTACTACAAATCATTCATGAGCCCAAATTGAGCAGAGTCAATACAGAATTTTCCAGATTAAGAGACTGGCTTATTACAGAGCAGCTTGGCTATTCTGGCCTCTCACTTTTTCTTTCAGGATGTCTTTATGTAGTGGTGTATCCTGGGGAGTAGTGGGAGTGGTCTTTCCTGGAAGCAAACAATAAGGGGGCACATTTTGGAAGAGAATTCAGAGTCAAGAAAACAACCAAAAGTTGATCTGCATTTTTAAATGTTTTTTTTTTTTTGGTATGAAATTGTTTCATCTTCATTTTTAATTAAAATTTTTATTGATGTAATTATAGGTTCATATGTAGTTATAAGAAATAATAGATAGGTTCCCTGTGTCCTTTTCCCAGTTTCCTCCGATGGTAACATTTTGCAAAACTATGCTACAATATCACAACTAGGATATTGCCATTGATAAATCCACCAACCTTATTCAGATTTCCCCAATTTTACTTGCACTTATTTGTATGTATTCAGTTCGACACAATTTTATGACACGTAGAGTTGTGTGTCCACTACCACAGCCAAGATACCAAATGGTTCCAACCCCACAAGGATTTCTCATGCTGGACTTTTACAACCATCCCCACTCCCCTCCTGCTTATTATCTCAACACTCTGGAACCCACTAATCTGTTCTCCAATTTTTAAAGTGCCATTCCAAGGGGTGCCTGGATGGCTCAGTTGGTTAAGCATCCGACTCTTGGTTTCAGCTCAGGTTTATGATCTCAGGGTGGAGAGACTGAGCCCTGAGTCAGGTTCTGCACTAAGTGGGGAGTCTGCTTGAGGATTCTCTCCCTCCCTCCCTCTGCATGTGTTCTCTCTCTCTCTCTAAAATAAATAATCTTCAAAATAAAAGTGTTTCAAAAATGTTATATAGATGGAATCATATACTATGTATTCTTTTAGGATTGCCTTTTTTACTAGGCCCAGTTCTCTTGAGATTCATGCAAATTCTTGTATCAATAATATATTCCTTTTTTTTCTGAGAAATACTCCATGTACATACCAGAGTTGGTTAAACTATTCACTCACTGAAGGACATCTAAGTGGTTTCTAGGGTTTTTTTTTTTTTTTGTTATTACTATTAAAACTGTTACGAACATTTGTGTATAGGTTTTTTTTCTTTTTAGCACCCTATGCTAGTGATTCTAAAAGCCAGACCATTCCCATTGACGTGCTCCCTGCCTAATACACCACTCTGCCTGCCACAATTGCTGCTGGTACTGGAACTTGGTCTGTCTTCTCTGGATTGAAGGATGGTAGACAGAGGAGAGGGCAAGGTATGGTGACTCTTCTTCCACTCAGAAAACTTGCACCAATCTTTGATAAGACTTTTGCTTCTCTCTTTGCCTCCCTCTCCTGTTGACTAATGCTCCTTATTTTCGATCCACAATTCGGAGGAACTATTTTGCTTGACTTAATGTACCCCAGCCATTCCTGGGTAAAGAACATCCACTTTCCCAAATTATGAGGCAGGGTTATTTGATCTGTAGGCTATGCACTTTCTTGTATGTCATTTCTGCTAATAAGAGGCATTGAATGGGCCATGACTGCCATGTCTGGTATGTGTGAACGATTCTCTAGGTAGATACCCATCTTCACCACAAAAAAAGGCGCAAAAATCTATAAAACACACAATGTTGACTTTTTATAATAATAGTCTTTAAAATAGGTGGTAAAATGAACTCTAATAAGATATAAAATGATCTGTCAACTAGTGAAAAGTGAGGTGATATAGATCCAAAAAGGAATTACTTTAGTTTTGGAAAAGTTGATTTGTAGCCTTTCTTTCTTTTCATAGAGTACAGGTTTGGCTCACTGATAAGGTCCCTCTGAGTCCAAGATAATAAAAACATATAAAAATGCTCTGTGTCCCTTTGTAACTGAGAACAATAAAAGGGAAAAAAAGGTTCTCAGATCCATTAATATCTAATTTTTTAAGTGGCTAGGAAACACTTCTTTAATGCAGGGGTTGGTAAACTTCACCAGCTTGCCACCTGTTTTTGTAAATAGTTTCCTTGGAACACGGTACACCCATTCACTCATGGTCTGTGGCTGATTTCATACTATGATGGCATACTTGAATAGTTGCAAAGGCCTGCAAGGTCTCAAATATTTACTATATGACCCTTTACAGAAAAAATTTGCTTTAATTTGATTATTAAGAAACCATTGTTCTAACCCTGACCATTTTGGGTGGTGTTTTGTATGAGCATTAACTATGAAAGCCCATGTTCGCTCATGCAGCTTAACCCAAATTCCTGGCCTACAAAATTAAAGGTCAGAACATGCCAAAATCTAATAATTTTCATGCAGATTTTCTCCGTAAGGTATTATAGGGGATGAAAATGAGTTGACAAAGCTTTCATTACTGGCTCATGTAAAACTCTGCCCTGAAAAACCCAGACTGAAATATCTCGTTCAAAGCTGGTGTTCTTAAAAAAAGTATCTAAAAAGATGAAGCATTCAGTAAAATAAAAAGGCATGTATTTTGGCATGAAGAAAGCCGAATATACATTACTGGATAAACCCAGGTATCAAATTCCCTGACACAGTAAGGCAGAGCTGCAAAGAAACTTCCCATATAGTCTATACCTTTAAAGCATCCCAGAGTGGGGGAGTTGCCCATGTTTTGCATTCTGTAGGGAAGTGACCACTATTCGGGTGGTGCCACCACAAGTGTCTTTTCAAAGTCCCAGCTTCATCCCTGACATCCTTAGAAGCCATTTTGGAACGAAACATTCTTCATGAAGCAGTAGGAGTCAGTTCTAAGTAGTCCTGGATTGTCAATATATCCTACGTATCCAAGGATGACATATCCAAGTGAGAATTACAGGGTTTGCAACTAGATATTGTGGACTAGAATCTCCTGGACCACTTAATGTATATTGATGATGGCCATCTAAATCTTGAAAGGGCTGCGTGGTTAAGAGCCTTTTATAAGGCATTTCACAAATATACAAAGGTCAGTTTTACTGACTCTAGTCACAAAATGTAGCTCCACCTTCTGTATTTTAAAACAAATTCCCCTCAGGTAGGTCCTAACACATGGGGTGAAATTTTCATCTCTCAACCTTTGCCTTAGTGTCTGCAATATAAAAGAACTACATTCTTTGTCATAAAGAGTCAGCATTTTCTCTAACTTTTAAGGAACTTATCAGATCAGTTTGTTGGGTTTTTTTTTTTACTTTGAAAATCTGCAGTATTGTTAAATTACTTTAAAAATGTGATGACTTTAGGTGGTGAAATGCTTTCAGTGACTCATAATTAGATAACATCCAGCTTGGGAAGAAGAGTAAAAAAGTACTTTTTACTAAAGAAAATGTAATGAGATGTTGCCATCAACTTAGGGCAGCATACTAGCACTTTACAAACATAAAATTGCAGCTTTACAAAAATCCGAGTTAGTACTTACATTTGAATACCCTAATTTTACATACTTAAAGTCTTTAATTAAAAAACAAAACCAGCAACAACTCAATTGAAAGTTGACAAACAGGGACAAAATTCCTTCCCAAAAATAGTCATTAAAAGCTAATAGTTACAGAATGTATTTTACATTGACTTCTTTAAAGTGAAATTTTGTGTTAAAATCAGAATAAAAGGCATAAAATAGAAGCTATTATGTTGTAATGTTGAATACTGGGCTTGGGTTGCTATTTTAATGGTATTTATTCTGTACACTGTATCTGTGTGACCTAACATTCTTTTTCCTTATTCCTATTTAGAATTTTTTAGAGTAAGCACAATGCCATTTCTTTATTCAATGATCACGCAAGAAGCAAAAGCACAGCACAGGAAGATAATCTTTATTGTATTTTAAATAAAAACAGAGCAGATAGCAAGTTCACGAGGTATATTTGATTATTATTCCTTTAGAATCAGGCTTCAATAATAATAACCAAAAGCAAGCCTTAACCGCACAGATATTTTGGTCACTATTATAATCTTCAAGGGCACAAAAGCTAGCAGTGCAAAGTAAAATAAAGGTAATGGCTGTGAGAATTTTTGACGTGCCAAAAATGTAGATCACTGCATGAAACTCTATCCTCATATTTTAATATTCTTCTTAAACATTAAACAATTACTGTTATTCAGCAACATATCAAACATGCACGTAGTATTCCTACAAGAATACTATCTACTATCTTAATATTGTCAGTACTAATATAAGCCTTTCCCCTCAAAATGCAATGAATCATGATTCCACTCTCTAAACATATTAGTATTATTAGTAATATGCAAACTTAATTTTATTTTCCAGGTTAAATAACTAGATTGACTTCATATTTGGTGACCAGCTATGTACCCTAATTTTTCATCTTTTATTTTAATAAATTTAACTACATTTCATAAGCCCTGAGATATTCATTAACCTGCTAATGATTGTATACTTTTAATCTATACTTGATTCCACTCAATTTGAACCCCATGTAGTATTTAAATTATTTACAGATGATTGTAACTAAAGCAATGATAAAACTGACGATCTGTGTAGTTATACTGCTAGTAAGGCCTTTAACTAAGAGTTGCATATTTTATGCATTTTTTTTTTACTTGCTAGGAGCAATGCTTAAAATGACATCTATAATTCTCTGTCAGCAATAAGTGCTATTCATTTTGCTTACTTCTACATGGATAACCAGATTTGTTTTCTTCTTGTAAAACAATTCCTTATTTCTTCCCCCAACATGTTAGCTGTCCAACTGAACAGGTGCCAGAATTTGCACAGTACATTGATAACTATAATGCTAAGAGAAAAATATGCTTATAATAGGAATTCCATAAATGTTAGATCTACATGAAATGAGTCAGTTGTAAGGCAGCTGTCAGTGTTGTGTACTTTTCATCACACAGTCATGAATTATGTTTAACTAGGGAATTCAGGTTACCAGATTTATTTGGCCCTCAAATGTAAATCCAAGAATCTGGAATTTTAAAAACTGTCTTGACAATTCTCAGAAAAGTAACAAGTCAGTGATGGTTGCTACTGCAATAATAGTTGGTAGGGAAAAAAATGAACAGAACTATTTTCCACTAAATGATGTTTACAACTGAGTGAGAAGAAATGAAAAACTAAGAAGTGTTAGCCAGTTATTATTTTCTCTACATTTATCTCTGCAGCTTTTTTTTTTGGGGGGGGGTCCATACATTTATTCCTGTTAACTTCCCTAGATGAAACAGAATTTCATTATCTGAATGGATTTCTCCATCTTCTTAGGTACATGTTAGTGAAAAGCCGGTGTAAACATAAGATTGTATTTTCATGTCATGCCGTATTTGTTTTTGTGTTTTGCCAACATTAATTTTTTCCTATTTAAATGATGCCGGATAGAATGAGATAAACTGCCAACTTACTATGACATTGCTTGCTTATAATATTCAGTTTTTGTTGCTAGCTTTTGAAGCATATTGCACACTTGTCATCTAACACATTAATAAGTAACTACTCTTTTTAGAAAGGATACACTGACAAATTCTTAAGTTAATGGCTTTGGCCGAACATTTTTAGTCTGTCACAGAACAATAGCAATGGCAAAAACATTGACAATACAGTTCATGGTTCGGTTCTCCCATCTTACGGTACAGGTTCCTGAAACACAAAAAAAGGACTTTGAAATATCAGCAAAATATCAAAATCACACATTTTCATTGGTTTTAATATCATATTTTCTGCAATCTGTTACAGCTTCACATTTCATATTTGAAGGCATATTTGTTGCTAGGTAGAAAGCAATCCTGTTGATGCTTTTTCGGAATTTAATTAGAGGTAAGTAAGCATCTGATAATAAGTGCACTATTTGACTCTGCCAGAAGTTGGATTTTGTATGAATCAGCTTAAGGTCTCTTACCATCAGATGTGGTGTCCCAAAAACATGAGCTGGCTGTGTGAAAGCCATAGGCACTCCTCTGGACCACTGCACAGGTCACTAAAAATAAAGTTGCAGAATGAGAGCACTGGCAAAGGAGAAGATATCAAAGTGTTTGAGTTCAGAGCTCTAAAAGCTGTAAAAACCAACAGAAAACAAAGCACTCGGCAAATAGATTAGAAAAAAATAAGTCCTCTTGATTATCTACCACCACGATTTTGACCCCACTGGATCCAGTCTGTTGCCCGCTGCCATAACCACTGATGATTGTGCTGCAGGAAAAAAATGTGGGCCAAATCACGTGCCTCATTCCATGGGCATAATCCAGACACAAAAATGAAGAAAAGATTACACTTTCCCAACAATTACCGTGTGGCACTTTGCCATCCTATGGCCATGTAAGGAGGCCTGGAGCTCCTGACAGGGAGACAGTAGGGCTGAGTGGGTTTTGGTGGAAGGGGGGCAGCTGATACAAATGTAAAAGGTACAGCTGCTAAGGACAGGTGGGTGGCTGGCAGGAGCTCCATCTTTTAGGTAATACCATATATTGTCTTTGTCTGAATAAGGTAGAAGTCCTTCATGTCCTATTAGAATCCAACTTGTGTATCACACTCATTTATATTCTCTAAATTCAGAGAAGACCGTGAGGACAAAGGGGAATAAACTAGTGAGGAGGGACACTGATACTCACCAATATATTTATAAGCTTTTCCCAACTTAACCAAATGTGTTAAGGATTGTTCCACTATGCTTGCAGTCCATTGGTTGATGTTGTTCTGGTTATAATCTTCACCACCCAAGACCCCATCTATACACTAAAAGGGCAGAAGACAGTTAAAGACATATACAAATCACAGCATATACAAATCACATAAACAAATATGTTTATTCAAAACATAAAAATATTTATAATCCCAAAAAGCATCTTAGAAAATACACATCTGGTAAATATTTATTATGCCCTGTCTCTGTGTTAGGATTTTCAGAGTGTTCACCTGCACGTATTATCTCAGTCTATGAGATAACTAGAGGCCATATAAAGATAAAAATGACATGGACTCTGTTGGAAAGAACTAGCAGAGCAGCTAATAAAAGAAATCTAACACAAGAAAGACTAATCAAGGATGATAAGCTACGTCATAAAAGGATTATGGAGGCAAGTGGAGATTAAGGAAGGGTGAAATTAATTGGTTAAAGGTTGGCTTTGAAACAGCTGGGATTTGAACTAGGTTTCAGATGCTAGAAACAAAGCAGGAGTCCAACTTAAAAACAGAATTTTCATGTGTAATAATTACATTTCTGTTTACATTATGTAATTACTTAACTATAAAGCTACCACCTCCTGCCACTAAAAGTAAATCAACAAACATCACTTTTCAGATGCTTTAGCACAAGATAGTTAAATAATTTTCCAGTGCTCATTCACATCCATTTCTGATGCCTGATTGAGTGCTGGTCTAGAACCCCAGTCGTAGGCTGTAAAGTCACTTCTGCCACCTACTCACTGTGACCTTTTGCAAGTGACTTAACCTCTCAGAGCCAGAGCCCCTATTTTCCAAACCGTTAGAACAGCCTCATTGTATCAGGTTGTTGTGAGGATGGAGTGAGATCGTGAATATCAAGTGTGCTCAAGTATAGTGACTGCGACAGAGGAAGCACATATGCAATGTTACAGATTATCATCCTCCTTATTGTTGCTGTCATTTTATTTTTCCTGGCTTTATTGAGGTGTAACTGACACGACAGTGTGTAAGTTCGAGATGTACAATGTGATTTGATACGACAGATATATTGTAAAATTATCACAATAAGGTTAGTTAACAAATCCACCCCTCCATGTAGTTACTACCTTTTGCCTTTGTGGTAGAATCATTCAAGATCTACTATCAGCAGCTCTCAAGTATACAGTACTGTTAGCTAGACTCATCATGCTGCACTACATATGTCTGAACTATTAAAATACGGCAGGATTTTGAGGTGCCTGTCTAGCTTTCTCAGATCTCGGGTTGATCCTAGCTATACAAGACTAGACCTGGATGAGTTCTGGGTGAGCTTGTGCCCTAGAACATTCAGACAGGCCAGACACTGTCTCAGGATGGGCTGAGAAGGTGCTCAATGCCCAGAGGGCAAGCCAATCCAGCCCAGACTAAAGGCAGGGTAGGGCCTGCTAGGACACAGATCCAGCTACCACATCTACAATACATGGTTGCCTTCTGGGCCAGCTCATTGTTTTCCTAGGATTTGGCACAGTGAAAAATGACTCAGGACTATTAAAAGGGTTCATAAATGCCTTACTCACAGTATAGTCTGTATGTGATACCACTAGAGTAATTCAAGTTCCTCTGTCAGAATTGATTCCCAAATAGAACTTCCTGTCTATTTGCCTACTAGGAGGATCAGATTCCATGTTTCAAATAATTTTCTTAAGATTTTGATTTAGCATATCAGTGTCTGTGTTAAGTGATTATTTTTCCAATTAAATTGGGCTAAAACATACTTCTAGGGTCTTTTGACATATTTTACATATAATTTACCTATATAAAAGTGTGTGTGTGACAGAGACATACACACACATACTTCTATAGTTTTAATTTTTAAAATAATATTTGCCCTACAGAATAAGGGCTTTTTTTAAAGACAGAACATCAATTTTAGAAAACAGCAAACCAGTTTTCTAGAATAATGCTCCAATATCACTTTCAGAGTAAGCTCCAGGATATCTGATGGCATACAACAAAACACCTTCCTAAGGCCCATCTCTATAAAGCACCCCTATAAAAAGTGAGTAAATATTAAAAATCTTGCGATGCCTGGGTGGCTCAGTGCTTGAGCGTCTGCCTTCGGCTCAGGTCATGATCCCAGGGTTCCAGGATCGAGTTCTGCATTGGGCTCCCCACAGGGAGCCTGCTTCTCCCTCTGCCTCTCTCTCTGTCTGCCTCTCTCTCTGTCTCTCATGAATAAATAAATAAAATTTTTAAAAAATATTTAAAATCTTGTTTTAATCGAAGGTTTCTAAGTTTGTACTGGAAGTCAAAACAGAGCTTTTTAAAGTTTCAAGATGAACAAGATGTGTAACTCACCTCCTTCACAATATTGTGAGCTTCATCAGCATTGAAGCCAACCTAAAGGAGGGGAAAACAAGATACAGCTGCTTTCAGCACAGACTTCCTTTTATTTGTAGCTGTGATGACACACAGAATACCCTAGGCTATCCTGAGCAGGTGTTAGTGACAGCAGACCATAATGATAAGGGGTGTCAGGTGTACCCAGCTGCTAATCCCACCGAGAACACTTCTACAATTGCAGAATGCTTTCCCCACCCACCTCCCTTGAGATTTTGATTCATTAAGTCTGGGGCACAGCCTGGGCAAACACAGTTTTTTAAAGGTGCTTTGCTGGTGATTTTGATGAATGCCCTAGATTGAGAATCTTTGTACTGTAAAGCTCAGGAAATAGGAGGAGGATATAAAGATGTATACACATACATCAGTATATAGGAAAAGGCCACAGAAGAATAAGAATGAAGTGATCTATAAAGAGACTAATTAATAGACTGTTTTCAATTTTGTTTAACTTCATGTGGGGCAAAAATGTGGTTTTCCTGAATTAAAGATTATGAAAATGCTTGATCTAAATTAATGTCACCTTAATATTATAATAGGCCGGGTAACTTAATCTTTGTTGTGAAGTGGCTTGATAGACTTCTGAGTTAAAAGCAACTATTAATGACATCCAAGTGTCCTAGAGTAGAGAACTAGGCTATGTGATAAGATTGTAATCTAAACCAAAACTCTTCAGGCAATACATGATTTGTTTCCATGGAGACGTTTTAGGTGCTTTATGACCTCACCATTTTTGTAAATACCACTGTGCAACTTAAAATTAGTTAAAAAAAAACAAACAATTCTGGAGCTAAGTATCATCCTGAGTATAAATTTAAAATATTTTCAACTCATTTCATTACACTACAGAATTCCCCAACAACAAAAGAAAAAAAAATCGTAAACAACTAGGATTGTGAAAACAACTCTCACATTTTGACTCTCTCAAAATTATCATTTCACCTTAAAATAAGGTCATTATTTTCAAAAGTGACCTACAAATTAAATGATGTCCGTTTCACTGCGATTTGGAAGGTCACCCAAGAATCAGGTAGTAGTGGGCGGCAATGGTAACACATGTAATCTCGTTTCTTTTCAAATATATTTAGGAGGTACTGTAGTACAGAACCCCCCTGGGAGTCAGACCAGCGTTTGGCGGGAGGGATAGGTCTGAGAAACTGCTTGTGCCTTAATTTCTAAAATGAGAATACTTTCCCACTAACCTACAAGCGTGTGTGCTACCCGCATCACAAAACTAAATGGGTTTCAGTGTGGCTTCCGCAGAAGCCCACATCCGAAAGACGGAGGGACCAGAAGCCCTCTCCAGGCCAGGGGTCGAACAGCACACCACTTGCGGTGGCCCCTGCGCCAGGTGCCTACTTTACTTCACTGCATCGTTCACCTGTGGCTACCACTGGACGGAGAAGGCCTTGCTCTCTTCTGCCCTTCAGGCCGGTCCCTATGCTGGGATCCCTAAGGCCTCACCCTCCTAATGGCTAAGGGGAGCCAGGCTTGCAGGCGTGTAGTCAAGAGGCCTGGGTTCGAATGGGGCATCTGTCGCTCCTGGCGGTTTTAACTTCGGGCAAATCGCTTAGTCGCCATGAAAGTCAGAGTCCCCATCAGTAACACGAAGCGAACACCTAACATCGTGGGGTTCCGGTGAGGCGCCGGGAGGCCTGAGGCAGTAGGCGGGGGCTCGTGATCCGCGGGGCACCTCCTTCCAGCCCACCCCCGCCGCGGTGCCGGGGCGCGGCTCTGCCATCAGGGCCCGGCTCGCGAGGCTGCGGCACCTGCCTCGGGGACGCCGAGGGGCGGAGGGAGCCGCCGGGCAGACCGGCCTCGGAGACGGGCGGCGCCGACACCCCATCCCCACCCCACGCACCCCGAGCCCGCCTTCCGGCCCTCCACCTCGATCCCCCGCCCGCCCCTGCCACCCCGACTCGCAGCCCCCCACTCAGGCCTCGGGGCCGGGCGGGGCGGGGCCCGGAGGGCAGGGGAGGGGGGCCCGGGCTCGGAGGGCGCCGGACCCCGACTGTCGGGGGCGCCCTCGGGGCCGAGCCTGGAGCCGAGGCGGGCGAGGGCGGGGGTCGCTCGCGGGCTGCCGAGGGGCGGTACCTCGTCGCAGTGCCTGTGGTACTCCTCCATGGTGGCGCCGACTCTGCCGAGGGGCGGAGCCACAGCCCGCCGCGCTCCGCGTCCGCGCAGTGCCCTCCGGGGAGGCCCCGCCCCCATCCCTGCAGCGGGGCGGCCCCCCGGAAGGCCCCGCCTTTGTGTCGTCAGGGCGCCGCCTCGTCGGGAGCGGGGGCGGGGCTCTGCGCGCTGGGAGGCGGCTGCCCCTTGCCCCGCCTTTCCGGAAACCCGGCTGGGGGGTGAAGAGCTGGGCAGTGTGGCCGGATGGGTGACCTAGTGTCAGCCCAGACCCCGCAGCGTTGGTTGAGGGCCCACTGCCGTGTCTAGTGCACATACCCTTTCATCACAGTCCCGCCACCAAGTGCAGTCGGTGTAATAATGAACACTTTGAAGTGCTTTGTCCCCTCACCAGCCCTGTTACTTGGTTACTTAGGTGAATTGACCTCTCACAGCCTCGTATGAAAACTTCAGATTATACCTACTTCACGGTTGATTGTTAAGGATCGAATGAAATGTTACATACATTACTCTTAAAAGTAAATGCCTCTACCCCGGTCCTCCTCAGTGGCGACATAAAAAGAAATATTTGACTTTTAGGATATAAGGTACAAATACCCTAAATTAAATGACAAAATTGAGCAGAACAAGGATTACATTTATCTAAAAGTTCCTGATGAGCCTAAGGATTTCCTCTAGTAAACTCAGAATAACCCAGCAGGTTTGGTTCTGGTACCAACCCTCCCATTTTTCAAATGAAACTGAGGTACAGGGAGTTTAGGTCATTTGTGGAAGTTCACATATCCAGTGAGAGAAGAAGGATTTAAACTCAAGTAGTCTGATAGTAGCGCCCAAGTTCTTAACCTAAATTAGTTTCCTATTGCCTCAGTAACCAATTACCATAAATTTAGTGGCTCGAAGGGACACAAGCTTATTATTTTACAGTGCTGGAGGTCAGAAGTCTAAAAATGGGTCTGCAAGACTATGTTTCTTCTGGAGGCTTTAGGGGAGAATCCATTTACTTGCTTTTTTGCAGCTTCTACAAACAGCCTGCATTCCTTCGCTCAAGACCCCTTCCTCCATCTTCAAAGCTGGCAATTTAGTATCTTTTCTCCTCTCTGACCTCTACTTCCATCCTCATGTCTTCTCTCTCTCTCAAGGTCCTTAACTTAATCATATCTGTGAAGTGCCTTTTGCTACATGAGGTAAGGTATTCACAGGTTCCAGGGATTCAGGGATTCAGACGTGGACATCTTTTGTGGGGCTGAGGTGGGGGTGGCAGGGGTCACATTACTCAGCTTATCGCAACCATTATTCTATCTTACTCTCCCAAATCAAGGTTGGAAGGTTCATTCGTATTCTAGTCCAACTCTCTTATTTTACAAGTAAAACTGGAGCTCAGAGAGGTGCCATATCTTGGACAAGGGCACGTAGATGTTAACCAGACCCCGGGGCTTCCTAATCTCAGGCCTCTCCATTCTCAGCTCTCATTTTATGGGCGAGGCTGAACCACACTGGCCTGCTTACTTGATGGTGTGCAGTTTGCTACTGGGCTCTCCTAAATTGTGTGTCACGTGCAAGCTACTGCAGAAAAGCCGCATTTGTAATTCATAGAGGAAGACTGTTTCTCCTTTTTTGGGATATTTTGCACACCAAAGTGATTATACCAAAGCTATTGCAATATGGTGGCAGCTATTATGCCTACTTGTTTTGTAATCACCAGGAACCTGGTAACTCCCATAAGAAACCTTTTCCAGGATTAGAAAGGATTAGTTCACTTCAGAACTATTCATCTTTGAGAACCAGAGTTCACTTTTCAAGCTATGGGGTACCACTTTGGGAATGAAAATTTCTCTGTACTTAAATCAGACACTTAGAATTGCAGTTATTAATGTTCTCACTAGTAGACCATCATATGTTATATAAATATTGATGAAACTCCCCAATCGGTAGTGCTAACCCCACTTCACTATAGGTTCTGTTTTGGACATCTGCATCTATAATCCCTTAGTTTCTGGTATTCAAGCTACTACAAATCAAGACTGTCACACAGGACTATTTTAAGGCCCTTATAATATCTGATCCCAATATGACAGCATAGCCCAAACCACCATTACAAAAGAAAATTGCAACATAATACAATTTTCCTAATTATCAGAATTACCAAGAGTAGAACACTGGTTTTTAAATTGCTTTATTTAGGATGAACATGGATCAGCAATAGGGCAGGGAATAGAAGATATAAATGGAGCAAGAAGTGACTATGCTCATCGACACTTTCTTTCCTCTCAAAAGTACTGATCGCCAATGTAGATGTGTGAGAAGAAATGTCCTATCTGTGGCAATCACTATGCTGTGGAATTAGTCTTGGGAGGATCGAGGAGAACAGGAATTGAACCTTGGCTGCAAATCAGAATCATAGGAGGAGGTTTCAAAAATCATCTAGGGCTGGCCCCCACTCCTGAGATTCTGATTTAATTGCTCTAGAGAGGAGCCTGGCATCGATAGTTTTTCAAAAGTTTCCCTGCGGTGATCATAACATGCAGTGAGGGTTGAGAACTCTTGGTGCAAAACCCTATTTTTACTAAAACGAGGTAAGTTCATTTTTTCTGGTAAGACTTAAAGACAGCTCTGCTGGAAGCTAGAGCAGTAAATTCTATTACTTCTTGGGGCTTCTTTGTGATCTATGATTTGGTCATTCATACATTCATCACTCTGTGCCAGGCATTGTGTTAGAGCAGTGGTTCCCAATCAGGGGCGATTTTTCCCCTTCCAGGCTCCTGCAGACATTTGTGATAATAACGTCTGGAGACATTTTGGACTGTCATAGCTAGAGTGGATGCCACTGGCAGATAATTAGTATAGGGCACAGATGCTGCTAACCATCCCATAATGCGCAGGACAGTGCCTCACAACAAAACTTATTTTACACAAAATAATAGTGTTGAAGTTGAGAAACCCTGTGTTAGATGGGGGCGAACAAGAAAAATCCCCTGTCTCTATGGCGTTTGTCTATATTTGTAAGGTACAGATGGATACACATGTGGGGGACATCAGGTGGTGATAGGCTTTTCAAAGATGACTTAAAGTGAGGGAATGGAGTGTGATGGGGGAGAGGGCTATTTTGGATGAGGTGCTAAGGGAAGGCTCCTCTGAAAAAAAAGTTTAAGCAATCATTTGAATGGTGGAAAGAAGCTAGACGGGAACTTGAAAGTTAGATTAGAAGTTAGATTCAAAATTAGAAGTTAGATGAGAGAGAACACTGTGTTTTCTCAGAGAGCAAGGGAGTGGTCCTTATTTCAAAGCGAAACCGGTTATTGAGGCCGTGGGCTTTAATCACATTCAGCTCTTAGAAGCATGAGAAGAGTAGGATTAACCAGGGTTGGGAATTTTCCAGGTGATTTTAACGGAGATAGAGAGGATCATGGGATTTGAAGGCATTTTCAGAGGCGGCACTGTGCTGATCACGGATTCCAGGCTGGCTAAGTAGCAACGAACGGTGAACAAGCAATAGGGTCATGGCATCCAAGGTCCAAGTGGGGTCAGGGAATTACTGCAGTGAGGGTTGTAGAAGAAATGAGAGGACAAGAGAGAGAGTGAGGGTCAGAAAGTCAGATGATTGAAAAGAAAAATAGATCTAAGGAGCAAGGAGGCTCCCCCCTGACCTGGCTCCTTCATCCTATCATTATATCCTACTCTGGGCATGGAGGCCAGGGGAGGGGCGCGTTACTAGGAGTATAAGAAGCTTGGTATTGGTGTCACGGCGCGGGGGGGGGGGGCAGTGTTTTTATCAGCCTCTGTGGCTTTTATTTGACCTTCTCTGGCTTATCAGTCCTTCTCTGGCTTTTTGGTATTTGGGGTGGTCAGGCGGGCATGAGTGAAAAGAGATAACTGAGTACAAAGCCTCGCCTGCTGTACCATGATTAGCACAGTGGCTGGGGGAAGTGAACAGGCACCGGGGAAGCAAAAGAAAGACTTGCCTACACAGGTTGATGCCTTTCCTGCAGACTCAGAGATTCTATATGAGATACCCGGCTTATGCTCTTTCCTCTCTTTCCTGTCCTTGTCTCTGCCGTGAATTTTTATTATGATTCAGTACTCATTCATGCAGCAAAAGGTGAAATTACATTTATGTCTCCGGTGCGCCTCTGCTTGTTCACACAGTTGCAGGACAGACAATGTTTTTGGCCAAGGTTTAGGGGATTCATTTATTTGTGTGTTTCGGCCTCACCTCTTGCCATTTCTCAGGAAGGCAGCAATTTTTGAACCATTCATTGAACTAAATACATTACTCATGTGATGGGCAACCCACACCCCAGCTCATGCACCAAGTACAAACTTGAAACAAATCTCGGGACTCAGAATATTTGCTTACATTACAGAGAGGGGAAAAAAATGTCATATTTAGTGTCTCTCTTTTAGTGGAAAGAAATGCTGACCTTTTGATTCCGGGTATAGGATGTGACCCTGTTGTCTATTATAGTGCTTTCTTGCCCTGAAGGGAACCATAAATTGGTTAAAAAATAAATATACGTCATGAGTCAGTTCTGTACTGATTCAGAGAAAGAACAGGTGCAAGGAAACCTCTCATGTCTCACCCAGCTCTTAATTTCTGTGATTCTTCTAAAGCATGTCTCATAAAGGACATTTCTTAATGATTTTGAAGAACTGGAGTAAGGTATTTATAAGCATAAAATGCCTTCATTATGTTTTGTCATTTTTTGCTCTTCACAATTCTGCATCCTTATCAAAGGAAATAATTCATTGTCCAAGTTTATATGCTAATGACCCTCTTCATAGTCAAAGCACATTATAAATATTTATTCATAGGCCAGATGAGAACCTTGAAAGCGGTTAATTTTAAAACAAAGCAACTTTTGTACGAGGAGAAAATAACACTGAATATGAACAAAATGAGCATTTTGTGCCCTGGTTTCCACATAACAAAGCATTGGCTAAGCACTAACGCTAATCGTGTATGCTTGTTCAACACATGAACAGGGATGTTCAAAACATCCCTGGTTTTCAAATGCGTAATCAAATATAAACATATATAGATTGACCTCAGTTGACATGAAGGGACCGTGTGGATATTTCTCATCATAACCCCCCCTCCTTAGGTAAAGATTTGGATGATACAGATGTTGAACAATGTGCCAAGACAACATGATTAAACACATTTCCCATTCCTCTATTCCAAGCTATAAAAATTAGCGATCAGCACTGACAGAAATGTTCAAGACCCAACTATCTCTTTCCAGATACAGAGAAGGACATGCATATTGGTAAGTCTGTTTAAGAAAAAGGGGTTTCTGCATCCCCCCGCAGGTCCTACCTCTGTTTCACCCCTAGTGAAAGTTTGATGCAATAGGGGATTCAGAGCCTGGAGACTGCCAGTCATTGTAGTGAGGACATTGGGTCCATGTGGCCAAGAATTTGTTCAGATGGAGAGAAGGCTCTCACTGGGGGGTTTGTGCCAGGGATATCTTTCCTGGAGTCATTATGGAATTTGGTTTTGGGCTGTTTCATTTGGGAACCATCACAAAGCAACAAAAAACTATGATTTTCTTTGATTCTTTGTGGACTATA
The DNA here is from genome assembly GCF_011100685.1 of Canis lupus familiaris. Lineage (NCBI taxonomy): Eukaryota > Metazoa > Chordata > Mammalia > Carnivora > Canidae > Canis > Canis lupus. The sequence goes on from NC_049260.1 coordinate 32,755,098, forward strand.
CATTTAACGCTTGAATTGACCTAACTTACTTGCCTTTTTTGTTTTTAAGATTTTATTGATTTATTCATGAAAGACACAGAGAGAGGCAGAGACATAGGCAGAGGGAGAAGCAGGCTCCCTATGGGGAGCATGATATGGGACTCAATCAAGAGACCCCAGGATTACACTCTGAGCTGAAGGCAGATGCTCAACCACTGAGCCACCCAGGAGTCCTTCACTTGCCTTTTCTCTACCTAAATCAGGCTGGTAGAAAATGCCCTTCAGTGAACCAGACTGGGGCCTCTGTAACTCTGTGGTCCCCACCCACAGTGGAGTTTTCAGAGCACCAGGGAAAACCTCTGATGATTCTCTGGTCTGCTCAGTTCTGGCTCTCCACAATGGCTCTTACACACATCCTCTCACTCTCCAACTCTGTGACTCCAGAACTTTCCTGTCACTATGTGCATATTGCTTCCCGCCTCAGCAAGACATGGAATCCATCATATGAGGCCTCCTTTCACTCCTTGCCACCTGACATAAGAACATACTTGCATGCCTTGCTGTTCTTTGCTTCTCTTATAACAGAAGTGATAATCCCTATACCAGTTCTTTAACATTTCTTTCTTACGGACTATGGAATAGTATTTTTCTTCTTTCTCCTTTGTTTTTCATCTCACTCCTTCTAGAGTTTATTGTAACTGCCCACCTGTTTGTCTTGTATCTGTCACATGAGTGTAAACCTCCCAACCAGGGACCTGGTCTATCCTGCTCCTTGTATTTCTAGAGCAGAGAATGCCTGATTCCATAAATATTTTTGTTTTTTAATGAATGAATGAGAGCTAAGAGGGATGTGTGGTGGGGCACAGTGGTGTTATGGAACCTAGAATGTTCTATGGTTCCATTTCAATTATTTTGTTCCTTTTGAACTCTCCTATGTTAATCTTTACTGATAAGTTGTCTTTCATCAATAAAGCAGTGGCGATATTGGAATACTTACCTGTAGTTGCTTGTTTACTTCTAGGCCAACACAGTGTATGTCCTTGACCACTTGTCAAGTTTATGGCATTCATACCGTGCCATGCTACCAAGGGACTCATAATGTATAAATTTCTCAGTGAATTATTTATCAGAAATATCAACCCCACTTGAGAAGAGGGAGCTGTAAGAGAAAATGTTTTGATAGAACTATACTTATTTATTCCTTCATATTTACTGGAGCATTGCATAGTACATGTTAGATATCAATGACACGGTTGAACATAGTGTGCTTTTCCCAAAAGAAAAGCATTCAGCCATTTACATAAGCAAGGAAAGTGAAAGTCAACTTCAGAAAATAGCATGTCATCCACTAGGGGAAAAAAACTGTTTAAGGCCTATCACTTATATCACTTAGAGGTTATATTTGAGGTCAAAATAATATGATTCAGGGGATCCTTGGGTGGCTCAGCGGTTTAGTGCCTGCCTTTGGCCCAGGGCGAGATCCTGGAGTCCCGGGATCGAGTCCCACGTTGGGCTCCCGGCATGGAGCCTGCTTCTCCTTCCTCCTCTGTCTCTGCCTCTCTCTCTCTTTCTCTATGTCTATCATAAATAAGTAAATAAATAAATCTTAAAAAATAAATAAAATGAATCATTTACTTCCAGCTATCACATATCATACTGTGAATTTTGCTTGAAGAGAAGTAGGAGGAAAAAGCAGTATAAAATCTGTTTATGTGTCACCTTTTATCTCTATAGGCTAAAACAAAATTTGGTGTTTTGTCTTTGCCCAGTAGACTTTGGTTTTTTTAAAATTTGGAATAAAATTAAATATATATTTTTATTTTAAATAACTGTCTCAACAACTGTTTGTTGATGGCTTGCTATGTTGTAACACTAGCCTGGACTTTGGGGGGATGGCAGAAGCAGGGAAGGTGATGCTTTCACTGAGCTGACTCTTGGAAGAGGGCAAACAGTAACCAGAATGCAGTGAAACTGCCTGGAAGAAGCAACAGAATGTTCAAAAGCATGAAGCATGAAAAATCACAATGCATGTGGAAGATTCCAAATGCTTCCATTTGGCTAGAGAAAGGGCACATGTGGAGATATGAAAGTAGGACTCCTGAGTATGGTGGTGGGGGGATATGCAGAGTGAGGAGAAAAAGGAGCACCAAGGTTGAAATACTAGGAAACACTCACATCCAAAGGGTGGGCATTAGAAGAGCCCCTGAAAAAGAGAAGAAGCAATTATAGAAGAAATAATATTGCATGCTTTAAAAATCCACAGATAGAGTAGATAAATTACACTAACGACTAATTTTTCACTCTCCTCATATCTACTCCTAGTATTATGTAAATTTTCAGTGCCCTCCCGTTCTGACTCTAGGCTTGATCACATGACATGCCTTACCCAATGGAATGTTAGCATATGTGACACAAACAGATGTGAAAAGCAGCTTGGCTTGGGCATGTGCTCTCACATCCTGCAATGAGAAGGACTAGCCTGCGTAGCTCACCGAGCACAGCAGAAAGATAAGCCACCACCAGCTAAACCTAGCCTAGACTAACCAACCTCCACTGGACCTGCATGCTTATGTTGGAACAAAGAGTGTTGTTGTTGTTGTTGTTGTTGTTTAAAGATTCTATTTATTTATTCATGAGAAATACAGAGAGAGAGAGGCAGAGACATGGGCAGAGGGAGAAGCAGGCTCCCTGTGAGGAGCCCGATGCAGGACTCAATCCCAGGACTCCAGGATCACAACCTGAGCCAAAGGCAGATGCTCAACCACTGAGCCACCCAGGGTGCCCCTGATTGTTGTTTTAAGCCACTAACTTCTAGGGTGATTTGTTATGTAGCAATAGCTGACTAATGCACAATTTCAAAGAGAGAGTGATTTGTGGTGTGGAATGCCAGAGAAAGAAGTATGAATTAAATTATGCAATTAGAAGGATTCTGCTGACTTTAATCAGAGCTGTTTCAATGAAGTGGTGGGGTGGGAACCACAACTGCAGAAGATTTGAAAAATACAAGGATAATGCGATCTGTCGTTTTGTGGTGATAGACTATCAATGCAGTATAGAGAGATAGAGGGGAACAGCTAGAAAAATATGGATAAAGGGATAGGGTGCTGTCTGAAGATACTGGAGATGTGACTACTTTTATTATTTTTTAAGATTTTATTTATTTATTTATTCATGAGATACACACACACACACACACACACACAGAGGCAGAGACACAGGCAGAGGGAGAAGCAGGCTCCATGCAGGGAGCCCAATGTGGGACTCGATCCTGGGTCTCCAGGATCATGCCCTGGGCTGAAGGCAGCGCTAAACTGCTGAGCCACCTGGGCTGCCCCTGTGACTACTTTTATATGCTCAGGAGACAGAGCCAGCAAAGAGGGAATGGTTGAAAACAGAGGAGAAAGAGGGAGTGACCAATGCAGAGTGAGCCCTGAGCAAGTAGAAGGAAGTGACCACTAAGACAAAGAGGAAATAGCCTTGGTTAGAAAAAGGGGTACTTAGGGGCGCCTGGGTGGCTCAGTCAGAGGTGACTGACTCTTGATCTCAGCTCAGGTCTTGATCTCATGACCCTGAGATCAAGTCCTGCATTGGGCTCCACACTGGGCATAGGGCCTTCGTAGAAAAAAAAAAAAAAAAAAGGTACTTCTCCACGAAGCTGTGAAGAGAGAAATAGGAGCTGGAATAAAGATGAGTTTCTAGGAAAAAATGGAGAAGAGGAAGAAAAGTGAAGCAAGGAGTTCCCATATTATGGCTGCTATAGAAATACAAAAGGGTATTATTGGTCCAGGGCTTTTGCAAAGTCATGTTACAAACAGTAAGAGTGATAAACCTTAATTGCTGCTGTTAGGTGAAGAGAGGGAACTCAGGATATTTTACCACCAAAGCTGAAGATGAATTTATACTGGTAAGAATACTTACATGTATGATTTCTCTAGATAGGCTTTGTAATTCAGGTCTAGGAGTAGGCGGGCAGTTGGAGGGCTTCAAGTTCGGAATGCTGCAGGGCAGTGTGATAGAAGGCAAGATATATTGAATATATAATGACCCAGTAAGAAAGGAAGTTGCTTCAGTATAACTGTGTGATATAGCCATGAGCAACAGAAAACCTTACCATACCATAGGTAATGACTTAAGTAAGTAACAGATTATTTTTCTCATACAACAAAAATCCTTTGTGGGTGCAGTATAGCTGCTGAACAATTGCATCGTCACATCTGAGTTCTAGACAGGAAGGCAGGAGGGAGTCAAGGGCTTTCTCTTAATGAACTTTTCTTCAAGAAGGGAAGCCTTCCACTGTGACTTCCCCTAATCTCTTCACATTGCACCCTTTGTTACATAGGAGACCCAGAAATTCAAGTTCTCAATTTCCCAACATCTATTGTACAGGTAGGCGCAGGGAATAGGAGTTTGATATTGAAGTGAACCAATGTATAGTGTCTGCTACAGAAGTGAGATCAAGAAGGAGCTGACACAATGCAAGCAAACGGAGGAACCAAAGAGAAACTTTCAACAAATTTGAGTATCAGACATGGTGAAAAATATGAGAAGGCTAAGTGCTGTTGGAGGTAAAAAATTCTGGGGTGAAGGAATTTAGGGAATGAAAGATGGTCATTAAAGAGCCCATGAGGGGAAAGTTCTTCGAATTGAGAAGGTTAAAATAAATCATACTAGAAAAAATCTTCCATATGGATATTGACATTTCTCAGGATGATGGAGGGACTCGGGACTTGAATAACATAAAAAATTAGCTTTTTAATAAAGAAAAGAATATCCTTCTCTGCATATTATATCAGTAAAGAAAACAAGTGCTGTGGCCCATGTTTATTTAGGTTTTTTTCAGATTTTTTTTATTTATTCATGAGAGACACAGAAAGAGAGGCTGAGGGAGAAGCAGGCTCCATGCAGAGAGCCTGATGTGGGACTCGATCCCGGGAGTCCAGGATACGTACTGGGCTTGAAGGCAGGTGCCAAACCACTGAGCCACCCAGGCGTCCCCCTGTGGCCCATGTTTAAAACCTGTAAGATACTAGCCCTTTATCTGATATGTCATTTGCAAATATCTTCTCCCATTCTGTAGATTGTCTTTTAATTTTGTTAACTGTTTCTTTTCATATGGGGAATATAAAAAATAGTGAAAGGGATTATAGGGGAGAGGAAAGAAAATGAGTGGGAAAAATCGGAGAGGGAGACAGAACATGAGAGACTCCTAACTCTGGGAAACGAACAAGGGGTAGTGGAAGGGGAGATGGGCAGGAGGATGACATGACTGGGTGACAGGCACTGAGGGGGGCACTTGACAGGATGAGCACTGGGTGATATGCTATATTTTGGCAAATCGAACTCCAATAAAAAATATACAAAAAAATACAAAAAAATAAAAAATAAAAATAAAACCTGCAAGAAAAATCAGGATGAGTTCAACGAAAATCAGACAGTAGGCCCAAGAGAAAGTTAATATTCACCGGTCATGTCAATTAGCTACTGCTAAATGTAATCCCTCAAATGATAACCATCTATAGTTTTTTGGAAGTCGTTTGATTGGCTTGGCAACCTTGCCACTGAGCCACCCAGGCGTCCCCCTGTGGCCCATGTTTATATCAGCTTGTGTCCCCCTGTGGCCCAGTTTATATCAGCTTGCCTCGTTCATTTGTCTCTGCTCAGCTGTCTGGTCTAGGGTAGTCTCAGCTGGGTTAATGAGGCCCTACTCCTTGTGCCCTCTCACTTTCCATCAGACTAGCTGGGACTTACTCTCGTATAGAGGGATGAGTCCAAGACAGAAAGCAGAAGTGCGCAGAGTTTCTTGCCACCTGGGCTCAGAATTGGAACATTATCACTTCTTCTGGATTGTGTTGGCTAAAACAAGTCACAAGTTGGTCCACATTCAAAAGGTGGAGGAGGGACACCTGGGTGGCTCAGTGGTTGAGCGCCTGCCTTTGGCCCAGGGTGTGATCCTGGAGTCCTGGGATCGAGTCCCACATTGGGCTCCCTGCATAGAGCCTGCTTCTCTCTCTGCCTCTCTCTCTCTCTCTCTGTGTCTCTCATGAATAAACAAATAAAATCTTAAAAAAAAAAGGTGGAGGAAAGGACTTCACCTCTTAAGGGAGAAGCTGAAATATCACAACACGAGAGTCTACCACATTGCTAACAGTCTACCACGTTGTTTATTTTCTTGAGTCATTTATTGAAATTCATGACCACGGCAAGTCTGACTGTATCTACTTCCTGAAAATACGCATAAATGCTTACAGCTTGACTAAGTGGCTTCTCTTAGATTACTGAGATGGGACAATTTGAAATGACCGTAGGTGGTAGTCATAAATATGAATAGACATAAGCCACTTAGAAGTTTGAATAGTTCTCTGTTTCTATGTTGGATTTCCAGCTCTAGTAGCTACTATGCATACTGAGCTCTTTTGTCATTTCTTTAATAATAACTTTGCTCTCATCTCACCAGCCATGTAATATGTACAGGCTCGCCATTGAGTTGTTTGGCTCTCACATGCCTGATTTATTAAGCCACTTGTGAGAACACTGGTGATGCTCAGGCAGACAGTGATAGCTTTCTGCTATTTCCACAAGAGTTCTGGGAGAGGGGAGAGAATTTTTTGTAAACCCAATGATCCTTCACACATCTGACACAAACAATATCAAACCTGGTGTTCTCAGAGCTGGGTCTACCAAATGTTCTCCTCACTGTTCTCCAGTCAGAGCACACACGCATCCATCTGTGTCAGTGTGGCTCCTGCTCTCCCTTCCTCTCCCCCTCTCCTCTCACCCCCTCTCCATGTTACCTCTGTGTGAACACAGGTTTAGGAAAGAATAAAAGGACACTCAGGCTTCTTTCCCCGGTTGAGTGAGTTTCTCTAACGATGATGCTCCCAAGTGCCACAAAGAAGCTGTTGTCAGGTTGCGGACCTAGAGTGGGAACCCAACTCCCTCACCGATTGTTCTTTGATGCATTGCTTCAGTAGCCAAGAAACAGAGGAGATTTAAGACCAATAATAGCTCTTCACAGAGTTCAATGAAACAATTTTTCCCTTGAAAGTCCAGTGGTACTTTATTTCCAGTGGTACTTTCCATGCCAGTGTGTTAAAAATGTCACTGAATCAAGCTTTTTATTAACTTGTCAGTGTATCCAAAGTGTTCTACAGAACCTCCATGGGGGATTTTCTTGTCTTTTAAACCTACACATTGCCACACAGGCTTTCCTCCCTAATTAGCACTGACAGGTTCTCTTTAGAGGAACTATCCCACTCTCAGAGTACAAGAGGGAACGTGTGGGTGGAAATAGATTTGGATCATTTGCTAGACACAGAAAGAGAAACCAACAGTGCTAATAGCAGATGGCTGTGAAGGGAATATTGAACGAGTAAGTCCAGGGCGGTGAAGTCATACAAGTCAACAGTGGATTGAGGTAATAACACAGGCTGCTTGTTCCAAGAGAACTGGAATATCTTGGGTCTTCTGGGGTCACATTACCGAGTCCACAACCGTGGTCCACACTGTGGGATCTGAGATTGTTCTGTGGCTACCATTACTCACTTTAAGGAAGTCTCAGCTAGCTAGTTTCTTGGTGTCTGGTGTTTTCCAGAGTACATCTTCCTTGATTCCACTGATTTTTATGGCTCTGCACTCTGGATGCCTGTTTGATCTCCTATCCCTTTCCCCATTCCAGTGTAGTCAAATTTCAAAGAGATAATTAATACACCTTCATATCACTAGAAATTCATTTGCTTAGTCTCAGGTAAAATCCAAATTCATTTGATATCCACAGAAATACACCAGGAACCTCTTGGGTAGTTTTGGTAGAGTCAGCCCTATTCTTTGGTCCAGAAGATTCCCATCTTTGTAGCATGATTTTGAGGTATTAGACCCTGCCTACCACTCAGACATTTGTATGAAGATCTTTCCAGAAGACCCCAAGTTCCTATTATTAAAGAATCATTTTGACCAGATCTAAGTTTGAAATAAAATCATTTGTAATTTGCATTCAAATTTGATATTATACCCAAACATATTATTAAAAGTTAAGATAGGGATGCCTGGTGGCTCAGTGGTTGAGGATCCGCCTTCAACTCAGGGTGTGATCCTGGGGTCCTGGGATGGAGTCCCACATCAGGCTCCCTGTAAGGAGTCTGCTTCTCCCTCTGTATATGTCTCTGCCCCTCTCTCTGTGTCTCTCATGAGTGAATAAATAAAATCTTAAAAAAAAAGTTAAGATAATGTACTGTCAGACCTCTGGTTTCAGCTTCAATATGTAAAGAGCTTTGGACATTGCCACTCTCATCCTATGACAAGAAAAAGCTTAAATTTAAAAAATCAGTGATTTTTCTTGGACCCCTCAGAGAAGTGAGGTTGCAGGGCAAACCACCACCCCCAAATCCAGAGAGGAGCAAATCCAGAGTTGTAGCCAAGATCTGTTTACCTACAATAGAAGTGGCTAGAGCCATTAACTGGTAGGAACACTTACGTGGTAATTTTGAGGAATTGCTAGAGGCTGAGTGTGGACCAGGATGAGAGGGAGAAACCCCTGGGTGATGAAGTCTTGTGGGAGGGCCTATACTTTTTGGAGATTTACCTCCAAGAACTCCACCAGGTTCTCATGGCAAAGAGCTGAAAAAGATCCCCTGGTAGCTCTGACAGTGAAAGGGGAAAGAGTAGCCTTTGTGAAATATGCCCAGAGTACTCTCTATGACAAAGGTCTACTTTCCTCGGAGGGGAATGACTTTACCAGAGTCTTATCCCACTTGGAGGAAGGGCATTTATCCTACTCAATTCCAATCCAGGCTTCCTCTTACCTAAGAGGGAAAAGATAAAGCTAAGAAATGTTTGTGAAGGTCACAGCCTAGGGACATGGGCCCATTCAAAGTTGGAGATTTCATCATAAGCTTATAGAATGCTTTTGCTCACCAACACCTTGCTACAACACCATCAGGACTCCAGTATAATAATGGTGGATTTCAGCCAAAAGAGCAGCAAGAAGGAGACTCTGTCTGAGGAGGAGTACCTAGGGAAGCCCAAAGCAAGAGGGGAGGCAAAAACAAGGACACTGGAAGAATTCGAAGCTTCTGGCCCCTACAGCAACAGGAAAGCACTGAACAGAGACAGATTAATTCTTAGCCAGGTTAGCATGAAACCTCATGCCAAAGGCCTATTTACCACAGCTCCTATTATCTATACAGTATGTCTGGTTTTCAAGAAAAATATTCAGACTATGTTAGAAGACAATAAAGATCATAGTCTGAAAAGACAAAATAGACATCTTGGTTCTGAAACAGATTTGCAAATTAACAGGCAGCGGATTTAAAATAACTAGGAGGAAAAACTGAGTGGGGAAAAATTAGAGAGGAAGACAACTATGAGAGACTCCTGACTCTGGGAAACAAAGGGTTGCAGAAGGAAGGGTGGGGGAGGGGGAGGGGGTAACTGGATGATGAGCATTAAGGAGGGCACGTGATGAGATGAGCACTGAGTGTTATACTATATATGGGCAAATTGAATTTAAAATATTAAAAAATAGAAACTTAAATAAAATAACTATGATTAATATGTTAAGGGCTATGATGGATAAATAGACAACATACAAGAGCAGATGAGTAATTTGAGAGGTGGAAAATCTAAGAATGACTAAAAAGAATGCTGGAAATCAAAGCACTGTAATAGAAGTAAAAAATCTCTTTGATGGGCTTGTCAGCAGGCTAGACATGGCCAAGGAAAAGAATCAGTGAGCAGAAGCTCAGATCAGTAGAGACTTCCCAAACTGAAATGCAGAGATAGCATACTGTCTGAAAACCTTTAGCAACATATAAAATAGTAATTTTCCCCATAATTATATTTACCAAGCAATTAAAACAAATTTTGAGAAGAAATACGAGATTGCATAAGGACCATGCCTCTCAATTAAAAAACTGTATTGGTCCCTAAAATGTCTCAATAAGCTGATGACTTATAATCAACTAATTTTGAAAGAAGAGGAGGCTGTCTAGCTAAGGCATTAATTAGTGTCTTATTTGAGACAACTGGAATTATTACAGAAGCAGTCTATGTGTATTGGCTCAGCTGTTTTAGCAAAGGCTAAATAACAATGGCTTTAACAAGAAGGAAGGTTTTTCTCTTCCATATGAAAGTCCAAGCTGATAGAACAGAAGGATAAAGAAGCCCTGGTGAACAGGGTTATCAAGAGACTCACATACATTTCTTCTTCTACCAACCCCTTGGTTGTTTCCCCCGTCCTACAAGTCAAAGGAGACTCATCACCACGTCCGTTTTAACCCATGGGTGAAAAAAAGGACTATGAAGTAGGGACCAGGCATCTTCTTCTTAAGGATATGACCCTAGAGTTGCACACCGGTACATGGTCACCACAACTAGCTGCAAAGGGATCTGGGAAATGTCATCTTTAGTTAAGTGGTACCCAGTTTAAAAGTGGAGGTTTCTAGTACTAAAAAGAAAAAGAAAAAATGAATATTGTGTACATTTAGCAGTCCAGGCCACATCCACTCTCTGGCCACCCAAGTATCCATGAACACCACTTTCCCCAGGCAGACAACACAAAGAGCCATGTAGTTACTTTATATAACTCAAAACCCAGCATCTCTGGGTGATGCATAATTCTTTTTTTTTTAAGCTTTTATTTAAATTCCACTTAGTTAACTTACAGTGTAATATTCGTTTCAGATGTACAATTCGTTTCAAGGTGATGCATGGTTCTGACTCTGAGGTTTGGATGTGACTTCTCACGGTCCAGCAACCTGTAAACCTACAGACCAACGACCAGCTTTCTCACCATCTCATACACTGTGGTGAGGAGGGATAGGAGAACCACAGTTAAAGCTCCCATTCTGGGAAAAGGAAGAATGGGAACACATGACACTCATTATCCATGGCAGGTATCAAATTCTGCTGCACAGCAATTGCAAAAAGTCCCTGCCCTGGCAGTGAAGTGCCATGGGGTTCTACTCAGGGAGTCACTCTCATTCTAGGGGGGGGGCACATTTGAAATGGGTATTGGAAAGTATACCCTTCTGGGGGCTTGCACAGCTCTTTATAGCTCAATTTCTACTGGTACAGACTTGAGGGATTGGGGTTGTTTAGGGTTTAAACACTCTGTCATTGCAATTCCACCAAAAAGAAAACAAGAAAAGTACTAGTTTATTTGCTTTTGGTCAATTCCATGCAGAAGTAACCAGGGATAAGTGGTTCTTAAATTTGCCAGCACTTTCGTCTCCTAACCTCTGTGCTCAACCCTTGTCATCTTCTTCAAGTATCTTTCTTCTTTCTCAGTCTAACAGTGGCTACCTTGACGGTGCTTGAAGCAGTGAGCTGGGTAAAGAAGGCATAATTCTCAATCTGAGCTTTCCTGCTGGTCTAGCTCCTACTGCCTGGCGAACAACAATCATGGGAGATGCTCTTGAGAGAGGTTGAGCACCACGGTCTGATCGCCACGGTGTTGGGAATCTGGAGGCAGTTGTTCCTCCAAAAGGGCCAAACCTCAAATGATCCGGTTCTCAATTCAGACTGTAGGCTATGGGCTGAAAGCATCCCTTACTGGAACTCTATTTCGTCTCGTCTTCGTTTGCAGATTGGTTAACTCTTGTCTGTGTTCAGTTATTGATGGTAGCACTTTGCAAAAAAACAAGATACACCAACAAAGTGATTTTTGTTAACTCCCTCCCCAGAAGCTACAAGGTCAGTAGGCAAATGGCCTGCCTTTTGGTGCATGGACAACAGTTTTACCAAACGTTGGCTATGACACAATTGGAGTCACCATCTTTCCAGCCTGCTTTATCTGTTTTCTCATTGCCTGCTGCCCAAAGTGCTAAGCAAATAGCATATACTTCATATTCTATTAAGTCAGCCTTGCTTCTGGTAGCAAATTCAGTGTTAGGGTGTCTGGCCACCTTAACAGAGATCAGATAACAATGGTCTTTTATTTTATAAAAGATTTTAATATTTATTGATGAGAGACACACACAGAGAGAGGCAGAGACGTAGGAAGAGGGAGGAGCAGGCTTCCCACAGGGAGGCTGATGCAGAACTCGATCCCAGGACCCCGGGATCATGACCTGAGTCAAAGGCAGACACTCAACCACTGAGATCCCCCAGGTGCCCCAACAATGGTCTTTTAAAAAATAGTTTATTGCTCCCTCACAGAAAAGTCTGACCTGGAAGGTAGACTGAGGAATAGGGAAACCCTTAAAAAGTCATCCAGGGACCTGGCATTTCTCTTCTATTTTGTTTTATCAACCCTTTGGATGTTGTCTTCATTTATTTGGTTAAAAGAGGCTCACTGGGGATCCCTGGGTGGCTCAGCGGTTTAGCGCCTGCCTTCAGCCCAGGGCATGATCCTGGAGTCCCGGGATCGAGTCCTATGTCAGGTTCCCTGCATGGAGCCTGCTTCTCCCTCTGCCTGTGTCTCTGCCTCTCTCTGTCTCTCTGTCTCTGTCTCTCTCTCTCTTCCTCTCTCTGTGTCTCTCATGAATAAATAAATAAAATCTTAAAAAAAAAAAGAGGCTCACCAGCACTTATTTGTACTCTGGATTGCAGAAACAGGGAAAGGGGAAGTAGAAGGCAAGAAGCTTCCTTTTAAGAATGTGACAAAGATGTCACACCATTTCTTCCATTCAATGGTGTATCAGAGCTGTCTCACATAGCATGCACCAGCTCATGAGAGGCAATTGTTAAACTTGTAAAAATTCTGTGAGCCGGCTATTAAACATAGCCATTATTAAAAACTAAATTGTATAAATTTACCATTAAAAAATTGTATTTTAAAAAGGCAAGTATTGGGAAGCCCAGGTGGCTCAGCGGTTTAGCACCATCTTCCGCCCAGGGCATGATCCTAGAGACCTGGGATCGAGTCCCACATCGGGCTCCCTGCATGGAGCCTGCTTCTCCCTCTGCCTGTGTCTCTGCCTTTCTCTCTCTCTCTCTCTCTGTCTCTCATGAATAAATAAAATCTTTAAAATAAACAAAAATAAAAAGGCAAGTATTCAGAGCTCATCTTAGCTATTTTACTACATTTTACTATTATCTATGCTTTTGTTGCTATTTGAATCTATGCTATCCATATGGCAGGAATAATGGTGTTATTGTCAATTTCTTCCCAACTCTACACCCAGTGACAATGTATCTTGAAATCAGACATGGTGGGAGTATTTACACCATAGAAATCAGCAAATGCTAGAAATCAAGGCTCTTCTTCCCACCCTCCAACCCCAGAGAGCTGGTGGTTAAACATTTCCTGACATATCATTGCTTCCACTATATCTCTTTGGCCAGAATTTACTCACATGGCCATATCTAGCTGCAAGGGAGGCTAGGACATGTAATCTCCAGCTGGGTGGCCCTATGCCCAGCTATACAACAGAGATTCTATTTCGAGGAAGAAGGAGAGAATGCATATTGGAGGACAAAAAGCGCTCTCATGTTTTGATGTAGAAGAGCTAGCTCTGAACAGGTTTCTAGAACTGAGATCCACTCTGTCACTGGGTCCTTAGTAGAGATGGTAATAAACTCAAAATAGAGATTTTTAGTGCTTGTCTGGTTCACTATCACAGATTTAGTGAAAATTAGCAATTTCAATTTATTATTGTAGACAGAGCACCTAAAATAAGCCTCTACCCTATGTCAAGTTCCTAGAAAATGCACTATATATATACCAATATATATATAACCTATATATATATATATACAAAACCAATATTATATATATAACCAATATAATATATATTATAAATAAACCTATAATTGTGCTGGAAAACAAGAAAGTGAGCCCTTTGTACTTCCAGAAACTATGAGGAATCACAGAGGGGAAGAATAATGATCTAGAATTTAAGAATGTACCTAAAATCCAAAATATGCCCAGGTGAGCACTCTATACCCGGCTCCACTTTTAAGGAAATCCAAATTAAAACAATGAGTGTACACAGATATAAAAGCAAGTCTGTACTTTTGATTTGCTAAGGGATTACAATGTGGAGGTACCTAGCCTCTGGCTCCTTCTTCCTTCCTCAAAACAGTTCTTATAAAGGGCGAGTCTTGTTTTAAAATTTCAAGTCTGTAGGCATTTTTTTTTTTCTACTGATGTGCCAAACTCTACAATTTAGTGCTCAATAGAGACTCCTAAGGCAAGAGAAGATATGACCAGTGACTGGATGCAATGCTTATCTTGGGTATTTGCTTGCAGAGTAAATATCCATGTGAGCTGTTTGCTCTTTCTACATTCAAGTATAATGAAGATGTTTGGACTATGTAATATAATCAGAGATGTGTCTTATGCATATATAACTTATATCAAATGAGCATTCTATCCAAACATTTTATCTTTTAAATGTTAGAACCAAGAACAAAAAAACCAGAAGTAAAAATATTCCCAGGGTGATGGATGTTAACCTGTTTATTTCCTCCTCACACACACAAAATAAAAATGGCGGGTGTCTGTTTTTAGCAGCATTTTCCATAAGAGATCAGGAAAGCTATTACAGGATGAATTCTTGGCATTTGATGATAAGACTAAGCAGCACTTCTATGGATTTAACACAGCTGGAAAAGGCTGTACAAATAAACAATACTTTAGGATGTTAGACGTCTGGATTCTGGCAGGAAAGAATACAAAATTATAAAATTATTTTTATTTTTAATTAATTTTTTATAAAATCACTTTTAAATGATGCATCTATTTCTCATTTTTTTATTACTAGACACCTTCTTGTAATAATCCTGAGTTCCTACTATATGTCATGTGCCACTAAGCCCTAAAATAAGCACAAAGATGCCCTCCAGGAGCTCACGAGCTAATGGAATAAAAGATATTTCAGCTCAAATTTTTGTATAAATATTGAGGGCAAATACCTATTGACTGTACCTTTTTTAAAACAAGTGCTGTCTACCTCAACAAGTTGGGAACGCCTGCATTAGGAGATGTGTGTAGCAGGCAGGAGGTCTGTAATTCCTTAATTTCTTCAGCAAAGAGCACAGCCTGAATGCTCTAGTTTAGAGGGAGAGATAAATCCTTTTTAATTAGCCCACTTTCCCCTAAAGGGGCACAACTGGGAAAGAAGGAGAGAGGACAGGACTGAACTAATAATTTTCCACAAACACTTTGAATCTTGCTTTTAGCTATGACAGGAACCAATTTTAGTGATGTATATATAGGAACTGGCTTTACTAATGGGGCCAATTCCTTCATTTCCTGGATGAGGTTATTGAGGTTAGAGGAGGTTCAGGGCCTTGCCCCAGCTCCTACCAGAGAGAAGTTGGCGGATCTGGACATGGAATATGGTTTTCCTAGTATCTTATCCGATATTTATTCCACTCAATTCTATTTGTTCTTCCCCCCCCTCCCGCCCCCAGACCTAATTGTTATGCCTATAGTAACTGTTTACCATGGGAACATCTGGTGATCTCCCATTTGACAGCCGGCATCCAAAATTCTAAGTATATATTTGAGCACTGGAACAGAAGGGAAAAAGTGAGGGATTCTCTCACTTTTTTTTTTTTGATTCTCTCACTTTTTAAGAGCATACCTGGGTGGTCTCCATGATCACTACTTTTTAATGTTGTTAAATATGGCTGTATTTTGTAATTCAAACTATACCGGGCAATGATCAACACTTCTCAACCATAAATGTCAAGATAGAAGTCGGGAAGGCAGGGTGTGGGGCAGCTGTCTCGCCAGCCTCGGTGGTGGAAGAGGACCACCCTGCCATGTGCCCTGCAAGTGTCATCAGAAGTTCAGCATAGAGACTTCAGCCAACACTTTCAAAGCTTATTCTGTGTGCTCTTTTTATATATATAAAAGCTGGTTCTTTATTTTATTTATTTTTTGTTTTGTTTTTATTGAAGTTCGATTTGCCAATATATAGTATAACACCCAATGCTCATCCCATCAAGTGCCCTCCTCAGTGCCCGTCACCCAGTCACCCCATCCCTCCACCCACCTCCCCTTCTGCAATCCTTTGTTCGTTTCCCAGAATTAGGAGTCTTTGATGCTTTGTCTCCCTCTCCAATTTTTCCCACTCAGTTCCCCTCCTTTCCTGTATAATTCCCTTCACTATTTCTTATATTCCCCGTATGAGTGAAACCATGTCCTTCTCTGACTGACTTACTTCACTCAGCATCATACCCTCCAGTTCCATCCATGTCATAGCAAATGGTGGGTATTTGTCATTTCTAATGGCTGAGGAATATTCCATTGTATACATAGACCACATCTTCTTTATCCATTCATCTTTCGATGGACACTGAGGCTCCTTCCACAGTTTGGCTATTGTGCACATTGCTGCTAGAAACATCGGGGTGCAGGTGTTCCGGCGTTTCATTGCATCTGTATCTTTGGAGTAAATCCCCAGTAGTGCAATGGCTGGGTCATAGGGCAGGTCTATTTTTAACTCTTTGAGGAATCTCCACACAGTTTTCCAGAGTGACTGCACCAGTTCATATTCCCACCAACACTGCAAGAGGGTTCCCCTTTCTCCACATCCTCTCCAACATTTGTTATTTCCTGTCTTTTTAATTCTCACTGGTGTGAGGTGGTATCTCATTGTGGTTTTGTGGTATCTCATTGTGGTTTTGATTTGTGTTTCCCTGATGGCAAGTGATGCGGAGCATTTTCTGATGTGCTTGTTGGCCATGTCTATGTATTCTTTGGTGAAATTTCTGTTCATGTCTTTTGCCCATTTCATGATTGGATTGTTTGTTTCTTTGCTGTTGAGTTAATAAGTTCTTTATAGATCTTGGATACTAGCCCTTGATCTGATATGTCATTTGCAAATATCTTCTCCCATTCTTTAGGTTGTCTTTTAGTTTTTTGACTGTTATCTATTGCTGTGCAGAAGCTTTTTATCCTGATTAAGTCCCAATAGTTCATTTTTGCTTTTGTTTCCTTTGCCTTCATAGATGTGTCTTGCAAGAAGTTACTGTGGCCATTCTGTGTGCTCTTAACATTCATTTAAATTCCCTTCCTGCTTAAGATTCTGAAGACTGAAATCTAGAACCTGTCACATAAACCCACCCAAAGCATCACAGCCAGTAAAGGTGCAGATGTGGGCTTGAAGTCAGATCTGACCCTCTCAAGTTGACACTCTAACTACTTTGATTCTAAGGTCTTAGAAAGAAAAGGGAATGGTCTACCTGGCCTTTACTCCAGAGTGACTTTCTTTAGTTTTCAGAAGCCATTATTCCATATATAGGGAGGCCTCGGGAAGTGAGAATCTCCCATCAGATACTTTATTGTAAGGATTGTGAGTTCTGTAAAACAACTTATGAGCAGGAATAAAGAGGACACATGCTTGCTGCTCTTGTCAATGCTGCATCTAGGGAAACTTAGATGTCCCGGATGTTTTTTTTTTTAAGATTTTATTTATTTATTCATGAGAGACAGAGAGAGAATGAGAGAGACAGAGAGAGAGAGGCAGAGACACAGGCAGAGGGAGAAGCAGGCTCCATGCAGGGAGCCCGACGTGGGACCCGATCCCGGGTCTCCAGGATCAGGCTCTGGACTGACGGCAGTGCTAAACCGCTGAGCCACCCGGGCTGCCCCAGATGTCCTGGATGTTGAAGGAAAAACATCATGGGGCACCTGGGTGGCTCAGTCAGTTGAGCATCTGACTCTAGGTTTTGGCTCAGGTCATGATCTCAGGGTCGTGAGATTGCATCCCGCGTCAGGGCTCCAGATTCAGTGCAGAGTCAGCTTGGGATTCTCTGCCTCTCCCTCTGCTCTCTGTGTGTGTCTCTCTCTCTGGAATAAATAAGTAAGTAAATATCTAAAACATTAAATAAATAAAGGAAAAACTTCAGTCCAGCAGAGGATAATTCACCGGAGCAGTGAAGAATACTGAGTAGACCCTAGTAAAGGGACTGTTTCTGCAGAGTTAGTAACAGGAACCCTAAGTGACCTGGGAATACTTACTGTGGGTCAGCAAGAGATCATCAGGCCCCATGGGATGCAGCATTTGGTTTGCTGCAGATTGGTTAGCAGAATCATACTTCTTTAGCATAAAAATCCCTTGTGATGTGGTGTGGCCAGGACTCTTTCAGGTTCGGGAGTTGATGCCTGTCTACTGAGCAGTGCAATACAGACAATTCTCCAGGCTTCTCAAACAACAACAAACAAACAAAAAACAAAAACAAAAAAAGGAGAAAGTTAAGCAGACTCTTTTACAACAGATGTTACTAATCTTAGAGATATTTTCAGATGCTACATAGGTTTTCTGTTTTCATAATAAGGTCAAATGAAGCCAAGTAACTCGTGGATGTGGCATGGGTTTGTATTGGGGAATAATCAGAAAAGAGTCTTTATAAGAAATATTGAGAAGCAAAGTACAATTTGCCTAATAATAGCCACCCAGTGAAAAAGAATTGCTTAAACTTCTCTTGGGTGCTTTAATCTCAGTTCTGACAAAATGAACGCCTATTGGCAATTTAACAGTTCCTTGGTTTTTAGCTGAAAGAAAATCGAATAAATGGAGTGCTGCTAATGTTTGAGGTAAATGTGCAGTCTTGCAGGACTAGAATTAACTTGTTTTCCAAATAGATAAAAATATATCATAATTATACTTCATTGAGATTTTTTTGTGCATTGTTTTATGTTTGTTATGTTATACTGTTACCTGCCTGATAGTCCCAAACCCGTTATTTGTATATTGGCCTTATCACTCTGAGATATGAGAGTGATAATGAAATGGGAATCACATGTCTTCTTAAGTTTTATATTTTGATTTTGCTCTGTGTAAGAACCATCCAAACACACTCCAATTAAAAATGGTCAAAGGATTTAAATAGGCATTTCTCCAAAGAAGGTATCATATGACCAATAAGCACAGGAAAAGATGCTCATCACTAATCATTAGGGAGATGCAAATCAAAACCACAATGAGATACCACTTCACATTCACTAGGATGGCTATAATTGAAAAAAAGCCCAGATAATAACAAGTGCTGATGTGGAGAAATTGGAACCCTCAAAGGTTGGTGAAACATACAGTTATCATATGATCCAGTGATTCTACTCCTGGCTTTATACCCAAGAAAAATGAAAACATACGTCTATACAGAGACTTGTACATAAATGTTCCTAAGAACTCTGCATTATTTAGAGCAGCCAAAAAGTGGAAACAACTAAAATGTCCATCAGCTGATAAAGAGATAAATTATTGTGTGTTCATACAATGGAATATTATTAGTCAAAGCAAAATA
Source organism: Canis lupus familiaris (assembly GCF_011100685.1). Taxonomy (NCBI): domain Eukaryota; kingdom Metazoa; phylum Chordata; class Mammalia; order Carnivora; family Canidae; genus Canis; species Canis lupus. The sequence goes on from NC_049260.1 coordinate 32,774,274, forward strand.
CAGTTGACCCTTGGGCAACATGGGTTTGAACTACATGGGTGCACTTATATGCATATTTTCCCTATAAATATAGTGCAATACTATACATGTATTTTCTCTTATAATTTTCTTAATAACATTTTCTCTTCTTTACTTTATTGTCAGAATACAGCATGTAATGCATGTAACATAGAAGATGTGTTGATTGTGTTTATGTTATTGGTAAAGCTCAATGGTATGTTCTTTGTAGTTAAGTTTGGGGAGACTCAAAAGTTACATGCAGATTTTCAACTGTGTAGGGCCCCTCCCCCCCAGGTTTTTCAAGGGTCAACTGGAAAGTACTGATATACATTACGATGTGTGTTGTAAACCTTGAAAACATGATGCTAAGCGAAAGAAGCCAGTCAAAACACTACATATTTCACTACATATGAAAACATCCCAAATCGGCAATTCTATAGAGACAGAAAGAGATTATTAGCTGCTTAGAACTGAAGGATTGAGGGAAAATGGGGAGTGAGTGCTAATGGGTATGGAGTCTCTTTGTGGAGTGATGAAAATGGTCTAGAATTGATCATAATGGTTGTGCAACCCTGTGAGTATACTAAGCACCATTGAATTGTACTCTTTAAATGGGTAAATTGTATGGTATGTAAATATATCTCATATATATCTGAGATTTATTTGCATCTATACGTGTGTGTGTGCATACTTGAATAATCCAAAGAACTTGCTATGAGTGTACGTTTTAAGGCAAATATCTCAGACTTACTCATAGAGAAGAATGGCATGGTTCTCTCTATCCCGTATGGGCCTGTTGGCAATACGTTGCAGCTGTTAGCATCACCTTACACTCTCTGGGCATCTGGTAGATGAGGGGGAAAGGAAATCTCAGAGCCAGGAATGCTTAGAGGGAAACATATGCATGCTAAACTCGCCCCATATCATTCCTCTCAGCCTGGGTGGCTCAGCAGTTTAGTGCCGCCTTCAGCCCGCAGGTGTGGTCCTGGAGATGTGGGATCGAGTCCCACGTCAGGCTCCTGCATGGAATGGAGCCTGCTTCTCCCTCTGCCTGTGTCTGTGCCTCTCTCTCTCTCTCTCTCTCTGTGTGTGTGTGTGTGTGTGTGTGTCTCTCATGAATAAATAAATAAAATATTTTTTAAAAACATTCCTCTCTTCAGAGAGAAAGTTGAGTGAAATATATGAAGCAACTTCTGCTGTGGTTTAATTCAACAGCCCCTCAGTGTGCATTGCACTGAGGTGGGAACTGTGGGGAAACACAGACATATAGGACAGGGAGATCCCTGTCTAACCGGCCAACAGTACTGTGAGTGGATGGAAGTCAACTGCTAATCTGAGAGCCTGATGTTTAACACAAGCCCTAAATACACTGGCGATGAAAGGGGAGTTTAAGTCCAGCAGCAAAGAATGGGTTGCTCTCTGGCTAGATAAATAACAGCAAAAGGGCATTATTATTCAGTGACTGTAAAGCACATGACAGCAAAGCTGGTCACATGTTAAAGCAGTTTCTCAGACGCACTGATCATCAGTACATGTCAAAGGTTTTATTCAAACTTATGGCAAGGAAAGGTGAAGAATCTTTCTGGAATAGGAATTTATTTTTTTGAAGCGTAACATACAGATAGTTACATTTATCAATCTTAAGTGTACCGCTTGGTGATTTTTTTTACAGTTGTGTGACCACAACCCAGACTGTGGTACAGAACATTCCCACCACACAAGAAATCTCCCTTATCCCTCTTTCCTATCAATACTGCTTTACCTCATGCAGGTCACCACTAATGAATCTTGCCTGCTCTTGAACTTCATGTAAAGGAAATTATAGCATATGTTATCTTTTGTGCCGGCCTTCTTTTACTCTACGGAAATATGCCTGTGAGCATCCGTGTTTTTTGTTTAGCAGTCGTTCATTTGTTTTTATTGCTGCGTGGTATTCCACTGTATGAATACACCACAATTTACTTGTCTATTTCTGTATTCTTGCTTCTAGCGTTTGCTGATTAGAAATAATGCAGTTGTGAGGGCACCTGACTGGCTTGGTTGGAAGAGCTTGTGACTCTTGATCTTGGGGTCATGAGTTTGAGCCCCACATTGAGTGTAGAGATTACTTAAAATAATTAAGAAAAAAAGAAAGAATGCAGTTGTGACCCATTTTTGTACGAGGCTTTTGGTAGAATGTGCAGTGTCTCTTAGGTATATACCCAAGAGTAGGGTTGTTGGGTTCTATGGCTTGCATAATCATGGCTTTTGGAGATACTGCCAACAAGTTTTCCAAATTGATTGTACACATTTACACTTCTCCCAGCAAAATGAGTGTGCCATTGAAAGAGATCTTTGAATAGGGTGAGAGTGTGGTTAGATCCTGATGTTAAACTAGGTAATAGAAAGAAGGTCTGGTTCTAGGATACAGACAAGAAAGATGGTTGGCTGTGTGGTCAATGCATTGGGAGCAGAAATTTCCCTTCCCAGACAGGGCTCTAAATCTCAACATTTATCAGAAAAGTGCCCAAACATTTGTATCAGAAATGTAAATACTTCCCAGGAGAGGTTGTTAATGACATCCTCAAAAAGTTCTGCTCCAGTCCACCTTTGCTAAGGTTTGAGAAAAGTTTTGTTCCCACATACCTGACCCTTTGTTCGGTGTCAGGTGGGCCATTTAGTAATTCTATGAATTTTGGTAAATTTCTTAAGCTCTTTATTGCCTTTGTTTCCTTAGCTGTTAAGATGGGCAGCACAGTAATATCTACCGCAGAAGACTAGTCTAGGGTGTTCATGCCTGGCACAGAGCAAGGGTCCAGTTAATTTTAGCTTTCTCCACTCCCTCATTCCCTCCCTACCTTTCTTCAAGTGAGTTTATAAATAATAATGACAACATTGTGCCTTTGTAATATCTTAAACCAAAAAGTCTAGGGTGACATCGTGGAAAGTGAGAGGGTGGAAGATGGTTGGAGAATAGAAAGGAAGGGAAAAAAAACTGTAGAAGGGAAAGACATCACGTCCCCATCCTTAAAACAAAGTGCTCCATAATAAGGCTGGCATGGGGGGAAGTGGTCAGCAGAATAGAACACCTGAGATTTTGAAACTTAAACCTCATTGTCGCTATCAGTATCAAGCACACACGTACACACACTAGAAAACGGCTTAATGATATGCTATAAGTAGATTTGCATCGAACTGAAAATATGTCCATGTGAAAGTATATCAAAATTAAAATCTCATCTGCATATATAATATGAGCTAGAGCAAATGTTCATTGCATGATAATGCTCCCTCCAGGAGAGGCCATTAGGTTGATTTGCATTCATTTAAATGTTCATGTGGGATGTTGATTTTGTCTGTGCAATTGCTAGGGTAGTTAGTATATTGTACTATTAAAACAGTTAAAAGACTGCACAGAAGCAGTAACATACAAATGTGGTAACTGATGGGCAGACTGTGAAGAAAACTTTTCGCATAAACAGACACCCATTCTTCAGTGTGGGCAGGGAAACTGAAACTGATTGCTCCATACAACCCCCCTGCACCCCCCTGCATTATCCTTGTGGCAGGGATTCAGGAATGAGTGGCAAGTCATTTTTACAATCAGCAAAATAAATGAGGAAATTACACGTGGTGTTAGAAAACGTGGTAGATTGCAAGCATGGCCACAAACACCTCCCACACCTGTTTGTACATCCTTCTCCCATGTTATATTGTGGTATGACTTTGCAGCTCTTCTTACCGAGGATTGGAATCTCTTTCTCAATCTCTTAAAACTAGGCTGCCCACGTGACGTGCTTTGGCCAACAGCACATTAGCAAATAAGACACAAACGCAAGCGAAGTTTGGAAAGTGCTAGCTCTTCGAACCTTGAGACCACTATGTGAATGAATCCAAGCAAGATTGCTGGAAGATGACAAAGCTACACGGTGGGAAGAGAACAGAGATTTCTCAGCCTGCCAACCACTGGAAACGTAAATGGAGCCGTCCTGGATCACTCAGCCTTCAGTGACCTGCCAGCTGAGCATGGATGCATGAGCAAGCCCAGAAGAGATTAGCTGAATCAGGTTAGGCCAGAAGACCTGTGCAGCCAGCCCTCGGGAACCTGAGCTAAAGGAAATGGTGGTTGTTTTCAGCTGCTATGTTTGCAGGGTTTTGTTATGTCGAAGTAGCTAACAGGTACCGAAGGTTAAAAATACTTCAGAGAAAAATAGAGGGCAGAAGGAGGGAGTAGAAGTGTTCATGTGTATGGGTAAGTGCGTGTGTGTGGAAGTGGGGGGCAGGTGGGAATGTGTTGTGATGTTAAATAATTTCATCAGGGAAGGCTTCCTAACATTTGAATAAACATTTGAAGGAAATAAGTGATTTCCGGGGTTATTTAAAAGAAGAGAATGGCAAGTAGGAAGTTCCTAAAGTATAGGGTGCCTGGCTGTTTTGAAGAAAAGCAAGATTAAGTGTTGGAGCGCTGTGGGAGACAAGGGCAAAGAGGTCACAGGAAGCCAAATATTCAATGAGTTCCCCATTCAAATCTAGGGAGAGACTTCCAGTACATCGGAGGTGGTGCCCCAGAGGCCTGCCAAGACTCCTGTGAGACCATGCTAATGAATCCGTCCAGAGGTAGAAAACTAACACAGGCTGAACCAATCAGGTCCTTCCTCCTGGAAAGTTGAAACTGGGGACATAGAGACCCAGAGATTGGGAAGTGTAGGAGTTCAAGCACCCTCCTGGCTAAACTTGAGACCCAAGATCCACAACCAGTACTATTTGTTGAATTTCTAGGGCTGGCCTGCTTCTTGTCTGTTTAAGGCTTAGGAGCTACACTTGTTCTCCAGCTTGCGTGAGGAATACCCCTGAACGATTACAATGCATTTGCTCTTCCACTCAATCTTTTTTCTTCAATAAGGCAAAGTTAATGTCTGTTGCTCGCAAATAAAAGAACCTTAACTAATATAATCATCCTGTGATTTCTTTCTTGTTGCTTAATATATGCCTTCTCTCTTGAAATGGATTATTCATTTCCCAAAGACAGGAATAATTTGTTCAATTTATTTTGGACCCTTCCTCTACCCAACTGTGCTTACAAGACAAGATAATGACAGCTAAGCATTTGTTCAGCGTCTACAATGTGTCAAGCACAGTGCTAAGTGCTTGTATAGATTATCTTAAACTTCACAGTAACTCTATGAACAATTACTCTGGTGATCTTCATTTTTACACATGAGGAAAGAGAGGCCAGAGAGGTGACATGGCTCATAAATGGTGGGATGTGGCCTCAAACCTGGGCAGTTGTACCGCAGAGCCTACAGTCTTTCAAGACCCAACACTTAGCAGGTACTTAAAGATATTTGTGTATGGATTCATTGAGGAGTACTAAGTACTCACAAAATCGTCTCCTGGGATAATCAACTGACCTTCACCTACCAGGCAGGGTTTCCTCTGAGTCCCTCCACTGTGGGTAGACGGCCTTCATTTTAGGAACTTGGTATCAGTGACAGGTGAGAGGGTGTGATGTACACACTACAGAAAACCATTCCTGCTCAGAAAGTGTTCCTTATCCCATGAGGACCAGACATGACAAAAAGGGTCACCTTTGGGGTTAAAACTCTTGTTAAGATGCAAATAAGTTATGCAAATGTGAGTATGTATAACACGACATGAATTCATGAATGCGTATCAGCATGTACTAAATTACCCAGGAGGGGGAAACAACACCTCTGTGAAGGCAGGGCCTGTGGCTACTCTGCTTATCGTTGCATCTCAAGTACCTCATGCAATGCTTGACACACAGTAGGTACTCAACAGAAAAAAATGATCGAATGAATTGGATGCAGGAAAAGAGCCATCAGAGAATAAGTGTCCAGTTAGGATGGTTCAGACATGTGGAATGACCCACCCTTCATGGCTGTATAATGATCTTATTGTAGGAGTTTCACAATTCTTCTGATTTGTAGGGATTTCTGTGTTGCAGATTTGCTGCGAACTTAGATGGGGCCTCTCCCCTGTGTTTTAGAGGTAGGTCTCCCAGGAGAGATGACATAATAGTTTTGAGTTAATAACCCAGACAAGACCATCCAGGAGGAATGCAGTGGGATAGCTGTGACCTTTGACTCCAGTTTGAGGACAGAATGGACATCCATTGTATCAGCCATACGGAATGAGAACGTAGATGAGAAACCCATGTGAAGAAGTTGCCTGGTGCAATGGAGAGGAACCCTGGGGGAGAATACATCAATGACTCCAATTCCTTATCTCTTCCTATATGGATGCTCTTAGCCGGGTAACTTTGCATTGCCTTCCCTGGCTGGGGTGCACTCTCCTGTTCCTTAACTGTAAGTTCAGCCAAAGGCCTTTAATGGGCCAATAGAAGGAGGTGGAAATGATGCTGTGTCAGCTGTTAGCTTGACAAGAGACTTTGCAAGTTTCCTCTTGTGTATTGCTCTTCTACTAACCAGAAGAGGAGCGTGCCATGCCGGCACCAGCTTTATAATCCCAGATCGCAACAGACTAAACAGAGCAGAATCACTGCCAACCAAGCTCAGCCTAAATCAGCTGACTCTCATCTAACCCACAGATACAGGAGAGTAAACGATTCTAGTTGTAAGCCACTGACTTGTGGGGCAGCAGTTTGTGACTAAGGCTAATTAATACAAGCACCAAACCTGTGAAGAATAGAACTCGCTGGCTCTTTTGCTAATTGGCTATATGCCCATTGACAAAGTGTTTAAACTTCCTGACCCTCAGTTTCCTCATCAGTAAAGTGGGCGTGAGACACCGACCTTATCTTTTAGAGCTGCTAAGAGGAATCTCAAAGATACATGTAAAGATCTTAAGAAAGAATGAATAGAATGATGCTTGTTATTACCGGAGAGAACTGATTCCACGATACTTATTTATTTTCTTCCTTGGAATGTTACAGGGCTCTCATTTGAAATTCCACATTATCTCAACTGTTCTACCCCATGACAAAGTTTTAATGAGGAAACACTGGGCCTCCGGGGGCCCTGATGTTGGTGGGAGCAGCTGGTAGATTGAAAGACTTTCAAGAGGAATAATGAAACTCATGTGAACAAAATCAATACCTCCAGAGCAGATGATTCTGCTCTGGTGTTTGGTTTAGTAAGAAACCATTCCCTGATGCCTAGAGGGAGGGTATGGAGCCACCTTAGGCAACCCAACTATCCTTGGTCCCCTGGCCATCCTTGATGTCAAAGGCCTAGAGGTGAACCAGAAGATAAGAGGAGGTATAGGAAGAGAAAATCCCACCAACTATCCTAACATGACGCCTCCCACCCCAAGGGTGCTCCAGTCAGTGGGCTGGGAATGCAGAATTGCCCAAACTTTAGACCCAGACATCCCAACCACCAGTTATGAGCTTATAGCACATTGTCTCTCCCCATCTCATTAATATTTAATTATGAACTGCCCCATGACACCAACGTGCTACTCCATAATTATGATCATGTGTATTTCGGTGCCATGCAGCTTCACTGGAATTTTACTTTTCAGACCTTTTCTTTTATGTTGGGTACTGATAGGAATAGACTATCTCCATGACAAAACAGAATTACAGATTTACAGTCATCTTGTGAGACTTTAATGTCAAGATGTTATAGAACTACCTATCGGGGAAGAAACAGTTCAGTGGAATCAGACTATGGGAGACAAAGGGCAGAAGCAAGGAGATGGGTTGGGCTGTTTGTAATAACGCAGCAGACGCGATGGTGACTGTCAAATGATAGGAGAAGCGCAGGTTATGAGAGGTGGTCAGATTCCAGAAGTGTTTTGAAGGTAGAATAGACGGGATTTGCTAATGGCTTGGATGTGGAGCATGAGAAAGAGGGAAGTAAAAAATGACGTCAGGTTTTTTGGTTCAGCATCAATATGAACAGAGTTGGCACTAAACAAGATAGGGAAGACCTCAGAAAGGGAAGATCCGGGGCAACATCGAGAGTTGGATTTTATACAAGGTAAGTTTCAGATTCCTATTAGTCATCCAAGTGAGGGTGTGAAGCAGTTTCCTGGAGAAGGTCTGGAATTCAGAGGCAATGTTCAGACCAGAGATATAAATCTGGGAGTCATTAGCAAATAATTAGAATTTTTTTAAAAAGGACTGGATTAGACTATGGGTGCTGGATAAATATTTGAAAGTTAATAAAAAAAATACACACTATCTCTCCTGTTAGAACACGTTTTGCATAACAAGTAGCTCATATGCGATTGCAAATAGGGGAACAATGTCACTAGAATGTGGAAGTTGTGTTGGAGTATAATTATAACCTTCAGCATGAAAGGACAAAGGACCCAACTTGCCTGCTGCACAGTCAGAAGCCTCCTTTTTTTAAAAAAAAAAAAAAAAAAAAAAAAAAAAAAAAAAAAGAGGGCAACCCGGTGGCTCAGCGGTTTAGCACTGCCTTCGGCCTGGGTCCTGGTCCTGGAGACCCAGGATCGAGTCCCATGTCTGGCGCCCTGCATGGAGCCTACTTCTCCCTCTGCCTGTGTCTCTACCTCTCTTTCTCTCTCTGTGTGTGTGTCTCTCATGAATAAATAAATGAAATTTTTAAAAAAGATTTTATTTATTTAAGAAAGAGTATGTGCACAGAGGGAGAGGGAGAAGCAGACTCCCTGCTATGTGCAAAGCCCAACTTGGGGCTCTATGGTGGGCTTGATCCCAGGACTCAGATCATGAGGTGAGCTAAAGACAGAGGCTTAATTGACTGAGCCACCCAAGCACCCCAGTGAGGACCCTCTTAAGTTTTATTTTAAAAAACTTAAAGGTGAGGGTCTGCACCCCAGATTTCCTCCCCAAGATGCACCCCAGCCTTGCATGGTTCTTGTTTCAGAAAGACGGCACTTCCTCCTCTTGCCAGCTTAATAAGTATCCTATTGTCTTAGCACTCTGCTTCCATCTGCATCATCTCAGCTCTACATGCCAAAATTTTCTCTCTATTGGTTCCTTGCATTTCTCATATCCGCAGAGGCAGCCTCTTACCATACCAAGATGTATGTCTGAGATATCCAAGTTATTGCCCGAGATATTCATTTTTTAATTTTATCAATGCTCTACTAATAAAGTTGTAAAAGTTTTGTGTGATCTAGCCCAACTCTATTTTTTTCTATAAGCCTTTTAATTTTAATGTGTTATTTTGAAAAATGAGATTTTCATTTTCAGGGAAACACTTGCATACATGTAGTTGACTTGTTACTTAAGTCCACATCTTTCCTAGCATCTTCTGTAGGACTATACCTTCTACTTCAGGTAAGGCTGTCAATCTTTTTTTTTTTTTTTTTTTTTTTTTTAAATATGGAACGCTTCACGAATTTGCGTGTCATCCTTGCGCAGGGGCCATGCTAATCTTCTCTGTATCGTTCCAATTTTAGTATATGTGCTGCCGAAGCGAGCACAAGGCTGTCAATCTATTAATCATATCCCTCCCAAACAAACTAACAAGGATGGGCACATGACCCAGGGTAGCCAATCAGAATACATTACCTACCTGGCCATGGTGATTGAGTCAGGGATGGGCACATGACCCAGGATACCCAATCAGAATATACACTACCTACCTGGCCATTGAGATTGGACAAGATGGACATATGACCCAGAGTAGCCAATAAGAATACACTACCTTCCTGGCCATTATATTGGACAGGGATGGGCACATGACCCACTGCAGCCAATAAGAATATATTACCTACCTGACCATGGTTTTTGAACAAGGATTGGCGAATTACCCAGGGTAGCTAATCAGAATACACTAACAACCAGGCCATGGTGATTGGACAGGGATGGGCACATGACCCAGAGTAGCCAATAAGAATACACTACCTTCCTGGCCATTGATATTGGACAGGGATGGGCACATGACCCACTGCAGCCAATAAGAATACACTACCTTCCTGGCCATGGTGCTTGGTTCAGGGATGGGTGCATGAACCAGGGTAGCCAAGCAGAATACTCTACCTACCTGGCAATGGAGATTGGACAGGGATGGGCACATAATCCAGGGTAGCCATTGAGAATACATTACCTGCCTGTTCATAGTAATTGGTTCAAGGATGGGCACATGACCCAGGGTAGCCAATCAGAACACACTACCTTCCTGGCTATGATGATTGGTTCAGGGATGCATGACCCAGGGTAGCCAACAAGAATATGCTACCTACCTGGCCAGGTGATTGGACAGGGTTGAGCACATGACCCATGGTAGCCAATCAGAACACTACTTAACTGGCCATGGTAATTGGACAGCGATGGGCAGATGACCCAGGGTAGGCAATCAGAAGACACTATTTACCTTGTCATGGTGATTGGTTCAGGGATGGGCACATGACCCACGGTAGCCAATCAAAATACACTACCTACACTGTCATGGTGATTAGACAAAATTGGCACATGACCCACCAGATTCAATTAGAATACACAACCTACACGGCCATGGTGATTTGACAGGGATGGGCACATGACTCACGGTAGATAATCAGAACACATTACCTTCCTGGCCAGGATGATTGGCCCAGGATTGACACATGACCCAGGGTAGCCAATCAGAATACACTACTTACCTGGTCTAGGTGATTGGTTCAGAGATGGGCATATGACCCAGGGTAGCCAATCAGAATATATTACCTTCCTGGGTAGCACGATTGGTCCAGGGATGGAAACATGGCCCAGAGTAGCCAATAAAAATATGCTGCATCCCTGGCCATGGTGATTAGACAGGGTTGGGCACATGACCCAGTGCAGCCAATCAGAATACACTACCTACCTGGCCATGGTGAATGGTTCAAGGATGGGCACATGACCATGAGGGTACCAATCAGAATAGACTACTATCCCGGAATAGCCAATAAGAATATGCTACCTACCTAGCCATGGTGATTGGACAGGGATGGGCACATGACAAAAAGGAGCCAATCGGAATATACTACCTACCTGGCCATGGTGATTGGACAGCCATGGGCACATGACCAATGGCAGCCAATCAAAATACACTACTCATCTGGCCATGGTGATTGGGCAGGGATGGGCACATGACAAAGAGTAGCCACTCAAAATACACTACCTACCTGGCCAGGTGATTGGACAAGGTTGAGCACATGAGCCACGGTAGCCAATCAGAACACTATTTACCTGGCCATGGTGATTGGACAACGATGGGCAGATGACCCAGGGTAGCCAATCAAAATATATTTTATCGCTGGCCATGGTGATTGGTTCAGGGAATGGGCACATAACCCAAAGTAGCCAATAGGAATACACTACCATTTTGGTCATGATGATTGGTTCAGGGATGGGTGCATGACCCGGGGTAGCCAGTAAGAATATACTACCTACCTGGCCATGGCGATTGGACAGGGATAGGCACATGACATAGAGTAGCCAATCAGAATATACTACCTACTTGGCCATGGTGATTGGACAGCGATGGGCACATGACCCATGGCAGCCAATCAAAATACACTACTCACCTGGCCATGGTGATTGGGCAGGGATGAGCACATGACCCACGGTAGCCAATCAGAACTCACTACCTTCCTGGCCAGGATGATTTGTCCAGGATTGGTACCTGACCCAGGGTAGCCAATCAGAATACACTACCTACCAAGTCTAGGTGATTGGTTCAGAGATGGGCATATGACTCACGGTAGCCTATCAGAATATACTTCCTTCCTGGTCAGTATGATTGGTCCAGGGCTGAAAAACATGGCCCAAGGTAGCCAATCAGAATACACAACTCACCTGCTGATGGTGATTGGACAGCTATGGGCACACGACACACGGTAGGCAATCAAAATCCATGCCCTACTTGGTCATGGAGATTGGACAGGGATTGGGACATGACCCACCGTATCCAATCAGAATACACAACCTACACGGCCACGGTGATTTGACAGGGATGGGCACATGACTCACGGTAGACATTCAGAACACACTATCTTCCTGGCCAGGATGATTGGCCCAGGACTGGCACCTAACCGAGGGTAGCCAATCAGAATACACTACATAGCTGGTCATGGTGATTGGTTCAGGGATTGGCACATGACCCACGGAGGCCAATCAGAACACACTACCTTCCTGGCCAGGATTATTGGTCCAGGACTGGCACATGACTCAGGGTACCCAATCAGAATACACTACCTACCAAGTCTACCTGATTGGTTCAGAGATGGGCATATGACTCACGGTAGCCTATCAGAATATACTTCCTTCCTGGTCAGTATGATTGGTGCAGGGATGGAAACATGGCCCAAGATAGCCAATCAGAATACACTACTCACCTGTCCATGGTGATTGGACAGGGTTGGGCACATGACCCACGGCAGCCAATCAGAATACACTACTCACCTGGACATGATGATTGGATAGGGTTGGGCACATGACAAAGAGTAGCCAATCAGAATATACTACCTACTTGGCCATGGTGATTGGACAGTGATGGGCACATGACCCATGGCAGCCAATCAAAATACACTACTCACCTGGCCATGGTGATTGGGCAGGGATGGGCACATGACAAAGAGGAGCCAATCAGAATACACTACCTACCCGGTCATCGTGATTGGCCAGGGATGGGCACATGACCCACGGTAGCCAATCAGAATACACTACCTTCCTGGCTATGATGATTGGCCCAGGATTGGCACCTGACCCAGGGTAGCCAATCAGAATACACTATTTACCTGGTCTAGGTGATTGGTTCTGAGATGGGCATATGACCCAGAGTAGCCAATCAGAATATACTACCTTCCTGGCCAGGTGATTGGACAGGGTTGAGCACGTGACCCACGATAGCCAATCAGAACACTACTTACCAGTCCATGATGATTGGACAGTGATGGGCAGATGACCCAGGGTAGCCAATCAGAATACATTTTAACCCTGGCCAGGGTGATTGGTTCGGGGAATGGCACATGACCCACGGCAGCCAATCAGAATACACTGCATCCCTGGCCATGGTGATTGGCCAGGAATGACCACATGACCCACGGTGGCCAATCAGAACACACTACCTTCCTGGCTATGATGATTGGCCCAGGATTGGCACCTGACCCAGGGTAGCCAATCAGAATACACTACTTACCTGGTCTAGGTGATTGGTTCTGAGATGGGCATATGACCCAGAGTAGCCAATCAGAATATACTACCTTCCTGGCCAGGTGATTGGACAGGGTTGAGCACGTGACCCATGATAGCCAATCAGAACACTACTTACCAGTCCATGGTGATTGGACAGTGATGGGCAGATGACCCAGGGTAGCCAATCAGAATACATTTTAACCCTGGCCAGGGTGATTGGTTCGGGGAATGGCACATGACCCACGGCAGCCAATCAGAATACACTGCATCCCTGGCCATGGTGATTGGCCAGGAATGACCACATGACCCACGGTGGCCAATCAGAACACACTACCTTCCTGGCTATGGTGATTGGCCCAGGATTGGCACCTGACCCAGGGTAGCCAATCAGAATACACTACTTACCTGGTCTAGGTGATTGGTTCTGAGATGGGCATATGACCCAGAGTAGCCAATCAGAATATACTACCTTCCTGGCCAGGTGATTGGACAGGGTTGAGCACGTGACCCATGATAGCCAATCAGAACCCTACTTACCAGTCCATGGTGATTGGACAGTGATGGGCAGATGACCCAGGGTAGCCAATCAGAATATATTTTAACCCTGGCCAGGGTGATTGGTTCGGGGAATGGCACATGACCCACGGCAGCCAATCAGAAAACACTGCATCCCTGGCCATGGTGATTGGCCAGGAATGACCACATGACCCACGGTGGCCAATCAGAACACACTACCTTCCTGGCCAGGATGATTGGTCCAGGATTGGCACATAACCCAGGGTAGCCAATCAGAATACATTACCTACCAAGTCTAGGTGATTGGTTCAGAGATGGGCATATGACTCAGGGTAGCCTATCAGAATATACTTCCTTCCTAGCCAGTATGATTGGTGTAGGGATGGAAACATGGCCCAAGGTAGCCAATCAGAATACACTACTCACCTGGCCATGGTGATTGGACAGGGTTGGGCACATGACCCACGGCAGCCAATCAGAACACTATGTACCTGGCGATGGTGATTGGACAGCAATGGGCACATGATCCATGGTAGGCAATCAAAATCCATGCCCTACCTGGTCATGGTGATTGGACAGGAATTGGCATATGACCCACTATATCCAATCAGAATACACAACCTACCTGTCCATGGTGCTTTGACAGGGATGGGCACATGACCCACGGTAGCCAATCAGAACACACTACCTTCCTGGCCAGGATGATTGGCCCAGGATTGGCACCTGACCCAGGGTAGCCAATCAGAATACACTACTTACCTGGTCTAGGTGATTGGTTCAGAGATGGGCATATGACCCAGGGTAGCCAATCAGAATATACTACCTTCCTGGCCAGGTGATTGGACAGGGTTGAGCACATGACCCATGGTAGCCAATCAGAACACTACTTACCTGTCCATGGTGATTGGACAGTGATGGGCAGATGACCCAGGGTAGCCAATCAGAATACACTACCTTGAACTGGTCATGGTGATTGGTTCAGAGATTGGCACATGACCCAGGGCAGCCAATCAATACACTACCTGCCAGGCCATGGAGATTGGACAGGGATGGGCACATGACCCAGGGTACCAATCAGAATACACTACCTTCCTGGCCAGGATGATTGGTCCAGAGTTGGGCACATGATCCTGGGTAGCCAATCACAATACACTTCCTACTTCACCATGGTGTTTGGTCTGGGATGAGCAGTTGACCCAGGGCAGCCAAGCAGAATACAGTACCTACCTGGCCATGATGGGTTGGACTGGGATGGTCACATGACCTAGGGTACCCAATTAGAATACACTACCTATCTGGTTAGGGTGATTGGTTCAGGGATGGGCACATGACACAATATAGACATTCAGAATATACTATCTATGTGGTCATGGAGATTGGACATGGATGGACACATGATCCTGGGTAGCCAATCAGAATACCCCAACTACCTGGTCATGGTGATTGGTTCAGGGATGAACACATGACCTGGATTAGCTAATCAGAATACACTACCTACCTGGCCATGGAGATTGGACAGGGATGGGCACATGACCCACAGTAGCCAATCAGAATACACTACCTTCCAGGCCATGGTGATTGGTTCAAGGATGGGCACAGGACATAATATAGCCTATCAGAATACACTATCTGGCCATAGTGATTGGGAAGGAATGGGTGCATGGCCCATGGTAGCCAATCAGAATAGACTACCTACCTGGCCATGGTGATTGGAGGGATAGGCACATGACCCAGGGTAGTCAATCAGAATACAGTACCTCTCAGGCCATTGAAATTGGACAGGGATGGGCACATGACCCCAGGTTGCAAATCAGAATACACTACCTACTTGTCCATGGAGATTGGAGAAGGATGGGCACATGATCTCAGGTAGCCAATCACAATACACCAACTATCTGGTCATGGTGATTGGTTCAGGGATGAGCACATGACCTGGGTTAGCCAATCAGAAAACACTACCTACCTGGCCATGGTGACTGGACAGGGATTGGTGCATGACCCAGCATAGACAAGCAGAATACACTACCTACCTGGTCATGATGATTGGATCAGGGATCAACACATGATCCTGGCAGAACCAATTAGAATACACTACCTACTTGGCCACAGTGTTGGTAAAGGGATGGGTGCTTGACCCTGTATAGCCAATGAGAACCTACAACTTACCTGGCCATGGTGATTTTTTCAGGGATGGGCCCAAGACCCAGTGTAGCCGATTAGAATACACGACCTATCAGGCCTTGGTGAATGGTTCAGGAATGGACACAGAACCCTGCAGAGCCAATCCCTGTACTTTTTTTGGAGCTATCAGGAAAGTGAACTCTTAACCCTGGAGGTGTGTTAGACACTATCTGCCTGTAGAATGATGCATCACAAGATAAAGGAGGTACAAATTAACAATCCATAGCAAATTATTCATCTTGTGTGTTTTTCTCCTATTATTATTATTTCCTGGAAATCTCTTAGTCTTTTTTTCAAGAATCCATTCAATTGTCATTTTCTGGTGAGATGTTTCATGTCCCTCCCGCCCCATGGAGGTCTTGTCATTCCAAAGGCACGTTGTACAAATCGCTGTTACAGCATTGAGTAACTTTATTGTTTGCTTCTCCCCTTTGCCCACTCCTTGGTGTATGGCATTTTTGATGGTAGTAACTTTGCTTTGTCTGTAATCCCGGGTCCCCGCACAATGCCCACTACATAGTAGATGCACAGTAAATATGAGTTGAGTGGATGGGTGAAGATATGATTCTAGAGATACTTTTGGTTGATCATATTGTATGAAGAGATACATTATTTCAGGGCACACACTCATATTTGGGGGGAATGTCGGATTTTGGGTAGGTAAGAAGTTTAGTCTAAGTACCTAACAGCTTAAAACAAACAAAAAAGCAGCAAAGGCACTCCATTGCGATTGCACTTGAATGTAAGATGGTAAGAGAGAACGCAGAGTAAGGGAGACTTTAGAAAAAGAGAAGAAATAACGTTGGAAAACATGACTTTGTAGACTTAGAGCTTACAGGTAGAGAAACTGAAGGGTGCTATTATTAAGGAAAACAGGCATGGATAAGGAAGGCAAACAGGTGTGGATAAGGAAGAAAAACAGAGAAACTAGACAGCAAAGATGGGAAGTATAGAGGTAAGACATGGAAGGCCGGGGTAGGAAGGTCTCGGATGTTAGATCTTTGAGCTTTCAATAAAGATTTATTTTCCACTATGTGTCAGGCTGTGTGCTAGGTTATTGGGATATTGAAATGAATGTCATAGTGCCTTCCTATCGTGGGGGAAGATCTAGGTTTATAATGGCAGTAACAAAGCAATGGGAAGATGAGAATGAGTGTGTTTGGAGGTGATCGCCCACTTTCCTGAATAGGTACTAACCTTCTATTCTTGACCAGACTCGTAGGAAATATACTTGCTGAAACGCTGTCCTCAGGCTGGGAAAATACTCCACTCTCTCCCCAGTCTTGCTCCTTTGTGTCTGAATTCTGTAATCCTTTCCTCTTGCCAAAACAAACGGGATTCTTGTTGTACGGGCTTTTCCTCCCAGTTTGAATATGATGGAGACCATGGTCTCATGACCCCTGTTCCCCCAGAAGAACAAGATAACCTCTATCAGAAAACTGGCAGGTCTCAAGGCAGATTCCCAATCCATATTTGCTGGAGATGTTACTTCTATTAAGTCCTGGCAGTCTATTCCTCCTTGACTCTCCCAAGTAAACCTTGCATATGGCCCTGGCTACTCTTTCCAACCTAAGTCAGAATGGGAGGGTGTCCCCTGGCAGCAGGACCCTGGAGGATCTGAGTGGGGAGAGGCTTCTAGTCACCTCCACGAGGTAGGGGACTCCCCACAGGTGGGAACAATTTGGGCATGGGCGGTGGTGGGCAGTAGGGGGGGCCTGGACACAGAGATCAACTGTGGGAGGGTCTGGGCATTGCCAAACCCAGCTGGCAGGTAGAAAGTGTGTCAGATGAGCAGCCCTGGGCGCACGAGTCTCTGCAGGGTAAGAGTCCAGGGAGAGGAAAGTCCCCTGGAACAGGATGCACCATCAGCAGGCGCCAGCTGCACCTGTCTCTAGGCTGGGTGGGTTTGGGCGCCACCGCAAGGGGGAGACCGAGGGTGTGGGGGGGCAGGAGGTCGTGCTTGGCTGAGGGTGAGTCCCGGAGCCGGCGGCGCAGCCTGAGACAAGCCTGGAGAGCGCGTCGTCCGGCTGGCAGGTGGAAGGTGTGTGGAGCTCAGATGCGCAGCCCCGGGGCATGCCTAGGCCCTGGGGCGGCGGGCGGCGGAGGACGGGGAAGGCCACCCCGGAGGCACGCGTCCTGCAGCGGCGGGGGCCCGTGGCGAGGGGCGGGCTGAGCGTGGCGCGGCTGAGGCTGGAGGGCTCCGGCGCGGCCGCCTGGGGGCGTCGGGCGGAGGGCCCCGCGGCTGGGGCGGCTGCAGACCGCCTCCCCGGCTCCGGGCCGGCACCTGGAGGGGCGGGGGGAGAGGGGCGCGCGGCGGAGAGGCGGGCGCCGGGCGCGTGAGTCACTCGGCTCCCCGGGGCGCGGAGCGGGACGTCGCCTCCCGCCCGGGGTCTGCATTTCATCTCCAGCTCGGGCGACCAGCCGCCTTTCCGTCGAGGTGAGGGCCAGGTAAGTTTCCCGGCTTTTGATGCCTCGGGCTTGGGGGACTCCGGCGCTGTGTGTGTGTGTGTGTGTGTGTGTGTGTGTGTGTGTGTGGGAAGGGAGGGGGTCTCCCAGCCTCTCTGCTTTTGCTTTCCTCCCTCTGCTTCTCTCCATTGGAGACAGAAAGTTAGATTTTAAAAACGCAACGGAGGATTTCAAAGCCATGCTCAGACCCCCAAACAAGCCAAACTCTAGGGCCAGATTCTTAATTTCCCCGAGTACCTTCAAAGGTCCGGATGCGGCGTTTATGAGGGCTAGGAATGTTTGATTTGTTTCCCATGTTGCCCTCCTCCCCCACTTTCTTCCCGGGTGATTCTCAGAAGGGGGGGGGGGGTGGGGGGTGGCAAGAGAGCTAGAGGGCCGAGCTGGAATCCTTTGCCAAGGTGGTTTCCTCGTTCTCGGCAAGGTGGCAGATGTCTCACTGAAGCCTTACTTGGGATCTTGGAACAACCCTCCCCAGCCCAGGACGTGCCAGGGCTGGAAGGTAACTGCGGTTGCTGCATATCAATCTCGTCACCACCGACCGAATCAAAATGTTTCGGAGGCCCAATTAATGTGAATGTCACGATAATGTTGAAACAATTCATTAGAGACTCTTGAATATTTTATTTTTCTAATGTATTGTATTCCAGGAACATTGTAGGAGACTACTGCTGGTCTTGTTTTCAGAGATGCTTCAAAGCCTATTATTTCCCTTGCAGGAAAATCAATGAGGACCTATTCGGTTTCTTTTGACGATTTAACAATGCAAAGCTACATGTTAGTTTTTCTCTACCAGTGTTTGTGGGGAGTGGGGGGGGGGGGGGAGGTGGGGTTTGCTGCCACCAACTGCCTTTAGAAAAACCAGCACGGGGAGGTTGCATCCCTCTTTCTCTACCAATAAGTGCAGGTGTTTCTGTGATTATTAAGTAGACACTAATTATTGCTGTCGTTTTTGCTTAAAAGTAGCAGAGGAGAGAATCTTCTGGAACGCATGTATTTGTGGCTCCCGTTGACAACTGATTGCTTGATTATCAATATTGTTTTGCTGCAATGTTAACAGGTGGTCTTAATTCACAGCACAGAATTCTTCCGTTCTACACAAACATCCCTGCTGATATGGGAGGAAAGTACTTACCTTCTCCCCCGCCCCACCGAACCTTGTCTTTATCCTATTTTGTGGGAGAAGGATGGGTGGGGAAGCTTTTCTGGCAGTTGATTGAGTGGCCTATCATAAATTTGCTCTTTCCTGAAATGTCCTGAAACTTGTTTTACAGTCTGTGATTATAGAAAACAATCCCCCTCCCCACCCCAGCCTTGGAAGAAAAATAAGACTTTACATGTTTAGTCAGATCACAGGAGTAACTTTTTAGAGTTGAATGGAAACTTCTATGATTCTCTCTTCCAAAGCTCTTTATGGGGAACCCCCCCAACTCAGAGGTTTCCCACTTCCCTGATAACATGACTCCTCTCCTCTGCACATCTCTGTCTCAGCACTTACCATCCTGTGATTCTTGGTTTATATACCAGTCTCGCTCAGGATAGAAAAATTTCTTGGAAGGCAAGGATAAGGTTTTATTCATCTTGATATCCCTGGAGCCTACTAAAGTGGGGGTCTGTTAAATGAATGAATAAATGAATTTGGCAGTTCAAACTGGGTTTACGGTTCCTTGAATGCCACCTGGGCGTGCTTTTTCTTCGTTCCTAGAAGAAATTCCTTCTAACTCAATAAATCTCAAAGTGTGGATCCTCAGCCCCACACTGTGTTCTAAGTGAATGAGTCTGACATATGTGGAAAACATGTATTGTGATTTTTTTTTTTCCTGCAAGTAACAGAAAAAGCCAACTCAAGGTGGCTTTAACAAGTAGAGAAGCCTGACAGGTGATCACTGGAGTTGACGGCCCAACGGTGCCAGGGTTCTGGGCCAGTGACTTCTGCTCTTGGTTTCAAGATGGCTCTCACAGCTCCAGACACTACATCCTTAGTCTATGTTTGAAGGCGGGACCCAGGCAGTGAGAAGGGGTAGAATTATTTCCCTTATGGGGCTTTGTCTTATCAGAGAAGAAATATCTTTCCTCAGTGGGATCTTTCTCATATTTCACTGGCCAGAGCTGGGCTACATAGTAGTGCTTAGTGACAAGGGAGGGTGGGAAAGTATCAGGCTTTTCAGCTAATGTGGCAGAGAGGCCAGGGAGAGGGAGGTTGAAAATGGCTTTGGGGAACTAACTGGCAAGCAGGCTAGTCTGTCTTGAAAATGGTTCTGTTTTAACCAGTGACAGTATTCATGGTTGGGTCACGTTAAAAATTGTATTTTAATGTAGCAAAAGCACATTCAGAACAGGGGTTGCCCCCCCAAAAAAGATTTACGGTGCTTTAAGGATGCTAAATAATCACTTCTGTGGGATATGTTCACATTTCGAGACTGCTGGTAGAACAATCTATATACAGCTCAGATGGTTTCCATTATGTATAGGTCAGATCCTTCAGTTCCTGCAACAGTGCAAACATTCAGTCAATAATTGTCTAGTGAGTAGGCAATGGAGTTTGGGAACTTCATGACTTTACAGAGACAAGTGGAAAGGGTTTAGCCTGAAGAAAACTAATCAGTGGTTTGGCACCTATAATGCCCTGAAACGCTGGTTTACACAACCTTAGAGTTTTTCATTTGGAGGCTTTAGGAACCTGAAGAGTAACAAGAGCAACAAGAACAACATAAGGAGAGTAGTGGGGACGGATGATTTAGGTCAACGGATTTTCTTTAGAGGCCTTCTCTATACCTGTACCGTGGGAGGTTTTACTACAAAGAATGTTCAGGACAATCCTAGCATAAAAATTTTTAAGTTGATGCATGAAATGAAGAGAGTATATATTACTGCCAGCTTCGATTCTTGATCCTCTTTCCCAGTAGGAGGACTAGGTTTGGAGACATATTGATGGGACATCAGCTAAGCAAGTATCAAGAGATTGAAATTTAACAGTTGAAGGACCCTGTGTCTTAGATTTCTCTCCAGCAGAAGAATGAAGCAGACCATCCGTAGGTTTCAAATTTTGTTATACTTAAAAAAAAATCACCTGGAAAACTTTCAAAAATCCAGACTTATGGTCTGATCCCCATACTACTTAAATTGGGACCTCTGAGAACAGGACCCAGGTATCAGGATTTTTAAAGAACCCCCTGGATTATTCCAACATGCACCTGAGTTTGGGAACCGTGTTAGTGTGCTAGGGCTACCATAACAAAGTACTGCAGACTAGGCAACTTAAATTACATTTTTATTTTTTGCACTTCTGGAGACTAGATGTCTAAGATCAAGGTGTAGGCAGGGTTGGCATCTTCTGAGATCTCTCTCCTTGGCTTGTACTTAGGTGACTGCCTTCCCACTGTTTTCACACTGTCTTTCCTCTGTGCCTGTCCGTGTTCTAATTTCCTCTTAAAAGGACGCGAGTCATATCACATTCGGGCCCACTCATTTGAACCAGTTTTGCCTTACTCACCTCTTTACAGGTCCTGTCTCAAAATACAGCCCCATTCTGAGGTACTAGGGGTTAGGGCTTCAACATATGTATTGGGGGAGGGGACACAATTCAGCCCATAACGAACCACTGGACAGGTAGAGAGCTTCTCGAACCTTGATCTGCGGGCAAGTCACCCAAAGACCTTTTGATAATTTGGATTCCAGTTTGGTCTGGATGGGCCCTGAGAGTCTGCAGTTCCAATGAACTCCAGGTGATGCTAATGCAGATGTTATTGTAAGTAACATGGTTCTACCTAAGTGCGCGGTTCTCATGGCTCTGCCTAGATGTGTGGTTCTGAAGCTCTCCCAGGCATTAGAATCACCTGGAGCACTCAAGATGAGCAGATTGCCAGGTGCTGGCCTCAGAATTTCTGATTCCCTAGGTTTGGGGTAGAGCCCAAGACTTTCCATTTCTAACAAGTCCCCAGGTGACACTGATGCTGCTGGTCTATAGATGATACTTTGTGAACCACATATCCCTGACATTTTGAGGCTTTATGGCATTGGGTGAGTCTGGTTCATTAAATACATCACTGTGGGTGAAGTTTATCTGTGGTATTTGCCATCCTAATTGCTGTTACTGTTGTAGCTTTGCTTTTGAATGACTATTTCTGCTCACAGGACAAAGGATGAGGAAATGGGAGAAAATGCTACACTGAAGTCTCTCTTAATCTCTTACACAAATGGAGGTGAATGAATACAGAGACTGTACATCAGCCCATTTGTCTCTATTCATGTTTCTTCTCCAGTCACAGAGCTAAATTGCAGCTTGCCCTTGTGCCAGCTCAAAGATGATTTTACAAGGCTGGTTCCTTGTCATTTTTTTTCAAGGATTAACTATTCTATGGATGGAACAATCTCGAGAGGCATTGGAAATTTCTCAGCACACATTAATATAAAATTCTAATTTAATCACATTTTTTTCTCTACATGAGACCAGCAGTGAGCTACATCACACAATATACCCCTCTCCAAAATAGAGATGGGAAAATAGTGTGCCTTCTCTTTACGAGTTAAGTCAGTAAAATTCACATTCTGTGGATGATATTATTCACTTGTGGGAGTAAAACAAGAGACTGTAAATATGAGATTAAATGGCTTAGAAACATCCAGAACTTTGAGCTAGTGATCTGTGTATAATATTAAGAATGTGATTATATTTTGGAAAGTAGAAATCTATCAAAAATAAGAATAACTACACAGTCTCTGACTTAGCAGTGGTTCAACTTATGATCTTTTGACTTTATGATGGTGCAAAGGCCATACACATTCAGTAGAAACTGTACCTCAAATTTTGATCTTTTCTCGGGCCAGTGGTATGCAGTGTGATCCTTTCTCCTGATGCAGGGCAGAGGCGGTGAGCCGTGGCTCCCTGTCAGCCACACCATCACCAGGGTAAGCAACCCCTACACTTATAACCATTCTGCTTTTCACTTTCAGGACATTACTCAACATATTACATGAGACAATCAATGCTTTATTATAAAGTAGGCCTTGTGTGAGATGATTTTGCCCACCTGGAAGCTAACGTAAGTGTTCTAAGCACATTCAAGGTAGGCTAGGCTAAGCTGTGGTGTTTGGTAGGTTAGGTGTACGAAATGCCTTTTCAATTTATGATATTTTCAACTTATGGTGGTTTTATTAGGACATAACCCCATCGTAAGTCGAGGAAGATGTGTATTTCTATTGTTGTTGCTGTGATGTGTCAGTCATTGTACCTGTGGTATCTCATTTATTTAACTGTTGTAACAAACGTATATCAGACACATGTGTTTTAGTTATCTATTGCTGTAATAATGCTGTGTAGCAACCAATCACAAAATCTCAATAGCATATGAAAATATGCATAAGCATTCATTGCTCATGTGCCTAGAGTCAGTCAGGGTTGGGCTAGACTGCTTTACTGATCTTGGCTGGGATTGCTCATATGTCTTAGGGTTCCCTGGATATTGGCTGATCTAGGACTAACTTTGATTGGAGTACCTGATGTGCCTGGGCTCTCTTTCACATGTTTCTCATCTTCCAGTAGGCTTCCAGCCATGTTCTCAAAGCAGTAGCAGAGGTGCAAGTGAGAAAAAAAAAGGAAATAAACAAATATATAGGCTTATTGAGGCCTAGGCTCTTAACTGGCATATTATCACTTCTCTTTTATTCTTTTGGCCAAAGCAGGCCATGTGGTCATGCCCAGAGTCAGAGCGCAGAGGCCCTATGGAGTTATATGGCAAAAGGCATAGATGGAAGGAGGGGTGAAGAATACCGGTCATTTTTGGTAATCTATCCTAGAAGAAAAAAGGAAATCCAGAGATGTTAAATAACTTGTTCCGATTGCATTACTTAGAAGAAGTAAAGTCGAGACTCAAAAACAACTTTGATGCCAGAGAGCTTAACACTCTTCCCTTTATACCACGTTGCTTTTCTATTTTTTTATTGTATCCTGTTTAGAGAACCATGTCAACAGAATAGGTATATGGTTAACCTAGAGGATAAAAAGTTATCTTTGGGGATCCCTGGGTGGCGCAGCGGTTTGGCGCCTGCCTTTGGCCCAGGGCGTGATCCCACGTCGGGCTCCCGGTGCATGGAGCCTGCTTCTCCCTCTGCCTGTGTCTCTGCCTCTCTCTCTCTCTCTGTGACTATCATAAAAAAAAAAGTTATCTTTGTACATTGGGTCACAATTGAGCTTTTATATTTATATATGCACATATATATGTACGTATATATACACATATTTTTCTATTTGCTCAATTTCATGTTTTTAATTTTATTGTGCTCTATTATGTTTCTAGATGAAGCAACTAAAATATTTCCATTTTAAACTTAAAAATGAATTCAACTTGCTGCCCCATTTGCTCTGGGGCGATTATCAAAATAACAGGTCTTGCTAAAATATTTCCCCTACTTACAATGCTCCCAAAATTATGCCAAGCATATAAGGCCTCTCTTCAGAATGAATTTGCTGGTGGCATAAGTGTTTTGAGTTTACCTTCAAGGATTTCACACATTTTTCACGTTCCTTGTGAGTTTTGCCAGCGATTGGTAGTGTACGTCCCAGCACTGCCTAAGGGAAGAGGTTACCTGTTAGGTTTGCAGCCTGATTACCCGACCCACCAGATTACACAGGCTAAATTGTAGAGATAGGTACGATCGGCTGTCAGAACCCAGTACCATTAAACATTTGAAGTGTATAACAAATTGTGTTTCTCCTGATTTCATGCTCAGCAGTCGATCTTCTGATCCCCCATATTTGTTGCCGTCAGGGAGAGAATAACCTGGTCAGGCTGTCTGGTCTGCCTGAACGTTACATTTCTCATTGTAAATTACTGAGCCACCACTCTGGCTTTAAACACTTATGAGTGTTGTGGGAGTGAGTCAGCAGCCAGCACCTTCAAGCCTGATAAATGCAGAGACACTGATAAAATCAGTTATCCAAAGTGATACTGCTCAATGCCAGGCCTGATGATGATGATTCACCAAAGTGAATTAGCAGCAGCTAGCATTTATTAATCATTTTCTGCATACCAGACTTTGTGCAGTTTTACTTACTGATCTCACTTAGTCATCATAACAACTTTGTGAGTTAGTATTTTTGTTTCCATTTTACAAATAGGAGGACTGAGGTATGGGCTTAAAAATGTACCCCAGATCAAATGGCTACTCTGGCAGAGACTTCCACTTGCCGCTTGGTGTTGTTTTTCACCTTCTCCCTTAGTGATGCAATCTAGTTTTATTCCTGGTGACCATGCATCCATCCAGTGAATGGTCTCTGTTAGCCAGCATCTCTTATACCAAGGTGTGACCCTATGACCAAGTTTAGCCAGTGATGTATAATTGTTGTGCTGGGCAGGACTTCTAGGAAGTCTGAGTAAAGAGAGTTGACTTGGCTGGGAGGAAGACCCTTGCATACTTTGTTTCCTCCAGCTATTAGCCCGGGATGCAAGCATGATGGCTAGAGACCTCTTGGACTACGGAGTGACAGTATGGATGTATGGCAGCATTGAAGTTGTTAGAATAGAGAGGCAGAAGTAGGAATCTGGGCCTGTGATGGCACCATGGAGCCCTTGTGCCAGCTCCATTCCCGAGATCCATGCCTGCTTCCTGAATATATTAGTGTTGTCTTAGGGAAGAAAGGTAGGAATGGCTACTGGGTAGGCAGTGGACTGAGGTATGGGTTAAAAACTTACCCCAAATCAAATGGTTACTTTGGAAGAGACTTTTGTTGCCATTGTCCTTTCTATACACACTATGGGCCAAGTGCCTAATATTTGAACTGTGATAGATACATGTGTTTTGAGTTCCATCTCCACCACCTACTACTAGGTGTATGTATTGGGTACATCTTGTGCCTCGTTGTATGTCCTTTTAGCCTGCCTTTTAGTCAAGCCATTGGTCCAGTAATCAGTTTCATATGGGAGTAACCAGAGAGTACCTTGCCTTAGCCTTATGGTGAATATTTCACTTTCTACCCCAGGACTTCTTCGATGTTTCGAGACAGAGGCCTGTTGGAACCCCTATTATACACCCAAGTGTATTATGGAAGGTGAGGGAGTTGAAGGCTCAAGAGTTAATATTGGACTAATGTGGGATGGGAGACAGGGATAAATGTTTCCTTATTCCATCCAGATATTTCTGAACTACATTTCAGTATTACTTCTAAGAGGTTCTCAGAGGGTCTAAGCAGGATTAAGTCCCGGTTGCCTACAGTTGTGGCCAACTCAAAAATATACTCTTTTAATTTTCTGTTTTCTTCTTTCCTTTTCTCAATTATCCACTTTTGTTCCCTGGAATCACTTTCCAAAATAAACTACTTATATTCAAATCCTTGTCTCAGACTTTGAATTCTAGGGAGAACTCAGATTAAGACATTTTATTACCTTCAGTTAAGCTGTACTGATAAAACTTTGGCACTTGCTGACACTTTGCCCCTTATTATGATGGAGCCATACACTATCTTTGGTGTACAAAGATGATAATACCTTATGAAATCTGATAGTATTGAGTATTAATATGGACATGGGCCCACAGGGATTGGTATACCTTGTTGACAGGAGTACAAATTTGGTAAAGCCATTTTGGAAAAGAAAACTTGACAACTATCCTGTCAAGTTGAAAATCCACAAACCCTATGGCCCAGCAATTTTATTTCTAGGTATAAACCCTAGGAAAATTCTCCTGCACATGAACCAGGAACTCTCCTTAGGAATGTTCTTAGCAACATGGCTCATAATAAAAAAAAAATACTGGAATAACCTAATTATTCATTGATGGGAAAATAGGTAAATAAATGTAAAACTTTGATATTATTATGCAAGAACACAGATGCATATTAGAAACAATTGAATGAAGAACTAAGACACCAAAGACTTCATGCAGTTGGGCATAATTTTTATAAAGCTCAAAAATAAACAATGCTAAATAGTGTATTATACAGAACCATATATATGAGAAACTATAAAGCAAGGTAAACCCAAAATTCAGGCTAGTGCTTTTCTCTGATGGGCAGACAGGAAGGGGTAAGGTAGGAACATAGGGTAGATACACTGGCATTAATGATGTTCTAGGTCTTCAATTGGGTGATGGGGTCATTGAGACTCATTATTCTTTGTAATTTAAATGTGATATAGATTCTTGTGGGTGTATGAGGTATTATATAATTTTATCGGGTATTATATAATAATTTTTATAAAGGCTCGATGAGAACCTGCTCTGGCTCTTGTTCTGAAGTAATGGTTTTCAGAGTCTGTGTTCTTCAGCATGTGAAGTATTTTTTCCTTTGTGTTCTCAAGTGTATTATAATCAATTAGGATGGCAATGCACACGATTCAGTTTTCCTTATGGCCATTAAGGGTCACGTCCTGTAGTATATTTAGAAAAGAACAGTTTGTTGTGTCCTCTCTGCTCCTGCGTCCATTTGCCCGGGCAGTTCCTGTATGTCCTGAGGCTCCCCACTGCTCTTTGCTGTGCACAATCCAACTGCCATTTTATCGCTGGTCTGAGCACAGCGCTCACGGGCTACCATCTCCCTTGTTTCTGTGGTGTGTGTGTGTGTATTGGGAGGTAATATGATGGTAGGGAGTGAGGAGACTATTAGGACAATTCTCTTTATAATTTCAAACTCCTTACTTTCTTTGATAGGCTACCACACAAAGCTGTGGGGTTATAGCAGATTTTAAATTCTAGGCTAGGGTGTATAATCTTTAAAACATTTTTGTGCCATAGACCTTTTGATGAGATTTTCAACCACCTTGTCAAAAGAATGGCTTAAATACACAGAATCAAACACACTGGATTACAAAGGAAACAAATTCTATCTATGTACAATTATCAGATATAAAAGACAAATTTGTGATATAGTAATAGATGTGCTTATTCATTTTTATTAATAAAACAATAAGATCTAGTGGTGAGTGTAATGGCTACCCAAATTTTAAAGTAGTGATGAGTGTAAAGGATATTTCACAGTGTCTGCAGTAACTGTAATGTGACATGAAAAATATCTATGGATTCCATTGGTGACAAAGTTGTAGGTGCTAATGCTATTGTGCTCTGTTGCCTACATTCATATTTGAAAGAAATACACATATTCAGGTAGAGATTAGTGATCATAAGAATGTACTTTTCCTCATCCAAGTTCATGGGCCCTCTAAATTCTATCCATATGCCTTTGGGGGGTCCGTGGACCCCAGATTGAGAACCTTGCTCTTAGCAAACCGAAGAAAATTACAACAGATGAAGGAAGTAATTTTTTTAAAGATTTTATTCATTTATTCATGAGAGAGAGAGAAAGAGAGAGAGAGAGGCAGAGACACAGGCAGAGGGAGAAGCAGGCTCCATGCAGGGAGCCCGACATGGGACTCGATCCCGGGTCTCCAGGATCAGGCCCTGGGCTGAAGGCGCCAAACCGCTGAGCCACCCAGGGATCCCAGGGAAGTCATTTTAAAGTGAATTCCCAGTATCATCTAAACCATAGTCCGCAAGAAAATCATTCTGCTCTAGTCTTTCATGGGTGTTGGGGGAGGCATAGTATGTCCCAATTCCCATGCTTATTTCATAGACCTCTGAGAGGAACTAGCTCTTTCAGTGCCCTGCACACGGGTCTCCATACTTCTGTTCGGAAGTCCTGCCTCCTCAGAGGAGGTGGGCTTCCTCTGGGATTTATCAGTCTCTCTTCTCTTTCCCTCACCTTTGAATAAATAAGTCCCTAGTGACTTCACACAACAATGTAGGGTGGGCCGTGGGTCCCTAAGTATTCTCTCCTTTAAGGCTTTACAACTGTGGTGTGTTAGAGTGAGTAGAGTACATGCACCCCTCTTAACTCTCTGGGAAAAACACTTATTCTCAAAGATAGCCCAGTCTTGGGGTGCCTGGATGGCCCAGTTGGTTGAGCTTCTGCCTTTGGCTCAGGTCATGATCTCAGGGTCCTGGGATCAAGCCCCACATGGGGCTCCCTGCTCAGTGGAGAGCCTGCTTCTCCCTCTGCCTCTGCTACTACCCCTGCTTGTGTGCTCTCTGTTGAATAAATAAAGAAAATCTTTTTTTTTTAAAAGATAGCCCAGTCTTAAAACATAAGGAAAAAGAAGCATTTTCCCAACTGCTTCATAAATTAAAAGGCTGCCCAAGTGTGTAGTGAAGCTTGTATTGTACAATTATTATGCAGATCAGGGATAGTTCTTTATTCATCCCACAGCCCCTTTCAAATGGGCTCATTACTGAGCTATAGACCTTTTAATGTCGGTTCTCTGAGCTACACAAACACCTGGCTCCCATTTGAAGTTTCTGTTTGTACAGCCTGATTAGGTACTTAGATAATATCATTTGTATCTCCCACAATACCTACTGATTGATTCATTTCTTATTTTAACTATTTTTTGGTAGTTAAAAATGAATTTTTAATAAACTATTTTTGGAACAGTTTTGATGTACAGAAAAATTGTAGTATAGAACAGGGAGTTCCCATACACCTACACAGAAATCTTTCCATTATTATGTCAGTATGGCACTTTTGTTACAGTTAACCAATATTGATGCATTATCATTAACGTCCATAATTTATTCAGATTCCTTCATTTTTACCTGATGTCCTTATTCTGTTCCAGAATCCCATCTAGGACCCTACATTATATTTTGCCGTCCTGTCTTCCAAGCTCCTCTTGACTGTGACAGTTTCTCAAAGTTGTTCTTGTTTATAGTGATCTTGACAATTTTGAGGCAGGTGTTTTGAGCATGTCCCTCAATTAGGATTTGTTTGCTGTTTTTCTCATGGTTGAACTGGAGGTATGGGTTTTTGGGAGGAAGACTATAAACTTGAAGTACCTTTATTACCACTTCCTATCCAGGGTACATACTGTCAGCATGACTTATTGCTGTTGACCTTGATCACCTGGCTGACATAGTTTTGTCAGGTTTCTCTATTGTAAAGTTACTCTTTTCCCCCTTTTCTATACTGTCCTCATTGGGAAGAAGTTACTATGTGTGGCCCCCACTTAAGATATGGGGAGTTATGCTCCCTCTCCTTGAGGGTGGAATATCTACATAAATTATTTAGAATTCTTTTGCACAGGAAAATTGTCTCCTCTCTCTCATTTACTTATTTATTCACTAATTTGTTTATATCCACATGGGCTCTTGGTAATGAATTTTTAATAAAATAATCCCAATTTTATTTATGGCCAGTGGCATGAATTTCTTTACCTATGGGTAGCCCCATGGTTTCTATGCACAAAAAAAGAGTAAAATGAAAGGTTCATATGTGCATTTTGTTTCACTATTTGTCCATTTTTGAGTCAAATTTTTGGTTTAATTCTTAACTGAAATAATAATTCAGTAGTTTGGGTTAAAAAAATTCAACCATCAAAGAGCACACAAGTGAAAATTAGAACTACTTTTTACCCCATGCCCTCATGTCCCTCTTTAGAGGCATCTTCTGTTAACTTTTACTGATATTTTTCAGAAATTTTCAATGTGCATATTAACATATATTTATTCTGCTTCTTTAGACTCTAAAGAAAAGGGTCAGGACAGGGATAATGTAAGAAAGGGAAGGGCAGGAGCAGTCAGTCATAGAATTCTGAATGCAGTCACTATATTTGCTTGGAAAACAGTTCATTTTTCCAACTTTTTTTTCTGATGGAATTTTGTCCCGTGTGGTGCATTTTAACCCCTGGTGGTCAAGCAGCGTGGCCGCAAACAACCAAATTCTCTCTGCCTAGTTTAAGTAGAGGATTAATTTGAAGGTATTAGGTAATATGGTGTTTCTGGACCCACTTTCCCTCACCTCTGCCCATGCCTTTTGGAACGTGACTTTGTAGTGTTTCTTACTAAGGGAGACCATCTCTATGTCCCTGGAGTCTGAGGTTGACCATGTGACTTGCTTTGACCAAGGAAATGTTAGTATATATGTATCTAGAAGCCTGCAAAAGCATTTGCACATTTATAACTTTCGTTCTTGCTTGTCTGTCATCTGCGAGAGGACATGCCAAGGCTAGCCTGCTGGCAGATGAGAGACATGTGATGCAGAGCCAAGCTACTCCAGTTGTCCCAGTCAAAGCTGTCCTAGACTGGCTCCCAGCTGATTGGCCCCCAGACATGTGGGTAAGCTGAACTGCTGCAGGCCACAGACACATGAACCAGCCCAGCCCAGCCTCGCCCACCCGAACCTGCAGATTCATGGGCTAAGTACATGCTTATTTTTGCATGTCACTGAATTTTGGGATTCTTAGGCAACATGGTCATGGCAATTGGTAAGTAGTCTGGGTAACAGAATCCGTGGGAAGGCCAGAAACCTGGTTTGGATGTTGCTTGGCCAGGAGAACTGCCAGCTCTACCACAGAATGTTTCTAACAGAAACTTCACTCCTGCTGCCTCATAGTACTCAGCACCTCTGCTGCTACAGAATAGAAAAAAAAAAAAAACAAAAAACAAACTTCCACCATGTTCTTCAGAGGAACCCAGTGCCTCCTGCTCATTCCTTTGAAGAATCACTGATACCAGTCACAAAGTTGACTTCCTCATTTCAGTCTTCCTGTGGTACATCTCAGTGGTAGAGTCTAACTCGCACCTGGAACCTTAGCTGCGAAGGGAGTCTGGACAATGTGCTTTTTTACTCTCTGGCCTCTGCAGCACGAGAAGACCTGCTAGAAGGGGTTGGGAGTACGTATGAACAAGTCCCCATCCAGAACCTGCCAGGGAGGCAGAGAGAAAAGAACTCTGATCAAAAGATCCTCTGATCATCTGCCATCTGCATGTAGGGGCACTCAAGGTTTGGGCACTCTTGAGGCTTGTAATCTCAAGGAGAGGGACCTTGGACCCTTTAATTGCTTCACACCAGACTTACTGTGACAGTTGTAGCTCAGGAAAGCAGTTTGGTTCTGATCTTGTTGACTGAAGGTACTCCCTGCCTTTTCCTCCCCTGACACCTGGCAAAGTTGCATGTGAATAATCCAGGTGAAACAATACTTTAATTATATTGGACACTGAACAAGGAGTGTGACCCAATTTAACTTTTTGGTAATGACTGAAAAGCCACAGGCAAAGGTATAGAGAAAATCATGTTCATGCTCTCA
Source organism: Canis lupus familiaris (assembly GCF_011100685.1). Taxonomy (NCBI): domain Eukaryota; kingdom Metazoa; phylum Chordata; class Mammalia; order Carnivora; family Canidae; genus Canis; species Canis lupus. Next base: position 32,806,560 of record NC_049260.1, read on the forward strand.
TGTGGGGAAGATATAAAGGAAGAAATCCATCTCCTATTTCTGTCCATCCCCTATACACATATGCCAATTCCTTTGACCTAAGCATCCTAAATACCTAAAGGGTGGTGGTATTGGGCTGATGGATTTTAAGCTCACCCTAGTCCCCCAGCCCCACACCCACCTCAAGTTAGAGTGGTCCTCTAAAGTGTGTGGTCTGGGTCACCTGGCATTACGTGATTGGTAGAAGACACATCCACTATGTGTGAAGAGCCTGTGGGTGTACATGTATTTATTTGTAAAGTGGCAGTTGTGAGACTGGTCACGTGAAACCTTTGTGTTTTTTTCTCTGGAGACCTTGTTCCAGCAAAATACTTGCTGAAACATTTTGGTGACATTATTGTGTTTTTTTAAATTTTATTTTTATTTATTATTTTTCATTTTTGTGTTTTAACTGAATAGGCTAAAGCATACTGTTGCTAATACTGCAAACACTGAAAGACATCGCATTTGTGTAGTATTTTATATTTTCAGGAAGTATTTTGGTACATGTGGGTGAAAAGTGTCTGGCTGTATTGTCCACGTCTGGATCCTTGACTGGTTAGCAGGAAAAGTAGGAGCAAACCCATTTGGAATATACATGTGCTTCAGAAGAGTGGGTAGTCTATAAGCATTCCCAACCATGGCAACATGACCAGAACATTTTCTTGGAGGATCAGAAGAGATTCTGAGATTGTTAAGACGCTACCTGGCCCATGTAACTTTGTATATTCAGGCATTTGGTTTACTATGTCTTGTGTATTGATGGAGACTCTAATATGGAATGATAATGCACCCAGTTAACGAGGAGTCTGTGGTAGACACTTATTATTTTTATTTTCTGAAGTAAATTTCCTCTTATGTTGCCAAAAATATATGTGACAAGATCTGAAACTTCTGTTGACAAAGGTGCCAGACTTGAATCAAGACTTAGACTAGAGAAAAGCTACCTCCACAGATTGGCCCCCACATGCACCACTCATGGGTCTCCCACTAGTTGCCTCCCTATAGAATCTTCTTTGGACAATTGGTATAATGGTTGGTTGCTGATGATATCATACATTTTTACTTTTGTCTGTACCTTTTGCCCTGCCTGGAGGACATCCCTGGCCCTTTCTGTACATCTTCGATCTACCATATAAAGGTTGGCCTAGACCAAAGTAAAGCTTGGCTATAAATCCAGAATTTTCCTGGTTTGCTCAGGCTTTGCCCACTGCTCCCTCCTCTGAATTTTTAACATATCTATACTTTTTGCATCTAGGTTGGGTGTTTCATCCCTTCCAGATACCTGCTCACAGCTAAAATGTTAGCCTCTAGAGGATGCAAACAGACTGATCTGTAATTCTGTGTATCCTCAGCCCCTACATCAGTGTCATACAGATATAATCAGTCCTTAGTTGATAGCATGCGATACCTGGAATCTTCAACACAGAACTGCAGAGTTCGGGCATGAAAAGTCATTGCATTTCCCTAGAGCTTCCTGCACTGCCATTGGTGACTTCTGACTTCACCTTTATTTTTTAAAGGGTGATATGATCCCTTTGTTACAAAAGGTCACATGATTTGTTTATTATTTCTTTCTAGAAATGGAGAGGAAAGGCCCTTGGCCTCCCTGGTCTTTTCTCCCAAATGCCTCCTTATGCTTTCTGTATATGAGGTACTGAAGCAGTGTGCCCTTTGGTTTGTGGGCTTGGCTGATGATCTCATTTAATCCTCACTATGGCCCTAAAGGGTTGGTGCCATTATTATTCCTATTTTGAGATGGGGAGACTGAGGCATGGAGAAATTAAGTAATGTCACAAGCTATTAAATAGACGAGCCAGGATTTGCACTGGTACGTTCTGGCTTCCAGGTCTGTGCTGTTAATGTTTATTTTTTTTAAAGATTTTATTTATTTATTTATTTGAGAGAAAGAGCAAGTGAGTGCACGAGCACTGGGCGGGGGCTGGGGGGGTAGGGGCAGAGGGAGAGAGAGTCTTTAAGCAGACTCTGCATTCAGTGCAGAGCCCAACACAGAGCTCGATTCTGAGATCATCACCCGAGCTGAAACCAAGAGTCAGATGCTCAACTGACTATGCCCCATGTGCTGTTAACTTCACCACCACACTGCCTTGCTGGATACCTGGTTGGTGTCCATTAGAGGAGCCTGTAAACCTCAGGGTTTCCTGAGTTAGAAAGTTTAAGCAAATGGAAGAGATTTGATTTTAATTTAGGAACTTAGATTTAATCTAGGAGCTTCTTCTGTTGTGCTACCAAGAATCCTAGAACATTCTCTTGGTGGAAGAACTAAATGGGTGCAAGTTAAGTATGATACTCTCCTAAAGCCACAAAGTACAGGAGTTCAGAAACATCCATGTCATTAAGATCAAATCTGGTCTATAAGTAAAGGCAGAGCCAGCATGCGAATCCACACCAAGTAAAGCAGAGCTGGGATGTGAATTCACACTAAGCACAGAGGTTGGAATTCTGTTGCCACTTATTATTACATGGGTGTGTTACTTGACCTTTCTAACATAGTAGTTAGTAAATATTAAATAAGTGGTAGCTATTATTTCTATACCACAATGTTTCCTTCAGCCCTCTGTCCTTATAATGAAAAAAAAAAAGCACAGTGTAATTAGCTTTTACATCAATTAGAAAGCTGCCTGCCTCCACCTCACTGAATTAAGTAAACATGTTTGTAAATAGAAGAGGGAAAAGTGATGATGAACAAAATGGATACCTGAGAAGTCTAGGTGATCAGGGTGACTTTGTTTCCTTTGCTAATAGAATGACGAGTTGGAAGGAAAAGGAGTGAGTCACTCTAGCATTGAAATGCTACCAATTTGGGATTTGTTTTTATTATTTTATGACTGTTGCTTGTTTCCTGTTGCTATTCACTTCTTGTTCATTGGGGGAACAATGATCCTTTTTTGGCTTTTTGAATTTCATAGCTGAGACATCCCTTTCAAAACACATTAGCCAAACCTTTTCCCCTCCCTACCACCTCATCACCATCTCAAACGCCAGAAATCAAATTTCCAAAATTGTCCAGAAGTATTGAATGTGCAGAAATGTTGGCACGTGGTTTCTCTTTGGGTTTACTTTCTATGGAGCGTTTAACATGGGATTAGTACGGGGGCATGAACATTAAGGGTGTTTGTGGTGATTGTCACTTCCCCTCTCTTACAATGATGTTGGGTGGAGAGCTTCTATGGTGAAGATTCTCAAATTTTCTGCAATTATAAAAGCCAAGTATTGGGGAAAAAATTTCAAATGACCATAAAACAAAAATATTAGGGCTTAACAGTTGATCATCCATTTTATAGGGGAGAGTTGGAAGTAGTAACATAAGTAAATATCACCCTAGGGGAAGTGTTGATGGACTTTACAGAGTGTTTAAATACAAATTCACTTTGTGCTGTGCCTTACCTGGGACTATTGAATGCGTTTTCCTTCTGTACACATTTCTTCTTACATCATGTGCCTTCTGGCAATGCCCTTATTACCCTTGGAAACAAAGGCAGCTCTTCTATGATGTAATTCAAATGGGTTTAAGTTCTTTGGTCCTCAGAGACTGATGGAAGCCCAGCATTACCTCTCCCTTTAATAAGCCAAGAATGTGGTATTTTAGGAACTCAGAGTCCATTTCCTTTCCCAGTATGCTCGAGGAGCCCTGGCTATCATTACATGTGTCACAACTTTGGGTTGTCTCTTGTCTCCTTGTGTGGCTCAGCACACATACCAGCTTCTCTCTCGGTACCTCTGCTGCCTGTTAACTGAGCCTCCATGCCTCTGCCTCTCCCTGATCCATCCCATCCCCATACTACAGACAAAGGCTTCCTAAAACCCCACTTACAAAAATGGTCTGGTTTAAGGCTTGGAGATAACATCAGGGAAGTACAATGCAGAAAGGAAATTTTATTAAATTTTTATTTTAATTCTGGTATAGTTAACATACAATGTAATATTAGTTTCAGGTGTCCGATACGGTGATTTAACACTTGCATACATTATTCCGTGCTCATTATGAAAAGTACTCTTGATCCCCTTCACCTATGTCACCCATCCTTTCTCTCCACATCCTCACCAACACTTGTAGTTTCTTGTATTTTTGATTTTAGCCAATCTTTTCATTTATATTTCTTGACGATGAGTGATGTTGAACACCTTTTCATGTGTCTGTTGGCCATCTGAATGTTGTCTTTGGTGATGGGGGTGCCCGGCTGGCTCAGTCCGTAGAGTGATTGACCCTTCATCTCATCATGAGCTCAAGCCCCACCTTGGGCATAGAGATTACATATAAAAGGGAAAAAAAAAGAAGTAGGAAGTCACATCTTTGAGTCTGAGGGTATAAAACTTTATGATATACTTCAGACTTACTTTATCATGAGTCCTTCCCTGACTGCTCTTTATGAAATCGTACTCCTGACCTGGTTTCTCTTTTATTTTCTTTCTTTCATCTGAAATGTTACATATTTACTTGTTTACTGGCTGTCCACCCTGCCCTGAATAGAATGTATATTTCACAAGAGCCAGGGCCTTGCCATTTAGTTCACAGATGTATTCCTGGCCCCTAGAACAGTGATTAACATAGAGACAGCACTTAATAAATATTTATTGAATGAATGATTGTAGGGATTACAAATTTTAATCAAAGCACATTTAGTTCTTTTTCTTTCTATTGGCTTTTGTGAAAGCATAGAAAACTTTCTGGAAAGTGAATTGGTATCACTGGTACATTGGACATTGAGGTTTTGTAACTCCATCATGTGTGTTAGTAACAGCCATCTCTTAGCTATTTTATTTTATACAATATGTTTTATTTATTTTTATTTATTTATGATAGACATAGAGAGAGAGAGAGAGGCAGAGACACAGGAGGAGGCAGAAGCAGGCTCCATGCCGGGAGCCCGACGCGGGACTCGATCCTGGGTCTCCAGGATCACGCCCTGGGCTGAAGGCAGGCTCCAAACCGCTGAGCCACCCAGGAATCCCCTCTCTTAGCTATTTTAAATTTCTCCCTGTGTGCTATTTGTCTCCAGAATCCTTCTCTACCTGGAACCTTATCAATCTTTGTCAAATTTGGTAATTTATTTCCTGCCAGGGGTAGCCTTGATTTCACATTTGTGACTTCCAGCTCTTTTTTCTCTCTCTCTGACTCAGTGGTTCTTGTGTAATAGCTGCTCTGTCACATTTTCACCAGTAGATGCCAGTATCTGATATGGCTTAGTATAGACCGAGCTACCACTTATGGAGGATTCTTTTTCTGGAAAATATTCCTCCTCCTGAGAATTCAGAAAAAGCAAAGCATTTTCTCTGCTTATAGGAAGACTGTGCTGGATCTTACTGATTTCCTAAAAGATAACATGATGGGAGGGATTATATTTCTGAACAAAAGGCTCTGATGCCATTTTTTTCATATTAAATAAATGCAAATTCTTTGTGGAATCTTTCCAATGGATATGTCTGCACACTATAAAGCCTTAAAAGGTGTATGTAAATCAACCTCTAAGGCCATTCCACTTCTCGAATATCCAAGGAACTCTCTATACATTGGGGCTACTTATCAACAAATCCACAATTACAATTCCCAGTTTGTGTCTTTTTTTTTTTTTAAGATTTTATTTGTTTATTCATGAGAGACACAGAGGGAGAAGCAGGCTCCATGCAGGGAGCCCGATGCGGGACTCGATCCCAGGTCTCCTGGATCACGCCCTGGGCTGAAGCGGCGCTAAACCGCTGAGCCACCAGGGCTGCCCTGTGTCTTTGTTTTAGAGAGGTTTTTTTTTTTTTTTTTTTTTTTTTTTTTTCAAATCTGGCTTGGGGGAAATAGTTTAATGTAAGGTGACCCCTGCCAAATCAAGACACTTTGAAGAATGAAAGAGGTTGCTATTAATAATGATACCAGCACAGTAGGCATAAACTGAGACTGTTCTAGGGACGTGGAGATGTATAGTTCCCCTAGTTGGGTGGGACATGTGAAGGGAGACTTTCTTATGACAGTAGCATTTGCCTAGGAGACATCAAAAGTAAATGTTATGTCTCACTATAAGTGGTTTTACTCACTTTTTCTAGATGAAAGATAGGAACTTTGGATGACCTAGATTACTTAGACCCTTCTTTGACCTGACTGAGATTTCTTTATTGGCCAGTAAACAGTAGGACCTGTTTTACTGAATTGTACTGACACCAGAGACTTACTCTGTCTTATCCTAAGTGATGCTTATGCATTTGATCCTTAATTAGCATAAGCCACCACAAAACTCTCTTCCTAGTGCTAAAAAACTACTGATTTTATCCCCTGCTGAAATAGTCCATTCCTTTACTAACATGGGTTCTTTAATTGGCAGGGATGTTTTTAAGCTCTGGTATTCTTTGTTCTATTATCTTCCACTCACATGAGTTAAACCCTTAAGGTCTTATGTTTTATCCTTAAATTATTTGATGAGACCTAGAGACAGGTATGGCTCACAATACAGGCTGTTATAACTTAATTTGAAAACTTCAAACTGTTGAACTGTATTTCCTCATCCTAAAATCTCCCAAGGGATGGCAAGAAGAGGAAAATGCATGCCAGTATAAAACACATGGAACTGTTTCCTTGCTGTAACTCTTCCTAAGATAACCAGTCTCCTGTCTTCTAGGACTGGTCCTTATGAGAGACCAAAGTCGATAAACAAAGGCAGCCCAGACAGATAAAGCACCTGTTTGGGTGTGTTTTGGAGGGAGATAGTTGTATTCAGTGTTACCAACCTGGCATAATTCATTCACAAGGGCTCCTTAAGGTGTTCTCTTGTGCTTCCTCTGGATTCTACTCCCCAAGATCAGTCATGCCATCCTAACTTTTATTGGAAGTGAAAGGAGGTCTGAAAAATATGGCTAATCCTTAAAACAACTTTAGAATACTTTCAAAAATAATGCCAGAGGAGACATAATAGAAATGCCAAGGTTGTATAGGTCTGGCTTAAACCTTGCATGAGCTGATTATAGGAAGAGAAATTTGATTTTATTACATAAACATTTTACACCTGTTGAAAGCACTGTATATATATTTGTCCAGAATTTTCTCCTGATTTTTTGACATTTCCATGGTGTGTCTACTTGTCTGCTGCATATATACAGGGGAAATAGCCAAAGTTTTGTGTAACCTGGAGCTTATACAATTTAATTGGCTGCTGTTAAGAAAAAGATTGAAGAATACATACCTCATACATTTAATCTCCCTGCCCAGAGAAGGAGGCTTCTCATCCACATACTCACTGTAGTCTCCTACCTAGTACAGTCCTTTACGCCAGAGGTCGGCAGACTACCTCCTGTGCCACATCTGACTCACCACATGTTTTTGTATTGGAACATAGCCACAGCCATGCCATTCCATCTTGTCTATGGTTACATTCACACTACAACCTCTGAGTTGAGTAACTGCCACAGAGACCATATAGACTTGCAAGGCCTAAAATACTTACTCTCAGGCCAGTTATAGAAAAAGTTTGCCAACTCCTGCCTTATACAGTGGTTGTGGGTTCCGGCTCCACTTCTCTCTGAACCAATTCAAGAGGGTCTAAAAGGACCATTCAGCATATCGTGGTATAGTATATGGCATGTTAGGTAACATCAGCTAGCCAAGCATCAGTGAGCCAGACGCTCACATTGGTGTTTTGGTTTCATCCTTTAAGAAGTCCAAAAACAATTTTAATCTTCAGTATAATAACTCATCCCTGGTTACTAGCACAATTATTTTTACCTTATTTCATTAAATTTCTGTTTTATCTTTATCTTAGTGATTTTTAAAAACTCTTAACCATTTCATTTATTTGGAAGGTAGAATTTAAGTGGTAAGTTAATATGATGTAATACCACCCTGCTTAATTGTGCTTTAGAATATATGAAGCTGAGTGAAATTGCTATTTTAAAAGCTACTTGCAGTTTGTGTTTATAACTTCCAGACTGAAGACAGAATTTATCATTGGGATGTCTGAGCTTTTGTGTATGAGGAAAAATATCACTTTAATCCATCTCTTTGTTATTCAATGGCAAGGCTCAGATCCTACTATGCATAAAAATGTAAAATGCTATCTTCTTTGGAGTGGGGCTTTGTCTCGGAGGGATTATTACGCTGTTAATGGACGTTTCTCCTTTTGTACTTCCTTTTAGGGAAGTGAGTTATGGGCCTAGGAATTATTGGGAGAGACTGCAAGATGGAGATCTATTATCTGAGTAGAAAGGGGCTTTCCTCCTCAGCAGCAGGATAGCACAATGAGTGGCTAAAGAGGAAGGGGTCAGTATGAAACCCCAGGAATGGGTGCGATCTGTGAGCTCTAGAACAAATAGGTCTACAAGTTCTCTAGTTTTCTAGATTTGCGTAGATATCCCCCTCTGTTTATCACAAGGCTTTAATAAAGTTAGTGAAACAATGGTCTGGTGTGTACCCTGCTTTAGTGAAAAATGAGCGGGGCTGTGTCATTGGTTTGGATCCAGTCTTGTTGAGATAAATGGAAGCGAGGAGCACAACACGTTGAGGAAAATCGAATGGAACAATCAAGATGGTTAGAGGCAGTCTGGGGAGGATTAAAGAGGTGATCCTAGCAGGAGCTAAGACAAGTGGCCACCTCTGGGGAACATCAGAAGCATTTCAAAAAGGAGCTGGTTATTACCTTCTGGTAAATCAAAAGGGATCTCAGAAAGCTGGAAAACTAGAATTGCATACCTCAAGCACTTTCACGTATAGTGATTAGACTGGCTTTGGTGTTGTGACTGAGATATATGAAAAATATAACTGATTAGGTTTTGACCCTTCTAAAGAGGAAAAATGTGACAAGAATTTAGAATTCAATTGGGCTGCACAAAGATTACCTGAAGAAAGTTAGCTGCAAAAATAATTGGAATTCAGTGTCGACTTCGGGGGAAGTCAAACAGTTGAATTACTTTAGGGTGAAACCTGAAACTGGCAGAAAAAGCTCCTCCACCAAAAAGTATTGAGAGTCTCCTGTTCCCTAGCAGGTGTACAAAAGGCTAAAGGCGTCTTATAGGGTCCCACACAGGATGATTACCTAAAAGCTTGGATCCTATATCCTGACTACTGTGCCTGTTTGCTATGACAGTAACTCCAGTTTGACTAGTTGGTAATCTCAGTATTCCTAAGCATTGTAATTGTGATATTGAGACAAAGAGTTATCTATAAATATTCATTTTTTTCCTTTTATAAGTTAACAGCTTCCTCGCTGGGCACACAGATGTTTGGAATAAAGATTACATTTCCTAGCCTTCTTTGTAGTTAAATTTGACCACACGAATACTTTTACAAAATTTTAATTCCAGTATATTAACATACAGTGCTGTATTAGTTTCAGGTGTACAATATCGTGATTCAACACTTCCGTACATCGCTCGGTACTCATCACGACAAGTGCCCTCCTGAATCCCCATCACCTGTTTCACCCATTGCCCTCTTCCACCTCCCCTCTGGTAATCATCAGTTCTCTGTAGTTAAGAGTCTGTTTCATGGTTTGCTTTTGTGTTTCCCTTTGCTTGCTTCTCCAATTCCACATATGAGTGAAATCATATGGTATTTTCCTTTCTCTGGTGGACTTATTTCACTTAGCATTATACTTTCTAGCTTTATCCATGTTGTTGCAAATGGCAAGATATCATTCTTTTTATGGCTGAATAATATTCCGTTGCATATTTATGCTACATCTTCTGTATCCATTCATCCATTGATGAACACTTGAGCTGCTTCCATAATTTGGCTATTATAAACAGTGCTGCAATGAACATAGGGATACATGTATCCTTTTGAGTTAGTGATCTTATATTTTTTGTGTAAATACCCAGTTGTGTGATTATTGGATTGTAAGATAGTTCTATTTTTTTTTAACCTTTTGAGGAACCTCCATACTGTCTTCCACACTGGCTGCACCAGTTTGCATTCCCAGCAGCAGTGTAAGAGGGTTCCCCTTTCTCCACATCCCTGCCAATGCTTGTTGTTTCTTGTGCTTTTAGCCATTCTTACAGGTGTGAGATGATAGCTCATTATAGTTTTGATTTGCATTTTTCTGATGCGTGATGTTGAACATCGTTTTATGTGTCTGTTGGCCATCTGGATGTCTTCTTTGGAGAAATGTCAGTGCATGTCTTCTGCCCCTCTTTTAATTGGGTTATTTATTTTTGGAGGTGTGGAGTTGTATAAGTTGTTTATATACACTTCAGATACTAACCCTTTACTTGCTATGTCATTTGCAAATTTCTTTTCCCATTCCATAGGTTGCCTTTTAGTTTTGTTGATTGTTTTCTTCACTGTGCAGAAGCTTTTCATTTTAATGTAGTCCCAGTTGTTTACTTTCGCTTTGATTCCCCTTGCCTCAGGAGACCTATCTAGAAAAATGATGCTATAGCCGACATCAGAGTAATTACTGCCTGAGCTCTATTTTAACATTTTTATGGATTCAGGTCTCACATTTAGGTCTTTAATCCATTTTGAGCTTATTGTTGTGTATGGTGTAAGAAAATTGTCCAGTTTCATTCTTTTGCATGTAGCTGACCAGTTCTCCCAACATCATTTGTTGAAGAGACTTTTTCCCATTGGATATACTTTCTTGTTTTGTTGAAAGTTAATTGACCATGTAGTTGTGAATTTATTTCTGGATTTTCTCTTCTGTTCCATTTATCTATGTGTCTGTTTTTGTGCCAGTACCATGTTATTTTGATTACTGAAACTTTGTCATATGACCTAAAGTCTGGAATTGTGATTCTTCCAGTTTTGCTTCTCTTTCTGAAAATTGCTTCGGCTATCTAGGGTCTTTTGTGGTTCCATACAAATTTTAGAATTGTTCTAGTTCTGTGAAAAATGTTGTTGGTATTTTGATAGGAGTTGCATTAAATCTGTAGATTGCTTTGGGTACTATAGACTTTTTAATAATAATTGTTCTTCCAATCCATGCACATGGAATGTCTTTCTATTTGTGTTGTCTTTGATTTTTTCATCAATCTTTTTTGGTTTTCAGAGTACAGGTCTTTCACCTTTTTGGTTAGGTTTGTTCCTAGGTATCTTACTATTTTTGATGCAATTCTAAGTGGATTGTTTTCTTAATTTCTCTTTTTGCTACTTCATTATTAGCATTTAGAAGTGTAACATATTTCTGCACATCGCTTTTGTATTCTGCAACTTTATTGAATTCATTTATCAGTTCTAGTAGTTTTTGGGTGGAGTCTTTTGAGTTTTCTATATATAGCATCATGTCATCTGCAAATAGTGAAAATTTTACTTCTTCCTTACCAACTTGGATGCCTTTTCTTTTTTTTTAAGATTTTATTTATTCATGAGAGACACAGAGAAAGAGAGAGAGAGAGAGAGGCAGAGACACAGGCAGAGGGAGAAGCAGGCTTGATGCAGGGAGCCTGACATGGGACTCGATCCGGGGTCTCCAAGATCAGGCCCTGGGCCGAAGGTGGCACTAAACCACTGAGCCACCCGGGCTGCCTGGATGCCTTTTATTTCTTTTTGTCTTTTGATTGCTGTGGCTAGGACTTTCAGTATTACATTGAATAAAAGTGGTGTGAGTGGATGGACATCCTTGTCTTGTTCCTGACCTTTGGGGGAAAGCTCTCCCTTTTTCCCCATTGAGTTTGATATTTGCGGTGTTTTGCATATATGGCCTTTATTATGTTGAGGTATATTCCCCCCTAAACCTACTTTGTTGAGGGCTTTTATCATGAATGGATGTTATACTTTGTCAGTGTTTCTTCTGCATCTATTGAAATGATCATATGGTTTTTATCCTTTCTTATTGATGTGATGTATCACATTGATGATTCGTGAATATTGAACCACCTTCTCATACTGGGAGTAAACTCCACTTGATCATGGTAAGTGATTTTTTTTTGATGTATTGTTGAATCCAGTTTGCTAGTACTTTGTTGAGGATTTTTGCATCTATGTTCAACAGAGATATTGGCCTGTAGTTCTCTTTTTTGGTGGTATCTTTATCTGGTTTTGGTATTAGGGTTATATTGGCCTCATAAAATAAATTGGGAAGTTTTCCTTCTTGTATTTTTTGGAATAGTTTGAATAGAATAGGTATTAATTCTTCATTAAGTGGTAGAATTTGCCTGTGAAGCCATCTGGCCCTGGACTTTTGTTTTTTGGTAGTCTTTTGATTACTGATTGAATTTCCTTCCTGGTAATCAGTCTGTTCAAATTTTCTATTTCTTCCTGCTTCAGTTTTAGTAGGTTATATGTTTCTAGGAATTTAGCCATTTTTCTAGGTTGTCTAACTTGTTGGCATATAGTTTTTCATAATATTCTCTTACAGTTGTTTGTATTTCTGTGGTATTAGTCGCTAATGTCTCCTTTATTGGTGATTTTGTTTATTTGAGTCCTCTCTCTCTCTTTCTCTCTGTTTCTCTCAATGCATCTGGCTAGAGATTTATGAATTTTATTGATCTTTTCAAGTAATCAGCTCCTGGTTTCATTGATCTGTTCTTGAGATTTTCTTGGGTTTCAGCATTTATTTCTGCTCTAATCTTGATTATTTCCTTCCTTCTGCTGGTTTTGGGTTTTGTTATTTTTCTAGCTCCTTTAGGTGTTAGATTATTTATTTGGGATTTTTCTTCCTCCTTGAGGTATGCCTGTATTGCTGTAAACTTTTGTCTTATAACTGGTTTTGCTATATCCCAAAGGTTGTGGGTCATTGTGTTTTCATTTTTGTTTGTTTCCATGTAGTTTTTGATTTTTTCTTTGATTTCTTGGTTGACTCATTTCTTGGTTTTATAGCATGTTATTTAACCTTCATGTATTTGTGGTCCTCCCAGATTTTTTCTTGTGGTTGATTTCTACTCTTATAGCATTGTGGTCAGAAAAGATGCAGAGTATGACTTTGATCTTTTTGGATTTGTTGAGACTTGTTTTGTGGCCTAATATGTGATCTGTTCTGGAGAATGTTCCATGTGCACCTGAAAAGAATGTGTATTCTGTTTTAGGATGGAATTTCTGATTATTAAATCTATCTGGTCCAATGTGTCATTCAAAGGTACTCTTTTCTTGTTAATTTTCTGTTTGGATGATATGTCCATCAATGTAAGTGCAGTTCTATAGTCTCCTACTATAATTATATTACTATGAGTTAGTTCCTTTATGTTATTAACTGTTTTATGTATTTTGGAGCTCCCATGTTGGGTGCATAAATATTTATAATTGTTATATCTTCTTGTAGGAATGTCCCCTTTATTTTTTTATTTTTTAAAAGATTTATTTGTTTGAGGGAGAGGGGGGGTGGTGAGAAGACAACACAAGCAAGGGGAACTGCAGATGGAGGGGGAGAAGCAGGCTCCCAGCTGAGCAGGGAGCCTGAGGTAGGGCTTGATCCCAGGACCCTAAGATCATGACCTGAGTTGAAGGCAGATCCTTAACCAGCTGAGCCACTGAGGCACCCAGGCCTGTCCCCTTTATTATCATATAGTATTCTTTTTTGTCTATTTTTACATTCTTTATTTTAACATCTTTTTTGTCTGATATTGCTACTCAGACGTTCTTTTGACAGCTATTTGTGTGATAAATGTTACTGTACCTTCTTACTTTCAATCTACAGGTGTCTTTAAGTCTGAAACAAGTCTCTTGTAGGCAGCATAGAGATGGGTCTTGTTTTTTTTTTTTATCCTGTCACCCTATGTGTTTGATTGGAGTGTTTAGTCCATTTACATCCAGAGTGATTACTGATAGATATGTATGTATTGCCATTTTGTTACCTGCTTTATGCTTGTTTTTGTAGTTTTTCTCATCTTTCTCTCTTTCTGATTTTGCAGTTTTCTTTAGTGATTTTCTTGGATTCCCTTCTTTTTAACTTTTGCAATCTATAACTGGCTTTTGAAATGTTGTTACCATTAGGTTTACATATAATACCTTATGCATACAGCAGCCTATATTAAGTTGATGGTCGCTTAAGTTTGAACCCATTCTTTACTACTCTCCCTCCCACATTTTAGGAATATGGTGTCATAATTAGAGTGAAAAGCAGCATTCTAGCAGCTGCTAGGAGGGATAGCACTGAATTGGAATACTTTCAAAGCCACATTTCCAGAGAGTTATCGTTATTTGACCTGTCCAATAGTTACCTGGAAAGCTCCATTCTCAAGGCTATCCTTATTTGATTTGACTTGGAGCTTCCTCAGTGTGCAAAGGTTTTTCTTCAGAGCATTTATAAAACAAATCTAGAAAGCTGTGCACATATAGAAGGCTATATATATATATATATATATACACACACACACACACACACACATACATACATACTCAGGAAAAGCTGAAGAATATGCTAAGTTCTTATGTCTGACTAACCTTGAGGCACTGTGCAAACAGGAAGTAAAGGTTAAGATGGAGCTAGAAACTAGCTGAGTATTAAAGGCATGCTCTACATGCACATTCAGCTCCTCAGCAAAGGCTAGGACACATTGGTTTTGGGTATCTAAGGAAATTTTTGTGTAATCATTAACTGAACACGAAGCAGAGGCTTTAGTGGCGACACATGACAAAGCGTATAGCATTCACAGAATTAGTTCACAAAAGTGACTAAACAAACAACAACAAATCCTGGGAAGGGGGAAAATTGACTTCCAGAAAAAAAGTTGACTTCCAGAATTGCCATATTATATTATTCAAGGTGTCCAGTTTCTAAGAGAAGTTATGAGGCATGTGAAGAAAGAAGAGAGCATGGCTCATCCACAGGAAAATTGTCAATAGAAACTATCTCTGAGAAAGCTGAGATGTCAGAGTTACCAAAGACTTGAAATAACCTATTTTAAATATTTTTTAAAGAATTAAAGGAAACCATATCTAAAGAACTAAAGGAAAAATTTTACTTCCTACTTGCAACAATGCCTCAAAGTTAGTCAGACATAAGAGCTTAGAGTCTTCTCCATTTTTCCTCAGTGTGTACATGTTGGTGAGAACAATGTCTCACCAATAAGGAGTTCAGGAATAAATAGAGAAATTATAAAAAAGAGAAGCAAATAGAAATTCTCAAGTTGGAAAGAACAATACCTGAAATGAAAAACTCAGTAGAGGTGCTCACCAGTAGATTTTACCAGGCAGAAGAAAGAATCAGTGATTTGAAGATAGGTCAATTGAGATTATCCATTCTGAGGAGCAGAAAGAAAAAGCAATAGAAAAATGAACAGAACCTAAGAGACCTGTGGGACATTGTCAAGTGTACGAATGTTTTCATAGCAGGAGTCCCAATAGGGGAGGAGAGAAAAAAGGAGCAGAAAGAATATTTGAAGATATAATAGTTGAAAATTTCACAAATTTGATAAAATACATAAATCTACACATTCAAGAAGTTTAATAGATTTCAAGCAAGATAAACTGAAAGAGATCTATATCTAGATACATCATAAACTGTCAAAAAGTCAAAGACCATAATTTGAAAGCAATAAGGGGAGCCAGTCATCACATACAACTTACCCTCAATAAGATTTGTAGCTGGTCTTTTGTTGGAAACCATAGAGATTAAAAGGCAGTGAGATGCCTTCTTTTAAAGTACTGAAAGAGGGGCACCTGGGTGGCCCAATCAGTTAAGCATCTGCTTTCAGCTCAGGTCATGCTCTCAGGGTTCTGGGATCAAACCTTGTGTCAGGCCTTGAACTGGGCATGGAGCCTGCCTGAGATTCTCTCTCCCTCTCCCTCTGCTCTTCCCCACTACTCATGCTCGCGCGCTCTCTCTCTCTCTCTCTCTCTCTCTCTCTCTCTCTCTTTCTCAAAAGAAAGTAGATTATCAGAGTGAGCCTAATCTAATTACATGAGCCCTTAAAAGTAGAGGACTTTCTCTAACTGGTGTAGAAGAGAAGGGAAGAAAGGAATGTCAGAAATTGAAAACATGAGAAGGATTCAATACATCATTCCTAGACTTGAAGATTCAGGGAACCACTTGATAAGAAATGCAGGTGGCCTCTAGGAGCTGAGAGGAACCTCTAGTTGACAGAAAGGGAATAGGGACCTTAGTTCTACAACTGCAAGGGAATGAATTCTCCTAACACCTCAGTGAACTTTAGGTTGAAGCAGACTCTTCCCCAAGGCCTGGAGATAAGAGCCCAGTTCAGCCCCACCTCTTGAGAGACCCAGAGCAGAGAACCCAGATCAGTCCCCAGACCTCTGACATACAGAACTGTGAGGTAAGCCAACAGTTGTTGTTATAAGCTGCTTGGTTTATGATCATTTGTTACACAGCTATAGGAAACTAATACAGCGGATCAACAGAGCACCAGTGTAGAATCCTGTTATTTCTTTTTTCTTCCTCCTGTGGTCACATGAATGAAGTACACACTAGATAGTGCATATAAAGCACTACAAAGATGTCTGTGACAAGTGACAAGTATCATATAATCAGAGATTCCCCCCAAACAAAAAGAAAGTCTATGCATTTAATAATTTTCACATATGTGATAGACTGTTTTTTTTTTGTTATTGTTCCAAAATACTGTCTTCCATTATGGAAGGTGACTGAGCTGTAATCCTGCCTGGGGGATTTAAAGACTAAGGCAATAGTAGTCTAACAAATGACTGGGGGACTAGATTTTGAGAAGGGCCTACCTACCTGATCCATGTACACAATTTCTCCTTTAGTCTTACAGTAGCAAGAGGTGGTAAGGTGTATTTTCACTGATCCTGTGAAATTTAAATGACTTATTTTGGGAGATATTTTTTTAAGATTTTATTTATTCATTCATGAGAGACAGAGTCAGAGGCAGAGACACAGAGGGAGAAGCAGGCTCCCCATGGGGATCCCGGTGTGGGACTCGATCCCGGGATCCCAGGATCACGACCTGAGCCAAAGGCAGATGCTCAACCACTGAGCCACCCTAGTGTCCCATTTAGGGAGATTTTTGAATGCATATTTTGGGAGGCTTCTTTGGAAAGTAAGTAGATTTATGTAGGGGTATCCTTTGTTGTGAAATTTCCCCTCATTGACAATGTTCCTGTGCCAAGCGGAGGTGATAAAGACTGAACGGTTGGGCATTCTGCAGCCCCACCAAAGCAGAACATCTCTCTGCTCTCAGGTGTTGCATCTGGCCAATAGTAGCAGCCTTACCTTGCATTTTGCTATGAATCAGCACATCGGCTGACTTAAAAATACTTAACCAAATCCTCCTTTAAATCGAATTTTTCATTCCGATATATCTCATTCTGTGTTCATAGAGTCAAATGCTTTGAAGCTTTGCTTTGAATAAAAAGGAAACTTAAAAACATATGGAGCTGAGTTTAGTACTTAATACACAGAAGAAGAAATTTTCTATCTCTATCATTCTCTCTCAGTCTCATTTTCTCCCCCTCCCTCTATTCTCTCCCTCTCTCTCTCCTGCCCCCTCCTTCCACCTCCTGTTTTTTTTTTTTCCACCTCCTGTTTTTAATGTGTATCCCTCCCCCACATTCATGCCAAAGGCTTTAAGCTGAGCATAACCATTTGGACTTTTTCCCATTTGTCAACAATTTCAGAAATTTTCAAAGATTAAACATAAGTTACTTTGAAATAGTGAGGCACACCTTTTGGCAATAATGCTTTCATCTAAAAGAAGGATGAACTTTCGAACAGTTCATTTACAAGGTGGAGGAGCCTATTCAAATTTACACAAACAATTTTTGGCATAAGGTTCTGAGGTTAAGAGATAATTAACCCACTCCAGGAGAAAATCCATTTCCTTCCTAAAGGATTACTCTCTTAGATACAGTTTTATTCCTTGGGCTTAACTTCTTTCCATGTTTTATTCCTCCAGCCTTTCTCTGCTGTGCTGGTTCTGATATAGAAATTATCTGGCGGAAGGTGTTTATAGGGCAGATGCAAGACCCGGCTCAAGATGGGACCAGGAGCATCTTCCTAAGAGGACACCAGGAAGCAGATTAACTGTATTAGATTACTTCATGTGCTGTATACTGTCATCCTAGGCACAATGGCCAAATTCCATCAATTACACACATGAATGCAGACACTAAAGTCCTAGAAGCCTGTATTCCAGGTCAAAATTCCCTGTCTCAAGAATCTCTTTGTGTAGAGAAGATAGGATGTGCTACATTTCCAAAGCTTAGTGTTCAAAATTAAACTTATTATGTTTCATCTGGGTGACAAACTCAGTGCCTCTAGAGGCAAGGAAGGTAGACTATAGAAGATAGTGGTGGGGACTATGACAAATTGAGAGCATGTACTCTGTCTTAAGGCTGTCCTTTTTGGAGATGTAGCAAGCATTTGCAGTAAGCAGCGTTATGCATCTGAGGTGAGCACTGGAGGGATAGGAATGTTGCATTGACTGCCTCTGCTATGGTCTCCAAACCTTTTATGAGAAAAATCTGAATTTTATTACCTCCATCATCATCATCATCATCATCATGTTAATGTGAATGATGAATTCCGTGATCACAAAGGGATAAGCAAATCTTAGGTGGTAGCTCATGTATTACATTACAAAACGGTAATCAGTCACTTTCCATTTTTCTCTGGGACTCTCCTAGCACAGACTGGGTAAGGTGAGGACTTGATCCCAGTTACTGCTGTGCAGTGAATCCAATAAGCATGACTTTCTAGCAAGGAATCCCTGAAGTTGATGACCTTTACTAGTCCCTCTGACACTTACATTTAATAACTTAGTGATTCTAAAACTCTATTTATTGTTTCAGAGCCTAATATATTGTACACTTGATTTAAAACAGAAACTCCACTGTATTCAGTCAACAAATTCATCTAATTCTATCAGTGATTCATAGCGACCACAGAAACTGCCAGCAGGGACCAGAAAAATCTTTCTACAGTAAGCCATTCTTAGGCAGCATCCTTCCCTAAATCTTTATTTCCAGAAACATCCTTGAAGAATGAATACAGTTGCCTCAAGGAACAACTTCTTTCCTCAGACTCTGTCATTTACCCTCTCTTGGGGTTTAGTCAGGTTTTCCAAGTAAGTCTCCTATCATCATCTAGTTGCACGTTTTCAGAACTCTTTGTCCAGAGTCATCATACAGCATAATAAAAAAAAAGAAAATACACTGATCATATTTATTTATTGCTGACTTACGTTCTCAAGCCCCAGTTTATACATCCAGATTAATCTTGATGTAAAAGATTACATCCTTGTCCAAATTATATAATCCATTATGTGCCTATTCTTCACTCAAATGACTCATTTGTATACTCAATATATACACCTTCTAGGAGAGAGAGAGATAACTAGTGAGGAAAATGAGATCATAAGGAACCCTTGGTTTCAAAGTTCACCAACTCATCCAGTTGCTAAATGCAGCTTATAGAAATGTTGTGTTTGTCTTGACTGTTGCTTTTATTTTTTATGAAATAGCAAACATTTATAAATGAGATTTCATAGAAAATCCTATTTTTACTTCCTCTTTAAAAAAATCAGAGGAGGGATCCCTGGGTGGCGCAGCGGTTTAGCACCTGCCTTTGGCCCAGGGCGCGATCCTGGAGACCCGGGATCGAATCCCACGTCGGGCTCCCGGTGCGTGGAGCCTGCTTCTCCCTCTGCCTGTGTCTCTGCCTCTCTCTCTCTCACTGTGTGCCTATCATAAATAAATAAAAAAAAAATTAAAAAAAAATCAGAGGATAAGTCAATACTGGTCTCAAAACCTACATGCCGTTCATTGCTTACCTCAGATACAAAAGGCTGCTTACTGCAAATACTTGCTATTCTCTGAGAGCTTGTGTTTGGGGGTGGGCAAGAAGACAAGCTTACCTTGTAAGGGCAGAGTTCCTAGAAGTAGCCTTCAACCAATGACAGGTGGGCTGTTGGTAGATAAAAAGAACCCAACTTCTTTGTTGATCAACTGATGTATCAGACATGCCCTCACTGCTTCCCAGTATTTTCCAGAAGGATTGAGCCCCAAGTGCCCACAGTGGTAGGTAGCTGGCTTGATAAAATACCCTTTATTGGTTTTCTTCCCTTCCTTATCTTACTCCCCTATTTCCAAACTAGTGTTTACATACTTCCTAAAGAAACTACTTGAATGCAAATCTTTGTCTCAGGGTCTGTTTTTGGGAAACCTAAGCCAAGACAGGAAACCTAATCTAGTGCTTCAAAATTCATTTTGACCAAATTAGATGTAGTGCTAAAGAATACTCATTTACAGTTTAGAATCACTTTGCAGCTTTAAAATAAAATCAGAGTCTGTAAAAGACTTCCTGTATCTTTTATACTTATGATGTTAATAAGATACAGTGTATGGGTTTAGGGTATAAATCACTGTTGAATGCATTCAGTGAGTTATCTGGGATACAGGATTCCTGGTCAGTGGCAGGAGAGCTATCCATCAAGGGTGGATGCCTGAATATAATAATGTGGAACAGGTCCTTGGGATGGCACAGGGATTGGCAAGATAAACAGCCTATGGAACAATCAACAAAACTGAAAGAAAACTTGCTGATTTGGAAAAGATATTTGCAAATGACATACCTGATAAAGGATTAGTGTCCAAAATATATAAAGAACTTCTACAACTCCACACTCAAAAAACAACCTAATTAAAAAATGGCCCAAAGACAAGAACAGACATTTCTCCGAGGAAGATATAACATGGACAGCAGACACATGAAAAGATGCTCAACATAACTCATCATCAGGGAAATGCAAATCAAAACTACAATCAGATATCACTTCATACCTGTCAGAAGCTAAACTCAAAAACACAAGCAGCAGCAAGTGTTGGTGAGGATATGGAGAAAAAGGAACCTTCACACACTGTTCGTAGGAATACAAACTGAGGCAGCCACTGTGGAGAACAGTGTGGAGGTTCCTCAAAAAATAGAACTACCCTATGACCCAGTAATTGAACTACTGGGTATTTTCTCAAAGAATGTGAAAACGCTAATTTGAAAGGATATCTGCACCCCTATGTTTATTGAAGCATTATTTACAACGGCCAAATTATGGAACCAGCCCAGGTGTCCATCGATAGATGAATGCATAAAGCAGATATGGTATATATACAATAGAATATTACTCTTCCATCAAAAAGAATGACCTCTTGCATTTGCAACGTGGGTGAATCCAGAGACTATAATGCTAAGTGAAATAAGTCAGTAAGAAAAAGACACTATACGATTACACTTATATGTAGAGTTTAAGAAACAAATAAATGAACAAAGGGGGGAAAAACCCAAAAAACAGACTCTTAACTATAGAGAACAAATAGTTTCCAGAGTGGGGGTTGGGGGAAGGGAGATAGGAGAATGGGGATTAAGGGTACACTTATTTTGATAAGCACTGAGTAATGTATAGAATTGTTGAATCACTATATTGTGCACCTGAAACGAATATAACACTGCATGTTAACTAATTGGAATCAAAAACTTAATTTCAAAAAAGTCCTTGGGGAAGATTATCATCAAAAAAATAAAAATGCTAAAGACTCTTAACTCTGGGAAGCGAACTAGGGGTGGTGGAAGGGGAGGAGGGTGGGGGGTGGGGGTGAGTGGGTGATGGGCACTGAGGGGGACACTTGACGGGATGAGCCCTGGGTGTTATTCTGTATGTTGGTAAATTGAACACCAATAAAAATTATTTTATTAAAAAAATAAAAAAATAAAAAAAAATAAAAATGCAAATGATCATGAGGAGAAAAACCTTTTCCTTTTTCTTTTATATGTTTCCTGTCTTCCTACCTGGAAAATTGGGGAGACATAATAGTGGAAGTGCGACAGCTGTTGCATGTGACTATGAGGGTGAAAGCCACACACACCACATATGGTAAGGCAGGAAAATCAAAGGAGCATGGGCACTTGAAAAGAATATGGAGCCTCCCAATACCATGAATTGCCTATTCCTAGACTTTTTGTGTGTGAAAGCCACTGTTAAGAGGATTTTCTTGAGCTAGCAGCCACATGTAATCCTGATTAATAAATCCCTTCAATTTGTTAAAAAAATATGTAGCCTACGGGCCATATCCGACCTGCTGCGTGATTTTGTAAATTTTAATTGTAATCTAGCTATGTTCATTTGTTTTTATGTGGTCTGTAGCTGCTTTTGTACAACAACTACAAAGTTAAGTGGCTGTGACAGAGATCATAGAGCCCACACACCCCAAATAGTTACTATCAGGTTCTTTTTGGAATAATTTTCCAACCCCCAATGTAGGATACTTTACGGTACTTGTATAATATTTTAACTTATTTTTTAAAAATAAGCTAGTAAGGCATTTAATAGGTCATGGCTTGCTCTCACTACCTCATACCAGAGGATAGCTTAATAATCTCAAACTGGGTGTGTCTGCAATGGCTTTAAAAAATAAGTGGTGTGGGATCCCTGGGTGGCACAGCGGTTTGGTGCCTGCCTTTGGCCCAGGGCGCGATCCTGGAGACCCGGGATCGAATCCCACGTCGGGCTCCCGGTGCATGGAGCCTGCTTCTCCCTCTGCCTGTGTCTCTGCCTCTCTCTCTCTGTGTGTGTGTGACTATCATAAATAATTAAAAAAAAGCGGTGTGTAGTGGCAGTGTGGAAATGCAGCGTTGACTTTTTGGCTAACTGAAAGATTGTTCATTTCTACAAAGTTAATAGATACAGATGTGATCTTACCTGTAAAGATGCAACATGATGATATGTACAGTGAATGCCTAAGAATTTTGGATGTATGTACATGTCTGTATCTATTTAATAACTCTATTTGGAAAAACTGGGGCCTGTAGAATAACTGTAAGAATCATATAATAGATACTTATGTACCTTTGACCTAGATTCACCAATGTTTTACATTTTACTGAATTCTTCTTCTGTCTCTCTCAAGAATGAGGACATTCTTTTTTTTTATAGAACCACAGAATATTTATCAAATTCAGGAAATTTATCCTTGATAAAATATTATATATAGTCCATTTTCAAATTTCAGCAGTTGTCCTAATCTTGTCCTTTATAGCAGTGCATCCCAAATGTTAGCATGCATCAGAATTACCTGGCAGGCTTATTAAAACACAGATTCCTCCTGGACCCCATCCCTAGATATTCTGATACAGAAAATAAGGGGTGAGACTCCAGTATTTTCAGTGGTACAAAGAGATTTGGTTGAAATGCTACCAGGTCTAAAGCATCCCCTGATACATCATCCACCACTCCCATCTTCAATCCAGGCTACTATCCAGGATCCCCCATTGCATGTAATATCCTGTTTCTTTAGTCTTCTTGAAGCTGGAACAGTTCCTCAGTCTTGCCTTTGTTTTTCAGGATGCTGACATTTTTATTTTTTAAAGATTTCGTTTATTTGAGAGAGACAGAGATAGCAAGAGAGAACATGATTAGAGAGGAGAGGGAGAAGCAAACTCCCCACTGAGCAGGGACCCAGGACCCTGGGATCATGACCTGAGTCCAAGGCAGATGCTTAGCTGACTGAGCCACCCAGGCTCCCCTATACTGACATTTTTAAAGAGAATATCCTCGTTTTTTTTCCTCCTGATATTTCAGCTTGGGTTTTTCCTGATGTTTTCTCATGATCAGACTTAGATAATGCAATTTGTGATAAAAAAGCTACAGATATGTTGATTAGTTTGTTCCCTTTGATGGTAATTAAACTTTGACCACTAGGTTAAGGTAGCATCTAGCTAATTTCTCCCTTGTAAAGGTACCTTTTAAATTTTGTAATAAATATGTAACTTTTGGAGAGATAGTTTAATTCTGTTCTCCAAAGACTTTTATCCAATTTACTTCTGATTTTTGCCTAAATTATCACTACGTTAAGTTGGTAAATATTGATCTTCTAATTCCACTATTTCCTCTATATTTATTGGTTTTCATTTTATAGTAAAAAGAACCTTTCCCTCCTTATCCCTTGTTTGCATTTTATGAAATCAGTATGAACTAATGATGTCTTATTTTATTTGATGAATTATAATCCTTTGTTTTCATTATTCATTTTTGATGCTCACATTGTCTCTGATTTGACTAGTGCTAGCTCCTATGTCCTCTTTAACATGGCTCCATCTATTTTTGACTATTCTAGAAATATGAATTACAAAGTATTTTTTATCAGTTTGTACATTTTATCTGTCATTAAATACTTGCTGTTCCCTTACTGTACTCTTTGGTGTCAAAAGGTATGCAAAGGCAGTATAAGACATACCTTCTTACACCAAAGAATGAAAATCTCACTTAATATAGTAGTACTAACATAAATAAAGCAATTAGAGACTAATTTAAGATGATACGTAATTCAATTTTAAGTTGATTATTTATTTCTAGTTTATTCTAAAGTTGATTCATACCTCTTACGATAGCAACACAACTCATCATGAAATAGGAAACAATCTTTAGTCTGTAAGTAAGGCTTATTCCTATGACACTATATAGGAGAAAGTCAATTATCAAGATACCTAAGATTTGTCTCTCTGCCTTCAGTGTATAAAATGCAAATTTTAATATAGTTAGACAATTTCGTGTTTGACAGTGTCACATATCACATCAATTTGTAGAATGCTGTCTGGTATAGTAGGTATTTGGCCAATTTTGTGGTTAGCTAGCTCCTTCATGCAATCAGTTTTATACATTCCAACTTTATATAGTACAATCAGCTAAGATTGTCTCACTGTATCCTCTATGTCTCTTACCTTCTCTTTTGTATTTTTCATCCTTTGGTCCCTCCGTGTTTTTTTTTTTTTTTTTTCAGAATAGTTTCTTATGCTCTGTCTTCCAGAATACAAACTTACTCCCATTGTATCTGATAACACTCATCTATTGAATTCTTCATTTTGGCTATTGCTATTTTCTGTTCTAGAAATTCTTTTTCTTTTTCAAATATGCTATAGAACATAAAGTTTCCAGTTCTCTCCTGAAAATTTTAGTCTTTTATATTTTTAAACATCATAGTCATTTTAAGATCTGTATCTGATGTTAACTAGACTTACTATGATGATCATTTCACAAAATATACAAATATCAAATCCTTATGTTGTACACTGAAACTAACATAATGTTATATGTCAAGGATACTGCAATTAAAAAAAGGCAAAACAGTACAAGCAAGTCTGTGGCTTCCAAACCTACATCTTATGTAAAAAGCTGGGTGCTTCTCTCTAATTCTAAGTTTGAATTCAGTTCTGTGCAGAAGGCATTTTACTTGACTGACTTGGAGAATGGATCCTCCTAGAGTCTAGCTCTAACTTTCACTTTCTAAAAAATTCCAGGGCTCTTTAGTAGATGATGCCAGTGTTCCTTAGAGTTAATGGTTAGAACAAAACTACACAACAGCATTTATATAGGAGGTCAAGGTAAATTGTTACTTGGAGAAGAAAAAGAACAATGGCAGGAGTTTTAAGTGAATTGAGTGTACATTAAAAGTTCAGTGCATATCTCGGGGTACCTGGGTGGCTCAGTAGTTGAGCATCTGCCTTTGGCTCAGGTCATGGTCCCGGGATCCTGGGATCTAGCCCCACATCAGGCTCTCTGCAGGGCGCCTGATTCTCCCTCTGCCTATGTCTCTGTCTTTCTCTCTGTGTCTCTCTCATGAATAAATAAAATCTTAAAAAAAGTTTTGTGCATATCTAATAAGGCTACAATTGATAGGTTGATAAAACATGTCAAGTGAGCCAATATATCAGAAAGACAAATTCTTCCCTGTCCTGAGGTATGATTGCAACATGGGCAAAGAGGGCCAAAGAGTCATAACATGAAACTATCACAGTGATAAATGATATCAAGGATGTTGTGTTACCTGGCAGTTCTTGCTTATTTCCAAGTGTGAAATGAGCAGTAATCCTAATGATAAACATTATTTTGATGAAGTGATTGATGATGTGTATTCTTTCTGGGTTGAAATAATAAGAGCATTTCAAGGCAACTTGTTTTTTTTAAGACAAAGGAAATCATTCTTTTTTTTAAAATCATTCTTAAATATGACGTTTGTGGATTTTTTTATCTTTTGAAATTATCTAGATAAGATCTAGGTGTTCATTGTGTGGATCTAGGTAGATAGGATGATGATAAAATGCCATCAAAACTCCTACTCTTTTGCCAGTTACACAATGGGAAGAATAAAATACAGAAGATGGCTCAGAGCTAATTCAGATAAGCCCCCAAATTGTGTGGTTTCTTCAGTCATCATAGATGTCAAAGTAGTAGAGTACTGTTCTTCTAAAATAGAAGAATACTCAAGAAGTCGAGTCATGAGTACTAATTAGGGGAGAGTTGTAGAACATCATCACTTAAGTTTTCTTCCCTCCTTCTTTATCCATAACATCTAAGATGAAAACATTCTCTCTTTTCAACTGTCCCCCCCCTTCTAAAAAAATACCTCTCTATCTGATAATTCTAAGATCTAAAGCTCCATTGGCTCTGTTTCTGTTGTGTGATGTTTCTGCTGAATTTTACTCTTTAACAAGAGACTCAATTATTCCTGTTTGAGGATCCACAATTCTAACAGTGCTAAAAGAATTAGTTCTTTTCCTGGAAGAAAAATGTGTGTCAAGAATGGATGGTAGAATTCCAGTGGAGTAGGATTATACTCTATAAAATTGGAGTCAAACATAATGGTGAAGAGTGAAGGGGCTAGGTCCATGCTGTGTCCAGATCTCAGCTTCTTTACTTAATATTTGTTAAGCCTCAGTTTTCTTATCCTTAAAATGAAATATTAACAGTACTTATTTCATAGACTTGTCATAAGAAGTAAAAGAGATAATACATAGAAAGTATTCAGCCCAGAGCCTCGCAGGCACTCAATATATATTAGCTGTTATTATTCTTAGATATTCAGAGGAGAGTCTCAAGGTTTGCATGTAAGAAGTATTTGGGATGACATTGGACAATGTATTCATGTATTATTTAATTTATCCATCAGTTATTTTATTTGCTAGATAAACAAATATTTTTTGAAAGAAATAATTTGAGCAACTAGTAGAGAGGGTGAGCTGAATCTGAAAAGGAAGGGTGGAATCATAAAGAGACAAGAGTAAAGAGTGTATAGAGACAGCCAAGAAAAAGCTGAGAGTCATCCCGATTCACACATGGGACAATGGGAAGATCAACCTGGATGTACTGTTCCAGAGAAGAAGATAATCTACAGAAAAATGATGGGCAAATGTACGATCTTGTAATGGTCTGTAATTATCTTCAGTACATTGCCACTTCTGGGTCGTCATCTCCCCTTCCTCACTCAGTCCTGTGATATTAAGCTGATTATGTATACAATAATACAGCTATCACATATCAACTAAATGAATGGCCTTTTCCCCCTGTCGTAATAGTTAGTCCTTGAGTAATCTGAAAGGCTCAGTTCCATTAAAGTCTTTAGCTCGTGTGTCCTGTGTCTTTTATATACAATGATAAGAAGCTTTGAGAGCCATTTTATCTGAAGCTACTAAAGCAGTGATTCTCAAGCTTTAGCATGCTTTAGAACCGTGGTGAAGAGAGCCTGTTACAGGATATATTGCTGAGCCTCATTCTGAGAGATGTTGATTTCTTAGGTCTGGAATGGGTCCCCAGAATCTGCATTTCTAACAAGCTTCCAGGCGATGCTCTAGCTGCTGGTCCAGGGACTACACTGTGAGAGCCACTGTACTAATGACATCGAGTTATATCAAGTACTGAACTTGATAGAATTAGAACATGTTTTCTTTACGTAGAGTCATTTTCTAAAATCTATATTTAGTTGTGCCTCCTACCTATGGAAGTCAATTATTTGAAATAACTTATAGGAAAAAAAGCCCTTTTAATTTATATTTTATCTTAGCCATTCCCTTGCTGTAATTTTTATTTTGATTGTCTTGCTGTTAAGGTTAACTGTTTTGAGAGGCCTGAGCTACCAATTAAACTCCATTAGTGGTAAAAATTTTCTAATACTTCAGAGAGATCCCATTGCATTATTCATAAACCTGAATGGGTTGAGTGGGAGTTTTTCTACAAGTCATGTTTATAATAGGCCTTTCGTAAATGTAAGCATGGATTCTTTCATCAGTGCATTCTTGCTGTTCATAATGTGTCAACATTTTAAATAAAATACATATGCAAATTTTATGGCATTTTTCCTTTATGATCACATATCTCTTTAAAGGAAAATACATATCACCTCAGATTCCTGTTAATTTTACGTGCTTTCACCTCCTACCTAAATGAGTCACACCAAGACGTACATGCCACTTCTTCTGACAAGTACCTGAAACTTGAAGCAATTTTCACACATTCTGTCTTGCTCTGCCCTCACAGTTCTTGAATGCATTATGAGCAGGAGAGATTACTTTGACTGCTGAGAAGACTTATGGGGAGGTTTCACCACATGGCACCCTGCACAGCCACTCACCTCTAGTCTTCTCTGTCAGTTCTGTCCACTTCCCCATTGCTGCACCTCACTTTTCCTCTTTCCTCAAACAGAAGGCTTTTGGGGCACCTAGGTGGCTCAGTCGGTTAGACTTCCAACTCTTGATTTCAGCTCAGGTCACAATCTCAGGGTTGTGAGATCGAGTCCTCTTAGCATGGAACATGCTTAAGATTCTCTCCCTCTTCATCTCCCCCTGCTTCCACTCTGCCCAATCTGCTCATGTGCATGCTCGCTCGCTCTCTCGCTCACTCTCTCTCTCTCAAAAACAAAAAAACCAAAGGCTTTTATGTGTGGCAGACTTCTAAATGTTCGTAAGAACAGGGAAGAGAATAGTGACAGTATGGCCCAGTACCACAAATAACTTACAAGTGACTCTCATACCACTGTGTTCTCAATTCCTCAGCTATGGCCTCTCCTGGGGAATTTCTCCTTAGGCCTCCATATTGCTTATACCCAGGACCCTTCCTCCCCTTTTGTCCTGCTCTCATCCCTACTTCCCTTCTTGTGGGCTTCCCTCTCAGCCACCTTTATTTTTCTTAACTGTTTCACTGAGTCATTCAGCTCTCTTTTCTGGCTCTCAAACTTTGAGCAAGGGCTCTTATATTTCTCCATTAAAAACACTAGTCAGAATCCATCATCATAGTATTTTTCTTAACAAACAAGCTATCTACTTCTGTGGTGATTTGGCTCATTGCCCTAGAGAGGAATAAGTGGCTACAGTCAGTATTCTTTTCAGTATTGTTTTGTTTTTATTTCTGCCACTTTTGTTAAAGGAAAGACAATAGGGCTGCTTGCCACTGAGAGTATTTCTGTGAATTGTCACAAATTTGGAAAAGAAAACTAAGGTGAATTAGGAAGTACACTATTGGCTTCGAAGTCAGATTCCTGGTGCTAGCTCTGCCTCTCTTTGGCAGTGCAGTCTTTAACAAGGCACATAGTCTGTGTTTCTTCATTGGTAAATTGAAGGAGGTGGGTCAGTGTTCTTCAAGCTTAAGCTGAAACCTAAACACAAAACCAATTCTCAGTGGCGCCTACCAAAGCAGGGAAGGAGGCCAGACCCACCCCATTAATTCTTCCTCCTCCTTGGCCACTTCAGCTTCCTCCGCACGGTTCTGAAAACACTGATCTAGATGGTTTTCATCCACAATTGTTCCCTGCTTTTCTCATGTTTCTGAGCAGAATTCACAGTTTACTATAAATGCTTCTTGTAAGTAGAATGAGAATAGGTAGATAAAAGCCTGACAGAGAAATGCTCCATGGCCTGGCATAGCGGAGGAATTTTGGAGTTGTCTGATAGTCATGAGTTGTTTGTGGCCCTGGGCTAAGCTGTAGCCAAATCTCCTTTGTCCCCACCCCCTGTATTCACTGTGTTTAAAGCTAAGCCAGTCAGAAGTGTTGAATCACTATACTGTACACCTGAAACTAACATAACACTGTATGTTAACTGTACTGGAATTAAAATTTAGAAAATAAAAATTAAAAGTCTGTCACAGATCTGGCCTATTTAAGAAAAGATGTCCTTGTTGAAAAATATTTTTCTAGAAAAAGAGACAGGATTATTTTGATTGAAATTTGACCTTTGGTATTTGACAATAATTGATTAATATTTTATTGTCTGATGATCCCTGTGCAATCAACAATACACTTACAAAAACTCATTGTCTGATTGCTGTGGCTAAAACTTCCAGTAGTATGTTGAATAAAAGTGGTGAGAGTGGACATCTTTGTCTTGTTCTGACCTTTAGGGGAAAGCCCTTTGTTTTTCTCCATTGAGTTTGATGTATGCTGTTGAATTTTCACATATGGCCTTTATTATGTTGAGAAATGTTCCCCTAAACCTATTTTGTTGAGAGTTTTTATCCTGAATGGATATCGTACCTTGTTAAATGCTTTTTCTGCATCTATTGAGATGATCATAGGGTTTTTATCCTCTTATTAATGTGACATATCACGTTGATTGGTTTTTAAATATAGAAACACCCTTGTATCCCTGGAATAAATCACACTTGATTGTGGTGAATGATTTTTAAATGCATTGGTGGATGCAGTTTGCTGATATTTTGAGGATTTTTGCATGTACATCAGAGATGTTGGCCTATAGTTCTCTTTTTTTGTAGTATCTTTTTCTGGTTTTTGTATCAGGGTAAGGGTGGCCTCATAGAATGAATCTGGAAGCTTACCTCCTCTTGTTTTTTTTTTTTTTTTTTTTTAAGAATAGTTTGAGAAGAGTAGGTATTAACTCTTTAAAAATTTGGTAGAAGGGTGCTTGGGTGACTCAGTCGGTTAAGCATCTGCCTTTTGCTCAGGTCATGATCCCAGGGTCCTGGGATTGAACCCCGTGTGGGACTCCCTGCTCAGTGGGGAATCTTCTTCTCCCTCCGCCTCTCCCCTCATTCATGCTCACTCCCTCTTTCTCTCTGTCTCTCAAGTGGATAAAAATCTTTTTAAAAAATTTAATAGAATTCACCTGTGAAGCTATATGGTCCTGGACTTTTTTGTTGGGAGCTTTTTGATTACTGGTTCGGTCTCCTTGCTGGTAATCAGTCTGTTCAAATTTTCTGTTTCTTCCTGTTTCAGTTTTGGTAGATTATATTTGCCATTTCTTCTAGATTGTATAATTTGTTAGCATATAATTTTTCATAATGTTCTCTTATAATCCTTTGTATTTCTGTGGCATCAGTTATTTCTCCTCCTTCATTTATGATTTTATTTATTTTAGTCCTCTGTGTTTTTAAGTTGATGAATCTGGTTAAAGGTTTGTCTATTTACCTGATCTTTTCAGAGAATTAGTTCCCGGTTTCATTGATGTGTTCCATTGGTTTTTTTTTAAGCCTCTACTATTACTTTTATTTCTACTCTAATCTTTATTATTTCCTTCCTTCTACTGGTTTTGGGTTTTGTTTGTTCTTTTTCTAGCTCCTTTAGGTGTAAGGTTAGGTTGAGATTTTTGTTTGTTTCTTGAGGTAGTCCTATACTGCTATAATCTTCCCTTTTGGAACAGCTTTTGCTACCTGCCCAAAATTTTGGACCATTGTGTTATTTATTTTTGTCCATGTATTTAAAATTTTTTTCTTTGATTTCTTGATTGTCCCATTCATTGTTTAGTAGCTTATTATTTATTACCTATATATTTGTGTTCTTTCCAGATTTTTACCTTATGATTCATTTTTAGCTTCATACTATTGTGGTCAGAATAGATGCATGATATGACTTCAGTCTTTTTCATTTTGTTAAGGGTTGTTCTGTGGCCTTGGAACATGTGATCTGTTCCAGAGAATATTCCATGTGCACTTGAAAAGAATGTGTATTCTGCCAGTTTTAAATGGAATGTTCTGAATATATCTGTTAGGTCCATGTGGTCCAATATGTCATTGCAAGCCACTGTTTCTTTGTTGATTTTCTTTCTGGGTTATGTGTCCATTGATATAAGTGCAGTGTTAAAGTCCCCTACTGTTACTGTTTCACTGTCAGTATCTTCCTTTATATCTGTTACTGGTTGCATTGTATATTTAGGTGCTCACATATTGGGTGCACAAATATTTATATTTGCTATATCCTCTTGTTAGATTGTTTCCTTTATTATTATGCAGTATCTTTCTCTGTCTCTTATTTAGTCTTTGTTTTAAAGTCTATTTTGTCTGCTAAAAGTAGGGTAATTCTGTTTTTAAAAGAATTCTAAATTGGATATGAGTTATATGATTTTAAAAATTAGCATTTTAGTTCCTAGAGTCAGTTTGTTGAGTATTTCTAATTCAGGGGAAGTAATAGTATGATGCGGCTTTATTTTTGCCAACTATGTTAAAATTTCTTTCCCATAGATCAGATACCACCATTGTGATATCGTAGCCAGATTTCATAGTTTTCATCTTACTTTGCATTCCTGAGAAGGAAGATTCATTTCATTTCAGAGATTTATTTCTTCCCTATTAGCAGTGTAGGGAATAATCTGTCTTTATGAATACTCCCTAAAAGACTGGCAACCTTTCTCCATTTTACATACTCTTCTATTATTGACTGAGAGAGCAGGAAGGTGTTGGTTGTTGGTAAGGTGGTGGTACTGACCTAGCACCCTTCAGTAGCCCTGAAAGGGAAGAGGCTGGCCTCCACTGTTGTTGACTCACTGGTGGTTCAATAAACTTAGATTGTGCCTTCAACCTGTTCCCTTAAAATCCCATCTGCATCTTGTTATGGTATGTTTACATACTCTAACAGTAAACTAATTTTTACCCCCTGAGTTCACATCAAGAAACTTCTTTTTTAAATATTTTATTTATTTATTCATGACAGACAGACAGAGAGACAGAGACACAGGCAGAGGGAGAAGCAGGCTCCATGCAGGGAGCCCAATGCGGGACTCAATCCCGGGTCTCCAGGATCATACCCTGGGCTGAAGGTGGCGCCAAACCGCAGGGCCATCAGGGCTGCCCAACGTCAAGAAACTTCTTATTGGGTATTTCATTTTGAGTTTTAGAAATTTAGGTACAGTATACTCATGAGTCAATGTGAGCTGGTTCAAAATAAAAGGAAATGACAAAATCAGAAGCATCAAAAATCATGGCTAGAATAAAACCACTGCTGGTATAAGTGCTAAGAACTACAAACAGGTTAAGATCAAATTCAGGGATATTGAGGATTAAAAAATCAAATAGTAAAATGCTTGAACCAGGGATTTACTTGAGGGATGACAGGCTGAGATGAAATGATTATTTCCAGAAAAGTTATATTAGTGGTAGCAGTACCTAATAATTGAATGCGGGAAAAATGTAACAAATTCAACCAGGAGAGTCCTTAACAGCCTCCGATTCTCTCTGATATTTGGGCCATTGCTCTCAGAAGACATAATAGGGAAGAATTACTTTTGTTAATAGAAAATTGATCTCTTCCCTCTTACTTCAAATGTTTCTGTCTCGGTCATTGTGACACAAGCTTTTCTGCTGAAAGTAGCTTTTTGTGTGTTGGAATTTTCTGATGGCTCTTTTTCTGCCCAGCCAGTCATCACTCTATTGCCCTGATCCTCCTTCTGTCCTGCTTCCCTCTTTCCTTCACTTCCCCCCTTATTTCACTGTCCCTTCCTTCTCCCTCCCTCTTTAGGGACTAAATTAGCTGTCTTCCTATTATATGACTCACCCCCCCTTTTATTTATTTATTTTTGTAATCTCTGGTCAGTTTTATTTGTGATTGCTTTGTGATTACTCTGTATGATAGGACATTTCTTCTTTCCTTCAGAAAGCTGCTTCCCTGTTTAATAGAAGTAAAAGGTGCATAGACTTGGCAGGCAAACTTTGGTGTAGATTCTGATTTTTCCATTTTGTAACCTCAATCAAGTTACTTCTGTGTTCTTTATTCCATTTCCTTACTATAAGTGAGGATCATAGCTACCTCCACAGAGTATTGTGATTAAATAAGATGAACTAGTTAATTGTTAACACTTCAACTTGAAAACTTTAATTTTCTTCTCTGTTTCCACTGCATCTTCCATTTATTTTTCTGATACTTGAAAAGATTTTCAAACTAGATCCAGGTACAAATCACCCAGTCAATTCAAGTCCAAATGCAGAGTTCCAGATTTCCTTCTCTATAGTTTCATTTTTTTTTTTTCAACTGAGGGAACATTTCTTAAGGGGACAAGCCTTACTCTAAGAGGTTTCAGTTATCTTACTTTCTTGCACTTATTTAAATCCTGAGTAATTCCTCCCAATTTTATCCTATTATCAAGCAGTGTAAAGGACAATAATGATAGGGAAAAATCATATAATAGAGTAGTAAGGGTTAACAAGAACAAGAAGTGAAGTGCCTGGATGGCTCAGTTGGTTGAGTGTCTGCCTCTTGGTTTTGGCTCAGGTCATCATCTCAGGGTTGTGAGATTGAGCCCCAGTTGGGCTTCATGCTTAGTGGGGAATCTATTTGAGAGTCTCTCCTTCTCCCTCTCTCTCTGCCCCTCTCCGCACTTTCATTTTCTCTCTCTCTCTCTCCCTTCCTCCCTCCCTCTCTCAAATAAATAAATCTTTAAAAAAAACAAGCTGCTTTTGTTTACTATGAATATTAGTTGTTCTTCTGGAATTTTAGAGTCCAAGAGCATCACTGAAACTCATTCTCTGCATGAGCTTATTGTATCATTTTGACTAAATGCTGATTCCCCAGGTTTATCACTTTGCAGCCTGGCAATACTTTATAAAATACCTGTCTCCTTCTCAAATGCATACAGGAATCTTGATACTTTTTTCAGATTAAAATGCCCTATGAGGGCTGGGTGTGTTGGAGTTGTGAAGCATGAAGCTAATCCCTGTGGAATTCATTCATGATTTTCATGTTCTGTCTTCATTTGTTCCAGGAATATTTATTACATTTCTGAAGCAGAAGTAACATGAATAAGATAGCCTCTATCCACCCCAAATCCACAGGTGGATAGGAAAGACAGATTTTCAAGCTACCACAGCTTCAATTAGTTGTTACTGTTCCTTTTTCATATGTAAACCCTTAAGGTCTCTGTTTAGTCTCAAGCATATCATCTGATATGGGAGCCACATTTAGTTTGCTTCCTAGAAACCATTGCCAATTCATTTTTTCTCTGCCCCCCTCCACTATAGAGGCTGAAAAAGCCTCAGACTCACTTTCCTATTCTCCCTTGTCAGTGAAATATAGGGAAATTTTTCTGGGGCTCATGGAAAGTCTACCTTCTGATAAAAGGAACAAGGTACATGGAGAGAAAGATCTGTTTTGGTTTCATTTGTATCACATACCACATTCAGATATTTTCTTTGTATTGTGATGCTTGGATCTGGGAAAGCTACCTTGAAGTCGCAAAGCAACCAGCCAATGAAACAAATTCCATATGCTAAGTATGTTCAAACATAACAATAGAAAGAGCCTAGATATTTTTGGTGCCATAGGTAAGCCACCAAACCAACTTGATGCTGCTCTGCCTTAAGTTTTTTATTCTTATTGATTTTGTCATTGCTGGTATTGCTTATTTGCTGCCCAAAGCATTCCTAATTGATCAATCTGGAAAGAGTTACTTATGCCATTAACATTTCAGCCTTAATAATCTTAATTTCTCAGACCTTGTAAGGCCTGGGCAAAATAGGTACATTCTAATTGTGGTTGGGGGTAGAATATGAAAGAGGCAAAATAAAAAATGGTCACCATGATGAAGGAAGGTTGTTGGGCACTAGGGAAGAAATAGTACCTTAACAAAGAAGAAAATAAAGGAATGCAGAGTACATATTTTGTCCTTATAATCGAATCTGGAGCAATCCTGAGTACAGCATTAAAAAAAGAATGATTTCACTCATGTGGAATTTAAGGAACAAAACAAATGAACAAAGAATACAAAAGAAGTAAATTGAAAAACCCCAGATTCTTAAATACAAAGACCAAACTAGGGGTTGCCAGAGGGGAAGGGGATGGGAAGATGGGTGTAAAATAGGTGATGGGGATTGAGAGTATACTTATCTTTTTTTAAAACTTTTTAAAATATCTTATTTATGAGAGAGAGAGAGAGAGAGAGAGAGAGAGAGAGAGAGAGAGAGAGGCAGAGACACAGAGGGAGAAGCAGGCTCCACGCAGGGAGCCCGATGTGGGACTCGATCCTGGGACTCCAGGATCATGCCCTGGGCTGAAGGTGGCGCTAAACCACTGAACCACCGGGGCTGCCCTTATCTTTTTTTTTTTTTTTTTTAATGGATCAGTTATTTAATTAGGTTCTTTGTAAGAAATTTAGAGCAGCAGTTTGTGAGGGTAAACTCCATTTGTGAGCGAAAACCCAGAGCAGAGCTAGCCCTGTAGCTCAGGAGAACAGCTTTGATTTTTGGCAGGATTTGCAAGTCCACAGATTTCTGATCAACCTTGAACTGCTCTGTAATCTCTTACTTGTCCTTCTCTGTGTCAGAGATCCCACTTTCCTGTTGTCTGAGTTTACATAGTGTCATCTTTTTAAAGTTAGCATCAGTGAGATGTTTGTGGATTTTCACACCCCTGACAGAATTTTGGTGGAGGTGGCAATGACAAATTTGTGTTGTATTCTACACAGAGGAACTCGATTGAGGGCCATAGGTTTGGTCACAGGTAGCAAGCCACTGCTCAGCCGCTTCAGGAAAACCAGCTGTTGCCTCTCTGGCCATTTCCAGTTTTCTCACATGCTAACTGCACTTTTTTTTTTTTTTTTTTTTTTTTTTTTGCTGTGGCTAAACAGCTTTCAAGGCACATCTTGAGAAGGATAAAACCTAGCCATTTTGTGAAGTTTAACCACTCAGGTTCCACTGATCTTGTCACCACCGACTGGTTTTGTGACAGTAGCAAGGACTTTCTACTTATTCTTTTCAATCCTGGATTTGGCTGCTGAATATTTCCTCTTGTATATAGCCTTTCTAGAATATATAGCCAATTGGGAATACCTGCCGATTTCTCTGACTAGGACAGGGTTTTGGCTATAGTGGGGCTTTCCTTTCTTTGGCATTTTAGCCTTGAGGATGCCCTTCTTAACCTTGCCACCAGTGTCAGCCTTCTTGGCTTCAGGTTTCTTCTCCTTAACATCTGACATTTCAACTTTCTCACTGGCCACCTTGCAAGATGGGAAAGACGAAGAGTACACTTATCTTGATGAGCGCTGAGAAATGTATAGAATTCTTGAATCATTGTACACCTGAAACTAATATAGCACTTTATGTTAACTATATTGGAATAAAAATGGCAAGAAAACAAAAATATAGTGTTTAGTTTATAATTTATCCTTTGCTATTTAATGTCATGATTACATGTGAACTGTGGCAGATTTTTAATTCCACCCTGGATCCATCCTGTTGCATAGATGATAGTTTGAATGACTAAAGCATGGCAATCAATTTTATAACTGGTCTTAAGTACAGATCATTACAAAAGAATATCTGCTGTAAAAAAAATAAAAAATATGAGCAGTGATTTTTATTCCTTGCTATTGATTACTAATGATCTTAACTTTTTTTTTTTTTATTTATGATAGTCACAGAGAGAGAGAGAGGCACAGAGACACAGGCAGAGGGAGAAGCAGGCTCCATGCACCGGGAGCCCGATGTGGGATTCGATCCTGGGTCTCCAGGATCGCGCCCTGGGCCAAAGGCAGACGCCAAACTGCTGCGCCACCCAGGGATCCCTGATCTTAACTTTTTAAAGTTTTTACGAAGTCTTCACTCAATGCCTATTTTAAATCTTTGAGGAATACCATTTTAATGAGTTTGGAACTTCAAATAAATTAGAACACTTCTCTCAGTAGATTGGGTTATATGTATCTTTCTCTTGCCCTTCATCCTTCTTTCTACTTAAATACTAGTTATGACTTTGGTCATCCTCTTGCTCTTGGATAAGTTATATGCTATTGTGACTTTCTGTTAGCACCTGTTCTACTCTATTTCTCACTTAGAGAAAACTTGACAAATGTCAATTTAAAGGATATCACTATATTCTATTTATGTATTTTAAGGAATGATTATTTGCTCAAAATATTTTCAGAGGAGCTGTTTTATGTAGGAAGATTTTCAAATGTCATTTGATAGCAAATTTGAATTACTGCATTGCAATCTAAATCCCAAGTAACTATGTGTATTGAGCTTATAAGTGCTGTTAAACATCTCAAATGAAGTGAGGTAGCCTCTGGGGGTTTGTTCCAGGGTTTTCTCAAACTGGACTAGTTATGTGATTTGGGTGGAAGCTCCCCCCAGGTCCAGGGTCCCACAGTCTTCTGACTGTGCCCATGCAGCTGACCTGTCAGAAAATTCACAGTAACCCAAGCTAACATGCCTTCATAGGATCCATCCATGATGCTAACACTGTCATTTGGTACCAGGAAAGGTGACTTCTTGAATATTTCTTACCTCAAAAAGCAGAGCCTGGGCTTGCTTGCTTGCTTGCTTTTTTTAAGATTTTATTTATTTACTCATGAGAGACACACAGAGAGGGGGAGGGTAGAGACATAGGCAGAGGCAGAAGCAGGCTCCATGCAGGGAGCCTGACATGGGACTCGATCCCAGGTCTCCAGGATCACGCCCTGGGCTAAAGGCCGTGCTAAACCGCTGAGCCGCCCAGGCTGCCCGAGCCTGGGCTTTCTGTTCTGGCAGTAAGTGCAGTCCTGCTTTTGCCTTCAGGACCACTGGGGCTCTTTCCAGTGACTTTGGGGGATTGAGTCTTTGGCCACTTCTGAGAGTCCTTGAACAGTCTCACCACCCTGCTTTACGTTGATCTACAAAAGCAGGAAGTCCTGGCTTCACAGAATCAAAAATTTCCCCTTCCAGAATTGGAAGCTGTCCTGGTATTTTCTGCACAAAGATGTAAACATGATTTCATGTTCCAGCGCTCCCTGCATCAAACATAATTCCATACAATGTGCTGGCACTGACATTGATGGGATACATGGAAGACAGGACCTTAAGCTACGTCTGCTGGTTTATATTTATATTTAGAATTCTGTTTATAACCAGGAGGTATGTAATGCTTTCCCATAAGAAATTCAGAGCAGTGTGTTGCCATTTCGGTGGCTCTAATAGTGATTGAAATTACCTTTTATGTGTGATGTGTATTCAGTTGGTCATCATAAAGAAGAGCCTACTTAATAATAGTTTTATTATAGAAGTTAATAATTTAACATGTACTGAATATCGATTTTTAACTAAATACTTTTTCTGAGAACTTTTTTTAGGGTATGATAGTTCCATTATCAGTCCAAAGGCCTGAGAACCAGAACAGCAGATGGTGTAAATTCTAGTCCAAGTCCAAAGGCAGAAGAACCCTTATGTTCTACCTCAAAGACTGTCAGGCAGAGAGAAGGAATTTTTTCTTACTCAGTCTTTAATTCTATTCAGACCTTCAAGAGATTGGATGTGGCCCACTCACATTGGGAAGGGCAGTCTGCTTTATTTAGCCTACCAGTTCAAATGTTAATCTCATTCAGAAACCCTGTCACACATTCACCCAGAATAATGTTTAACTACATATCTGGACACCCTGAGGCCCAGTCAAGTTAACACTTAAAATTAACCATCATGCAGGATTTAGTAATTGATTGGTAAAGGAAAGTGTGAAATCTAAGTGGGATCCCAAGTTTCTGAATGAGGGCAACTAGGTTGATCATATCACTATCTTGCCTTCATATTACTGATACCAGCTCTACTTAAAGAGACTAGATGAATAAATGGATTCATTTCAATGGTAGTTTTTTAATCATATGTATTAATAGCAAAAAAAAATTATATAATTTGAGGTTAGGAGAGAATATTAGAGGAGTGTTTTATTTTATTATTTTTAAAAGATTTTACTTATTTATTCATGAGAGACAGAGAGAGAGAGGCAGCAGAGACACAGGCAGAGGGAGAAGTAGGCTCCATGCAGAGAGCCCAATGTGGGACTCGATCCCAGGTCTCCAGGATCACACCCTGGGCCAAAGGCAGTGCTAAACCACTGAGCTACCTGAGCTGCCCTAGAGGAGTGTTTTAATAAACATGGTTTATATATTTTATGTAAATATGTGTCAAGCTCTGCCCTGGAGCAAGACTCTCAATTGAAACATGAGTAAGACAGTCTTCCCTCAAAAAGCCAGTAGGAAAGATAGATCAATAGGTCATTATACTGTGGGTAAGTACAAATTAATATGTATAGTATATTGTGGGAAACACAGAGGAGAAACACATGATCAGGGATAGATAAAGGGGCAAGGAATACTTTCCAGAAAGGTATTAGGAAACCATAAGCAATATTGCTGTAAATGCATATTGCAAGGTGGGAATGGGGAGTGATGAGTATAAGTAGGGGCCAGACAATGAATGTCTTGTTTAATATGTTAAATTTGTTCTGTAGGTGATGGAGACTCATTAAAGGGTTTTTAGGAAATGGGAGAAGAGTTAAAATGGGCAGAAATGGTCAAAGTTCCATATAGGAAGATCTTTTGGTGGCTGTATGAATCACATACTTA
Source organism: Canis lupus familiaris (assembly GCF_011100685.1). Lineage (NCBI taxonomy): Eukaryota > Metazoa > Chordata > Mammalia > Carnivora > Canidae > Canis > Canis lupus. The sequence continues at coordinate 32,846,768 of NC_049260.1, forward strand.
GGACAGAATCAGACACAAGGATACCAGGTCAATTTATTGCGGTAGTTTAGAATCAGAGAGGTAAAGATTCCTGTCAGCAGGAATAGAGACGGACTCTGGATTAAAGAAATGTTTAAAATCTAGATTCCTGGGGTGCCTGAGTGGCTTAGTTGGCTAAATGTCTGCCTTTGGCTTAGATCACGATCCCCAGGTTCTGGGATCCAGCCCTGTCTTGGGCTTTCTGTTCAGTGGGGAATCTGTAAATAATCTTAAAAAAAAAAAACCCACAACTCCTCCCGCCCCCCATAGATTCATAAGACCCAAGGACTGTTGGAACGTGAAGGTCTGAGTGAGGCATAAGAATCAAGGATGACTTTAGATTCTTTTTTTAAAAAAGATTTATTTATTTATTCATGAGAGACAGAAAGAGAGAGAGAGGTACATACATAGGCAGAGGGAGAAGCAGGCTCTGTGCAGGGAGCCCAATGTGGGACTCGGTCCTGGATCCCGGGATCACGCCCCAAGCTGAAGGCAGGCGCTAAACCACTGAGCCACCCAGGTGTCCCATGACTTTAGATTCTACCTCGGATTAATTCAGTACTATGATCTATGATAGGGAGGGGATGTGGTGTCAGTCTGCTAATGTTTCATAATAAATCACTCCAAAACCCAATGACTTAAAACAACAGTATTTATTCTCTTTCATTTCTCTGCCATTTGGTTGGGATTAATTGTTCTAGGCTGGACTTGTCTGAACTTGGACACAAGTGGCAGATTGGGTCTAGTTTTTGCTGACTCAGCTCCCTCCTTTCTTGGACCTATGGGTTAGCCAGAGAATGTTCTTTTAATGGCAAAGTCAGAAGCTCAAGAGCCCAAGTTCAATCACATAGTACATGTCAAACCCCTGCTTGTATATTTTATATATATATATATATATATATATATATATTTCAAATAAAATAGTCTTAATTTAACCATCTCTTTTTAAAATTTAAATTCAATTAATTAACATATAGTGTATTATTAGTTTCAAAGCTAGAGTTTAATGATTCATCAGATATATAACATGCAGTGCTCATTACATCAAGTGCCCTCTTTAATGCCCATCACCCAGTTACCCCCCCCTTCAGTTATATTTTTAAACACTCACTTGGTTAAAGCAACCTACATGGGTAAGCCCACAGTGAAGATGTAGGGAAGTATACACTATTTTTAGTGGAGGGAACTTCAACATCATGGCTCAGGCAATGGATAGAGAGAGAGGTGAAGAATTCGAGCTGAAAACTTAACACTGTGATGGCTATGTGGGTGGTGGATATGAGGACAGGACTGAAAGTTAGGGGACTGTTGCTCTACTTCAGAAATGATAGAGTTCAGGGCATGGGCACTAGAAAAGGGGAGGAGATGTTGAATTCGAGAAGCGTTCAAAGACGAGATGTTGTAACACAGAGGCCAGATTCAGGAAAAAGAGTCAAGGATGACTCTAGGCTTCTAGTTTGTCTGACTGAGATATAGGAGGAATAATGGTGAGTTCAGTTTAGAAAGCATGATCACATACTTTATCATTCAAATCAGGACAGTTTTGAAAATGTGAAAGATTGTTTTTTTTTCTTTTTTTTTTTTTGTGAAAGATTGTTATTAATAATTATGCCATGGGGGTAAACCTGTCCTGAGACTGACCTCAGGAAAACTGGTTGATAGTCATTCTGAAGTAATCATGGTGAAATCTTTTTTTTTAAGATTTTATTTATTTATTCATGAGAGAGAGAGAGAAAGAGATACAGGCAGTGGGAGAAGCAGGCTCCATACAGGGTCGATCCTGATCCCGGTCCCCTGCTGCCCAAGGTGAGATCTTTTAGCATCAAATTGACACTTGAATGTGAAAGACCAGAGAGAGATCTGATGTGATGATAAAGACTTGGGAATCATCAGCACACAGTGGGAAGTTTGAAAGCTGGAGCCTAGTTGAAATCATCCAAAGAAGCATATGTAGAGCATAATGAATAGAATGAGAAGAGGAGGGAAGGTTAGAGTAGATGATGGATGGGGAGCTTGAGAACAAATAAGAGGTGGCTTATGCCAAAGAGGGGAATTTAAAGGATCAAATAATCATATCAGGTCAGGGTCAGAGCTGCCTTTGGGTCTGACTGAAACCAGGAATTTGAACATGGTCAAGTTTTTTTTCACTCAGACTCTACATAGATTTTTTTTTTTTTTCCGGTCAGGCTAGGTGAGCCTTTGAGGCTAGAGCCAGAAGGAAAACAGTGTTGCCTTGATAGCTCAGAATACAAAATAATCTTGGAGGAAGGCTCTGATTGGCTGAGTATGAGTCACATGCTCATCCCTGTACCAATTAATGCAGCCGAATGCTATGGTTGGCAGTCCCACCATAACTGCAAAGAAAGGGAAATTTTGTTATCAGAAGAATGGAGGAAGATGTACTGGGCAGAAAGAATCAACTGTTACCATCCACAGTGGAGATTGGAGAGTTTTATAGAGGCACAAAGTTCAAGGGAGCAGGAAGTCTTAAGAAAGAGGCATTAAGTACAACTTCAAATGCGGTAAGCATGTGCAAGAATCTAAAGACTGACCTAGTCCTATTGTATTTGACAATTGGGATTTATTATAGCAGTTGCAGGAGAGCAGTGGGGTAAAAGTCAGATTATTGCAATTTGAGAAGTGACCAGAAGGTGGGTTGGGCACAGAAGAGTGTAGACTAGCATTTCAGTAATTTAGTAAATGTGAAAAAGAACAAGCTGTACAGTAGATTGATGGCAGTGTATGAGTGTTTTAGACTTGTTTATAGGCTAAGGTTTAGGAATCGGTAAAACTGGAGAGATTGGAGTTAAGAACATGTTTGCTGGGACAGTGCTGGGGAGGAGGGATGAAGTCAAGCACAAAGAGATGAATAGATTAGATTTGAAAAGGAAGAAAGACATTTGATCCTAGTGAGGAGGTTCAGCTGAGACTGGACATGGAGGAGTTAAAGGAAGGGTGGTACATTGAGAGGAAGAGCCATCTTCTGTGAGGGAGAACATCAGGGCCTGAGTAGTGAGCTTGAGAACAGCCCTGGAAAATTCACTGAAGGCAGTGCCTGAAGGAACTGACCAAAGATGAGGCAAAGAGTTCATAGGTGATTCTGGGGCCTGGCTGATTTGTAGGCCATGAGTTTTTGTCTTATTACCAGTCTGTAGGGCTGTGTGATTTTCTCTAGTTGGCGGAGCTGTGGACCTGAAGAAGGCAGATTGAGCCAGAGTTGGAACTTTAATGAGATCACTTAAATGGAGACAAGATGTTCTCCTCAAGGAGACTTAACAGTTTTAGAGTCAAATACAAGGTTTTCAGAAGAAATAAACGAGAACAAGAAGAGAGCTTTTTTGTTGTTCTGGTGTTTTGTCATGGTAATGGTAGACCTCTTCATGGGACTGCATTATAGTTTATCTTTGCTTTGAATTTCTGTTGTGATGAAGAGTTTGTAATTCTCAGACTGTGGTGGAATAAACTGACCCTTAGCAGATGTTTCACAATTTGCAAAGCTGATTTCATGTGGTGGGTTTCATGTTGTGAGTTTCATGTTGTGTTATGTTTCGGATAACCTCTTCCTCCCCAGCCCCCACTACATACACACAAATGGGCATTAGAGCGACATTATGTGCAAAGCCCTCTCGGTCAGTATCACTGTGAAACTCTGAAGAGTTGATCAAGTCCGTGTAACCAATTAAGTGTCAGGATATAACTTCAGGTTTCCAAGTTTCAAGTCATTATGCTATATAAGAAAAAGAGATTTATCAAAACTGTAACAAATAAACCTTTATTCAGCGATACTAAAAGTCTTAGAGGTCACTGAAACAAAGTCTTATCAATAGCTGGAAATATTTTATGGCATAGTATAAAGAACATGGAATCCCCTTATAACAAATGCAATATGAAATCCAGGACAAATGAGTCTTTCCCTATCTGAAATTGGGGTACAGTTTTTTCTTAAGTGCCTCACAGCATGGTCATGAAAAAAATCAAAGAATATAACAAAACCTTTTAAAATAATAAATGAAATTATGATTTATTGAGTAATATTTTTTGTTGACATCATTTATATTCATTTGGCACCATAGCATAGATTATTTAGAAACTGTTGATTGCACCTTGGTCTCTTTCCAAGGAACTTGGAGGAATAGTATAATTTGGTTATCCATTATATGTAAATTTGTTTAAAAATACCAAAATTTTCCAGACTTCTTTTTTAATTTATGTAACAGATTTTAGCAGTCGCGAGACAAGGATTCAAAATATTTACTGTATTTGCAAAATTAGTGAGGTGGATGACTGGAATTATCTTCTACCACCATCTGTATCTCTTTATCCGAAAATAACATCTTTTACTTGTTCCTGTCCTTATTGTTAGGATTAAGAGATGCTGACCTCAAATTCTTTAAGGACAGGGGAGTTGTTCATGTCTTCTTAGTTGAGACTCACCTTTAGCCAGTAATTTCCTGACTAATCGGTGTAAGGAAGGGCTTAGATTTTAAGTAAGTGAATTTAGGATTACTTTTCCCCCCAAAGGATTCTATGAATTGGTTCAGTGGCTATTTCCTATCTGGGGACGTGAGTTCAAAGTCAGATTTTGTTAAGCTTACAACCTGAGCATTCATTTGCTCTGGAGCTTCTTGAGTATCACTGCAATGTGATTATGAGAAGAGGAGGAAACAAATGCAGAAGTTAGTTATTTACTTGTTACCTGTTTCTCACAGTGCACCATATTAAAAATGAATGCATACACAAGTTGCATTGATTCTCCCAAGCCAATTCTGCTCGTTGAACTGTGTGGGAGAGATATAAAATATGAATGTGTGGAATAATCTTATAATTCCAACTCAGACATGTTTTTAAATATATAGTCTCAGTTTAGGACCCATAAGAAGAAATTACATAATTGTAGCTAGAGAGCTCAGAGTTGCTGATTCCTGTTTATGCTCAGTATAATTTGGAATACCTTCCTAAAAATCTGTTCTTAAGTCATTTTAAATGGAATAGAGAAGTTTACTGTTAAAGTAAGTGGAGTGTGAAACTTTTTATAAAACAAATAATCACTTATATGTATGTCCAAATTTTCATAAATTAGGTGTTGTTAAATTAAGATTTTTTTTCATTTAGGGATGCCTGAGTGGCTCAGTGGCTGAGTGTCTGCCTTTGGCTCAGGGTGTGATCCTGGGGTCTGGGATCGAGTCCCACATCAGGCTCCCTGCATGGAGCCTGCTTCTCCCTCTGTCTATGTCTCTCCCTATCTCTCTGTGTGTGTCTCATGAATAAATAAATAAATAATCTTTTTTAAAAAGATTTTTTTCATTTAGATATGTAATTTTATCTTAAGGTGCATCTATTTTTGTTAGATTTGAATTGGAGAATTCCTTTTATTTTACCTAAAGAATGGTCCACTTTGTAAATTACAATGTAATAGTGCTCATAAATCCTTTGTTTTTAACAATGGGTTTTCATTTTTAGGACTATGTGGAAGGCTATTTACACTGATCTTATTCATAACCAGCTTTATGGTAATCTTAAATGCTGCTTTTTTTGAAGAATTGTATTATCTTAAAAGTTCAGTACCCTGAAATTTGCATTATTTAAGAAAATCAGACAATGGAATAGTTTCTTCAGACAGAACCCATAAATGATTGTTTTAAAAAAGCAGCTTCACTGAAGTGTACTTTACATACAATAAAATTCACCAATTTAAATTGTATAGTTGGATGAGTTTCAACAAATGTGTACAATATTTAGTCATTACAAATGATATAGCACATGGCCATTACTTCAGAAAGGTCCTTCCTGCCAATTTGCAGTCAATCCTTTCCACCCCAGCCCCAGGTAACTACTGAGTTTCTTTTTTATGTCATAGTTTTGCCTTTTCTAGAACTTTATACATGGAATCACACTGTATGTGATCAATTGTGTCTGGCTTCTTTCACTTTATATACTTCTGAGATATATCCACATTGTTAGTTGTTTGTTCCTTTTCATTGCTGAGTGGTATTCTATTATATAGATCTATTACATTGCGTTTATCTATTCACCGTTTGATGGACGTTTAGGTTGTTTCCAGTTTGGGACTATTATCAATAAAGCTGTCATGATCATTGTAATACTGGTATTTCCATGGACATATATTTTCACTTCTCTTAGATAAATACCTCCTAGTGGGATTCTGTGCCTTATGGTACTGTGAGGTTTAGCATTAAAAGAAACAGTCCAGTTGTTTACCAATTGTACTGTTTTTAATTCACAGTAGCAAAGTATGAAAATTCAATTGCTAACATATGGTATGGTCAGTCATTTTAATTTTAAGCATTCGTGTAGGTGTATGGTGGCTTCATGTTATGGTTATAATTTACTTTTCCATAATGAATAATGGTGTTAAACATGTTGCCTTGTGCTTATTGGCCATGCATATAGCTTTGATAAAGCATTTGCTCAAACCTTTTGCCCATTTTTTTTTCCTTTTGCCCATTTTAAAAAGTTGGTTGGTTTCTTACTATTGAGTTACAAGATTTTTTAAAAAAAAAAACATGTTTTATATATGAATCCCATATCTGCTAATTGTTTTATAAATATTTTCTTAGGAGTATCTTCTTATGACTAAAAATTTTAAATTTTGATGAGGTGCATTTTATTAATTTTTTTCCTTTGTGGTTCATGCTTTTTGTGCCATATGAACTCTTTGCCTAACCCCAAGTCAAAGATGTTCTTTTATATGTTTTTCTAGAAGTGTTATAATTTTAGCACTCATATTTAGGACTACTACTCATTTCCAGTTAATTTTTGTATATAGTATAATGCAAAATTTGAGATTAATTTTTTTCCATATGGGTATCTAATTGTTTAAGCACCCTTTGTTGAAGACTATCCTTTTCTCACTGAATTAACTTGGCACATTTGTTGAAGATCAGTTGAGTGCACGTGTTTGTGTGTGTGTGTTGGGGGGTTCTGTTTCTAAATTCTCTAGGTCCATAGTGTATATGTAAAGTAGTTTCTGAGCTGTGAAAACTTTCTAAATAACTCATCTTCATATTGTTTACTCTGTTCTCTGTGCTAAGTCTGTATCTCATAAATATTTCTGTCATTGAATATACGTAATGCGTTATAATTCTGTGTTTGCATAGTTGCCTTTCCTAGTAACTTATGAGCTTTTTGAGGGTAGGGATGTGTCCTCCTCTTCTGTATTCTCACTTGCTAACACTGGGCACATAACAGGCATCCAAATATAATTGTTGGGTTAAAATAAACAATATGGAAATTAGGTTAGAGTGTTAAATATTTTATCTATACATGTGTGATTGGTATTATTTTTGTAAAATCTAAGCAAATTTTCAGAGCACTTGGGTGGCTCAGTGGTTGAGCCTCTGCCTTTGGCTCAGGTCTTGATCCCAGAGTCCCAGGATCGAGTCCCACATCTGGCTCCCTGCAGGAAGCCTGCTTCTCCCTCTGCCTATGTCTCTGCCTCTCTCTCTCTATGTCTCTCTTGAATGGATAAATAAAATCTGTAAAAAAAAAAAAAAAATCTAAGCAAATTTTCTCACTTTATTAGTTATCTAGTATTGTTGCATAGCACCAGTGTCAGTGTGTTTCCTGATATCATGGGCAGCTTAATTTTGACCAGTTGGTTAAGGTTTTCTTCTTAGAATCTGTTCTTTGACCTGACAATAAATACAAGTCATAACTGTTAGTATAATCTCAGTCACTGTAGTAAGGGCCAACATGTATTACCTCATGTAACATTCAGGACAAATGTATGAGGCAGTTACTGTCATTGTGCTCATTTTATAGATGAGGAACAGAACTAGGAAGATAAGTAACTTGCTCCAGGTAACATATATGATCAGTGGCAGAGAGACAGCTGGTATCCCGTTATTGAAACAGTACTTTGTAATCATTGCCTGGTTTCATCCAGGAAGGTTCAGTTATAAATTGATCTTCATCTAAATTGAGTATTGTCAGTCCTTGGGGGTCTGAAATATGACATAATATCCTTGCTAAAAAGTAAGGCACTGAATTTATTGTCTTTGCATATATATGCAGTTATTTTCACAGGTAGAGTTTGCCATTTCATATCATATTTCTCAGTAATACCAAATGGCTTTTGCAACTTGCTCAAGATATTACAGAAAGCATTGTGATGTGATATTTAGCCTGACATTTCCCCTTTAGAAAGAGTGTCCTTTGGGCATGAGAGCTGTTTGTCCTCCTGAGCCTGGTTTGAAATACAAATGCCACAGGGCCACATCCCTCTTAATCAACTAATACCTCAGTGCTCTTTGCTTACTTTAGACTTTATTAACAAGGATGAGTCTTATAAGCAAAAAAAGAGAGAAAGAAAAAAGAAAACAAGCAAGCAAGCCTGAAAGTATCTATAGTTTGTATCTCAATTTTTCCCAGTTCCAACTCTAATACAGGCCCAAATCCCAGCCTTTCTCAACTCTAATTTTTCTGATAGGCATGAGTTGTATGGGATTTCCTCTAAACCTAGGACTGGTGTTTCTTACCCTATTCCAAGACTGAGAAGTTCTTCTGTCTTGCTCCCCTTCTCAATATGGCACCCATCATCTTTGAGAATTTCTCAGCGCCTTCCTTCTTTACCACACCAGTCCCTGAAGTCTGGCTTCATGGTGATGCATTCATTCTAATACTTGGGATGGTGATAAGAGAAATACCCAAAGGTAACTAAGTAGCCTTCACCATCTTCTATTTGCCTCATGTTGCATTTATCTTCTTTAATCCTTACAACTTGGTGAAGCAAGTTCTATTATCACCTCTGTTTTATACATAAGAGAAATTTGAGGCTTAGATGCTTAGGTTTCTTGCCAAAGGTCACACAGCCCATAAGTAGTAGAGACAAGGCATGAACCTACCTTTCTTTGACGGAGGAATGACTACTTTTAATCACTACTTCATAATGTCTCACAAAAACCCCAAGAATGCCTCACAAATGGATCTGGGACTACTTTTTGAGCCAAACAGAGCATAGTATTATGATAATCATAACTTTTGTATCATCCATTCTTCATAAAGCACGTTGTATCCATTATCTGGATATGATTCATATGCTGCCATTGGTTTTTCAATGAAGCTACATTTGCAGCTTAGCAGGAATGTTAGGAAGACATTGGGGAATTTAGGAAGTGTCTTCTGCAGGAGAAGAGGAATCGGATAAAATGACCTTGGGATGAGTAGCAAAATCAATTTTTTTTTGCATTTACTTTAATGGGAAACCTCCTTACCTTGCTTTGAAATGAATAGACTCAGCTTCTTGACTAAATTGATAGGAGAGGGAACTTGAGAGATAATAACTTCACTGAATTTATTTCTAGCCTTTCTGATTCAGAATGTGTCTGTTGATTTAGAAAGTTTTGTCTCAGACAGATTCATTCTCATGTTCCCAGGACATTTGTTTGGTTCTACCTGAAGGTTACAGGATGAAAAGGATGGTCTGTGACAGGACTTTGTAAGATTCAAAACAAAAGTGAAACAAAGCTGCTAAGCAATTGGATGTCCTATGTTCTAACTCTGCCCCTTCATTAGCTTCCTTTGTAAATTGGAGCAAGAATATCTCTGAATGCCACTTTGCTCACCTAAAAAGATGATTAGATAACACCTAAAGACCTTTCTACCTCTAAGATATTTTGTGTTTGAATATATTCCTAATGTTCTCTAAAGTTATCTAATCTTTATTTGTAGTAGATGCCTTACATCAATACAACTACTGAGGAATACCACATAACAGTGATCCTCAAACATTTTGGCCTTGGACCTGTTAAATATTATTGAGGACCTCAAAGAGCTTTTGATTCTGTGGGTTCTATCCATCAATATTTACCAGATTAGAAATTAAAGCTGAGAAAACTTTAAACCTAAGAACACAAAAACACATGTTCCATTAGCTGTCAGAGTGATGGCATCTTTGCAGGTCATAGAGGCTCTGGAAAATTCCACTGTACACTCATGAGAAAGAGTAAAAAAGGCAAATAAAATCTTGGTATTATTAAGAAAATAGTTTTGACCTCATAGGCTTACTGAAAGGGTCTTGGGGATCTCTAGGGGTTTTTTGAAGCATTTTGAAGCATTTTGAGAAATGCTGCCATAGAACTTATGTATTTAATTTCTTTATGAATGAAAGCAGATTGACATTTAGATAGTCCAGTTCAGTATTATCTGCCCCACATCCATTCTAGGTTCTTTACTCAATTGTGGGCTAACATATTAACAGGATGGGCCTTGTTCAAGAACTATTTTATAACAGTGCTATTCATCTCTTCTCTGGACACCAGAATCCAGACCTCAGTTGTTGATTGGATCCAGAGGTTGAGAGATATCTTTTTGTTAATTCTTGAAGGAGTTCCTTTAAGATTTTATAATAATAACTGAAGGATTAATTTGAAAAGCATGAACATACATTGTGGGATAAACAAAATAGTATGCACTACATAATTTGAGAAAAATTTAGATATAACAAATTAGATATAGTGTAGAGTATGGTTCTAGTATTAATTTCCACTTAAACTGTACTAGAAATGGGTGAATCCAACAAAATATAAGAGAAACGTCTCTTTGGTTCTTAGGATTTTCTTCTCTTTTAGTCATCTAGGTTCTAAGTCATCTATTAACCCTGTGCTGTGTACATCTGCTCCTCCCTCACCCAAGGAACTGTTCGTTTCTGCATATAATAAAGGATTTTCTATCCATTTTAGAGGATTCTCATTCTTTCTGACTGTAATTGTTTTAAGTTCAAACTTGAATTCCAGAATTTTCCACCTGTAATTTATTGTTCTAGCTATGTTTTTCTCAATATATTCTTATGAAAATTTGTTAATGTTTGAATGTAGTGAAACTCATTGCCCTTCAAAATTATTGCAGTGGGTTACTGGAGAATGATCTCATTCTCCACTCTTGCGGGATGGTAGAGAAGTATGATGGTACATCTTGACATTTTGTTGGAAAAGAGAAATCTAAGGCTGAATATCCCTGATCAAAAGTCTTCTCCAATGCTGAGTTAGTGCTGTTAATTTCTTTGTCATATTATTACCCTTCCTTAGCAGATGCTGTTGATGCTTCACCCCTAATACCTCAATACTTAACTATTCCTCTATGAGCCAAAGGTTTCTTATTGTAAGTGCATGTGATTCTCTGGGAAATTTTCCTGGCTATAGATGTGTGCTTTGGAGTATAGGGATAGCCATAAATAAATAAATGGATAGGTAGGTAGGTAGATAGATAGATAGGTAAAAATAAAATAAAATATAAAAATAAATAATAAAAATATAAGTTAAAAAATATAAAAAATTCTGTGGACGTAAAGCCCACAGAAGCAGCTCAACCAATTTTAGGAGTTTGTGGATATATACCTCAGCCCCCTCACTTTGAGTTGAAACAATTCTGAAGCATATTCTCTGCAGCCTCCTATATATCTCCAATGGAACTGAGCCCCAGTTGCCCATAGCAGAAGGAACTCATTAATGTACCTTGCATTGGTTTTCTTCCCTTCTCTCACTACTGACGTTCCTCTGGATCACCTCCCATTTTCACTCAAAACCATGTTTCAGAGTCTGCCTTGAGGTAATCCTAAACTAAGACACCCCCCTCCCCCAAAACCTGTTTTTCTCTTTTTAGTGTTCTGTGTCCATTTATGGACTATCTGTATCAATACTTCTTGCTCCATGTAGCACTAGTGCTAATTTTCAATCTAGAGCCATTCACTCTTCCATGGTAGCACCTGGAGCTTATAGTCAGTCAGTGGTATCCTGGTAAATGTTTAGCAATCTGCTCTCCCCATAAACTCCCTCATTTATAGCTTTTGTTGATTACTGTGGTATATGTAATCCTACTATGGCTGATTAGAAGCTACCAATATGGTGTCCAATATGGAACTCAAGGTTGAGATGAGATGTACACAGTTGACTCCAGTGAGCCAATAAAAGCTGGCTTTAGCACAACTTTGTTGACTGGGGTAAACTGTCACAAAATGGGGTGCTGCAGAGATGAGTGTCTGACAGAATTTCTGGATGCTTGAGTGTAAATATACTCCCTCATGGCGTAGATGAGAATTCTGAGGGCCAGGGGAGGAAGGGATCTGTCCGTTATGTAACACAGTTAAGGAGACCAAAAGTCAGGGCTTTGTGGTTTTTGACCATTGGTGCAGATGATAATGGTCATAGGTACAACAAAAAATATCTGGTTTTCCAAGTTGAGTGATAATGGTGAAATATATATTGAGGATGTAGCTAGGAGATAGGGTTAGGTAAGGAAAAATGTGACTAGTGCCTTAATAGGTTGTCTTTCTTCCCTTCCATACTTCAATAAAAAGTTATTGATTGCTTCTGATATTCCTGGAATGATGTTAGGTACCAGGAATTCAACTTTGAACAAAATGAAACAAATTCTTCTCCTGAAACCAATATTGCACTGTATGTGAATGAGCTAAAATGTAAATTAAAAAAAAAACAACAGTTCCTGTCCTCACACATTTTATGTACAGGTAAGAATAAAGTTGCTAAACTACTAACTGCAAATATAATAAATATTAAGAAAAAAGAAGTACAAGGTGATCTATGCTAACAGAGTCTTAACCTAGTCTAGAACTTAGAGGAGGAGGATTCTAGGGAGAGGAAACAGGTGTGGGGCTCAGAAAGATTGATTTGTAGAGCCAGATTAAGAGCAGAAGAACAATACTGGAAGTAGAGACATTACTGTATATGATTATAAAGAGTATTTGATTTGTTGTTTGGTGGGGCTGGGTTTGGAGAGTCAGAGATGGGGAGTCATTGAATGGATTTAACCAGGGAAGCAGCATGCTTTTGTTTGTTTTAAAAAGGATAATCATGATTATGGAGCAGTAAAGGAACCAAGCTTGGACTAAACCAGGAGAGTCACTCTGGTATCATTAGGATCCTACAAATCTTAATGGCAGTGATCATTCCAATAATTCCATTATACTTTGGTAGTTTAGCTAAACAATTTGATAGGTAGATAGAATGTAAATATTATTTATGATATTTTAATTTTATTTATACCTGCTAATCTAAATTCTGTTCTTTATACTACCCTAGGTAGGTATCTGGCCATAGAAGCTGCAATTGAAAAAATAATAATAACAGAAAAAATGCCAGGTATTATTCTAAGTACTTTAAAAATATTAACTCATTTAATATGTACAACAACCCTATAATATGGGATCTATACTTTTTCTTATTTTAATAAACTCAAATACAGAGAAGTAACTTGTGCAAGCTTACCTAGATAATAAGTGGTAGAGATAGGATTCAAACCCGAGCCTTCTCACTCCAGTGTCTGAATATTCTCCCCTGTGCCATAGTCATTTTTAGTACTTTATCATCTATGCAGGTGATTGGTTGTAACAAGTTCAACAATTTTTTTCCCTCACTGAAGTAAATTTTCTTCAGCTCTGTGATTTGCCAGTTTGACTGCATTTGTCTTATAACTTTGTTACTTAGTTGGAGTAATTGAACTTCTTATTTAGATAATCAGAATCCAATGCTTTTTTTCCTTCTCTTATATAAAAAACATATGTGATACTTATTATGGAGCAGGTGCTGTTGTAAATTCTTCACAAATGTTATCTCATTATAACTCAAAGAGGCATGTAATATCATCTCCATTTTATAAGTAAAGAAACTGAGGCATCAAGAGTTTAAACAATAAGGCCAACGACACATAGATAATAAGCTAATTGGGAATCAGACTTAGGCAATCTGGCTTAAGTGCCATACTTTTAACCTTTAGGCGGTAGTCTTTCTTACCCAGAAGTTAGTGCAGCCTAATCCTGAAGAATTCTAATGTGTAGAATGGTGATAACAATTGTTTCACCTTCCTAGACAAAATACTTGGAATTCTTCTAATCTTTCCCAATAGTACAATTTGGCACTTATGTATACTGTTATTTTCAGTTTGAGATAGGAAAGACAACATTAATAAAGCAAAAGCAATACAGTATTCTGAACTCTTAATATAAACCACTTGAAGGTTGATTCTATAGCCTATAGTTCTTTAAACTTCCCAGAGGCCCCAGGTTGGAGGAGCCATTATAAATGCTCTATAATTTGCTTCTTTTTTTTAAAAAAAAAATATATTTATTCATGAGAGGCACAGAGAGAGAGAGAGAGTCAGAGACACAGGCAGAGGGAGAAGCAGGCTCCATGCAGGAAGCCCAACCTGGGATTCCATCCCGGGTCTCCAGGATCACGCCCTGGGCTGCAGGTGGCGCTAAACCGCTGAGCCACCGGGGCTGCCCTATAATTTGCTTCTTGATTGATTGACATGTCTTTGATTTACATACTAGAACTGATATAGTGACAGCCTGCCTAATTTTAAGTCCTATCACATGAATAACAACAAAACTTCTATATTTCTTTCTTAGATATATCTAAATATGAATTACAATGACTTCTATTACAGTTCTTCTTGTATCAAGTATATATGCTAGAAAATAGACATCATCTTTAAAAAATTTTATATTTAACTTTTGTATAGAGCTATAATGGCTTATAATTAAGGAAAAGCACTTATCAATGTCATCCATCAAATTAGCTCTTCATCATCATTATTATTTCTTGAACAAATATGTGAAGTAAGTGTGAATCTGCACCATGCAATTCTGTGTCTTGATGGGCTCAGGTAATAAGAATATCACTTTAGCTTTAAATAATGTATCTAGTTGTGAGAACATTTTCAGATGCATTATCTCTTTTGATCTCTTCTGACATTTTATACTGCTTTCACTTCATTGAGTTTTTCCTATCTTAAATTAAAACTCTAGGTGTTGTCACAAATAACCAGAGAGGACATAATGTGGGCTTGTACTGTAAATATGCAGGCTGAGCTTCCACTCAGTAAAATGCAACCCTTTACATGCTGTCATAAAGGATAGCATGACTCATAGTATTTTTACAGGTGACTAATGATTTACAGATGTGTGATTATAATTACAAAGAATGACTTTGCCCCCTTTCCTGAATTTATTTCTTCCTTCTCCCTACTTCCCTTGACCTTGATAAGATCTACTTTGTATAACTTTTCACTACTCAGATGCTTCATATGGCCTCCTGGCTGGCTTTTGATTTGCTTGAGGTTATTGTTGAACTACCCAATGGAAAAAATGAGCCACTTGAGTTTAAGAACCACCCAGATCTTCTGGGGGAAAGTCACCCAACCAAGATCTCCTGGGTCACTTAATTATTTAACAAACAGTATTGAGAGTAAGTTCTTGGCACTGAGCTTGGCATTAGATATTCAAAGTTGAATAACATTGACCCAACCTCAAAGGGATCTTGGTCTTTGGGAATAACTAGAGTGAGAAGTACTTGAAATTGATATCTAGATGTTCTACTCATCAGCTGTCTTTCATGTATAAACTGAGCAGTATGATAATTATTAAATATTTAACATAAACTACGTACTTTATATGTATTACCTGATTTGATTTTCCCCCAATTTTTCAAGAAAGGTATTTTACTGATGAGGAAACTTACAAAGGTTGCAGCAGCTAAGACTTAAAAAATAGAGAAATTTCAGTCAGTAGAACAAAATGCTATTTTGTACCACAGATTAGCAAACAACATCTATGTACTAGGATGTACACGAACATCTATGTACTAGGATGTGAGGTGGGAAAATGCATAAGGTCTGAAAGTTGGAACTTTAACGACATTAAGTCCCTTTTACATTAGCCTGGTTTACATCATCTGCCATTTCATGTCAGAGGATCAATCAACTATTTATAGCAGTTCCAGTGACAGGAAATGCATATAATATTTGAGATAGTCCATCCCACTTTTGAACTACTGTCATGGTAATAATGAGCATACATCTAATACCTGTGATTTCTTCTTACGGGACCTAGTTATGTTGCTAAAGAGACAGAATTTCCTAATTGAGCAAATGCTTTTTGCCCATGTCCTAAGTGTGAATTGAAGACAGTTTTTGGCCTGCAAGGGAAGAAAACCTGCTGATTGTCTGGATTTGCAATATTTTGGCTCCTGGAATAGTTTTTTCCTTATTATGTCTTATGAACTTGTTTAATGTCAATAGACCCCTGATCTACATTTACTGTGCTGACAAGGATCATGTTTCTGAGCCTGGATAAGGATGAAATCTTTGAGATATTTTTACCAGAGTCATGACTGATACCCTAGGCAATCACTCAGTAGGCCGGCTATTGGGACTCTGGAGGCAACTCACCACTCTGACCTTGATACAGGGAACATGAACATTTTATGATTTTCTTTCTCCATGTGTTGAGTTGGTTAAACATAGAATACTATGGGAACAATTAGGAGGGCAGCTAACTCATATTTGTTGAGAAAAGGTTTTCCAGAGTCAACAGACATTAGAACTAATTTTACTTTTTCTTTTTTTAATTTAATTTGCCAACATATAGTATAACACCCAGTGCTCATCCCATCAAGTGCCCTCCTCAGTGCCCATTACCCAGTTACCCCATCCCCCTACCCACCTCCCCTTCTGCAACCTTTTGTTTGATTCCATGAGATAGGAGTCTCTAGTGGTTTGTCTTCTCTAATTCTTCCCCACTCAGTTTCCTTCCTTCCCCTTATAGTTCCTTTCACTATTTCTTATATTCCACATATGAGTGAAACCATATGATGATTGTCCTTCTCCAGTTGACTTATTTCGCTCAGCATAATACTCTCCAATTCCATCCGTGTCGAAGCAAATGGTGGGTATTTGTCTTTTCTGATATTTCCACCCCAATGTTCATAGCAGCAATGTCCACAATAGGCAAACTGTGGAAGGAGCCATGATGTCCTTCGACAGATGAGTGAATAAAGAAGATGTGGTATATATACATAATGGAATATTACTCAGCCATTAGAACTAATTTTAAAAGAGGAAGAGGTAGCCAGGCGAAGTTGGATAGTTGGAGTGGGAAGCAGGGCATGTCCTAAGATAAAGAACATTATGTGTGATGATACCAAAATATGAGAGAACAGGACATATTTGAACAATTGCAAAGGATTCAACATAACTTCTGAATTTAATGTTTTTTTATCTTTATTGAGGTATAATTTATGTTCAGTAAACTATCAATTTAAAGTATGTAGGGATGCATGGGTGGCTCAGCATTTTAGTGCCTGCCTTTAGCTCAAGGCGTGATCATGGGGACCCGGGATCGAGTCCCACGTCAGGCTCCCTGCATGGAGCCTGCTTCTCCCTCTGCCTGTGTCTCTGCCTCCCTCTCCCTCTCTCCCTCTCTCTCCCTGTCTCTCATGAATAAATAAATAAAATCTTAAAATAAAGTATGCAATTCATAAGATTAAAAAAAAACTTATTGTTATATAATTTATGTATAACATGATGCACATATTTTAGTGTGCAAGTCTCAGGTTTTTTTTTTTTTAAGATTTTATTTATTTGATCATGCCCTGAGCCAAAGTCAGACGCTCAACTACTGAGCCACTCAGGCATCCCTGGAAGATCAGTTCTTGACCACCACAGTAAAGCCAATGTGACAATAAAGTGGGTTGAATGAATTTTTCGTTTTCCTAGTGCATATAGAAGTTAGGTTTACACCGTATTGTAGTCTATCAAGTGTGCAACACTGTTATGTCTAAGAAAACAATGTACATACCTTAATTTAAAAAGTACTTTATTGCTAAAAAGTGCCTGCCATTGTCTGAGCTTTTAGCCAGAAGTAATCTTTTTGCAAATGGAGGGTCCTGCCACGATGTTAATGGCTGCTGAGTAGTCAGGGTGTTGGTGGTTGAAGGTGGGGGCTGTGGCAATTTCTTAAAATAAGACAACAATGAAGAATGCTACACCAATCCACTCTTCCTTTCATGAATGATTTCTCTGTAACATGTGATGCTGCTTGATCACATTTTATCTACAGAACATCTTTCAAATGGGAGTCAGTCCTCTCAAACTCTGCTGCTACTAAGTATATGTAATATTCAAAATCCTTTGTTGTCATTTCAACAATCTTCACAGCATCTCCAGTAGTAGATTCCATCTCAAGAAACCACTTTCTTTGCTCATTCATAAGAAGCTTTGAAGTTCCATCACGAGATTGCAGCAATTCAACCCCATTTTAGGCTCTAGTTTTAATACTAGTTCTCTTGCTATTTCTACCACATCTGCAGTGAGTTCCTCCACTGAAAGCTTGAACCCCTCCAGCTCATCCATGAGGGTTGGAATCAACCTCTTTCAAACTCCTGTTTGTGATGATATTTCTTTCCATGAATCATATTCTTTGTGGCATCTAGAATGGTGAATCCTTTCCAGAAGGTTTTCAGTTTACTTTGCCCAGATCCATCAGAGGAATCACCTATAGCCTTGCAAAATGTATTTCTTAAATAATAAGACTGGAAAGTCAAAATTACTTCTTGATTCGTGGGCTGCAGAATGGGTGTGATGTTATCTGCCATAGAAACAGTGATCTTATTGTCCATCTCTATCAGAGCTCTTGGGTGACCAGGTGCATTTGCAATGAGCAGTCATATTTTGAAAGGAATCTTTTGGGCAGCCTGAGTGGCTCAGTGGTTTAGCGCCACCTTCAGCCCAGGGTGTGATCCTGGAGACCTGGGATCGAGTCCCATGTAGGGTTCCCTGCATGGAGCCTGCTTCTCCCTCTGCCTGTGTCTCTGCCTCTCTCTCTCTGTGTCCTCATGAATGAATGAATGAATGAATGAATGAATGAATGAATCTTTAAAAAAATTGAAGGAATCTTTTTTTCTGAGCAGTAGGTATCAATGGTGGGCTTAACATTCAGTAAACCGTGTGTAAACAAACATGTGGTCATTCAGGCTTTGTTCCATTTACAGAGCAAAGGTAGAGTAGATTAAGGATAATTGGATAATTCTTAAGTGCGCCAGGATATTTGTAATGGTAAATGGGCATTGTCTTCAACTTAAAGTCACCACCTGCGATAGCCCCTAAAGAGTCAGCCTGTCCCTTGAAGCTTTGAAGCCAGCCATTGACTTCTCTCTAGCTATGAAAGTCCTAGATGGCATCTTCTTACAGTTTCATCTACACTGAAAATCTGTTGTTTAGTGTAGCCATCTTCAATGATTATCTTAGCTAGATCTTCTGTACACCTTACTGCAGCTTCTGCATCAGCACTTGCTGCTTCACCTTAAACTTTTCTGCTACAGAGATGTCTTCTTTCCTTAAACCTCATGAACCAACCTCTGCAAGCTTCCGCAGCTTCCTTACCTCTCAGCCTTCATAGAACTGAAGAGAGTTAGGACCTTGCTCTGGATTAGGCTTAGGCTTAAGGGAATGTTGTGGCTGGTTTGTTCTTCTATCCAGACCACTAAAACTTTCTCCATATCAGCAAGAAGGCAGTTTCATTTTCTTATCATTTGTGTGTTCACTGGAGGAACACTTTTAATTTTCTTCAAGCAGTCTTCCTTTTGCATTGGCCAACTTGGCTAAGTGTGTGGCATAAGAGGCCTAGCTTTTAGCCTATCTTGGTTTTTGATATACCTTTCTCACTGAACTTATAATCATTTCTAGTTTTTTATTTAAACTGAGATACGTGCAACCCTTCCTTTCCTTTGAACATTTAGAGGCCATTGTAGGATTGTTAATTGGCCTAATTTCAATATATATATATATTTTAATTGGAGTTCAATTTGCCAACATATAGCATAACACCCAGTGCTCATCCCACCAAGTGCCTCCCTTAGTGCCTGTCACCTAGTCACCCCAACCCCCGCCCACCTCCCTTTCCAATACCCCTTGTTGGTTTCCCAGAGTTAGGTATCTCTCATGTTCTGTCCCCCTCTCTGATATTTCCCACTCGTTTTCTCTCCTTTCCCCTTTATTCCCTTTCACTATTTTTCATATTCCCCAAATGAATGAGACCATATAATGTTTGTCCTTCTCTGATTGACTTATTTCACTCAGCTTAATACCCTCCAGTTCCATCCACGTTGATGCAAATGGTGGCCCTTAGCCCAGCTCCTCGTGGGGGCCACTCCCCCCTTGGATGCTTTTTTATTTATTTATTTTTCCCCTCTTCCTACCTTGATAGAAGTGCGAACTCTTCTCACTGTAGCGTTCCAGCTGTACTCTTTAAATCTCAGGCCGAATTCGTAGGTTTTTTAGGATGATTTGAAAGTTATCTAGGTAAGTTGGGGGGGACAGGTGACCTGGGGACCCTATTCCTCTGCCGTCTTGCCCCGCCCCCTCACCTAATTTCAATATCATTGTGTGTCAGGGAATAGAGAGGCCTGAGGAGAGGGAAAAGGATGGGAGAATGGCCAGTCAATGGAGCAGTAAGAACACACACAATATTAATTGATTATTACATTTGTCATCTTCTGCAGGTACAGTTTATAGCACCCCAAAACAATTACAATAATAACATCAGAGATCACTGATCACAGATCACTATAGCAAATATAATAATAATGAAAAAGTTTGACATATTGTGAAAATTAGCGGAGTTTGACACAAAGACATGAAATGAACAAATGCTTTAGGAAAAATGGTGTTGATGTACTTGCTCAACCTAGGATTGCCAAAAGCCTTCAATTTGTGAAAACACATTATCTGCAAAGTACAATAAAGTGAAATACAGTAAAACAAGGTATGCGGGATCCCTAGGTGGCGCAGCGGTTTGGCGCCTGCCTTTGGCCTAGGGCGCGATCCTGGAGACCCAGGATCGAATCCCACATCGGGCTCCCGGTGCATGGAGCCTGCTTCTCCCTCTGCCTGTGTCTCTGCCTCTCTCTCTCTCTCTCTCTCTCTCTCTCTGTGACTATCATAAATAAATAAAATTTAAAAAAAATAAAAAATAAAAAAAAAAACAAGGTATGCTGATAGTATTTTCCTTGTCCAAAATGAAGCTTGAGCAGGCTTCACAACTTTTCCCCAGTCACTGTAGATAACCGGAAATCTTGTTGCTATAAGGCCATGGATACAGAACTAATTAATTACATGAATCCCTGTAATTTAAGATTTTATTTATTCATGAGAGACACAGAGAGAGAGGCAGAGAAATAGGCAGAGGGAGAAGCAGGTTCCCTGTGGGGAGCCCAATGTGGGACTTGATCCCAGAACCCCAAGATCATGACCTGAGCCCAAGGCAGCTACTCAACCACTGAGCCACCCAAGCATCCTAGATACAGAATAACTTAATAAATAATTTGTGGCCAAGAAATTAGTAAGTAAGACAGGACATAATTAAAATGAAATTCCTTTAATTATGTGTGAAAACCTTTCTCACACACTTTCCTAACAATATATGTCCCTGCTGATACATCTGAAGAAACGAGCAGTAACAGAAGGTTGTCACTGGCCTCTGGAGATGGTTCTCCACTGATGGGGAGGGTTTGAAAGAGTTGATTTTTTATTGCTGCCTAAAATTTCATAATATAAACACAACACTGTTTAATCACTATTTTTGAAAAACTAACTACTATGTTTTTTCAGATATTTTGCCACATCAAAAAATATTGCGGCAAATGTATTTTTTTGCATAGATCTTTTGCCTTTGTTGCAGGAATTTCTTAGATAATTGATCACGGAGTTAAATTCCTGGGTCATAGGGGATGAAAATATTCAACATTCAAAGATATTGCCGGATTACTCTTTAGGAATTTGTCTGTTACAGTCTTTACAGAACCCTTTAAATGTTTACTAATGTGATAGGTATGACATTTTACTTCATAGTCCTTTTAGTTTGTATTTTGCTGAGTATGAATGGTACATTAGCTCAGGTGGCCATAGCAAAATATCGCAGACCAGGTGGGTTAAACAATAGAAAGTTATTTCTCATAGTTCTGGAGGTCAGAAGTCTGAGATCAGGGAATCAGCATGGTCAGTTCTGGTGAGAGCATGCAAATCACTACCTTCTTATGGTGTCCTCACATGGCAAAGAGAAAGAGAACAAGCAAACTCTCTGGCTTATCTTTTTATAAGAGTGCTAATCCCATCATGATGACCCCACCTTAATGACCTCAACAAACTCTACCTCTCAAAGGCCCCATCTTCAAATGCCATCACATGAGGGACTAGGATTTCAACATAAGACAATTCAGAAAGATTTGATCCATGTATACACCCATGAAACCACTGTTACCATGAATTTGCAGAATATTTCCGGTTTCCTAGCGCCCCTTGCCGTCTATCCCTCCCTCCATCCCTGGCCCCAGGACAATAATGATCTACTTTCTGTCTCTATGGATTAATTTACCTTTTCTAAAATTTTGTACAAATGGAATCATATAACATATACAATTTGTGTCTGGCTTCCTTCACTCAGCAAAATGATTTTGAGATTTATTCACATTGCTGTGCATATCAGTAATCTGTTTCTTTTTATTGCCAAGTAGTGTTTCATTATATGGATAGTCTACATGTTATTTATCCATTTACCTGTTGACAGACATTCACATTGTTTTCACTTTGGGACAATTATGACTGAAACTACTATGAGCATTCATGTACATATCTTTTGGGGTTCATATATTTTCATTTCTCTTGGGAAAATACCTAGGAGTGGAATGGCTGAGCAGTATGTTTAGTGTCTAACTTTTTAAGAAGCTGACAAAAGTTTTCCAAAGTGGTTTTACTATTTTACTTTCCCACAAGCAACGTTCCAGTATTTCCAACAAAGACGTTGTTGCTGTTGACTTTTTTGTTTGTTTGTTTTTTGTTTTTTTGTTGCTGTTGACTTTTTATTGTAGTCATGCTAGTGGTCATGCAGTGGTATCTCATTGTAGTTTCATTTGCATTTCCCTGAAATGCTGGCTATATTTTAAAGATTTTAGATATGTTTTCATGTGCTTACTGGCAAATTATATATATTATTTTATAAAGTTTTTGTTCAAACCTTTTTCTTAATGGTGTCTTTTGATAAGCAAAAGTTTTAAATTTTGATAAAATTATCCATTTTTTAATGGTTTGTGTTTTTGGTGTCATATCTAAGAAATCTTTCCCTAAACCTGCATCACAAAAATTTTCTCTTATGAAAACGTTTCTTGTAGAAGTTTTGTAGTTTTAGCTTTCACATTTCCATCTGTGATCCACTTTTAATTTATTACATACCATATATATATATATATATACACATCATGTATTATTATACACACAATATTACATATGTACCACAGTGCATTATTCATATGTAATATGATCTAAAGTGATATATGTTATTACATATTATATTAATATAATCAATATAAGATAAAATTATTCATAAATAATATGCACTATAATTAACCTGATAATTATAGTATATATTATAGTATAATTTTAATGTATATATAGTAGTTTACATATATGACATGTGTATATATGTATATGTGGTGTGTGTGTATATATATATATGTACTCTGATAAGATTTATTTATTTATTGTAGGTAGGGGATGAGGTTTATTATTTTTTCCATATGGATACCCCATTGTGTAAGTACCATTTATTGAAAAAATTATCCTTTCTCAGTTGAATTTTATTGGTGACTTCACTGAAAATCAACCAACCGTATATTTTGGGTCTATTTCTGGGCCTTTAATTCTGTTCCATTTCTGTGTCTACCATTTCATCAATACTAACTGTCTTTATCACTATAGCTTTATAATAAAACTTAAATTCAGGTAATGTATGTCTCCCAACTTGTTCTTCCTTTTAAAATTGTTTTGGGGGATCCCTGGGTGGCACAGCGGTTTGGTGCCTGCCTTTGGCCCAGGGCGCGGTCCTGGATATCCGGGATTGAATCCCACGTCAGGCTTCCGGTGCATGGAGCCTGCTTCTCCCTCTGCCTGTGTCTCTGCCTCTCTCTCTCTCACTGTGTGCCTATCATAAAAAAAAAATTGTTTTGGAAAAAATAAAAAATAAAATAAAATTGTTTTGGCTATTCTAGATCTCCATGACTTGAGCATGTACTGCTGTAGAGTGAATTGCAAAAGATTGAGGCTGAAAGTTTGGCTAGGGCCAGATGTGTAGGCTATTGTTCGGGTATAAAACTTTTGACCTGAAAAATGGAGGAGTATTAAAGAATTGTTAACAATGGAGTAACATGGTTATATTTGCATTCTGGAAATCATCCTGGGAAACCAGTGGAACATAGATTGAGGACATAGGATTAATGGCTGAAAGACTAATACCTAGGCCATTTTCAAAATCTAGGAAAGAGATGATAAGGATCTGCATTAGGGTGTTGAAGCTAAAAAAGAGCTGTCCAGTAGACAGCAATAGACCATGATGATGATATTCTTGAAATATGATCAGTGAGACTAAAGAACTACATTCTTATTTTAACTGAAATCTAAATTTAAATGGCCACATGTGGCTAGTGACTCCTGTATTGGACTATGCAAAGCTAGAAGAAGGAATGGACTTCAGAGAGACAAAAAATAGGAAGAATTTCATCACTAATGGAGGTCAGATTAGGGAATAAGGATAAGGAAGATAGAAAAGTTAAAGGTGACATCTAAGCTCCTATACTGTAGTAGATTATTTGACATCTGTATAACCGCTAGAGTATAAACTTAATGAGGATTGGAATTGTCTGTCTTAGTCCATGGTTTATTCATAGCACCTTACATAGCGCCTAGCACATAGCACGTAGCAGGTTTCAGTAAATGTGTTGAAGGATGAAAGGGAGAGAGAAAGGACAATCTGATAAGGCATTAGCCACATTCAGTATGATAAGGGACTAATATGAGAAGCAAATCCAGGAGAAAGTAGCTAGTAATGATACCTGCTTTTTATTGAGGACTTACTGTGGTCAGGCACTGCTTCAACACTCCCACCTGCATTGCATCAATTAATCTGCCAGGAGTCCTCTCAGATATTATTCCCATTTCACAGATACAAAAACCAAAAATTAGAAAAGTTAACAAAACTGAATAAAGTGACTTCACTAGGTGGCAGTTAGAATGAAGTTAGTTTGGGCCAACTTGTGGGACAAACAACTGTAACTCCAAGAAAGGAGTTTGGGCTCCAGATAGAGATTTTGGAATCATTAGTAAAAGATGTTTACTGAAACATGTGAATGGAAGTGTTCACTCAAGATTATAGAATGAAAAAAGAAGTCTGTGGGGAAAGAGTCCTAGAAAGGAAACTGAGAAGTACTGAGGAAAGATGAATGTATGCAAGAGGAAACCCAGAAGAGTCATAGCCCCAAAACAATAAAATAAGGGAGAAGAAAAGTTGAAGAAGGAGAGGGCATGGCCCACATCTTGCAGGCTGGAGAGAAGTCTAACGAGGTAAGGACTAAAATGTGGCCTGTGTATTTCATGGACTTAGCAACTAGAAATTCACTGGGTTTGTTGCAGGAACAGTTTCCTGAACTAATGGAGACAGAGTATATTATAACGCACTAAGTAATGAATAGAAGATGCAATGATAGGAAGTGAAAACCTTTGTTCATAAGGATAAAAAGATAAGATCGTACCCAGAGATGGGCCTGTAGGTTGTCAGTGTTGTTGTTTTAAGAAGGAAAATATATGAGCATGCTCATAAAAGAAAAGGCTATTGTGGTCGAAGGGGCAGTTGAAATGTCAGGGTTGGGGAGTGCAAACTCTGATAATGGATGTTTACAGCAGTAATGATGCGTGTTGTAGTTGGTGGACCCATGCCAGTCTAGGAATTGTGAGTTACTGGTCTGAGACATGATAAATATGGAAATGAAAAACAAATTTTTATAGCTATTTGACTATTATTTGATACCTCCTGAATCTAAATATTTAAAAACTAGGAGCCTGTATTTTGTTTATCCTTTGATCATTGTTCCTTTTCTGAATCACTTGTATTATGTTTTACAAAAACATAAACAAGATTGATTAGTCTTTGATGTATTTTTTAAAAAGATCTTCACAATTTGAGAACCAGCATTTAAAAAGAAATCCAGTGAGAGAATGATGAAGTAAACACAGCATACTGTTGACATTTAGGAGACCTGATTGAAAGGTATATTTTAAAAGGATACCTTAAAAAATTCTATAATCTGAAGTTTTCTGAAGTTACTTCAAAATAAAGTAAAAAAATTCTATAAGTATGAAGTAATCTGAAGTTACTTCAAAATAAAATGTTTTTTTTAAAGCTTTAAATATAATGAATGTAGAAAATATACCAGGGGATTAATGTTAAGTAAAGGAACAGACACCTCTTCTATTAAAGTTGAGAGGCCGGAGGGAAGTAGGAGTGTAGGTTTAGTTAAGTTTGTAACTGTGGTACCAGGGTCATAGGACCACCCCTGCCTGGGATTGGAGTGGGGTCTCTCTTCTCTCTGGAGTAGGAGATAAGTGTTCTTGCTGAAAGGGAGTATCTCAGCTTTGTACTCCCAGAGTCTGACCCTGAGACAGGATTTATGTGCAGGTAGTTTATGTGAAAGTTAATTACAAGGACCACCATTAGGGTAATTAAGGAAGTGAGAGAGGGAAGAAAAGTAAGCTAATAAGGTGTGCATTATGGAACAAGTTCCCGCCATGGGCAACTGGGACTTAATACTGCTGGGAGATGCTAGGAAACAGTACAGAACATGCCTCAGAATTATCCCATCTTAGGTGCAAGAGAACTGAAATATTTATCCTCCACTCCCACAATGCTACTGGCTGAGAACTGTTCCCAGGGGGGATTCACTTCTCTGAACTTCCAACCTTTCCTAGGCTAACTGAGAGAATGTCTTCCAGTTGAGAATTGCAAGAGCTTCAGTGAGGTGAAGTCGGGACAGCCTGAGATGGTGGGGGTTGCCATGTTCTTTGGAGGCACTGACAACATCTGCTATAATGAGATAGGAAATATAGGTGAGAATATGGTTTGAAGAGCATGAAAAGCTAAAAAAAAAAATGGTATTAGTGGAATGAGCACAGGAACCAGTTAGGAAACATGTGAGGGATTGCCATGATGGCCATGCAGCCTTGAGAACTTGGTGAAGGTTGGAGGCCATGGATTTACCGTAGTATCAGTCCTCCCGAAGCTGTAACAATGGGTCATTTATAGAAGCTGTGATAACAGTCAGGGATGTGACTGTTCCTATTGAGCCTAACAAGTAAGACTTTGGACCAAGGAAACATTTGCTCATATCTTTTCAGACGAAGTACTCTCAAGTTGGTTCTTTCCTCTGTATGTATTTAGGTTGTTGATTTTGTGACCCTCAGTATCAAAGTTTATATTTATATTATCCCACTGCTTTCAGAATTCCCAGTCCGTAGGTCTTAGTAAGTTCCACAGGGTGATAAGGGCAAATCTTCAGCACTGGACCCATGTGCCAACCAAGTACATAGTAGTGGGTATTATATGAAAATATAGTTCCTGCCCTCAGAAGCTCCAAGACTTGCAGGGGTTAGATAGAAAGAGATGTAAAGCGATAAACAAGGCACAGTGGATTGAGTGCTGTGATAGAGATACATAGTAGGTGCTCAATTAATATTTACTGTGTGACTGAATGAAATGTGATCCATTGTGCTAACTGTTCCTCTTGTCATGATAAGCTTATCCCCTAGGTTGTTAACTGGGTTCTTGATAAAATGTTACAAAAGCCATTCTTAGATGAAGTTAGCAATTATGATCGTAAAGTGATTTCATGGAAAGATGGAGATATTTGCAGTCATACAGTGAGAAACTTTTTTAGACTCTTCTATAAGCACACTGGCCAAAACAAAAAACACATTTGGACTCATGGTTTCCAAATTTGTTTTTATTGGAGGGGAGAATGAGGCACATGAGTCATTTTCATTTCTGTTAACTAATTATCTCATGATTATTGAGCCATAGAGGTCACATTGCTTTTTCTATGGCTATTAAACTTAACGGAGAGGCATCATTTAGGTCTCAAGGAATCTAGCTCAGTAGTGATGAAATGTTTATGGTCTGGAAATGATAAATAACTCATGTCACCTTGCTACTTCCCTAAAATATAAGTCTTTTGGGGCTAGATTTTAACTACTTAGCAGTTATTTCATTAGCTATGCAACAATTTCCTAACATTCATTTGCATCTAACACTAGAAACAAATATGGAAGAATTCTCATTCTTGCTCTATCTCAAAGAGTTCAGAATATTGTTTACCAACATCCTTTCCCACTTAACAAGATTTTCACTTTATTTTGAAAAACCTATTCATCGTTATTCAGCACTGATTATATTCATAAGAGTGTGCTAGAGACAAATCATATTAGACGAAAAAGGGAAGGTCTCTGTCATCAAAAGTTTCAGAGTCTTTCAGGGGAAGAGAGAACTGTAAGCAGGCCAGAACAGTGATTTAAATGTTGTCATAGACCAGAAAATGAAGGGAAAATCTCTGCCTAGTGAGGTTAGTGGAGACTTTAAGAGGGCATCGCCTTTTACTTGGTCTTAGGGGATGGGGAAAACATTTCATAAATATCAAAGAAAAAGAAGGTGGCTTGAAAGTTGGGAAAGGAAGGGGGAATCGGAAGTAGGAAGGACATTCCAGGCAAAGGTAAAGGAGATATACAGAGATCATTACACATCATGGAAGCTTCTGGGAATAGATACACAGAGGCAGAAGCCTAGGTTTCTGTGGAGAGGAAGAGATGGGGAGAAGAGGCTAGAGATGTGGGATGGGGAAAGATGATGAAAAGCCCTATGGGATGTGCTACGAGCTTTGCAGTGCAGCAGGGACTTAACAGTAGTGGAATATGGTTATGACCACACAGATGCAGGATGGATTCCCACCCAAAACTTGGTTAGGATGCAGATCCTTCTCTCCCCCTCTCTCTCTGCCCCACCTCTCTCTCTCTCTCTCTCTCTCACACACACACACACACACACACACACACACACACAACCAAGAGGGTATGAAAAGATGTATCACTCACATAATGAGGTTTTTCTAGATAGAGCAGCGTAACTCCAAAATAGATCCCAAAATGGCTTGAGAGAGCAGGAAGAGAAGACTGGCTTGCCAGTTTTGTGGTGGTTAGGGAGTGGGACCAGGGCGAAGGTTCTCATATATAGGAACCAGCTTGTGTGGTTTAAATCTCTCAGTATCAAAAGAAGGAGTACACAGTCTTTTGTATAAGCTTGCCCACTTTGGGGCAGGAGGATAAGAGGTTAGAACAAGGCTTAAAAGCAGTCAGGAAATATATTATGTCTTATGCTTAGGAAAGACCAACCTGGATATTTTTGAAGCAACTTTCTGAAACTACCGTTTCAGAAATGTGAACCAGCCTGCCGCAGTAGTCTCTTATCACCGAATCACTGTCAATTCCTGAGCATTGAGCTTACTGGCTTTCCTGCTGACTTTAGGACCTAGATAGAGGTCATCAAGTGTGATTGCTTGAATAGTTATTTTCCCTCATATTTGAAAATTCTGACATCTTGATATATACTTTAATTTTTCAATTGTCGTGATTAAAGATCTTTATAGATCAAAAATTAGAATTCCCTAAGACTCAGAAAGTTAACTGCAAGTTTGGCCATGTATGTATTATTTTTATTTTAAAAGAAAGCTTTTAGGTCACAATCATTTTTTAAATCTTAAACTAAGATACGTTTAAACAAATGTTTATATACATTGGAATACCACCTAAAACCCTCTCCCATAACCCCAGAGGTATTCATTCCACATGATCAGCCTTTTATTAACATACTTAAACCCCAGCTCTTCCTCTGCATATTTTTAAATTAATTCATTAATTAATTTTTAAATTTTATTTTAATGTATAGTGTTATATTAATTTCAAATGTCCAATATGGTGATTCAGCAGTTCTGTACATTACTCAGTGTTCATCATGATAAATGTACTCTTAATTTACTTCACCTACTTCATCTATCCACCCACTTCCCCTCTGGCAACCAGCAATTTGTTCTCTATAGTTAAGAGTCTATTTTGTGGTTTGTCTCTTTTTTCTTTGTTCATTTGTTTTGTTTCTTAAAATCCACATATGAGTGAAATCTATGGCATTTGTCTCTCTGACTGATTTCACTTAGAATTATACTCTCTAGATCCACCCATGGTGTTGCAAATGGCAAGATTTCATTCTTTTTTATGGCTGAAGCAAGTTTGGCTTTTTAAACCATTTGAATATGAATATATTGTGGTCAATTGTCAGGCTATGAGAACCTTGGGATGTGTACTCTTGTAGGTCAAGAAAAACATTCTGTAATGGAAAAACATCTGTTGATAGTGCTATTGGAGTCTTTAGCTATCCTTACTGGAAGAGTCTATTGATAATTTGATGTGATTAATTTCCTGTTCATTGATTTTGGCTTTTTGTTTGTATTATGAATGAAATATACCAGATATATCTATATTTCTGACTCGGGAGTTAAAGGAAGGAAATTCTTAGATGTGACATTACTTCTCTTTCACTTTCTGTGTCAAACCTGATCAAATGTTTGGAGAAGGAGAATCTTATTTTACAAATACAGTTTTCATAAAGTTCTATTTTCAAATGTAGTGTTGACACTGCTTAGTTAGAAGCACATAATCAATCTTACTGTTTTAGGTGCCACTGAATTGAGAGAGTACTTTTTTTCTATAATGCAGTAAATGGCCATTTCTTACTAACTAAAGAATTACACTTTATTTAAGCCTCTCCATAAGTCAGATTCTTCCAGTATGACTCATTTTATGAGAATTATTTTTGGAAACTGTATGCTGAAGTATTTTTGGCATTAGGGTATTATTTACCATATAAGTGGTTTATTTCACTAGATCATTTCACTAGTTGCAATGAAGGGAATACTCTGGATTCCATAGGAAGTATTGAGAGGCTGAGGTTCTAGTGGCTGCACTATTGACTTGTGTGCATCAGTTATCTGTTGCTACAATAATGCTTTGTAATAAACTACCAAACCTTAGTAACTTAAAAATAACAACCAGAGTTCTGCTTCCAGTATGAAAGCGAGACATCTCTGTAGACCAATTCCCTAGAAAATTGGTGAAAATTATTTTTTAAACAACCATTTAGAGTCTTTGGAGATGATCCTAAGGGCATACTGCAAATGAAGAAATATTTATTCAACAAAATCTTTTAAAACTTTAGAGGTTGCAGCAAGAGTGTATGGTACCAACTCCATTCTATTTCCCTCCCAGCTCAGTGAAATTGAAACTCCACTCAAGACTGGTGCAGCAAAGGACACAGGGCTCCTTCTTCCTCTAGCTCCTACTCCAAGGGCTATCTTTCAGGGATGGGCAGGACATCAACAATTCTCATTCTGCCCCCAGCCACTTATTGCTAAGATTGAATTCTGGGCAAGTATGGCTGAGAGATCGGGGCTTACTTTTTCCTCCCACCCCCCACTCATGGGATAGAGGTTCTACCTTGGGTGTGGCATCACTGAGTAGGCTGGGACCCGATCACCCTTTCAAGTACTGTAATCCACATGTGATCCACACTAAGCAGCAAGGTAAAAAGAACTGAGGCTGCTTGCCCTCTGTAAGGGTTCAGCTCCTAAAGCAGGAGTGTCACTCAGTGAAAAATGTCCCATTGCCCCCACCCCCAGGTCCAAAGCCATGGCTCAGAGATTTTTGCCCTGGAGAAGCAGGCCATAAAAGAGAGAACGCTGAATCCCTTACCAAAGGATCTGACTTCATTTGCAACAGAGTATGGAGATGTTTGAACATAAGGGCACTCTCAAAAAACAGTGGAAGTTGTGATGAAAGGTCACTGGGAAGAGATTGATAGGTTAATTGGAGATACAGACAGAACTGTGGGCTGGCTGGTTTTCTGGAAAGTAGCTGAGAAAGAGACATCTGGGAGGAGACCTCCTGGGGACAGGAGAAATATTAAACACTGATCTAAGCAAGGGGTACTTCAAGAGAGCCTGAGTTTGATTGGGTTAGACTGTGGAACGACTTAAGCTGCAGAGCATTTGTTAAAAACAATAGAGCAATCAGCTGGTAATTAGTGGAGTGCAACAGTTGGGTGTGGTCAGAGAGAGACAAAGAGAGTTCTGCCAAAACCAAAGTCATCCCAGGGTGACAGGGATCATACTCATCTGCACAACATAAAAGGCTTCACAATGTGGCAGGAGGCTGTAGACTCCACTAAAATAATCCAGCCAGTCACTGAACAATTCAGTAGAGAAACAATCATAGGTGCTTGGTGGTGGAACCAATACTCAGAGTTGCTACAACACATTATCTAAAAATTCCAGTTTCCAACAAAAAATTGCGGGACATGCAAAGAAACAGAAAAATATGACCCATACACCAGAACGAAAGCAGGCAGCAGAAACTTGTGAGGTCAACCCCAGACATGGGACTTAACAGAGATTTCAAAGTTACTATTATAAATATGTTCAAAGAACTAAAGGAAACCATGATTAAAGAATGATATGATTAAAGGAAGATATGATGACAGTACTAGATCAAATAGAAAATACCAATAAAACCAGAGAAATAAAAAAAGAAACCAAATGGAAGTTCTAGAATTGAAAATTACAGTAACTGAAATGACAAATTCATTAGACGGCTGACTGGTAGATTTGAATCAGCAGAAGAAAAAAAAAAAACATGAACTTGATAGAACAGTTGAGATTTTTCAATTTGAGGAGCACAAGGAAGAATGAAAGGAAGTTTTTCAGACCCAAAGCAAGCAACCCCAGACAGTAATTCATTTTTTTTTTTTAAGTTTTTTTATTTATTTATGATAGTCACAGAGAGAGAGAGAGAGAGAGAGGCAGAGACACAGGCAGAGGGAGAAGCAGGCTCCATGCACCGGGAGCCCGACGTGGGATTCGATCCCGGGTTTCCAGGATCGCGCCCTGGGCCAAAGGCAGGCACCAAACCGCTGCGCCACCCAGGGATCCCCCAGACAGTAATTCAAATCCATACTCCTTCTGCCAACCTCCTCCACCCCAAAAAGTATTGGTTAAGGTAACTTTGTAATTTTAAAAAACAGTAGAAATGCATATTTATTTTCCTTTCTTCTTTTAACTGATTTAAAAATTAGTTGTATAATGTACATAAAAGATATAAAAATGTAATACATTTTCCATTAACAGCACAAAGGGATAAGTGGAAGCAAAGCTGAAAGGGACTCCAAGTGATACTCGAATGAGCAGGAACAAATGAAGAGAACCATAGATGACAAATCAGGAGTTTGATATAGCAAAATCTGTATAAATATATATTTGCTCCTCTTCTCTCAGCTTCTTTAAAGACATAAAGACATAAAATAATACAATAATTATATCCATGTATTATTGAGTTTATAGAATCTCCAGTTTTAAATATGTATAACCATAATACCACAGAAAGGGAGTGAGTTGACTTTGCTGATCGTGACTTGGCCCACATATCTAAGGCCTTCAAGGGACAACTAGGGTGACTTGGATCAGCTCAATATGGTCTCTCATCCTTTGGCAGACTAGCTTATGCTTGTTGACAAACGGAAGTAGGTGTTTTAAGTGAGAATGAAAGAATACAGGGTTTCTTGAGGATCAGGCCCATTACTAGTCCACCATTACGTTTTCACTTTATTTCCCTAAGTAAATGGAAAGGCCAGTCCAGATTTTAGAAGTGAGGATATAGGCACTATATCTTGATTGGAGAAGCTGCAAATTTACATTTTTTAAAAAATGTGACTACACAGAGTGAATACAGAGAATGGGATAATTGTGGCCACTTCTGCAAAGTCTGCCGTACGGTATGAAAG
Organism: Canis lupus familiaris; assembly: GCF_011100685.1. Lineage (NCBI taxonomy): Eukaryota > Metazoa > Chordata > Mammalia > Carnivora > Canidae > Canis > Canis lupus. The sequence goes on from NC_049260.1 coordinate 32,880,348, forward strand.
CCATTCATCCTGTACTTCTTTGGTCTCTTAGAATCCATTTCTATTTTATCATTGGTTAATTACAATACAGTTGACTCGGGCATCCCGGGTGGCTCAGCGGTTTAGCGCCGCCTTCAGCCCAGGGCCTGATCTTGGAGACCCGGGATCCAGTCCCACGTCAGGCTCCCTGCATGGAACCTGCTTCTCCCTGTGCCTGTGTCTCTGCCCCCCCGCCCCGGTGTCTCTCATGAATAAATAAGTAACATCTTTTAAAAAATACAGTTGACTCTTGGTCAACATGGGTTTGAGCTGTGTGAGTCCACTCATATGTGAAGTTTTTTCAATAAATATGGTACTATAAATATTTTTCCCTTATGATTTTCTTAACATTTTTTAGCTTACTTTAAGAACACAGTATATAATACATATAACATACAAAATATGTGTTAATCAACTGTTTATGTTATCAATAAGGCTTTCAGTCAACAGTAGGCTATTAGCAAATTTGGGGGGAATCAAAAGTTATACATGGATTTTGTATTATGCAGGGGATACACACTCCTACCCTCTATGTTGTTCAAGGGTCAACTGTGTGTTTATACAAAAATCATGTTCATCCAGATATGGGAGTTGGATCCAAGTTCCAAGAAGTCTGTTAAAGACTAGATTTTTCATTGTTTGTGGATGGATACAAGGTCATCTAAACCCCCTGTCCTTTGCACCCGTGTTTGGTCACATTACTCTTATTTAAAATACCCCAAGTATACTACCATTTTAGGAATTAGCCCATTCTTTCTGAAATGTTCATTCTCTTACCTCTTTGCTACCTCATTCCCATTTCTTGTGCCAGTTCTCAGCTTCATTATCCCTTGTTTAGAGGATATTCCTTGATTAGTCTAAGTTACATCCCCTCATTATATATTCAAGTAATTTATTTTTAATGTACATTTTTAATATCATGTGGCTCTCAATTGAGGATACTTTTTCCCTTTAGGGGACATTTGACAATGTAGAGAGATACTTCTTGGCATCATGACTGTAGTGTGCTATTATCATCCAGTGGGTAGAGGCCAAGGGTATTGCTACGTAGCCTGTTATACCAGGAACAGCCCTCCTGTCCCACAAGAAGGAATGATCTGGTCAAAAACATCAATAGTGCAGAAGTTGATAAACACTGCTTTAGATCATGTGTGACAATTCAGAATTACATGTCTCTGGCTATCTGTCTTTCCCACTAGATGGGATGCTTCACAAGGACAAGAGAGTATCTATTTTAACATTAAATATTCAGCATCTCAGTGCTTGATATAAGGTAGCTGCACAATAAACATTTGCTAAATGAAAGAAGATCAGACAGGAGGTAAGGATGGAAGGGAAAGACTTTATAGTGAAAGTATATAAACACTACTGTGTAGAAGATGCTGTCAGGGGCCTACCTATAACGTCACATTACATACCCATTGGATGCATGTTTGCCTGACTCTCAAATGTTAGGACCTGCATTTCTTTGTGTGAGGGCTTTTATTAGGCTTTCAGAGCCCACTGCCCAATAGCATGACAGTCCAGAATGCTGGGGCAATATCTTCTCTTGGAAAGTATATCTTCTAGTGTTCCCTAAAAATTTTCAGTGATATTAAGCTGATTAATAGTGGACATTTTGCTTGCTTCCTTCCCTCCCCTGTCTCAATTCCTCACTTCCCTATTAGTTTCCTGCGAATACCTACCATGGTAGGCTGAAAAATGCCCCCCAAAGATAATCCACATCTCTTGAGCCTGCAAATACTACCTTATGTGGCAAAAGAGAAATCGCCTCAAGGATTAAGATAAGGATCTTGAGATGGATGATTATTCTGTATTATGTGATAGAATCTAACTGCAAACACATATGTCTGTATCAGAGGGAAGCAGAGATATTTGACATAGAAAAATGGAAATTTGGCCACTGAGGCAAGATACTCTACTGCTAGCTGTGAAGATGAAGGAAGAGGGCACTGACAAGAAATGCAAGAATTGTGGCTCCGGTTGCTGAAGAAGTCCAAGAAACAGATTCTCCACTAGAGCCTCCAGAGGGACCATGACTTTGTTGGCAACTTGTTTTCAGCCCAGTGAAACCGTTTTGGGCTCCTTACCTCCAGAGCTGTATGGGACTAAATACGTGTTCTTTTAAGCCACCAAATCTGTAGCAATTCACTAGCAGCCTCAGAAACCTGATGCAGATTTTGGTACAAGGGATAGTTTGCTGCTGTAATGAGTACATAAAAATGTAGAAGTGGCTTTGGAATTGGATAATGGCTACAGGCTGGCATAGTTTTGAGAAACATGATAGACAATCCTAGATTACTTTGAGCAGTTAGTAGAAATACGGATGTTAAAAGTGCTGCTGGTGAGAGCTCCAAAGGAAGTAAGAAGCACAGTGGAGAAAAACCTACATTGTCTTTAGAGAAGACCTAAGTCATCATAAGTAACCTAAATATGAACATCAAAGGTGTTGCTGGTAAAGGTTTAGAAAGAAATTAGGAACAGCATAATGGAAACTGGAGAAGAGGGGATTCTTGTTATATAGTAGCAGAAATCTTGGCCAACTTTTGTCCTACAGTTATGTGGAAAGCAGAACTCATGAACAGTGAATTGAAGATTTAGTTGAGCATATTTCTGAGAAAAGTATTTGCTGTTAAGCAAAAAGGAGCCAGGACTTGAAGATAGGAGCAATTCTCAGCCTATCCAGAATGCAAAAGACATTAAAATGAGAGGATTTGCTGTCAGGAAAGTGTCTTGTGGAGATAAACATCAAGCATGTAGCTAGACACATCTTTTCTCAGAGGGATCGAAAGATCAAAGTATTCAATCAAACAGAGGGCTCTTTGAAGCAATAGGGTGTGAATCATGGATAACCTCAGCCATCTCAGCAGAAGCTAGGAATTGAGATGGCATTTTCCTGGAAGGATCTGTGAACAAGTTTCTTGTCTAAGGGCACAAATCCCCATGTAGTATGGGGTGGGGAATTACAAGATTTTTGAGTATGCTAAATCAGCAAAAACTATGCTATCTTTAACTGAGAAAATAGATGAAATGAAAGAAGGTCATGGAGCTCCCAAAATTTGACAAGAGGAAAACAGGCTGATAAAACTACTCAGCTGAAAACATGTGTTCCATTCAAAATAAAAGGAAGGTGATTTTGAGGACAGAGCCGAGGGCCTAGAGGGCAGAGCTGTGGGCCAAGATGAAGTCATGGGATCAGAAGGAGCCACAAGCTACAAAATATTATTCCCAGACCTTGAAATGTATGTAGGTTTGTCTGCTTGATCCACATTGCTTGGATCAGACTCTTTTCTTCCTGCTACTTCTCTCTTTTGGATTGGAAATGTCTTTAATTGTTACCGCTGTAAATAAACCCCAAACAAAGCAGAAACACCAACTTCGTGGAAAGGGAAATTAAAATGAGAAAAAAATAATGGGGCGCCTGGGTGGCTTACTCGGTTAAGCATCTGATTTTGGCTTAGGTTGTGATTTCAGGGTCCTAGGATTGACCCTGGCATGAGGCTCCATGCTCAGCAGGGAGTCTGCTTCTCCTTCTCCCTCTGGTTTCTCCCTGCTCATGCTCTCTTTCTCTCTCTCGGTTTCTTTGTCTTTCTCAAATAAATAAATAAAAACTTTTCTTAAAAAATGAGAATAAAATGAGAGGAAACACCTCTTGGTGCTTTGGCTTCATCTAGGACAGCCAAGAAGACACAACTGGACTTAAACTAAGTGCAAAGTACACTTCTCTCTCTAAACAATGTTTACGTGATTCTGAAAGATGCATCCATTGAGCATCTCATTATGACTTCCACAATGATCAAGAGATATTTTTCAAACAGTGTAAAATGAAGAGGCTAATACAGGTATGAAATAAACGTGTATTAAAAGATTCTATTTAATCAGTGAGGGAATGGGAAGAGGATATAACTGGTTCATAGAGAATCCAAGGATTAGATACAGGAATGTTAATCAAAAATATTTAAATGCATGTGTGAATGGAGGCAAAACTGGTTTCATTATATCATGGAAGGGGGACAATATAATCTCTACTAGACAATACATTTTACATATTTATCACTAACCTACAACTAATGAAGGATTGTAAAAGGCCTCAAAGACCATATAAGGCCAGAATCAGATAATGTAGAGTGATGTCCTAAGACGGGGAAGTTTCCCATTGGAATACACATTGATCTCTACAATGTTAAAATCAAGCAGAAAATTCTAGTTCTCTCAAAATCAGGGTCTGTTCATTAGGGTGACCAGGTTCCTGTCATGGACATTTCTGGGCTGAGGCCTGATAAGGACACAGTGGACACCAGTGACATCCCAAAGTCTATGATGTCACAATGAGGGGCCAGGGCTTAGGAATATAAATGGGCGGGGTTGACCCCTGTTGTCTTGAGAGGCACAGTGCAGCTGGGGAATCAAGCAGAGCTGATGGAGCCAAACCCTGCCAACATCATGTCAGGGAACAAAAACCATGAGAGCTCCAATCAGACTCAAGCCCATCTTGTAACAACTGAGCTGCAGTTCCCTGTGAGCTATGTGGACCGCCTCCTGCAGGAAGATCAGCGCACCCACTGCCTAAGTTCAACATCTACTGAATTCCTCCTTGCCATGCTCGACTCCCTCACCGACTACATCCTGGAGCGTGTAGGCACTGAGGCCAATAACAACAACATGCAGACTGCCCCACAAGATGTGGAGAGAGCAGTGGGCAGCAACAGAGAGCCCCAACAATGCCTGAAGGATACAGCCTTCACTCTGTTTGATGAGATGCCTAGATCCAGGAGAAATGGCTAAAGCCTGGGTCCTAGACTTGTGGGAGTCCTCACAGCCTTAGTCTAAGCCAAGACTTCTTATAACTGAGAAGTCTGGCTTCTGTCATCAGTTAATGCTATTAAAGTGTTGAAGCTCAGGGCTATGCCTCTGACTTGTCTCTGTTTCTGTCCTTCCGAGTCGGCGGGGTCTGTGAGACACCCAGGAGGAGATCTCCTGTGGGGAGTGGAGGGAGGAAGGGGTGATCAGTGTGGGAGGCTACAGTCCAGTGTTTCAGGGAGGGGTTTCTCTGGGCCCTGGGGGGGAGTAGCTGGCTGCAGAGGAGAGACTTCCTCATGGGCTCTGAGCAAGTCAAGGCCTGTGGGCTGAGAGATTGGCAGCGGGTGGGGGGCTTCCCAGGCATGTTGAGTTCCCAGAACCATGGTGGTAACTGGGAAGGTCCTGAAGCTCGTGACTGAGGTGCCAGGAACCTTATTCATGAGAAGGGAACGTGTAGAAGTCAGAAGGTGATGGCAGTGCGGGTGGATGGAGAGGATGGCAGAGCAGTTGACGTGAACTTGATGGCATGAGCTTTACGTGAAGATTGAGGGGCGATGGGGAACCCATGAAGAGGTATACAGAGTGGAACGGTGCTCAGGTTGATTTCATTCACTGATACCCTGCCTCATTCCAAAAAAGGATGTAAGACAGATAATATTAGTGCTGTGATAACGTTTTGTGGAGTATGTCCTTGTGTCCTCTCCTGTGGACACTGGTAAGTTAAGTGATTTGGCCTAAAACAAGCAATTATAAACTATCTGGCCTAAAACAAGCAATTTGGAGAGTTCTTAATACTTGCATGTCTCTCCCTCCCTAGTAGACCAGATGCTTAGGTGTACTTCTGCAAGTGCCCCTGCGCCTGGTTCTCCCGTGATTGCTGGGCTCCTGGACCTCTGGCTATGAAACCACAGCCCACTAAACCCTGTGGAAACACAGAAAAGTGCCACACAGAGGAAGAAGCCAGAGGTATTCCTAGGAACCAGATAGGCCTCAGCCTAGTGTCTTCTCTGCTCCCCTCTATGTGGTGACTCACTTCCTCTCTGCCTCCCTCCATGGTGACTCACCCTCTCTCTGCCTCCTTCCATTATCTTTCAAAGTGTGGAGCTGTCTCTGCCTTTGCCTCCTTCACAGAAGTGTCCTGACAATAATAGGGCCAGGGTTGTGTTTAGAGCTCATTGGAATATGGGCCTGTATAAATCCAAGAAACTTTTCTTGCTCCCCTAATGCCATTCAACCAAATATTTCCAGAAACCTCACTGTCAGGATGTCCACCCCACATAGTTGTGATTTGTTAGAGAGCCTGGAGGCCCTTCTTGCCTCAGCCAAGTTTAACTGTTACTTTTCTGTTCATCTGAGTATCAAGCAGGCCTCTCCTCAGCAGCTGCAGGTGAGATTGTCCTTCACCTGGTCACAGGAAGCACCAACATTGCTACCCCACCCCTGAAGCAGAGCATCTCTGTGTCCAGGGCATGGTGTCTCATATTCCAGTGTCCTTCAGCCAACAGTGAGTGCCTCTGGGGTGGGTAATGCCAGGGAATCAGTCATTATGCTATGATGTTGATATGTTGGTTAAGTGGCTGATTTTTATAAGCTGTTGATTTTGGCTATGGCAGTGGCTTGTTTTAGTGCAAAGTAATCTCCTGGGTACTTCACCAGAAGGCATAGCTAAGGAGGAATTCATTAAAGGCCAGAGATGTGAGAGTAGGTTGATAAATTATGTTGGCTTAGCAGACCTGTGTGGTCAGGTGGTCCCCTGCAGTCCATGCAGGAGTCGACACTGATGGTCACTGTGACATCTGCGGGGAGCCAGGCTGCCTGGGCTCCTCAGACTATCTGAGGTCCTAGGTAGAGTTTGGAGTTTGAGACTTAATGACCTCATGTTGGTGAGCCCTCTGCAGCCACGGGGTCATGGGAGAATCAAGCATGGCAGTGCTGCCCTCCCATTTGGAAACAGTCCTTCACCTGTGCTTGTGGGTTTCACACGAAACATAGGGTTCGAGCCAGCATAGCATGGGTGTAAATGCAGCACCTTTCTGAATCCCCCTCTTACCTGGGCACGGGAATCCCACCCTCAGGGGAGGAAAGTGGGCAGAGAGAGAGTCATTACCCTTGGGAATGAATGAGCCATAGGAGTTTATTTAGACCCTTTGTGCATTTCAAAGAAGTGGGAGGTAGGGGATGATGAGGAACTATTAGCTGTAGCTTAGGCCCCACACAAAGGATACCATTGATGACAAGTGCCCTGTTGGGAGTGGAAAACTAAAACTGGAGTGAGTAGGGATGGTCTGTGGAGGGTGTGGTGCCATACCAGATTTGTGATCCAAAGCAGTATCGGAGCAGGCTGGGGTCAGTCACGGCTCAGCACAGCAGTAAGTATAATGTGTGAGAAGAGATGAACCCGGAGTTGAGCTTGAGGGGAACCTGGGAGAGTCATATGGGCTTGGTGTTGGCATGAGCACAAGGCCTGGACACTAGGTTGGCCTCTTTGTGACAACAACCTTTGGGAACAGAGGTGTTTGAAGGCCCCTTCGTCCCTAAATCTGACAGATCTGACAGGAAGTGGTCATAGGGAGAGCACCTAACCATTTAGAGAGGGCCTTTGGAGCCCCAAAATAGGATTCAAGAATAAGAAGACTATCTATGAACATGAATAAATCATTTGCCTAAAGAACAAGTAACAAAGTGGCTGCTCACAGACATAATGGAGGCAGCAGATGGGATCATTAGGCCTACAATGATGTTTTTAAAGGAAAATTAATTAGCTGCCAGCATTTAAAATCAAGAATTTTTAACCTCAAGACCTCAATTACTGGCTTCTCTGGTTAAAATAAAATGTCTGGGCATACATGTTTATGTCAGATGAAGATGACTGGCTGCTGTCCCATTAATACTGGGCCTCTCTGGTTTGCTACCATGCTCACCCTTCCCTGTTATATCTCATTTATGACCCACTTCACTCATTTACAGTACTTGCCTGGCTCTTAAAGTTACTTGGGTTCATTATCCACATCATAATTTAATTGTAAAACCACAGTTTTCTGAAGGATGAAATTCTCTCCTTCCATAAATTAGAACAGTACAATGCTCTTCAAAATTGTCTTTGGTATGGGACCAATATGTTCAGTTGTACAAATTCATTGTGAAAGTATGACAGATGGTTGTATTTTACTAGGACTACAATGGAGTTTACATTTGAATCTACTTGAGTTCAGCAACATCTGAACCACTATAAACTCTGTTCAGTAAGAAGACCTCAGTCACCTAAATGTTATGGCAAAACCTGATTGCTCTAGAAGTCACTAAATGCTGACCATTTCCCAACCTGCTGTAGCTGACCAGTAACAAATAATTTAATGGCCTACATCAGCCCCCAAGTCACATTTGAATAACACTGTAAGAGTGAATTTTATTTTATTCTTTAAGGAGTATGGTTTCAAATCTATGGAAAGGCAATGAATAGGGCCTGAATTCAATGTTTCATTTAGTGTTTCTGCTTCAGAATCCTTCATGAAAACAGAACATTGATCTGTCATATATTTAGCATTCTATAATCACTGTAGGGAAAGTATCTCTAAACTTCATCTATTTAAGCAAAATCTAAAGGAAATCAGTTTGCAGGAGGGAGGCAGGTTAGGTACTGTGGTTGTGGGATATTTGGCTTCTGCAGTGTAGGATGAAAGGAATTGACCAACTCGACTGTGGAGGAGAGACTATTCATGACATACTGGTACAGAGTAGTGGCAGAAGAGGGAGGAAAGCTGGATTCTGGCCTCCCATTGCTGTGGTTTACTTGGGGGTCACATCAGCTTCCACAGCTACAAAATGAGGAGGTTGGACTAAATTGTTTCAAAGGTCTGCTCAGGGCGTACAGTTGTCAGTCTGAGCTTTTCCTAAGAAAAGTCTGTACTGATAATGGGGAAATGGGCCATAGAGGACCAGGGATGATTTTTTTTAGGGTCTCCATTTTATAGCTGAGGCCACTTTGGCCCAGAGATGATGCTCAACTCTCCCAATGTCGCATGGCAAGTGGGTAGAACAGCAACTATGACAGTTGTGTTCTGGTACCTATTGTTGAGGCTCCACTGCTACTGTATCCTGAGAAATAAACCTCAGGATATAAAGTGTTTAATGTTCTCCTCCAGGATAAAGGAGCTAATATCTTCAATACAGGGATGTTAGGGTCTCTTGGACTTCTAGGAAAGCCCAAGAAACAGCTTGCTCTCAAGAACTTTCACTTCTGTTTTATTTGGAAAAGGCCAGACGGGTTAGGATCAATGATTGATCTATATGGTACAGGTCTTTGAATTTTGCAAATCTAGGTGGTGTTCCACTGAACACTGTGATAACCATGTCATGAACCCATCTCCTTCTCAAATAAGGTGTTCTCAAAATTCTCACTCTCCACTGATAGGGTCTTGAAGGCGATTATGTGATGACCTCAGAAGCCGGTGCTTAAAAGTGTGTTTTTTTTTTTTTTTTTAGATTTTATTTATTCATGAGAGACACAGAGAGAGGCAGAGATACAGGCAGAGGGAGAAGCAGGCTCCCTGTGGGGAGCTTGATGCGGGACTCGATCCTAGGACCCTAGGATCATGACCTGAGCTGAAGGCAGATGCTCAACCACTGAGCCACCCAGGTGCCCCTTAAAGTTTAATTCTGCAAGTCTTGAAGTTATGTCTTTTTTTTTCCCCTTATTTGTCACAGACAAAAATCTCTGGTCTCAGTGAGGGCGACAGAACATGAGAGACACCTAACTCTGGGAAACGAACAAGGGGTAGTGGAAAGGGAGGTGGGTGGGGGGATGGGGTGACTGGGTGATGGGCACTGAGGGGGGCACTTGGTGGAATGAGCACTGGGTGTTATGCTATATGTTGGCAAGTCAAACTGCAATAAAAAATATACAAAAAAAATCTCTGGTCTGTAGATGATAATAGGGCCTTCAAAGAAGCATCAGTGTAAAGCAAATAACAAACTGGAGGAGACAGATATGTATGGCTGAGATTAACTTATCAATAATTTTCATAAGTAAAAATCTTGTGTGAGGGCATAATAACAGTAGTGCAACTACAGGTGAAATTATCTTTTTCTGTCATAGGTAAAAGAAGAAGAAGACAAGGCAGGAAGAGAGTTTTTGACTCATTGTCTATAAGCATAAAGATGTAACCCTTTTGCAAAAAAGAATGGACTAGATCCTAAGCTTAAGGATTTTAGTAAAATCCCCATTGGTATATTAGAGTTCTGCAAAAAAAAAAAAAAAAAAAAAAAAAACTGAACCAGTAGGATGTAGGTGTGTGTGTGTGTGTGTGTATGAATGAATATGATTGGTTCACGCAGTTATCTGGTCTGACAAGTCCTAATTCTTTAAGGTAGGTCAATAGGCTGGAAACTGGCTAGATTTCTCTGTTACAGTGTGGCTAAATTCTTCTCCAAGAAACCTCAGTTTTTACTCTTTAGACTTTCAACTGATTATATGATGGTTATTTCCTTTTCTTCTAGTCAATTGGTTGTAGATGTTAATCTCATCTGAAAAGTATCTGCACAGCAACATGTAGAACTTACATTTGGTCAAATGACGACACTGTAGCCTAGCAACGTTGACACATAAAATTTAACCATTACAACAGGTAGGTTTGATGTACATCCTCAGTTGAAAAGCACTGGCCTAAAAGATGCTGGATTGAAATTTTATAAGTAAGGTTGCAACAAAATATTTCAAAGCAATAACTGAAATGATGGCTGATAACCCTATAGTTTTGTTGCCTGAATCACCAGCAGGACTCTGATAATTAGAAACATCTCATGGACAGTAAGGCCATTGACAAATCTCTAGAAATTTCCCATACAGTATAAAACATTTGAAACACTTATATTAATATTTTCTGTATTAATATTTAACATAGGGAAGTCTTAGCACTTCTTTTGGGAATTTTCTGTGCAACTCATCAACTTCTGTCCAGTAAGTCGAATTATTTCTAGCACTTCTGTTTTTGATAATGTGAAAAAATAAATCTTTATGATTTTCTAGGGACCCTGTGAAAAATCAGTTTAAAACCAAAGACAGTTTTAAGTGCAGAGATACTGCCAAGTGTTATTTCAGTTTTCATTTAAGATTGTATTTTGGGAATGGTAAAATCAAACATCGCCTGGGCATTTGCATGCTTAAGGTAGGATCATGAGGGCCTGAGAACATGAATGGTGTTGCTTGGCTATCTACTAATTCAGTGGCAAGACAAATACTTACATAAATGTATAAAAGTCCTTAAAATATTAGAAATGCAGAACTATTGTTTATTTTTTTATTTTTATTTTTATTAAAGATTTTATTTATTCATGATAGACATAGAAGGGGGGGGGCGCAGAGACACAGGCAGAGGAGAAGCAGGCTCCATGCCGGGAGCCTGAGGGAGCCTGACGCAGGACTTGATCCCAGGATTCCAGGATCATGCCCCGGGTCAAAGGCAGGCGCTAAACTGCTGAGCCATTCAGGGATCCTCTGTTTCTTTTATTGTAAAAAGAGTAACAAAACGTATGTTGAAGTCAGAATAAAGGTATATTGTGGTGAGATATGGAATCTCTGCTGCTTGGGCAGATTATATATGAAGTTACGTGGTAGGGTGAAATATGGCTTGCTGAAATACTCAGGTCCAATTCCATGGAACCCCAAAATGTTACTTTCTATTTTGCAAATGGAACTTTGTAGATGTGAGTCAGTGAAAGATAGTGAGATGGGGAGATTATCCTGGATAATTATGGTTGGCCCTAGACATCAAAGTGCCCTTTGGGGGCAAGCAGAGGGAAGCAGAGGGAAATTTGAATACAAAAGCAAACGGCAATGTGACAACTGAAGCAGGATGCTGTACTGCTGGCTTTGAAGACGGAGGCAGACGCCCTGAGTTAAGGAATGCAAAGAATTCAGCTCTAGAAGCTGGAGAAGGCAAGGAAATGGATTCTACCCTAGAGCTTTCAAAGGTCATGCAATCCTGTCCACAGCTTGGTTTTCGCAGGTGAAACTGATTTCGATTTATGGCCTAAAAGAGAATAAATGTGCATTGTTTTAAGCCACCAAGTTTGTGGCAATTTGTTAAAGCAGCCAGAGGAAGCTAACACAGGTGAAGAGTAGTCTTGTATAACCTCTTGTCAAGAGCTGACAAACACTCCAAGAAAACTTAGCCTTTTTCACAGACAACAGAACCAACTCTGTGATTGCTTCAATGTAATATTTGATTCTGAAGGACCCAGGAGCTCTTTCTGAAAATCTTGTAAACAGACCTGTCAGAACTGAACCAGATTTGGAAAAAAAATTAAAACACATTTGGTTGTTTTCAGATCCTCTTTTTAACGAACCTTCTGTAGCTTTCTGTGTGCATTCGGGTTTCATCCTTCAACATCATCTGTCACATTCTGAAACAACGTGTCACTTTACTCCAAAACAGAAACACTCTGTTTTAATCGGTCAAACAAAAAAAACCCATGTTCATTATCTTGAAACTCCTAGTGGAGTCTCATTCATGTATTTTAATTATAACTTTTAAGCAAAATCACTTGTATTTTACAGTGAAATATAGGATGAGTAATTGTGAACTTCTTTCATGTTAGCAGATTGGGCAGATTTCACAAAACCACACCTATCCCAACTTTACTTGGCCGCATACTTCCCTTATACAACTTCTCAATGTGGCAAAATGAATAGGTGCATTGGCAGGCTGAAAAATGTAACCTCTTTGTAGCATATACAGATATGAAGCAAAAGTATATGAGCTAAAATTATGCTTATCAGTGTTTCAACACTCTATCTTAAAAATTATCTAGGCATCTATTGAATGCCCATTAACTCTACCGGTCTAAAGTTAAACATTATCTAGAAATCTTGAAAATTATCTTCAAGCTGATATACTATGAATTATTATTATACTATGAATTATTGCTTTGTAGAAAGACAAGATTGTCAACAAAAAAGTTTGTCAAAACAGTGATTCGATTTGGTTAATTATAAATTTATATAATTCATAATCTTAAACAACATATGTGTAATATTAGTTCATGTGATCAGAAAATTTATAAGCTTAGGAAAAACCTACCTGAGTAGTAAATGTATATTTGTGTTATAGTTAAACTGATGAAAGAGCAAGGGCTTAGTTGTTTTCATTAAATCCAAACTATTAAGCTAAGCCCTGTTTGCCAAAGATTTACTTAAATTAGATGAATTAGATTTCTTAAAATAGTTGTGATTTGGTTTCTGGGAGTATATATATTGTTTAAATCTAGCTCATTTAAAGTGTCATAGTTCAATTTTTCAAGGAAATTTGGAAATACTCGATTTATGTAAATAAATATTTATCTAGAAATGCCAGTTATTGGGGCACCTGGGTGGCTCTGCTCATTAAGCATCTGCCTTTGGCTCAGGTCACAATCCCAGTGTCCTGGGATTGAGCAGGACAGCCCTGTGTCCTTGGGCTCCCTGCTTAGTGGAGAGTCTGCTATTCCCTCTCCCTTTGCCTTCCTTCCCCATCCCCTGCTTGCACTTGCTCTCTTGCGCTCTTTCAAATAGATAAATAAAATCTTTAAAAAAAAGAGAAATGCCAGTTAGAGCTCCACTAACTTAAGCAACGTTGTGATCTGTTAATATCATCCAGGGGTAAGAAAACATTGTACACTCACACAGAGGTGAAGACCTTTCTGAGTTACACAGAGACATATAGGCACAGAGAAACAGAGCTTATAGCTTCAGTCCTATAATTTCAGCCATGGGTCAAGTATAAACCAGAAACAGAAAATCCTATCAGTCCAGATATCAAAAAACTATTCTCAAAGGGTATGAAATTCTCAATTGATTTGAATCAACAAAGACGAGAAAATGGGATTCTCTTTTTCCTTTGACCCAACTGAGACTAAGTCTCTGTGGACCCATTTTGAGATATCTCCACATGGTCAGATCCTAAAACCAAATTCTCAACCATTTTTGTTAACAATGGAAATAACTTACTGGCTGTAAGTAAACAAAAATGCAACAGAAACACAGAAGAAAATTACAATTATTAAAAATTTAAATTAGAAAAATGAAGTCAACAAAGTACTGTAGGTACTTTGGATTCACCTAGAAGAAACAAGACACTTCTGGGTATCAACTGAGAATTAGGTACACTTCAGTATCTATGAATTTTTACCTGGGTCTGACAGGTGAACACACTAGGCATATCAATGTGACCTCCAAAACAGAAGATTTTTTTTTTTTTTTGAGAGAGAGAGAGAGAGAGAGAGAGAGAGAGAGAGAGAGAGAGAGAGAGGAGTTGGGAGGACTGGAGGGAGAGAGAGAGTATTAAGCAGGCTTCACAGAGCCTGACACAGGGCTCAATCTCATCAACCTGAGATCATAAACTAAGCCAAATTCATCCAGGCACCCCCAGAAGATATTTTCAAACAGTAAAATCATGACCAGTACACAGATATGAAATGGAAATGTTAAAAGTTTCTTTTGACTCTTGAGGAATTGGCAGATGTTGTAATCAATTCCAAAGAGAATCTGAAGAATATAAAAATATTGATAATATTTAAATGTGTAAATGAGGGAAAATTGGTTTTGTTTTGGACCTCTACTGGACAGCATTCAGTATGTCTGTTGGTGACTGACAGTTTATAAAGGGCTGTAAAAGAGCTCAAGACAATGCAAGGCTAAAATCAGATAACTAGGAGTGGAGTATCCTAAAGACAGGGCAGTGTTTACATTGAAACATTCATTTCCTTTTTTATGCTAGACTATTAAAGTCAAGTAGAAAGCATTCCCTCATACAGAGGATCCAATCAACAGGGACGCCAGGTTTCTGTCATAGATGTTTCCAGGGCAGTCGTGATGAGGCCCCAGTGACCCCGATGACATCACAATGTGAGTTGTCATAAAGCTGACTCCCAATGACCTCCAGTCACTGACCAGTGCGGCCCACAGTAAGCAGGAGTGAGCACTGGTATCCTGACGGACCAAGGCCAGTGGGATCGTTGGGCTGGGCTGATCAGGGCCAAACGCAGCCACCAACATGTCTGGAGAAAGAGGCCCCGGGCATTCCCGTAGACCGAGGAGGCACGGCCTGTCCCGCTCCAGAAGAGCCGAACTGCAGTTCCCCGTCAGCCACGTGGACCGCCTCCTGCGCGAGGGTTGCTACGCCCACCGCTTAAGCTCATCCACACCTGTGTTCCTGACCGGCATCCTAGAGTACCTGACATCCAACATCCTGGAGCTCGTGGGCCAGGAGGCCTGCAACAGCCACAAGATGCGCATCACCCCCGAGCACATGCAGAAGGCCCTGGGCAACAACCAGTACCTGAGCCAACTCTTTGAGGAGAACACCTACTCCCAGGGGGATGGGATGGTCCAGGCCAGGAAGTGGTCAGGCCCGGGCACTGGGGCCGACAGCCGCATCTAGTCGCCAGAGCCAACAGCCTCGTCTAGTCGCCAGAGCGGCACGCAGATGAGGGGGGCCTGCTCCTCTGGGGGCACCAGCCATTAAAGGGTTGAAGCCCAGGGCCGTGCCTCTGACTAGTTTCTGTCCTTCGAGTCGGCGGGGTCTGTGAGACACCCAGGAGGAGATCTCCCGTGGGGAGCGGAGGGCGGAAGGGGTGATCAGTGTGGGAGGCTGCAGTCCAGCGTTTCAGGGAGGTGTTTCTCTGGGGACTGTTTGGGGGGAAAGGCCCTGGGGGGAGTAGCTGGCTGCAGAGGAGAGATTTCCTCAGGTCTCTGAGCAAGTCAAGGCCTGCGGGCTGAGAGATTGGCAGCGGGTGGGGGGCTTCCCAGGCATGTTGAGTTCCCAGAACCATGGTGGTAACTGGGGAGGTCTCGAAGCTCGTGACTGAGGTGCCAGGAGCTTTATTCATGAGAAGGGAACGTGTAGAAGTCAGGAGGTGATGGCAGTGCGGGTGGATGGAGAGGATGGCAGAGCAGTTGACGTGAACTTGATGGCATGAGCTTTACGTGAAGATTGAGGGGCGATGGGGAACCCATGAAGAGGTATACAGAGTGGAACGGTGCTCAGGTTGATTTCATTCACTGATACCCTGCCTCATTCCAGAAAGGGACCTAGGACAGATAATATTAGTGCTGTGATAACATTTTGTGGAGTATGTCCTTGTGTCCTCTCCTCTGGACACTGGTATGTTCATTAGTAACATCAAAGGTATTATCTGGCCTAAGACTTGCAATCCTAGAAGTTTTTAGTGGTTATTAATAATTGATTGATTGATTCGAGAGGAAGAGGAGGGAGGAGGAGAGGGAGAGAGAGAATCTTAGGCTCCACGTGGAGTCTGACTCGGGGTGCGATCTCACAACCCTGAGATCGTGACTGGAGCTGATATCAAGAGTCCAATACTAAACCAACTGAGCCACTCAGGTGCCCCTTAGTAGATTTATTTCTAAATACACTCCATCATAATCACATTAGCCTCATTCTCAGATGAAACACCTAATCTGTCTATGGCCATATAGTTGATGGAGCGATCTAGACTTATCAGTGTCTGCACATTTGGAGAGATATAAGTATGTTTTCTGTAAGTTCTGTCCCAAGTGGGGGGACTCACAAGTACATGTAATTCTTATAAACAGTCTTGTGTGTTTTAGGTTAAAAATAGTGTCACGTAAAGTGTCTGGCAGTCTGTTCTCTTCCTGTGACTGTCAACATTTAACATTTTCTCTTGTTCATGTATGCTCAGGGCCACCCCCTCTGTTAACCCCTGACATGTCATAGAGGGCTGCTCAGAGGTTGCCCAGGCACCTTCAACAATGGGGTCAGAGGAGCTGGGTTGGCCATCCCAATTCACCACTTTCTGGCCTTGTGATCCTGGACAGTCCTCTATTCTGTCTGAGCAACACTTTCCTAATGTGTGAAATGGGGATAATAAGAATTCCTCCATCATTGGATTTTTGCAAAAACATAAAGTTAATGTGTGCCTGTAAACTGCTACATAACACAGTGCCTGGCACAGAGTGTGCCCTTAACGAATAGCTGTGTGTGTCTCTCCCTTTTGGTAGACGAGATGCTTACATGTACTTCCCCAAGTGCTCCTGCACCTGGTTTTCCCATGACTGCTGGGTGCTTGGGCCACTGGCTGTGAAAGCACAGCCTGCTGAGTCCTGTGGAGACACAGAGGAGTGCTCCAATAGAGGAAGAAGCCAGAAGTATGCCTGGGAACCAGACAGGCCTCAGCCTGATTTCCTCTCTGCTCCCCTCTGCCTGGTGACTCACCCTCCCTCTGCCTCCCTCCACCATCTGTCTAAGCAGAAAGACTTGGCTTGGCCTGTATCTAATTCACAGAAGTATCCTGAGAATAATAATGTGGAGGTTGGATTTAGAGCTTGTTAGAATATGTGTTTCTATAAATCCAAGAAACCTTTCTTGACATATACTGCCCCTTCAGCCAAGTATTTACAGAAACATTGTCAAGATGTCCACCTCACAAAATTTTTTTTTCCAGATTTCATTAGTTTCGTAGTAATACAGTGACAGTCGTTTGAGGTAAGTTCAAGGAGCTACCACAGCCAGCTGTGGCCTCCTTAGCAGCTTTTCTCTCTGCCAGCATCCTCTCCTTCTGTTTGGCTGGGTATTTCCTGGGATTTTATTGGGCCCCAGGTTGTGACAGTGGTCCTGGTAGGCCTTGGCCACCTGTGCAAACTTCTCTAGCTCCTTGGTAATTTGTTGTAGAGAGCCAGGAAGCCCTCCTAGCCTTAGCCAGGTTTACCTCTTACTCTACTCTTCATGTGAGTTGGCAAGCAGGCCTCTCCCCAGCAACTACCTGTGGAGATTAGCCAGGTTCTGGTCTCCTATAAGTGTAGGAGGCACATCAGCTTCCATGGCCATAAAATGGGGAGGTTGGACGAAGTCATTTTAATGGTCTGCTTGAGGTATATGCACAATTACCAGTCTATGAGCTTTTTCTAAGAACTTCTATACTAACAGTAAGTGGGGGCATGGGGGACAGGGCCTTTTTAAGTTTCTCCATTTTATATCTGAGGCCAGTTTGGCCCCAGGAGGGTAATCA